>NC_135258.1:7992582-8617582 GCF_964204865.1 Styela clava | reverse complement strand
TTGAATCTCGGGATCCCAACCCCAGTTGGAATACCTAAAAAAAAACTCAAAAGCGTTCCTACATTAGATACAAATCTACGCTAAAATTGATCTGTGAGCCGCACGGAATGTATCAGCATGACAGGGTTTGGATCACCCTGGTCTACCCGGTCGTTGGTCTACCTTATCGAAAAACTTTCGACTTCGCTGACCACTAGATCAGTGATTCCCAAAGTGGGCGATATCGCCCCCCAGTGGGCGAAAACGATACAGAGGGGGGCGAAAAAGTCTAAGGGGGCGATTTCGCGAAAGCTGTTTTATGTTCGGCGCACTTAATTCTGTACTCTGTGTGCATTCGCAGGCTTGAAACATGTGGGCGATATTCACACGCGAAAGAATTTCTGGTCTCGTCTTTGCAGTAAGGTAAGGTAGTTTGCGTATCCCAGTGGTCGGCAAAATACTGCCGAAGTAAAATAATCTGGCCCGGGACGATTCACTGAATGGACCTTTCCCCGACCTTTGACCGCGGAAAATTCTTTCCATACTTTACCATTTTAAAATTTTCGGTGTGGCCTGTAAAATGGGGTATTTGATTCAAACTATCATTCTAATACACACCATTTAACAATCTGTTTTTTAAAAGTACCGATAAAGAATTTTAGCCTAGTCTATCATAGCTATTTCTACACTAATTTTTGATTGCTGTATTTAAACTGAAACTCATAGAAAGACAAAGTAATCATTGACTTATTTGATTTATATTTAAATTCCCGAAAAACAACTAAATACTAACGAATATAATTCAAAAACGCGAAAATGAGGTAGTGCTCACGACCACGCCTGAAAATCTGTCCGAGTGAGAGTGTCTGAGCGCCTGCGAAAGGGGGCATTGTTACGTTTTTTGCATCTTGCTGATTGGCCAATGTCACGAAGTAAACAAGGAAGTCTATGCCCGGGGAAATATCCAAACGGCGGTTTTGACGATGAAAATTTTTTATTTATAATCTACGCTCGAGGAGTAAATTACATTTTTTTACGTAACAGAATTTATCGTGAGACACGTTTAGAGTAAATTATACTATATCCTAACAATTTAGTGAACAGCCACTCGTTTAACGAGCCTACAATTTGCTTATAATTAGACAAATGGAAACACGCAGAAAAGTTGATGCTGAGTGCAGGGGTTCAATAGCGCAGTAAATATTCGAATATATTGCAAAGCAATAAGGAAATAAAATTCATATTCATATTCGGGAGATTCATCACTGCTTGATTTTTGTAAGAATGTATCTTCCCAAAGAAAATATATATTTATCAAAATTTCACAAATCGTGCGAAAATATTCACTTCGATGTTTGGAAGTACATATTTGTGCAAACCATTATTTTCGAAAATGCCCATTACAAAGAACAAGCAAAGAAGTGGGTTTGGTGATGCCCATTTAGAAATTTTTTCAATCTTGGCGTCGTAAAGCTATCCAGCGCGATGCAGCAAAGAGACAGTGTCACATTAAATATCATTGTAATATTTTTTTAATAAGACGACTGAGTTGAGTTCACGATTGTCGCAGTTTTCGCGTGTGTTCCGTTTTTAACTCTCAAAAAATATATGCGACCCGCAAAAGACTAGCAACCCTGAATTTTGTCCTGCGAGCGACATAAAATTTGCTGACCCCTGGGCCGTAGCCGATAGTCAGTCACGGCTTCTTCCACATCCGAGTCCATGAATCCAAAAAAATGGCTGGTTAATTATGGACTGGAGGCCGTGATAGGATGAGGAATCGGGGATGGATTTTTCCGAAGTATTTTGGTGCAGGTCATCAGGCTGTACGAATGAATGAAATGTACGAAAATCATTATTATAAGTTTGGGAAAATTATTTTTGTTCTTATTATTTTAATGTGAAATGGGGTGAATTTAGGAAGTGAAATGCTATAAGGCAAGAGTACACGGCGGTTTTTGAGGAAGTAGGACCCTGGATTCTTTCATTTCCGACCTATTATATGGTGAAAAGGGGGTTTTCAGCCGTGCTACTATTGCTATTAGAACAATGAAATCACCTTTCCATCAGTAAATGGGGTAATTTTAGATATAATAAAAAACTCGCTGAAGAACACCAAGCTCATCTATCTCATCAAAAATCACTATAAACTATGATTTGTCTTCTTATTTGGTCTGTAATAAATTCGTTTCTGACTTTATATTTTTTTGTAGTGCAGGGGGGCGATGAAGTTGTATAAACTACTTTAGGGGAGCGATGGTCAAAAAAGTTTGGGAACCACTGCACTAGATCGTTGAAATGCGACCGTGGAACCGCCACATAGTGTAAATAGTTCATTGGTCCAATTGTTGAAAAAAAAATGTTTTTAAAACAAAAATGCAGCAACAAGGAGAATTCTGGAAAGAAAAAACAACAACAACTTAAGAAAACGACTCATAGGCCCATTTCGTGTCCAATAAATAATATTCAGTGTTTATTTTTAAAAAAGAAGGTTAATATGATACTTGAAGACGGAAAATAAGCGAATATTTTGAAGTTTGAGTCGTCTGGTGAACTCACAATATTTTAATAAACACCAATAAACTATATAGAATTCTGCTCTAAAATTTCTGTGGTGCCCCTCTTTGCTTGTTGCCCTAAGCACGTGCTTATATTGTTTAATGGTTAATCCGGCGCTGGGTAGAACTATATTTCACCCGCGCCTGATATATATATATTTATATATATACTTTATATTAATATATCTACTAAATCTCTAGACTTAAATATAGAAGTGACAATAAACGATGTGACGACAATGCAAAAATGCATTTTTGTCTTGTCAACGTGCAACTGTAAGCTAATCTAGTCTTTATTCGCCTCAGAAACGAAAGTATCGTATCAGAAAGTAATGCACTCCGCTTCGCTATTAGTTTGATCTTTTCTGAAGCATGGATACTTCTGCTTTAGTTCTTGAGTAAGAAAGGTTTTTACTGGGTCCACTGACGTAACTTCTTGCCAAAATCGAAACTTCACTGAATTGCTAAATACGAATGAAATGACGTAAAAAATAATTGCAGAACAACACGATTTTTCGTGATAAACGACTATGCATAACAAGTATTTGCGGGTCTGCCAAACCTCTCTGCTATTGTGCAAGCTCCCGTCGAAGCCCATTCAACCGTTGAAACCAGGATTGCAATCAGAACTTGACAAAGGGGAAGATAATTTTCTGCAAAGTTATAAAAAAATAATCATTGTGGTGTAACCTTAGATCAGTATCTCAAATGTGTTCGCGGAGCATTTGAATGAGTCCGCAACGAGCCCGAAGTTCACTGCGGGCCGCAAACGTTTTGCGAAACTTAACTATCAGCCAAGTTACGATTTACGTTAAAATTTACATAACACATAAAAAGCGAGTTTATTCACATAACATCAATCGAGTCGCTAAAAACTGGTTACTGAGTAGTGCTGGGCATATATTCAACTTTAGAATAGCAATGTACTATTCGAAAATTTGGTCCGCGACACATTAAAACGCTTTTTTAGACACTGCAAATGGCAAAATTTCATGATATTTTCTGACAATGATTCGTGTCAACGGATTGTCATGATATTTTCTGAGCAGTATTGCTTTTATTCGTCAACGCAACCGCAGATTAAAATGATCACAATTAAATTAATTGATAATAAAGGAAGGCGATGAATATATATTTTTGTTTTACTAATATATATACTCTGAATATATTTCTAATAAGTACTAAATCAAGTTGCACTTTTTGGCAATTTATAGCAGATAGTAGGTTTTTTCTAACGGAGATCACAAATTTGCAAGATCGCAAAAAATATGTATCAAAACTAAATATAAACGGGCAATATATTCTCACATTATTGTGTTGGCAGATTGCCGTGGCATTTTAAAGAAGTAATTGTCGTAAGTCGACGCAACCGCGAGTTACCATGAACACAATTAAATTAAAATAGAAAGACATTTTAAATTGTCGTCGTTGTCATGGATTAAATATTGTGCGACAGAAAAGGCCATTATTCACAAAAAGTCGGCTTTTCTAACGAACGCATGATTGCGGCGAACTTCCAATTCGTTATATTCTGTTGTGTTTGGTTTAAATGCTTCTTCACACAGAGTACGGTTGCAATAAACGCACCTTGAGTCCGCAAAGGTTTTCGCCAGTGAGAAAACAGTCCGTGACCAAAAAAGGTTGGGAAACGCTGCCTCGGATACTAAATACGCTGTGTGTGAAAATAGTCATTGTTGTATCACAATGGTGTCGGCAGTAACCATCTTTTGTTGTATAAGAATTGCATTTTAGAGATTCGAAAGATGATATGATACCTCAAAAATGTTGGTAGCTCAAGTCATTCGTGTCCAAAACCTCCAACTGCATCCAAAGCGTTTTTTTCACGGATTTTTGCCGTAATTAACATAGTCTACATTGTGAACTAGCGCCATTTTGATATGAGTTTTAATGAAATGTACTGAATTCAAGATGTAACGGTCATTAACATGACCAGTGAAACATATATCTGCGCGAAGCTACACCCAGCTAAGCCATTTCACGAGTTGTTTAAACGTGTAAGATTGTATATCTTCGATGGACTATCGTAATTTTGACATTTTTTTCTTAATTAGTAGACTGGGTACTAGAAAGATTTTATTATATATAACTGGTTCAGTGTATCTTTGGCGAACCGCTGGAACAGCTCCACCGAGTCCCAGGGGTTCGATCGAACCCAGGTTAAAAACACTGACCTAAAGGTATCTCGTATCGTTATCTGATTCGTATGCTATCTCAACGCAATGAACTGCGTCATGCGTGTCATATGTGTAATGATAATTACAAGTTTCTACTTACTTTAAAATTTTCCTAACACATCAAAAAATGTGGGTTATATATATCATAAGAGAATTTCAAATATTTAACTACGCGAAAAAGGAGGACATTTTGACTTTTTATAGCGTCCTCGGAGGACACAAAATTTTAAACAAAAAAGGAGGACAAGTCCTCCAAAAGGAGGACGTATGGTCACATTACTATTATGTCGCTACGGTGTGTGTGAATAGATGACTGTGCTCACTGACTAGATGCGATCATTGAATATCCATTGCCAGCTTTTCCGCAGACTAGCCAAAAGTACGGGGATTACGGAAGAAATTATTAAAGTCATATCGGAGGATGCAGTATTATATCCATTTCCGGTCAAACAAAAAGTGATAACGATATGACTTGACTTGTGGAATTTTATGAAAGAGGCAAGGAGTCTTTGGTAATTCGATTTAGAGGCAAGCATAAAAAAGTTTGCAACCACGGTTCGAAATTTTGGGTCAAAAAATATATATACTGTACAAATTTACTTATTACCATGTGTTGTTCATGTCTATTTGTTGTATATATACATCTGTCTACCCTACCCAGTCTGATCTTAGTTTTAATAGTTTCGGTTCTCAAAATGCTAAACATCTTGAGGACGGCAAGCGTGGCGGGCCTTCGTATGTGTTGTCGAAGAGGCTAATTCGTATAATGTTTAAATTGCTGCCCGTTATTGCCCGCAAGAAATCCTGAGTGGCGTTTCCTGTTTCTTGTCAGCCCATATCTCCACTTCCTTCCTATGGCCGGATAGGACAGGTAAGCGCCTCTCTTTTTGTGGGTTCGTGATGTGTGGTAGGCTATTTGCCAGTTGCTAAGAAAACTTCTTTTCTGTCAATCAGCGGCTTCCGAATTATTATATTCATATGTTTTTTGTTTTAGCTTTTGTCGTCCCACTCGCTTGGATTTAAATTCATGACGTAGCAGATGTTTAATAGATGTTGCCAGTGACTGTCTATTTAGATTGCGTGAGGTTCCGAATTACTGTATAAGGATTCTTTGAATGATATTTGATTTTTCGTATATTTTCCAGAATTTCAACCGCGTCGCGCCGAAACCTGTATTTCTCGAAACCTGTTTTCTCAAGGAATCTCTTTGTTCACAATTCACATATAAAAACATTTTTGACTTCTCCATATTTAGAGATTGCGCACTGGAAGATCATTAACATTTCAAAACCTAGGTCAATTGATTACACGGATTCCGTGATAAAACTATTGTAGACTGCTTTATTTTGCATGATCTGATTCCCTTGGTGAAACCGTTGCTGATTTTGCTCCCGTCAGCGGTTTTACGTTCAGTGTGTACATGCGTTAATATTTTCAAAATGGCTTTACTAGTGCTTCCACCCCCAGGAACATCAGTGGCCTAACAAGTAGCAAATTTTTGCGCTACCAATTATGGTGATTGCTTATCATTTGCGATTGCAACCTACATTTAAATGGCCTGACAAATGATGTAAATAAGTGCCTTTCGAAGATTTCAAACATTTTTGTCATCATTTACACTCACTGAAGCTATATGTTTGTTTCATATTAAAATATACCCATAATAATATGTCACGAATGCCGCCAACCTTCTTTCGTCGACGTAGGCCTACGCTTAAATCATCTCATTGGCATACTTGAGCCGTATAAACCTGAGAGTTTGCATATCGCGAGCAAGCAAGGTTTGGTGCGATGATCAGAGTATGGGTAAAGCACGGTTACTTTGGGTAAGGGGTAGTATAGGGCGGTGGGTAGAGGATAGGTAAATGGAGGGAGCTAGAGTAGGGGATAGGATGGAAAGTTTGAGGGGCATGGGGCAGTGGGCCAAGGATAGAAAGGTTGGGGGAAATAGGCAGTAGATAGGGTAGTGAAAGTGAGTCGAGGGTAGGGAAGCTGATCATGATAGGACAGTGGGTTGATGAGGTAGATAGGCAGTGTATCGGGGATAACAAGGTGGAGGAGGTAATAGGACGGTCGGTCAGAAAGGGCAGTGGGATGTGGCTGCGAAGGATAAAAGGGAGGATGAGAGTGAATCTGATATAATAGAGGTTGTATAGCAACGGGTCGAGACACACTACCCAATCTGCCTCAACTAACTGGCTATTTCCCTCAACCTTCCTATCCTCGACACACTGTCCTATCTCCACTTTATCCACGACTCATAACCTATCTCCCTCTCCTCGACTCTATCTACTTCAATTTACCTATTCTCTACCCACCGCCCTATGCTACCCTTTACCCAAATTAACCGTGCTTTACCCACGCTTTTTTTTTCTCAAACTATCAGGTTTTATACGGCTTAAGTATGCCAATGAGATGATTGAAGCGTACGTCGACGAAACGAGCCTATAAGGTTGGCGGCATTCGTGACATATTTTTATGGGTATATTTCAATATGAAACAAACGTATAGCTCCAGTGAGTCGTAAATGACGACAAAAATGTTGAAATCTTTGAAAGGCAATTATTTACATCATTTGCCAGGCCATTTAAATGTAGGCTGCAATTGCAAATGGTAAGCAATCACCATAATTGCTAGCGCAAAAATTTGCTACTTGTTAAGTCACTGATGTTCCTGGGTGCGGAAGCACTAGTAAAGCTATTTTGAAAACATTAACGCATGTGCACACTGAACGTAGAACCACTGACACGTGCAGAAATCAGCAGCAGTTTCACCCGGGGAATCAGATCATGCAAAATGGATCAGTCTGCCGATTACATAAGTTTTGAAATGTTAATGATCTTTCAGCGCGCAATGTCTAAATATGGAGAAGTCAAAAATGTTTATGTGTGAACAAAGAGATCCCGTGAGAAAACAGGTTTCGAGAAATACAGGTTTTGGCGCGACGCGGTTGAAATTCTGGAAAAGATACGACAAATCAAATATCACTCAAAGAAGCCTTATACGGTAATTTGGAACCTCGCGCAATCCATATAGAGTAGACAGTCACTGGCAACACCTATTAAACATCTGCCACTTCATGGATTTAAATCCAAGCGAATGGGACGATGAGAGCTAAAAAAAAGACACGTATGAATACAATAATTCGGAATCGACTGATTTGGAAGCAAATAAGTTTACTTAGCAACTGGCAAATAGCCTACCACACTTCACGAACCCAGAACACCTAGCTGCCTACTGAATAAAAATAGAGGCGTTTACTTATTCGTTCATGGAAAGTGGAGATATGGGCTGGCAAGAAACAGGAAACGCCACTCGGGATTTCTCGCGGGCAATAACGGGCAGCAATTTAAACATTATACGGACCTCCTGAACTCAGGTTGTGTACCAGGTTAGGGTTCAGGTTATGCGACATCTTTGTGCGCATACTTCAGGAGTACCCATTATACAAATAGGCATCTTCGGCAACACATACGAAGGCCCATCATGCTAGCCGTCCTTAATGTGTTTAGTATCTTAAAAACCGAAACTATTAAAACTAAGATCAGACCAGATAGGGTAGACCAGGGTCGTCAAACCCTGGTCTTGTGGCCCACCGAAGAGTTCCGGGTGGCCCGCGCAGTATTTTTTGAAATTAAATAAACTAAACCTAACCCGATGTCTCCCACAAATTTGAGCCACAATTGACACTTCTCATAAAAAATTAGGAAAAATAATATTAATAAAATTATACCTCGTCGCCCGACACCACTAAATGAAAATTTTCGAGACATCGCTTTTATTTTACTTCGGCTCTAGTGAGCACTGATATGGACAATTTGTCTATTTCAGCCTGTTGTATTCAACCTCCGGTTACAAAGAGCAGTGAATTTTATATAGGGCAAGGTGTGTTTCGTGATTTTGATTTGTTTGTTCCGGCCAACGACTAACAGCGGTTCCGGCCATCTTCTCGTTATCATATGTACCAAATCTTGCGCTATGGTCAACATCGATGTTTTTTTTATTTATCGAAGGACCGCGAGTTTTGCTCAATAAAATCGAAAGCTATTGTGCGATCATTGGTCGAGGAAAACTATAGGAGTAAATTCGCAATCAAAATTTCATTCATTATGATTATTATCTTTCGTGTAGGCTTTGATCATCCTTATCGGCACCGTAAAAGTGTACAGTACAATATCTTTGCTACTGGCTTTTTGGTATTTTTTGCTCTAAACCAAACTTCTTAAACGTTCATATTGTGTTCAGAAATTCGCAATAGCTTTGTGCAATACTGCAATCCAATCGTTTGATTCTAACGTAAATAAGAACTGTTATCTAATATATAATTATATATATATATGTTCGTGGCTCGCAATGAATTTCCTTGTGGAAGTGGCCCGCGCACTAAAAAGGTTGGACATGCCTGGGGTAGACAGATATATACATCCAATTGACATGGACTAATACAACAAATGCTAATAAGTATGTCTGTACAGTATATATATAGTGATTAGTTACCACTACACATAGATTGTTTGTAGATTGGTCTGGTTTATGTATTATAACCCCAGCATTGACTGACAATAGTTTTGTCTTGCGTTCGTTAACTCGTACTGTCTATCTGTCGATAGCCTTCGGCTGTAGTAAGGAGACGTTTGAAAACACCTTATGAGTTTATTGCAATTCCGACAATATACACAGAAATACAATGTACACACAATTTGATCAAATCTAGTCTGATTAAAACAAAACACGTTGCTGAATATATAGCTTTCTACCAAGCAATTAAAATAGAATAAAGAAACAGATTTTTACATTAACGATAAAAGAATCACGCGTCATTCCGGTTTCTGGTTAGCTTTCGGTTCACTATAATCAAACATTATTAAAAGTGTTTTCTTGAAGTTCATTACTAGCAATTAACTTGTTATTGCCAAGTCACCGTGTTCCTGGTCACGTACTTACTCCAATTATGAGATGTAAAAAGTTGTTCTCAAGTGGATAATTTGGTTTAAACAAGATATTTCGAATTTACGTTATTGGAATATTACTGGAAATAAGTTTTATTTTTACATGGGATGGCACCGAAAGGCTATTAAATCTTGAAATTGGATTTTGAGAAATTGATAATTGCTATAACGGGAATAATTAATTTTGGTTTTCATGAGTTTCTCACGAATTGGGCCAATTTGGTGTAGTTTTGTAGTTACATAACAACTAATTGGCTACGTCGGGGTCACCAAATATAGTGATTAGTTACCACTACACATAGATTGTTTGTAGATTGGTCTGGTTTATGTATTATAACCCCAGCATTGACTGACAATAGTTTTGTCTTGCGTTCGTTAACTCGTACTGTCTATCTGTCGATAGCCTTCGGCTGTAGTAAGGAGACGTTTGAAAACACCTTATGAGTTTATTGCAATTCCGACAATATACACAGAAATACAATGTACACACAATTTGATCAAATCTAGTCTGATTAAAACAAAACACGTTGCTGAATATATAGCTTTCTACCAAGCAATTAAAATAGAATAAAGAAACAGATTTTTACATTAACGATAAAAGAATCACGCGTCATTCCGGTTTCTGGTTAGCTTTCGGTTCACTATAATCAAACATTATTAAAAGTGTTTTCTTGAAGTTCATTACTAGCAATTAACTTGTTATTGCCAAGTCACCGTGTTCCTGGTCACGTACTTACTCCAATTATGAGATGTAAAAAGTTGTTCTCAAGTGGATAATTTGGTTTAAACAAGATATTTCGAATTTACGTTATTGGAATATTACTGGAAATAAGTTTTATTTTTACATGGGATGGCACCGAAAGGCTATTAAATCTTGAAATTGGATTTTGAGAAATTGATAATTGCTATAACGGGAATAATTAATTTTGGTTTTCATGAGTTTCTCACGAATTGGGCCAATTTGGTGTAGTTTTGTAGTTACATAACAACTAATTGGCTACATATATAGGTCAGTAAGCCGAGGATAGAAAGGTTGAGGATGATAAGCTAGTGGGGAAAATAGTGGATCAAGGTTAGGAACGTTAAGGGAGATAGGACAACAGGACGAGAATAGGAAGGTTGAGGAATATAGGGCAGTGGATTGAGGACAGGAAGGTTGAAGTTCATATTGCAGTGGATCGACGACAGGAAGGTTAAGACAGATAGGGCAGTGGGTCGAGGGTTGCAATTTCGGCGGTCGCTAAGACACTTCTGTGAATCAGACAGATATTCAAGTAAGGTTGTGCACATTGCCTCGTTTTCGTAGTTCCTCCGTGGATCTCTACTTTAATTGTAGTTGTCACAAATAAGGCTCGCAGACTATGCGGTATATATCGACTAGGCTAAAATTAGCTATCAGTGTGATAATTTTGATACAAAATTTGGTTTCAGACATGTAACCCAGTTTATAAGAGCTAACACTACAAAACACAAAATAGGCGTAATAAGTATAAGGAGAAATTTTCTGGCGCCAAAGTTCGAGGAAACGTTCATACCTTATCATTATAATATTTTCCATGCATATTTTGAAAAGGGTTTTCAAGTTTCGGCGTGTGCCGACAGGTTGAATGTTTCAAAAACACCATTTTATTTAAAATTAATCAAACAGCTGTTTTTAAATAGTAGGCCTAAAGACAACTGATTTTAGCGTCGTCTATTTTAGCAATTCATTTTATTTATGATAATATTTTGGAAATATATTCAAAACCTAAAACTACATAAACGAGGCAAGGCTTACTATCGCGCTTGAAAATATGCCTGGTCTGCTGGAAAAATTTTGATTGTTACGTGACTACGATATATTCGAATATATTTTCTTGGATTAGTTGTGTTCTGGTTGTTACGATTTTTCCAGCTCATCACTGTACACCCCCACTGATATTTCAAAGAATCCTCGGTATTACATAGGGTCATGTAAAAACATGCTGCTGATGTTCTGTTGTATCCAATTTTCTTTGCCCTTTGTGCCAAAGTGCTACCTTTGTTGAATATATTCGAGAAACCGATGTTGATTTTCTATAATTTGATGTTAAAAATGAAGAAAATAAGTGAATACTATAAATTATAGATACACCAATTTATACAAAGTGAATACTGGAAGATTTCTCAAATACGAAAGAATCAGCAATATATTCAAAATTTGATACATGATGTTTTCGAGATTTAATCATGAGGCGCTCCAGAAGTATGTGTACCAATATGGAGGTAACTAATTTTTTTCGTCTACTTAACATCAAGTTGTGTGAAGAGACGGAAGCCTATGTGTAGGGGGTATATTCACTTGACTAACACAAATAGTCCCCGAACTCGTAATTGAACTATAATAAGGAAAATCGAAATAAAATTCTGGCCCAACCCTAACCCGGTACACCTATTACGTGAGTACCATGGTAATGAATGAAAATCCAGTGTGGTGCGCAATTAATTATTGTTTTGCTGTATTATAAGAATATGTTTATTTCGACTTCATAATCACCATAATAGACGACAAAAACAAAACAAATAAAACTGATTTTAGAATCGGGAAAGCAATAAAACCTCAAGTGGGGTTTTAAACGTACAGATTTTAGATGGAAAGGTATTGATAAAAGAAGTAGTAGGTTGTCGCTCACCCTAAAGTATTATATATCTTATAGGAAGATGTTAATGGAAATGTGCGCACTTTCTACCCGTTTCACGTAGATATAAAAATCTGTTGACTTCTGTTAAGATTTTTTATAGGAAATTGGGTCCTGGTCATCTCGAGTAAGATTCAAATTCCACCACCAGGGGGCATGAATGGTCAGAATAATTTCAGCGAAAAACTGCTGTTCCGGGTTTTGTTGACTGAGATAAAGGAAGATTTTCATATCTACCTCAGTGCCGGTATCTCGAGAGAGAAAAGTCGAGTAGAAGAAAACAAGTAGGCGACTCATTCATGTGGCGAAAACCGACCGCTGGCGACTCGCTCAGGTACCAGTGGCGGTCCAGCGCTGCAATGTAGGCCTATTGGAATTGTTGAATTTGTTCTTAATTCAGTAATCAACTTAAGTTTATTTGTAGTATGATCAGCATAAAAGTCGATACGGTAAAATAATTGATGAAAACAGAAAATGTGCACTGACACCCTGCATTCATGGATAATACCGCCACCTGTACCGGTAGCCTAGGACTATAACATATTATGTTGATAGTTCTGCAGTTAAGCATAAAATATGGAATACTATTTTTTCATTGTCAATGCATAATACTGTAATACGCACCCTCCACAAAGACAAATTTTGATCTTGAAAGTGCTTATTATACCGTTCAGGTAGAAATATGGTAGGATATTTGAAAATTGCAATTGAAGTTAGGTTTAAAGTCTGCAGTACCGGGAATGACCACAATATACCGGTACTGAAGGACAAATTTCATCATAGCCTCAAACAGTCATAATAATAGACGGTATAGAATTGAAAATCAATCAGTTATCGAGTTTGTTTTCAAGATAGCCTATATGTATTTCATATAAACAGGCATGCTTTGTTTTAATACAAAATGCTCCTAACTATTCGATATTGTGGCATGATTACCAGTAATTTATGCTACATGTTATTTCAGTATTCACAGTATGTTTCGGGTCTCGTCAAGCAAACGCCGTAACTGCTCAAATAGACTGTCCCGAAACACCAATGTGGTGTGAAAATGAATGCTGTAAGTGCTTAAATAACGCCAAACAAAATTGTGAAGTGAAAATATAACCCAAATTTTCATTTTTTTTTTTAAAAATGAAAGTCCCGCGAACACAGTACGTTAAACGCAAGGGACAAACGAGAGGTGGACAACTTGACTCACGAGAGGACAGATAAGTCGTCCACCTTTCGCATTTTTGGCGGTGACGTTTTAAGACAATACGGGTGTTGTTTCGATCTTTTTACATTGAAATTTCACATCACAATTTTGTTAGGCGATATTAGTAGTTGCGGCGTTTACTTCACTAGCCCCAATTTTTTTTAGAGGTGCTTCAAAATGTAACCATATTTCATGAGATATCTGCATCATTAACTAATTCATTAATCATCAATTGCAACATTTCTACTTATGTACTTGTATGCAGACACGATTTAGCATTAACCATAGATTGTTAACTCATTAGTATTCTTTTTATTATATGATCCCCCAATTTTGGACTTTAAATTTGATTGTAAAATTGCGTCATATTGCAGACAGAAAAATATGGCAATTTGAAATCAAATCTGAAACTTGAAAATGATAATTAAATCTAATATATAAGATAATGTAAAGATATAATATTAGTAATATTATGTATTTCTATATTTAGATGTGAGACAATAATATAACTCTGGTATGTTGTTATAAGATAGATTTATTGTAAGGCATTTTGAACCTAATAACAAACAATGGATACAGACTTTGATGAGTCTATGGATGCTTTCAAGGAGTCTCCTGGATTTACAAACAAAAAAATAATTCCACACAAGAAGATAGTTTCTGCGAAAAGATCAACAAAAACTGGTAAACAATCAATGAAACGGGCAGGAAATAAAAGTATGCAGAAAAAATTGCCAAGCGTGGCACCGGTGTGTTCTGATATTGATAATGTATTTGAGAATGAAACTTTATCACAAACTGGCGATGCTGTGAATGAACTTTCTGAAGTTCGATTAAGGCCTTGTCCCACTTGTGGTAAAATGGTTGATCTGGATAACTTGAAACGTCACACAAGAGCATGTCTGAAAGCAAACTTTGCTGCTTGTAAAGCTGCGATTGGTAGTAATGAGATTTTGAGAACCAGGCCTAAAACCCCACAGAAGCTTGATATGCCAGGCGGTAGTAATTCCAACAAAGAAGACCATGTTTTTTATGAGGAACAATACTTATGTCCAACATGTAGTTCAGACTTGACTTTGCTCTCAAAAGACCAAAGAAATGTTCACTTAAATCGTTGTTTTGACCATCATTCAACTTTGAGTAACATAGCGAAGACATCACCAAAATCAAAACCTGTAAAAAAATCAAAATTGGAAACTGATAAAGATCTTGGATTGAGGTGTCTAATTTGTGCAAAAGAAGTAAAATCTCATGCAGGTTTGAAACGCCATTACAAGGCTTGTCAGAAAAAGAATAAGTTTTCCACTATGACTGCTTTGACACTCAATCGTCCTGGTAGTGCGAATGAAGTTGACGTAGAATTGCTTGCTGAGATAAGACGGGTCGAGGATCGAGCACAGGACGAAACTTTGCAACCTAAAGTTGAAAAGGTAATAAAAAAGAAAGCAGCCAAGAGAGGACGACCGAAGAAGAATATTGAGTCTTACAATAATGAGATGTTGAGATTAGCTATTGCTGTTTCGAATAACGAGAATTTGGATCAAAAACGATTGAAAAAAATCAGAAATCTACCACTTCCCGCTATGACGTCTTCAAGCCCAAATACTAAAAGAAGAGAATTGCGAGATCGATTGAACGCAATTGCAAATCCCACTTTATCGGGGAGTGATGATGATGACGATGATGATGAAATTCCAAGCACACCCGCTTTACCAACCACTGCTTTGAGACTACCCTCAGTGCGAGCTAACGTTAGAGTAATATCAAACTCAGGAAGATATTTAAATTCTGCCCCATCTGGAGGTTTAGACAGTGATCAGCCCGGGCCATCACATATGGCGATTCAAAATGAACCACTGATTCCTCAACAAGTGGTTAACGTTATACCTGCAAATCTTGTTATGGAACCTCAAATACTACAATCTGGTGTGAATTATCCTAATCTTATCAATGTTATCCAACCTGATCCTATCGCAGTTTTGCCTCCGTCACCTGTAATGGAACCGCAGTCTCCACGGCAGCGAAATCAGCTTTCTCCTGGTGAACTTCAGTCCCCGGAAGTAAGTTCTAGTAATATTAAAAACAATTCATCCTCTGATATGAATGAAAGCTTAAGCGCGAACGCAGTAGAAGCAACTAGTCAAGAAAGAGAAGTTCAATGTGACCAGGTCACTGATCATAGGCCTACACAAAGTCCGTCGACTAGTAAATGGACAATGACCAGAAGAAATTTAGATTCGTCTTTTAGAGTTCGGGGATTACTATCACAATTTGAACCAAGGAATGTTCAGCAAGGGAGACAACAGCGATTACCTAGTGAAGAAATTGTCGCTGAAGAGATACCTGCCAACGAGGAGTCTGTCTCTGTTAATACAACTAACGTCGAGGAAAATATTGATTCAACACTAATGGCCATAGAAGCTTTAAATAGTGATCGAGCAATCCAAGATGCTGTTGCATCAAACACACAATCACAGTCATCGCAACAAGGTTTATCACTGCAAAGGCACGATTCTCAATCTGCGAATTCATCGCAAGCCGGTCCGTTATCGTTTGTAAGACTTCTTGACCATCCTCAATTCAGCGATGCAAAAATTTTAGTAGGTGGAGAAAAAGAAGCCATTTATCTTCACCAGAATATACTGTATTGTTCGTGTCCGAATTTATTGAAAGAAATAGAGGACGAAAATGCTAAAGGAAAAGATCTTTGGCTTCAAGACTTTTCTAAATCAGACATCATGCCGCTCCTGCGTTTCTTATATACTGGGAAGATAGATTGTCTGATATCAGATGGAATATACAGTAAAAGCGAATTACTTATAGAAAGATTTAACATTATGCTTTCTGAAAATGATCAACAAATATTTGACTCACAATCTACAGAAGAAATATTTGCGACACCTTTGCCAGTGTCTCCTAAGATGCCAGAACCAGAAACTGATACTGAGATGCAAAGTGATAATGTCGCTACTGATCCACTGTTAGATAATTTAATCGAAGAATCGGTGCTATCAGAACCAGAACCATCATTTGAAGAAGAAATTCTGCCTCAGAATTTGACTCAGAAAGATCCTGATTTTCCTGAATCGCCCTCCCCACCACAGTCTTTCACTTTGGTGCAAAATCATGCTGAACAACAGTCTGATGTAGTAAGGGAACAGTCCTTGACATCTGATTGTGATATGTTTGATTTTGAAACTCCTGCTGCTTCTACTGGCAATGTAGATTTTGATGAAAGCCTTGTTGAACCCCCAACTGAGCTTGCTGATAAATTAATAGTTTTCAATGATCAACCAGGTTCATGTGAGCATACCATGATGGATAAAATTAGCGATGGTTCAAAGAATACTGACACAGAAAAGGTTGATGATTCTGAAGTTGAACAAGACATGATTACTTCAGAAAAGAATGATCTGATGGAGACTTCATCGCAAGATTCATTCGCTTCTAGTGATATTTGTTCCTCACAAGACGATGAATCGTCGGACTTACCTGATTTTATAATGAAAAAGAAGCTTAGAAAACGTAAGCGGCTAATAGATAGCCCTGTGCAGAGGAAAAGTAAAAGAAGATCTCTTGGCAAAAATCATAATTTTTGGAGAGGTTGTCCTTGCTGTAAAGGTGATTCTGATTCACCCACAAAAATAAAAATGAATAACAGAAATCGACACAGATATGTTCCCAGTCCTTTCGCTGATAGAAAATCTATTCAGAAATGCTCAGTTTATAACAAGAAACAATTAACACCTCTGAAACAAAAAAATGTGTTGGATAGAATGAGAAGCACACCAAAATTGTCGCCACGGTCTCAAAAATCGCTTCCTCAAAAGTCTAACAATCCGGAGTTGCACTCTACAGCAAGTCCTATCAAGTGGAATATAAAAACAACACCAAAAATGTTACCTTCAATCAAGAAAGTACATCCAAGAAAGCGACAGTCATCCATGGCCTATTCTGGGAGTAAAGTTTTGCATTTGAACAAAGTGACACTAAAGAAAACAAGGCTAGTTTCTTCAAGAAAGAGTTCAGCTAGAGGTCGGTCTTTAACTCCGAAAAAATCGCAGATTACATTTTCACCAAAATCACAAGTTTTGCCCACTTTTGGAAGGCGTAAATCCAGTCTCTCAAGGCGCAAACAAGCAGATAGCGCTCCAAACTTGACCCCTACAAAACAAAGGGCTAAAATTGTGAATTGCAGGACGGAAGATGACATAAAAGTGCAGAAGGATAATTTGAACATTGAGCCATCTTCAGATTCTCCAAAATCACTTGACAATGAATCAAAGCCATTATTAGTTGACTCCGCCAAGAAGCCGGTTTCTACTGTTTCTGCCAAAAGTCAAAATGGTGCTGTTATAGCTAAAAGGAAATCGATAACAAAAAGAGTTCGACGAAATTCATCATCAAAACTGTCCAAAGAAACTGTTTATGTGAGTGAAAGACTCCCAAGATTCAAGCAAAGAGATCATATCAAAAGTCGACCAGGGGTTGCAAATATGATGAAAAATGTCAACAAAGTCAGCAAACAGAATAAAAAATCTGATCTAGTGGTTCCTAAATTAGAGATGACATCTAATGAAATATCTGAACCCCAGCCAGATGTTATGGATGGTATATCAATGAGCCAGCCTGTGGAATCAGAAACATACTTTGATAATACGGAAGACAGAGATGTTTTTTATCAGAAAGAAGATTCAGAAACAAAGCTGAAGAAATATAAGTTCAAACGAGTCAATTTACTCGGGTATGCATCCGCGAGTCCGAACATTAATTCTTCACCAATCAGCGCTCAAACAAAGACAGTGAATGATGACTCTTCAAGTGAAAGTGATATATCGGGTTATGCTTCTGATGGACAATTATTTACAAATATCTGTTTTGATGATTCATTTGAAGTTGACTGCATGAAAGAATCGAAACTAGATGTGGATCCTATCCCTAATTTGCTAAATGTGGACAATGAAGAATACGACGCTGGAGCTATTGTTGCTACCTATCACACAGGGTTACATACTCCCGCACATGCTTCGATTTCTAATGTAGTTAGCAGTAGTAAATATTTTGGTCCTGTTCCAATCACTCCGATGCCAAATTATCACGACATGGAAACTCCGGAAGTTATCAAACATGCGACGAAATTTGGTTTGAAAAAGAACTTAGGTAAAGTGAAACTACGTTCTAAATTACAAGAAGCATATTTGTACAAACACCTTATTGCTTCTGACAATGAAGAATCCGAGATTGAAGACGCAGATGACTATGAATGCTTTGAAAACGAAGATGATTTATGTATTGATACAGCTGAAGCTGACCAGAAATTGAAACTAGAATTATCTAGACTTTCAATGACAGTTTCAAATTCACAAAAAAATTCGGACAGTATTTATACTTTCGAAAAACTCTCTCCCGAGGAAGTGTTGGCTCTCTCATCTAAAATCGTTGATGAAATGTTCCAGGATGGAAGTCTTCTCAGCGCTCTCAAAGAAAATAAAAGAGAAACTGGTTCGATTAAACGTGGATCACGTCAAGATCAAATGCGATGTTGGAATATCGTAACCCCGGGAAGTTCCAGTTATAATCCGAAATTGAACGCCATTCTAGCACTATCAGAAGAATATCAATCCGCTATTACAAATCCCCTTGTATCCTGCGTCGTTAAGAACTATATCGCGTATAAAAAATACCAATTTGATTGTGTTCCAATCGTTTGTGATCGGATGCAAAGAGAAATAAACTTACGTGATAAATTATAGTTCTTTTTCTTCATTTTTTTATTATTGTCATTTTTCTGCATTTATATCAAATGTCTTCTGAAATACTGGGATTCCAACTCAGGGAATAACAAATAAAAATTTGCTTTCGGAGCAAAATTGGCAAATATTTTATTTATGTTGAGTCAATTTGCACCAATTTTGTCTCAGTGGAAAAATGATGCTATTTGTGGCAAAAATAATTGAAACGAGTTCATCTTGAATGATCTATATTTGCCTTAATGCTGTTATGATGTATTTTTGCATTACACAATATCAAATGCGATGATTAAAATTACCGGTAGTGATTTTTACTTTTAGCCACAGTGACCACACATAGAGCTGTTTGGTCAGAGTTTGGTATTTTTCATTGTAGATGGGGTCATAGTTTCAAACTCCCTGGTGTAGAAATTCTCAATTCTTCTGAGTCCGAAATGCACTCTTCCAATTGTGATAATATAATTCAAATTTTTTACAAAAACTTAAAAAAAATTAATTTGAATATTTGATTTTCTCAAGTTGGTGTCAAAATTTATTCAACCCAGAGAGAATTTTATTCATTCTAGAGCGGTAATAACAGGTGATCATTCCTCCGGCTCTAAGTCTTAGTGGGCACACTCATAAAATTTAGAGTTTAAAATTGTTGCTATTTCAATAACAATTATCCCTATTTCTTGTTCTCATTGAAAGGTGTATTTTTGATATGCTTGTGTATTTGTTTCATGACAGTAAAATAGTACATTAATGGAAAAATATTTAGGATTAGAGATGGGTGTCTTAAAAATGTGGTGTCCCACATTTGTCCTATTTATACTATACCACTTGTCCCAATTGTATGAATCTCACTTTCTATGTGAATACTATAATCTTCTGCCCAAGTATCATATCTATTCTAATTCTAACGAACCTAACCCAGAGACACCAATTAGAGACACCAAATACCAATTAGTATTTGGGGATATCTATAAAATTTTCGGTGCTCTCGAAGTATGCGAACCAAGATGGCGGACATCGGAACGTAACATGGGTAACAGATTAGGGTTAGGCGATAAATTTTTTCCAATTTTCTTTATTTTAGTCCTATTATCAGTTCGAAGACTAGCCAAGAGCCTCCCGTAGTATTTATAGCTAAAATTATGGCCATTCCCTAACCTAGTACACATATTACATTCCGATGTCCGCCATCTTGGTTCGCATACTTCGGGAGCCCCAAATTTTCAAATTGATGTATCCTATATTCAGATTTGTGTGATTCTTACTGCCTTCAGTTGTTTAAAGTTTCATTATAAAATTCTAATCTTTCACAAAAAGTGTGTATTGTATATCGAGGGCCTAAAATGGAAGGTCAGAAATTGAAAACGCTGCTTTGTGAAAAGGAGGGAAAACATATAATTTTGTTTTTTAAACTATTCATTGGAATATGTTGGTCAATATTTTTTCAAACTATGATCAGACTCCAAGGAGGCATTACTTGTGTTGATGTTGACATTTCATAACAAGAAATAAGTTCTATAAAAATACCCATATTCAATCTTTTACATCATTGAACAGTGACCAGTTACGTCTTAATTCAACTATATTATACAGGTTTTGCTAAATAACCTTGATTGGGTATCCGAAACTTGTTTTCCATATTAATTGGGTCGATTTTGCTTATTTCAACTAATATCTCAAGTCTAGTTTTGAAAATAATTTTCTTAAATATTTTGCCTTTTTCAATTTGCCATGTATCAAATGTTTAAATCACAAACATTATTGTAGTATGGTTGAATGTCCAGTTTTGGCCTTTTACCAGTAAGAGCACCTATTTTATTGTAATAGTTTCAAAATCGAAGAGTTTCAACGAATAGATACCATACAATTTTTATTAATCAGCCAACTAATAACAATTGTTATATATTATTATAGAAATTCACCGTGCATTAAATGTGCTATAATAGCAGCGAATAACTGGGGAATATTAAACCCGATTTGATAAAGAATTTTCACATATGCCTGATGCCCTGCCATCATTTTGCTTTATTCTTTAGAAAAGTTATGATATGACTAGCTTGGAATTGATCATGACTGATATTGTTTTGTTGTAGAATAAAATGAGTCAATGGATCTAAAGCGTGAATGTGGAAATAAAAGTCCTGTTCATGTAATTCAGTCTTAGTTCAGCTATTGTATTATACAATAATTTCAACTTCTATTTTTTTTTTCAATCAATTTATAAAGTGCCCCAATTTTCGACAATATTCACAAACTTATTATGCAGAAATATGTTATTTTAGGTACCGTAATCAGTATATCCAATCTGAGTGATAGATTCTCTATCGTGTGTCAAATCTCACTACCGATACTACTGGTATATTCACGGCCATTTAAGTCTATCTACCGTATTTTCCAGCGAATAAGTCGCTTTTCTAGACTCAAATTTTTAGCCTGATTTTGGGGGGGTCGTCTTGTTAGGCGAGTATGATAATTTTTTTGGTGTAGCCTTATTATTCCATTCGTACCATAAAATACCAATTACCTTCGGAGAGAGCATCCCCACGTCCTCCTCATTGCCGTGTTATTTTAGATCGGTGATGTTCGAATATGGTGAACGCAATCGCGAGTTAGGTTGATCATAATTAGATAGAAATTGAAAGACACTCTGAATTCTCGTAGATGTTATGGATTGTATATTCCCTAAAAGAAAAAGTGATTATAGGCTATTTTAACCAATGCGCGAACACGGCGACCGCTCAAATGGTTCTGCATGGTAATGTGAGATTCCGATGTTGGTGCGATTTTACTACCCGTCTTATTGGCAGGTTATATGCAAACCCCCATTTTTTCAGGCCTAAAACGGGCCTCGTCTTATTCACCGTGTAGACTTATTCGCCGGGAAATACGGTAATTGAATTTTCAAAAATTTCATTTCAGTAAAAAAAATTTTTCTTGATGGAAAATTTCTCCTGCATTTTTAGTTTAGAATTATATTGATGACAATATTTCTTTTAATTAAATTTTGTTTATCATTGATATTCAATACTGTATATATATATATCTAAATATTCTTTATTTTCAGTCTTCTAAAATTGTATTTGCATTTCTTTGTTAAATAAACAGAAAATTCAAAAGAATTTCTAAGTTATTTCATTGAATCACACTGCATCTTTTCTTCCATCATTTGAAATTTCATTAAGGAAATAAAACCTTAGATTTTGTGCTTTACATTCTTTTATTGAGCTTAACCATTTCATTCTGATTGATAATTTACATTTTAAAAATTTTAGTATAATATGTTTTGAATTAAATATTCAAACTACTTTGACAGCTGTCTCACGTCAGTGGGAATTTGCCTTGACAATAGCTTGATAAGTATTTTTGTACCACCACGCACATCAAGTAGTCAACAGCGACTCAAATTTTAAACAAGTTTCATTCTCATCTGGCTTTCTGTTTTTGTTTCTTGCGCACTCCTTTTGAGGAAAAATTTATGGAATTTTTTTCGTTGAATTCTGAAATTGGCAAATTTTAGGAAAGTGTATTTTTGAAACAATGCATTTTTTAAAATCAGTCATATGACAGTAGATCACGTGCTGAGCACAAAATTTAGACAATCCACTTGCTCCACTCATATTTATAGTATATATGTATAATTTTCTTTGTTTACATAATAATGATTAATATCATGTACTGTTGTTCACATTTTCTTGTTTTTTCGTCTTTGAATTTTTGTTTTTGAGAAAGGAAAATATTCTTTAATTCTATACCATTACATTGGAACATTTTTTGGTAATTTTTTTTTGTTATAGATGTTTGTTATAATGATAGACTAGGTCATATTAATAAAAGTAGTCATGTCAAATAAAAACAAGCATCAAAGCCTTGTCTTCAAAGGACAGCATTCTCCAGGTATAAAAAATGTTATATATAATCATAATCTTTTGTGGCATTATTGGCATCAAAGAATTCGGTTCAAATACAGTTTGGGGTGAAATGTGTGTTTCAATTTGTGAAATATTTTCATACTGTGATTTTTTGTTTTTCACTCTGAACAAGGATCTTTACAAGCACCCACTGCTCTGTGTGAAGCTACTGTATTTTCGTAACGTAATGCCTACCCTATTTATTATAAACTGGATGACGTGTCGTGCATTGGATTTGTACAGTTCCATGATAATATGTCAAATGCTAAACCAGTGTGAGATACAATCCCTGAACCCTGAGTTGTGAGTCATTTTGAGTCACACAACATCAGAATCCAATGTTGAGTCAATCACTGAGATTACTCACTGGTGCTCAGTTAAGTCCGAGCCATTTCATTAAGATGACTTGTGCTTATGATTAACTGTGAACAGGGGTCAACTTGAATCAAGACTTTGCAACACTGTGTTGATCTTTCTGAGTTAGTTTAGTATGAGCTCATGAAAGTTTGGCATTATGCGAAGCACATCACCCTTGGTTTGATGAATTTGGTCTGTTATGGCAAATATAGTCTATTGTTTCTCAAAGAATCTTGATTTTAAATAAAATATTCCCTTTTTTCAGCCACCGCATATCTTCTCTCTGTTTTGGAAAATAAGACAAAGGAGGATACATATCATGCCGGTGCAGGTGATGTAGAAAGAGTTACAGCTGCATTCGCTGCTTTATCAGAGATTTTACCTCATTGTGGAGTTTATTCACCTGTGCTTAAACTAGTTAAAGAAGAATTATACAGTAAGTTTCATTCAAATTTATGCTTTCGAAGGTTTGATGACTTTGATGTAACGTTTCTTGAATTTCGAAATAATGATTTTTCAAACATTTAACTTTTCTGTTTCTGTATGGTACTGGTTAAATTATTTCAAAACATGATTTCACTTATAGTATTATAATTTTAAACTATGTTTTTTTATATGTTATGTCACTTCTGATAATTTACTTATGTCTGTTCAAGGGATTTGGGTCATATGAAATGTACTTTGAAGTAAAGGGTGAAAAATTTGAGCAAAAAAGTGAGCAAAAATTATTATTTTTTTCACACATGCTCAACTTTAAATGAATTAAGATTCATATTTAAGGTTATTGCGAATATTCGATATTGAATTACTAGGTCTAAGCTGAAATTATTTATGAACTTAATTTACTTATTAACGGTGAATACAAAGCTTCCTTATGAGCAGTGTTCGGTGGTTCATTTCATTAAAATGCATCATGTTACATTGAGCGTTTAATAAATGGTGGTTTGAAAATACTGATTAGGATTAGGTGGTGTTCCAGAAGTGTGTGTACCAATATGGTGGTAACTAATTTTGTTCGCCTACTTTACATCAAGTTGTGTAAAGGGACTGATACTTGTGGGCAGAGGGTATATTCACTTGACCAACACAGACAGTCCCCGAACTTATAAAAAAACTGAAATAAGGAAAAATAAAATTATGGCCTAACTCTAACCTAGTACACATACTACGTGAGTACTGATTGAGGGATATTTTCAGTGTAATGCTAGCAATAAAAATTGGTTGTTGTGCCCGACCTTTCATTGTTTCAGATGCTTTTCGATAAAAATGTGTGATGTAGTGCAAGGCTGCTTCCACCCTTTAGAACGATTACTGTTTATTCACTTTTCATCATCTAAAACTGATTTGAATAAAAATATTTGGTTGCAGTGTTCGTTTGGTATATATTGTGTAGCCCTACATAAAGAAAATTTTATGGCAACTGGATATATGGAAATTTCTGTTACGTAATGTTGGATTGGATCGAAATTTTTTCCTAATTTTTCTTTTGTTGCATCATGTTATAGTAATAATATGTTTTTATTTGCTTCTTGCTGCTGACTGACGATGACCTGTATTATCGTTACGTTACTCAATATGGTCACTTTTTGACTTTCATAGTGAAAAGACTTTAAGCATGGTCGCGTATATTGAAGATTAGGAACTATTAAACTTAAAAATTAAAACATTTGGAGAATTTTCATTCCATGTATTTGCCAATATTATCTATAATACCATGTTTATTTGAAGTTGCTTTTTACAAAGGTTGCTCTTAATTCTACTTGTTGTTGATTTTTTTGTGTCCCATTCGAAAATTTCAAAATTTTGTTTGTGTTTTTATGTTAGGTGCAGTTTACAGTGACACATACACCGCATCTAAAAAACAAACTGCTGAACAAAACAGGAAGGAAAATGTTACTCAACAATCGAGGAAGCTGGATCGTGTCCCTTACTTTGTTCTTCTCAAGGTAAGTTTGGGACTAGCGGTTGGTTTAACCATATCCAATATTTTATCATTTCACTTCATAAATGATGTTTGAAAAAATAATTTTAATATATGAATTCTTGAAGACATTTTTTGGATAGCATTCAACGTCCCTGTCGCTAACTTATATTGAGAAACTTTAACAAATTTTCATTGAAACATAAGAGCAATGCTCAAATATAAGGATGCGCATCGGTACTGGTCGAGAGAGCCATTGGAATTAATTTCATTGAAAAAATAAGCTGATAGCCGCTTGTCGATTTTACAATTATTCCCGGCAAGTATTGGGGAAAATTGAAATTAATTGGAATTTTGCAAAATGATCCATAGGTTCACTTCGCGACCAACAAACCATATTCTATTAAATTAGTGTATTTTATCTATCAGGAATATCATACCATTAGCTCTGAATATTGCCCTGTGCCAGTACATGCTGATATCTAATGATATGTATAAGAAAGGCTGATAGCAACTGGACTAGAGCTATGCGTAGAATTTAGAAGTGCCATCATATTAGTAGATATATCACATGATTTTTCTCTCACGTTTTTTTCAGAGATTGCAAGAACAAAGGAATGAAACAGCTGAAACGTTGCAAATTCAAGTTCAGACTATTCAATCCAGATTAATGATTTCTGAGGATTTAATTCAACAGAAAAAGGATGAAATTGAAATGCTGAATAGTCAGCTAGAAGACGTTAATAAACAATTAGAAAATACAAAAACTGAATTGAACAACAAAGTTGAAGAAATAGTGGCGTGAGTCTTTGTATAATATCTAGGGCTGGGCTTTTAGAATCTAATAGTAAGTTATTCGAATCGGTTCAAAGCAAAATTTTGAATCGTCGCCATCTTGTTTTTTTCTTTCCTCCAAAGGTCATGTTTTTTTGTTGAAGCTATATTTTTTCAACGCAATTCTTACATATGACTCTTTTTTGTAATGAGTTATTGATGGAAACGTGTTTTTATTGTGTGTGAACGCTCAGCAATCTGCCTGAGTAATGCATTCTATGTTTTCAGTAATTTATGTGTCTGGAGGACCTAATACAATAAGAAAGTTACATACAATTATATATCTCCCAAGTATTCGAGATTCGATTTGAAAAAAATATTCGATTCGATTCTGAAATAATCAGGTATTCGAAAATGCCAGCCCTAGTAATATAATATATAGGCATGATATTTCATTGGAGCTTTGGAGGTGTTACAAAAGTTTCCTAATTTATGTAAAGTCATCTCAGTCACCTCATTTTTTACTGTAAGGTTTAGTTAGACAGTTTTGGAGGCCACTCGGTTACTTTATTGAAAATCTAATTTCAAAATATTTTAATTTTGTGAACTCAGGCTCGATTCTAAAATAGTGGAAAATGAAGAAGAGGCGAACAATAAACTTCAGGAATTAGCTGAGGAAATGAATCTGTTACTGGGAAAGAAACAACAATTGCAAGATGAAAACAATGTCTTGCGACCATATAAAATGAATTACGACACCTTAAAAGATACATTCGATCTTCCACCTGATAAACGTCCGAAACGAGGTTTCAGAAGACCTATTCTTGCAACTAAAAAAGTGAGAATATTCATGGTTAATTTTCTGATACAAGGAGAAGATTATAAGGAACTATAATTTTGCATTGTATTCAACCATTCTGTGTTGCAATGATTTAATAGGAAGATAAACAGCATTTGTTCCGTTCCATGTCTGTAATGAAAATATTTAATAGTCTAGAATTGAAGTTTGCAATTTGTAACTGAGATATATTTCATGACAATAAATGATAAATATTTCATTATAACAATAATACATTTCAAAAATATATCATTCATAACCAAGACCTTTACTTCAGCAAAATAGATACTAACGACAGTGCCAATATTTACACTGTGATACTTAACACATATATATAAGATTACTATGGTATGGAGTATGGAGTATTACTACAATACAAAAAATTCTATCAAATTAAGTTTTTTAATAAGAAAAAACAAGCGACTATAGGGGAATTTCAGGGGACCCAGCTTGGGTCGACCCCATACCTTGGGAAAAATTGTTTTAGGTACCGTGAATGTGCAAATTATCCCAAATAATCTCTCTCCATACTTGGGCTTATTTCTGAACTATTTTCTTGCAGACTCAACTTTTATCGTCAATTGAGGCAGCTTCTAAACTGGAACAACAGATTCTTGAGATCCAGAACAAAACTTTAGAAGAACATGACAAATATTTAGAAGAAGTAAAAGACAAATTAGCTGGCAAGAAATTCTCAGATAATGCTAATGATCCCAACTACTACAATGAGGAACTCATGCTGGAAAACTTGGGGGATGAGGTGAGCGTTGGAATGTTTTTTCGAAATATAATTTCTCATCAAAAATATTCTTGACGTAGAAACTATACTGTATTATCTTGTACTCAGTTTTTGTTCTGATAGCTCAATAAATTGGTTAGCTATGTCTCGGCAAATGCATTGTGTTGCTTTTGTATATTTTATTACATAGACTTTTATTTGTTTAAGTAAGTCAAAGTCCAAATATAAACAAGGAATTTGTATTTACCGACACCTGTGTTTACGACAGTGCTCAAAATGATGGTTCCATTACATTTGAACCCACGTACATTTGAACCCATGACAATTGCACCTGTATGCTATTGCACCTATGGAATTTTTTTTGTTTCACGGATAGTTAAACCCATACTAACCCTAACCCATGGGTTTTAGCACCTGCATATAGATTGAACCCGTGGATATACGCATGGGTTCAAATGTACGGTCACCCAAAATGATGTTTATGAAAAATATAAATTAGTTTGTAAGAACCAACACACAAAAACACACACAATGTAAGCATAAATAAAATTTGGATAGCATATACCATATACTATACATGAGAATTGATCTGAACGAAATTTATATATATTTCACACAGTAACATGTTTTCAGATGACGGCAAGAAAACAAAATTTTCAGAGGTTAGTTTCAGGAATGGTCGTTGAGTTGGAATTAATTCGTGCTCATCGTGAGGCTCTTCAGAGTGAACTCACTCAACTTGAGCAGGTTGAGATGGGTGCTAGAGCGGTGGCTGACGGAGATGGAAGTGTCGGGGGTGGCACTATTGTCCCGTCGTCCATGGCAGGACGACCAGGAAGCAGCAGGATGATGTTGTTTGATGACAATAAAAAGAATGGAAGAGGTATTGATAGCATAACTTTTTAAGTCATTTTTCATTCTTTTACTCTGAATAAAACTTGGTTAATAAGCCGCTGATACATAAGGAGCTACATTATATTGAATGATGAATCTTTTTGGTCCGTTTTACCAAATTTATTAC
The DNA here is from genome assembly GCF_964204865.1 of Styela clava. Lineage (NCBI taxonomy): Eukaryota > Metazoa > Chordata > Ascidiacea > Stolidobranchia > Styelidae > Styela > Styela clava. The sequence continues at coordinate 8,588,747 of NC_135258.1, read as the reverse complement.
ACCCTGTGTGAGGTGGTTGGCATAGGGTTCAATATTAGAACTTTAATTTGTGACGTTATCATAGTTATACCCAATGCTCTAATCTTGACATGGGCAAACTACAGTTGGCAAGCCAGGTTGACTGATGCTACTTTAAATTTCTACATTTAACCAAATTCGTGTGCACAACAATGTTTTTTTACCAACCGCAGTGTTTCTTGTATGCGGAAAAAGCATTCCTGTTTTTTTTGTGTATCTGACACTATATAACCCAATATTGCAATCAAATTAGTATTTTTTAACCAATTACCAAGTGATTAACATGAGATTTTACAGTGTATCAGACTCATATTTGAAGAAAGCAGACTTCTTTGTAATTAAAATATTGTTTGTACTGAATTTCAAAATATTCAGAATTCTAATGGCTTTGTCCAGTCCAGTCGTAACATTATAATACTTTTCTCTTTTATTTCTCAGATTCTCAGTTGTCACTCGGAGAAAGTGGATTAGAAGAAGACAACACAAAATTAACGGATCCATCTACTGATCCTTTCAATCCCCAAGAGAGAGTTCTCAGCAAATATTCTGCGATGATTTACACTTCTATCAATTCTGGTTAGTTTTGTTGCAGAATTTGAATTTACCAAGGGTTTGAAAAAGCTGATATATTATATGCCAGTGGTTCTTAACCTTCATTCTCACATTTACCCCTTTTCAAAGAAAATTAACACCCCAAGTGTTTTATTCTATAATCTAAATATCTATAATAAATTATGGGAAAAAAGGACTTTTAAAATAATTTCCATGTATAATTGTGGTTTGTGGATATATACTTCTGAAATTGATTGTATTGACTGTTGACTTATGTAACTCCAGTTAAAGCATCTATCAATACTTATAATAAATTTTCCTGCCTTCCAAATTAAGCACCATGACAGGTCAAATTTACGCCTTCTTTAGAACCACAGTTTTACCCGCTTGTGGGTCTGTATGCATATAATGCAAGGATGTGACAAAAAATGACTATTCTAAGAGATTGAAGAGTCATGCTGCATACCGAGACATATATATTTCTGTGGAGTTTTGTCTGATCGGAGTCATGTTCATGTTGTGATGCCTATTCTATAAATATGCATGCACACACTACGCTTGAAATAGTTGAGTTATGTTAGTTTGGTTAAGTCTGACATTTGTCTGATTATGTGTATTTAAAATTATTTTTGTGTTAATAATGTACATAAAGACTAAATGAATCCCTTGAGATGTGTACCGTGCTAATGCAAATTCACTAATTTAAATGGCAGTGATTCTATCACATGACAAAAGTTATGAAAGTAAACTTGAATGTATGAAGATTTCAGAAAATTATTTAGCAGTATTAAGCATTTTGTATAAACAACTGTAAGTTTGACATGTTGATAAATTGCTGGATGTCACATATTTTTTGTGCATCTCAAAATTCTTGAAATTGGAAAGATTTCTATTTGTGAACAATGAGACAAACGAAAGTGAGGATTTGTCCTTCAAATGATATTAATGATAATAGCATTTATCCACTCATACCCCTTCCACTGTTTGAGTCTCATAGAATTCAATTTTTTCTGTCAAATAAAATCTTGAGATTTCAAAGCATTTCCTGTTACTATGATGTCTACAGTGTTTACATCTTAATTGATTATTGTATTGTGATGCTGCACATGAACATACACAAAGATGTTCATAACTCTTATTGATATTTTGATGTTCATATGTTAACTATATAGTATTTCAGCAATTTTCATTTAACAATACCATCATTGTCACATCGCGGAGATTTATAGCCCGTGACGGCAACACACACCAGTGCATAAACGCTAGGCCATATTGCCCATTTTAACGGTTGATTTGCTGATTGCTGTATTACATTCCCAGCTATTTGTCATGTTTGAAATATTGGTATTGGTACCTTTCAAGGATATACGAAAGGAATCAAATATTCGAATGCATTTAAAATTTGTGATTTTTGATATTTTGAATATCAGGAATTCAGAAAGAATTTATTTTTTTCATTTGAAAATTCATTCAATTTCTGACTCTTGAAAATAGAGGAAATTAATAAAAATAATGTTTATCTATTCTATTTGATATTACAACAACTTTTCTCTGAACAAAAGCCAATTTCGGATATGTTTGAAAATATTATCTCAGAATATATCTGGAAGATTAGAAAAAATATTCCACCCATGGCCACCCATGCTACCACCTCATAGTTAACTTGGGAAAGTATGTGGGGAATCCCGGATAATAAAGCCTAATTAGTTACCAGCACCACAGCACTGAATATCATCACTGCTTCCTATGTAATGTATGTTGTCAAATATTTGTTCAAGTGCACTCTAAAATTTTTACTTTGAATAAGTTTGTTTGATTTAGCGAATCTGATCAGTCTGCTATTCTGAATTCTATCTGATATAAAGTTTCTAAAATGCAATATCGAATATATCCTAAATACAGTCATGTTCGACAAAAAACACATAAGTCATTAGTCAATGTATCGGATCATTCAAAATACAAAACTCATAAAATTTTTAATTACTGCTACGAATTGGAGAAAATATATTTAACACTCGAACTTCTGTTTATGTAGGATTGTATCAAAAAGTTTCATTAATCTGGGAAAATTTTTTATGAAAATTTGGTTCTGAATTACGGTAAATCCGATTTGCTTCGATTCATTTTATTTTTTCACTTTTCAAACAACTGCAATTAGTAATTTTTATATATGTTTAGTAGTTTAGCGAGCCTTTTGTTATGGATTTCAATAACGAATAATAATAATTTTTTTTCAAAAATGAATAAGTAATACTGTCTTCATTCTTTATCCAGGAAAAAGTTTTGATGAAATCAACTGTGCAAAATTTTGTATAAGTTGCGGAGAAAAAACAGCAATTTGTCCTCACAAAGTAACAAAAGAAGATATGATAATTAAGTTACCAAGAGGATGCACTCATGTTAAAGTGTCTCGTCCTCAAGTTAGGATTGCTATATCAGTATCTCAACAAGGGTGAGCTATCCTATAGTTTTTAATATTACAAATTAGGACTTTGGAGTCGGTGTTTGGGATGTTCTCATCGAAGCCTGAGTCGTATTTTCAAACTCCCCAGAGCCGAAGTAGAAATTTTAAGTTTACAATAGTCGTAATTTAAGCTTTTCATGTCAAAGTTCAAATTTTCTGCGAAAAACTCAAAACATATTTTTTAACCAAGTCTATTTTAAAGAAGGCTTGCATACACCAAAGTTATTATTGATCAAAATTTTATTTCCTTGGGATTTCAAAGTTGGAGTTTAAATTCCCATCAACCTGGAATCAGGGTCCAAAATATTTGTTGATAATTAATTTTCTCTGCGTATCAGTCTATGTTTTCTTTATGATCTGCGTATAACATTTTGTAAACAACATTTTGCATGGATTTGCCTTCGTTAAATGATGAATAATAATTTTCTGCTATTTAATGGATCGGTTAAGGATATCCTAGTGGGCGCACTGTCCTCAATATGGCCTGCATTCTGCAACCAGGACTTTCCACATCTATTCAAAATGAATCAAACCAGATTTTTCTTAATTGCTCAAGCTCTGGTGTGTGGTTGACAGCTCACTTATTGTGTAGCTACCTGAAAAATAAAACTACATGTCTACGTAGCAGCTCTTTAGTTTGCTACGGGGGCGGTTGGGCCGTCTTGTATTTTTCCTCTCAACCTATTTTTACAAATGCCCATAAAATGATTGTGTTACATCTCTCAATGATTCTCACAGCATTCATTTTAAATAAGCTTGACTTATTTGAAATAGGTTGCCTTGAACATGCTTGTATAAATGTGAAGTTTGATCAATTATACTTCTTAAGAGTTCAAGTGTTATCATGTACACAATTAATTTTTTTTATATTATCACAGAGTGCCTCAAACAGCAAGTACAATGTATCCAGGCAGAGCAGGAGCTGACACTTGGCTTTCTACAAGGCCTGAACCTCATGGATGGGATGCATCTGGTAAGATCATTTTGAATTTTTTGGAACTTTTTCAACAGATTAGTGAACGATGTTCAGGGTTTTTCAAATGATATGGTCATCTCAATTCTCAGTATATGTTCTAAGTATACAAGTGGAATATCAATTTGGACAAATATATAATTCATTTTAGCAACACACATAACCTTCTATATTTCTCTATTATATTACATTTTCTTTATAGCTTTGCAATTTATCTAAATGTGTGTAAGTTCATTTTAAAAACAGATGGAAATTAGTGACCAAAAATCATTACTTATTCTCTGTCAAATAAAATTAAAAAAAAACTTCCTATGCAGGTTTGACTGGAACATAATAGTCTACTTTTCCAAATTCATTGCAAATTTCATATATATATATTTTCTAAATTGAGTCAAGTGTAACAAGTAATTTCATTAGTTACAAAAGCCTTATTGGACATACTGTGGGACTCAATTAAATTAATTGATAGTTTTAAAAATGAAACTCTTGTAAATTATTCCTTAGAACAAGAATTTGACATATCGAGTATAATTAAGTTAAAATAAAATTTGAAAATACAATTCCTTTCAGACATCGCTTTTCCTATGTTTCACCCTTATTTACTCCAGGTGATTGGGTTATAGAAGAAGAAACGAGGCAGCAATTGGCAGCACTGTGGGATGATTTTAAAAGTCGTACTGGGACAGAAAAATACTTGCTTCCTGCATCTCGTGATCTGTCTCATGCTAGAGTTTTATCTCTCATTGAGCAGTTGTATGCAAGTGTGGTTTGGCAGGATGATCATCAAGCAATGGATGACGATGATGACAGCTTAGGAACCATGAAGTAGGTTTATACACTGGATAATATTATTGTCTTAATTAATCTTGCTAAACATTAGTGATAAATTAATGAGCAATTTCTTGAACTGTCTTTCTGTCCTTTCTTTTTATGTCTTCTGGACCATGGGGAGGTTCAAGGCCAGTCGAAAAAAATCTTTGACTCTGACAAAAAAAAAAAATTTTTTTCCTCAGACTGAAGGAAATTTTGAATTCAGCTCAGAAACACAAACGATAATTTAAAATAGTCACACAACACATGCAAGATGCAATACACGACTGTCAAACTTAGATAGTTAAGCCTAAATACATGTTCCAAATCAATGAAAGATGTATCTTAAGAAAATAAATATCCTCCTCTGTATATTTTACCTCTGCATGAATCAGCGTCATCTTTCTTACATTTTTAGAGACTACATGTATAATTTTATATCAGAACGATACCAAGAAGATGAAATCACTCCAATGGCAACTTTTGATTTTCTTGCTGGTGTCATAAAATATGCTACACATGATAAGGTATGTATGACTGTTTATGAACTAAAGCTTGTTCTACATCATATGTGATTGCCAAAAAAGGGAATATGATGAAGAGAAAGAATGCCATCACCATTGCTCACCCTTGATTACTCTGCTTGGATTCGTAAAATGTTCAAATACTTTGGGAGATTGTTAAATGTGATCGTAGAGTAGTTCGCGTAACCACTGGTCAGTTACGACTTCCTCTACCATCAAGTTTATGTATCAGAACTACAGAATATTTTCCAGGTGATTCAGATGTTTGGGCAAGTCACTGCTGGTAATATAGATGGATCCATTGCAAGGTATATTCATCTGATTGCCGATTTAATTGACATCGTACAGTGGGAAGAAGTCAAAGATTTTGCGGAATTTTCACAAGCCGTCTATCCATTCCTTCCTGTGAGTGTCATTCAGTGTTAATTTAAGTCAGAAGTCACTCGAATGTCGATTGGGTACTTATTAACATAATTTTATAGGTGCAATGAGGTTACCCGGATTGTATTAAATTGACTGGGCAATGCTGAATACAAAAAATTGCCGGTCCTTACATAATCAGTGACTACAACATATCAGCTTGTTCGATCACCTATCAAATTGACCTTGTGTCTGTTAAAGCCGTGGTTCTCAAAATGGGCGTCGCGACTCCCAAGTGCGTCGTTTCAATTTTGCTAGGGTAGCGTCGCGACACTTTTTTTCTTCTGCGGAATTGTTTTGCGGTGCATAGTAAAAGTGTAAATATGAAATTGCACTGCAGAAATATACAGGCTTAAAATGATACTGAACAAGAAAAGTCTAAAAACGCAAGTATGACGAAAGCTAGATTGACCTTGGATCGTTCAAGTTTCAAGCAAAAAAGCTTTTTGTTGCAATTAGGGATGCAATGTTTGGGGTTCTTAGAAAACATGCTTTCACTTGCCAAAATCTTTCTTCAGCAATACATTGCTGCTTTACTTCGCCATTTTGTGAACGGTATCGATATAAAAATAAATTTTAATTCTGAAAATGTGTAATTTCAGTTTTTGGATTTCCTTGGATAAAGATTTTCCAATGAAAAAAAAGCGATGCGCACTCTTATCCCTTCGGCGACTTCGTATTCATGTGAAGACCATGGCCATAAAAAGGGCAAAATATCGATCTCGAGTAAATGTAAAAGGGGGAAAGCATGCGGCTCTCACAATTCACAGCAACATGACAATCGCAAGTACAATTATACACTCATCATATTAAATGCGATTTCACTGACTTCCGTTAAGTTGTGTTTGTTCGTTTAAATAGAACGCATCGCGCCAAAAGGTCTATTATTGAAAGGTATTAAGACGTTTTTCACGGGGAGTCATGATCATATTTTTGGAGGGCGTCACAATACGAAGAAGTTTGAGAACCACTGTGTTAGAGAGGGTTGGACTTAAATATGTTGCTGTCGCAGGCAAGATAACTTAAATCTCTTTACACAATAGTTACCACTTGTCCAGAGCATTGTTTAGGGTGGTAACACTATGTAATAAAAATGCTAGAATTGTCTCTTCTCGCAAAAGCAAAAAATTTTTTCACTGAATTTTTCAATTCTCTCTACTATTTATTAGGTCATTTTGCTTTTTAGGAAGAAGATATAGATCAATTTGTTGTTGAATACACTGCATTCAGTGAAAATAAAATATCAAAATCTCTATTGATGGATTATTTTGTTCATATCGTTCTGAAGAATAAAGAACCAAGAATTCAGGTTGATCCATATTTTATTTGCTCGCAATTTGATTTATGTTAGAATCCTGAATATTGTATGAAAACATTTAAAATTTAACTGGCAGATTATAGAATGTGTTTCATTGTGTTTTTGGGAACGTTTTTCATGATCAACTAGTATTAGTAGGTGTTCAATTATTTCGCATCCAACTTAAAAGTTAGATTAAATAGGCTAAACTGAAATGATGTCATTACTTTTAAATAGAATTTGGTTAAATATTTTCAATTAAAATATTGGTCAAGATATTTATTGAGTAAAAACTTAAGAAAAGGGAAACAAATTGGTGCTCCCGAAGTATGCGAACCAAGATGGCGGACATCGGAACGTAACATGGGTAACAGGTTAGGGTTAGGCAATAATTTTTTTCCAATTTTCCTTATTTTAGTCTTATTATCAGTTCGAAGACTAGCCAAGAGCCTCCCGTAGTATTTATACCTAAAATTATGGCCTAACCCTAACTTAGTACACATATTACATTCCGATGTCCGCCATCTTGGTTCGCATACTTCGGGAGCCCCAACAAATTTGTAAGTGCCAACTTGAAAAAATTTATGCAATGGTGAAGTACAGGAAAAATATTTCTGGGTGAAGGGTCGAGAAACATCCTCTGTTGCCATATACTGCGACTCATGTACTGGTCAACCACTAATACCCACGTTTACAACTACAACAAGAGTGTGAGTTTATGCAGTAATTTTCGATGCGGCAAAATTAAATGTATTCTACTTATAGGAAGCAGAAAGCAAGTTGTCATCGATACAAGTCACGAAAGCAGGTTTCATGCAAATGTCTGAATTCGTCAATAGTATGGAATATGTTGCTCCTTTAACTAACGAACAACTTTGGAGGAAACTGATGAAAGAGACATTCAAGCTGCATAAACATGGAGATGCTCCGATATCCAGTTTAGCAGGTTTGATTACTCATATTTGAATGTTCACATCTTTAGATCGGGGGTGTGCAACCTTTAATACAGGAGTGCCAGATACAATTACTTGGGTGAAACCACAAACACTTTATTTAAAATAGGCTGGAAGTTTTAGGCACACGTAACAGTTTAAACTAAATTAAAAACTCGTTTCGTGGGCCACATACCATTCAAAATTGGCACTTCTCTTCTGGCCACACAATTTTTCCTTGTGGGCCGCAGTTGGCTCACGAGTTGCACATCCCTGCTTTGGATAGAAGGATGGGTGGGTCAAGCATTTGAAAATATGACGAGTTTATGCAATATATGAGACATTTCCTTACAGGTATTGCTGCGTATGTTTCCCTTGTACAAGTTGTGCCTTTACTGAAAGATCAACTTGTTAAGAAGATTGAAAAAGCAAGAGAGTTAAGGAGAAATGAAGGTACCTTATCCAACTGAGAATTGAAATCTATAAGGTCTATTTTTGAAACTACGCTAATATGTTACTTCCATTTTCAGTTGGAACAAAATTGCAGGCTTCTACTCAGTTGGTGTCGGAGACAGTTCGTTTGGTTACGATGAATGAAATGAAGCAACTGGGATTCAATGTATCGAGACAAAGACAAGCTGGCACTCGACAACTAGATAATGAGTTTGATGATTTTTACTGGCAATCTAGACCAGATACTCAAGAAAGTATGGCGTAGATGGATAATGTATATACTTGTGAATTCCTATAGTAATTTAACTTTGAAACTGAATGTTTGTTTACCTAGTCCAAATACTTCTGCATTTTAGTTAATTGTGGTTTATTTTTTAATTATAAAAATATGAGATGAGTTTTATAATATTTCACTGTTTTTACAGCACTGTGTTTTTTTATTCCATAGTATAGATTTATTTTTGTATCAAACCTGATGATAATGATCTTTATTTGCTGTGATGTTTAAATTTATATCATGTTGAAATATATATTAGTAGATTAAAGGTGTTTAAAGACACGGTCAATGTGTGGGAATTACAGCAGTTTGGAGTCGTATTTGAACTCTCTTGTGTCAGGATTTCGGACATTTCATGGGGATAATCGTAGTCAAAATTTCTTGCATAGCCTTAAAAGTTATGCTAACTAAGCCTTTCCCAGCAGTTTAATAAAAATGCTGTTTTGATGCTAGACTTTCTTGGTGCTTGCGATGCGCTCGTCATGGCACCTCTGATTATCATGCATCGACTTTCAAACTCTAGGAATGATTACGGTATGTGCGAGAGAATTGCTGCACTCCTCGCCGTCGAAGTCGATATTTGCTTCAGTCTGAAGTCCGAGTCAAATCTGAAATGATTCCAAATTTTCACGGTGCCGATCGATAGACTACAGGTTGAATTGAACAAAACCATTTTTCAATATTTTCTAAATTTATCGGTGCACATTCTCATATTATTGCAAACAAATAAATCTACCTTAGTGAATTTAAGTAAAGTACATATTCCTCTTGTATTTCAGAACTTTATTTTTGGTCTGTTACACGTAGGGCTGGGCATTTTTGAATACCTTGTGATTTCAGAATCGAATCGAATAATATTTTTCGAATCGAATCACGAATACTCGAAAATATATAATTGTAAGCGACTTTATTATAGTAATTGGTCCTCTCAACAAATAAATTACCGAAGACATAGAATAAATCACCCAGATAGATTACTGAGCGTTCACACAGAATAACAAACACGTTTTATCAATAACTCACTACAGAAAATAGTCATATGTTAGAATTTCGTTGAAAAAATATGACTCCAATAAAAAAAAATTGGGGAATTCACCTCGACAATTAGCGGAAAGATGAAAACAAGATGGCGGCGATTCGAAATTTAGCTCTGAACCGATTCGAATAATTTACTATTCGATTCGAAATGCCCAGCCCTAGTTACACGTCAAGGATTTTTTAGCAACCGTTATTTATATCGATCTCATGACTGTTATGTGTCATCATTGGATAAAAGATGTAAATTGGGACTTGACATTTCGATGTCCGTGTAAAGCGATAGATTTATTTCAGAATGTTCATTGAATTATAGTAAACCATCTTTTGCCGATATCGACCATCAAAACAGGTAAAACAAACAATCCGTAGGCTTGGCAGTTTTCGATCATGTGTTTTTACTTGAAGATATTCTGGAAATAAAAATAAATTTTTCTTTCAAATAGTGCAAAAATAAAAATTCACTTTTTACTATAGTGTGAAAATTGACCGTATTTTGTATTTGCTCTTTAAAAACGTATGTGTATTAAACTGGTTCTAAAATTACAGCTAAGTGTCCTATGTCAAAAATTTCGACTGCTTTATTTTAACAAACAGGAACAGTTTTTTATTTTGTCACGCTAGTCCGCTGATCTCTTCAGCAAACTCTTAGATTATCTGAAACGATACCGATGCGTAACATTCGTGTCCATATTCCACATTGCTTCTTGTTTTAATCTAATGTCCGAAAATAATCGAGTTGTCAATTTCTGTCGGATTGTTGGCGTATAGTCATTTATATGGCGCTTTGCTCGTACATAGCTCAGAGCCGATGTTAAATAAAACTTAATTAAATAAAAAGGAATTTTCAGAAAATTTAACTGCGTGGTTTTGCAGATTACAGGTCTCTGGTGCAAATCTCATTCTCACCACTTCACTCGGGGTGTCATAATTGGTCAACCCTATGTTGAACCAAAAAGATCCAGGTCTTACTTTAGTAGCCTCTATATGTAAGTATATACTTGTACAAAGAATTGTTTATAGCAAAAACGTCATAAAAAATAATCAATTGGATAACTTACTTTCCTTTATGTTTGAACAAGTCCGGATGATCAATTTTAATCTTAGATATTTCTTTATCACAATCTTTCCTAGGATATCCACACGCTAATGTAAACAGTAGATCTGATATCAACCAATCTATCGGCTTATAAGTCCATAAAACTCTCAAGTAATCAGACACAAGAGGTAGCATCTCCCCAGATATAAGCTTTCCTATCGCTCCAAATTTGCAATAGGAAATTATGAAAAGATCTTCTCGCCACGATGACTCTGCGTGCTGAAAATAAAATGGCGTAAAAATTCAGAAACCTATGTTTTGTGAAACATTATTTTAATCAAGTCCACAGTTCTATTCATGTAGTTTGTTGAATTAAGACAGTTTACATTGATTACATCACATATAGCTTAACGTGGGACTCAGGTTCGAATCTATTACTGGTAGACCATGTTTCTTTGGATGAGTAGTGCCCTAGCTAAAACTCGGTGGTTTGACAACCAATAATTGGTTGTCATGATTAAAATGTGATCGCAATAGAGTGGGTATACAGCTCAACGGTGGTCAAACCGCATTCGGCTCGCCGGAGTTTTTGTGAGGCTCTTCTCGCTAGCATGTGTAACAGTATCAGTAGTGTAACAGTTTTTAATTTATTAAGCAGTAGAAGAAGTTTACATTAATGATCAGGACGAAGTATGTTTTGGTATGAAAATTGTTACAGCGTGGACTTTTGAGCCAGTCAAGCAACAAATCTTACGTCACAATGGTCAAATGTACGTTGACGCGTTGGCGGTATTGTAGCTTGTTCGGGGTTAGTCTCAGTTACAGTGCAATATGTCCTCAAATAAGAAGTGGAAATACGAAGGTGTGAACAGAGTTGTCAAGTCAGACTGAGAAGAAGAATACGCATTCACTAATCAAGAAAATCAACTTTTTTGATTAATCTATTATAGGCTGCTAATCCACAATAAAGTCAGCAATGTTGAACGGTACCATGAAACGAATCATAAAAACTTTGTACGAGACTACCCTCGTAAATCAGTTGTAAGAAAACACAGATTAAATGACTTTAAATTAATACTAAAATGAAAGCAGAAATTTATGACATCATTTGGCAAGGAATCCGATACATCAATTGAAGCTAGTTTTGTTATACCATGGAATATTGCTCGTGCTAAACACCAATGTTGTGGCAGTCAATAGCCCAAACGCTGGTTTTGCGTCGCACTAAATAAAGGCGCATCTTCCAAATTAGTATATATATATCATTGTAATAGATAAAATGCAAAATGATTTAATGAGTTCTAATATTCATAATTTCAAAAATTATGTGGCTCTCTCATGTCTTTGATTTGCTGCATGCGGCTCTTATACCAAAACAAATTGCCCACCCCTGGCATAGCTAATTATGTATAAGTATCCACAGAAACAAAGATGCCTTCGGAAATGTAAATAGACGGCTTTCAACGTGGATATACTTTCAGTATTACCATGGTTAGATATCCTATTCAATATGGTTAGCACTAGTACTCGAACAAACATATTTCACATGGCAACATCACAGTATGAACAATTTCTGAATGACCAAGCCATCGGGCTGAAGCGCTTATATTCTAAATAGTAATATGATGAATGTAATCGATTGTTTCTTTAGGTACTACCCAGAGTGACTATAACAGCTGCACAAGTTCAAAACGACTGTTAGGCTGAGAAATAATGAAAGTATTTCAACAAACCTTATAAATAATATTAAGGTAATCATCTACTGCGGTGACGTCATCTTCCAGCATCAAATAATATTTGGGATTGAGTGAATAAGCATATTTCATCAAATACGATTCATCAATATTATGCTTTGATCTCCACTTTACTCGTCTCCTGGAATCTCCGAATGTCAATTTCAACTCTTTGTCCCAGTTAGGATAAATATGATCAGGAGGATAGATTATCTGCAATTGCGAAATAAAGTAATAGTCTTCTAGCGACAACAACAATCTTTAACCACTAAAAAATTTGGAGGTAATTGGTCCAATAATTGCCAAGAATTTATTACAACACCAAGAAAAAGAATACTAACAATAACCAAACGATCTATAAGTCCACTTCGTGTCCAATTGACAACTTTATAAAGAAAATATAACAAATTTGATTTGATTTGAGAATTGTCCCTGTTATGGCACAGAGGAAGCATATTGCGATGCAATCCCATTTACACATTTTTTAGATTATCTTATGTATGTATGTATGTTTATTCGTCTTGTAAAAGCAAAAACACAGGAGTTAGTAAATATCAACATTGAAGACGGGATGTAAACATAAGACCATACTGGCCTAAAACACATGAAAATGCGGCATACACCCCCTATGATAAGCATAAAATGCAATAAATCAAATAAGTATAATATGGTCTTTCATACAGACAGTTGTGCAAGGAGGGTGGATGGGTAGCAATATATGCAGCAGGGGTAAGGGTGGAGTATGCCCAACTGTTTGTAGAAAGGAGTTGGTAGGACAAGACAACATCAATAAATAGAGACAATACAACATGGAATAGAATACATGTAAACATAATAATAATATTTGAACATATACTAAATATAGCACCCTTGGCCTTGAGTAATGATACCCCACCTAGTCCGGCAGAATCGGGCCTTAACATTGTTTTGGGACATAAAATTTTTTTTATTGTTTAGATATAATATATATGACATATATAATGACACCCAGATGGGTGTGGAGTATATAATGTTGAGCAATTTTTTTTAAGTGGATTCAAAGTATTCGGTCCAAGATGAGGCACATCCTGAACCCTAACCCGGTAAACATACAATGTTCAGGCTGTGCGCTATCTTGGTACGAATACTTCAGGAGCGCCTTTTTGTTAAAAACAATCATTTCATAACTACATGGTTTAGTTTTGCATACATAGTAACATTGAATCTGCTTACAATGTCAGAAATTCAATTTTAGTAGAATAAATGGTAGTTTATTTCACTGATATAAGCCAAGATCCATCGACAGCATCTAGCCACTTTCTATTGCGCTCTTCAAACTACATTCGCGTTGCCACGCGCATTTCGTTTTCCTTGTTTAAGCTTAGGGACTTAGGGAATATTTTATTAGTTGAATTGGATTGGAATATTTGACCTCGTCTTTCACTCCGAACGAGGCCATGTAAAACCATCCACTGGTATCTAAAGATGTGTAACGTGTTTTCTTTTGGAAGAACCGCAACCTTTCAGTGCTGCATTGACTTTGGCAAAATTAATATATCCTTGTGGAGATAGAAGGTATGCGTATGCGAAACCGAGATGTGCACCTGTTATGCCAACATAGTTGAGTCAAACGTTTTGAATACTAGTACATCACACACATTTTTGCGCACATGCATCAAATTCCACTTGAAAATTGAGCTATAGGTTTTTGACGAGCTTTTGTGTATGATTTCATTCCATAGAATTTGTATGCTGTTCTAAAGAATACTAGTTTCAGCTTTTTCATTCATCCAAACCGCGTGTTGAAAGTAAGTTTTGTAATATTGCATGTATGTTTTCAACATCCTTAAATCGGTGATGCCAGTAAATCTTTAATACAAAAAGATCAGTACATCTGTAATGAAAACAGCAGTACCCACTCAAATGATAGCTGGGGGATGGATACTCTTAGTATCTGCTCCATCGCGTGCCTCTTACAGTCTTACCAGTTTACATGAGTGCCAATTGGTATCTAAGCTCAGCCAGAGACAAAAAGTTTCGGACTGCAGTTGGCGTGACGAAATGTTTTTAAATATATATTCTACAATGATTGCATACTACTGAAAGTTCCGCCCTATATGTCTTTTCCCATTGCACTATTCCTTTACTGATATTCGATAATATGACGCTCATCTGACTTAGTTCTTAAAGTGTGTAGATGGGTATAATCTTTTCCACGCTGTTCAGATGGGAATGCTCGAATATATATAAGAATTGCTAATATTGGTTTGCAATGCGATAAAATCCCATCTTGGCATTTCTGCCTCTCGCAATTGCTGCGTATACTTATCGGGAAGTTCTGTGGCGTGGTTATCAAATGAAAAAAAAAACATGGGAGTATTTTTTCTACTTCTCTATACTATTATCAAACCTTGACATTTTGTGAAAACTTTTTTCCGTGCAACCCTCTTTCAAAACATCCTCAACAACCACAATTAATTATGTTATTAAACTTCCGAAACAAACACATAAAATCATCAACAGCTGCATATCACCAAGTAGATATTGCTGAATTGATCTTTATTTTACCATTTTGCATGTAATTATTTTTGGTAAACCTGTTATCTATCGTAAATACAGCACATTTGACAATGTTGTAGTGTGACTTTTTTGGCCTCACATTTTTGATATTTGTAGTCAGAGCTCTTGGGGCTCTGTCAAACAAAGTTACATACAAAATATTGGTTGTAAATTGCAAAACATGATCATGTTGTTGGAATAACTTGGCATTTTACCACCCGTATATCATTCATTGTTGAGAATATTAATAAAATCATAAAATTTAAAAATCCGTTTTTGTGAAATTTTTGTTGTAGCTGAATTCCAGGGACAGCATGACAACAGGCAAGAGAAGCACGGTCGCCTCTTTTAGTTTATGACAGGGTTTCTCAAAAGGGGACCCCGTCCTCCTTGGAGGCCGCTGATCAGTTATCTGGGAGCACGAACAAACAGATGGAAATGCAAATATATAATAACAATGTATTTTTATAGAAAAGAAGAAGCAAAAGTGTTGAGAGTCTTTGGTAGTTTGAAAAGCATTGGCATGGAACATAAGAATGAACTACATTCTTTCTCAGGGATATACTATAAAATGTAGCAATTTTCTCATTCTTGATCTCGTGATATCATTGTTTTTCACTGCGTCGTCGTGATCATCCCGCTGCATAACAATTCTCGCTAACAAATATTTGACTGTTCTCCACCGGGTGTATATCCACTTGAACCACTGGCGACTGCATTAGCAGGCTTGTATTTTTAATTGCAACAAAAACGGGTATTTTGAAATAGTACTCTTTATTTTACGCGTATGTTTCGACAGTATTTTCATATACTGTATATGGGTCGCGACCCAAAGCTGGGCTCAACAAATACCTAAAAGTTATTTGATTTTATTTCCTAGTAAATTTGGTGCTTGCGCAGTTTGTGCACCAAGATTGCGCACAACCTGAACATGTACTGTAACAGGTTATGGTTCAGGTTGTGCGTCATTATGATGCACAGGTTTGACGAAAAACACTAATACCAATATCAAGCCGTAAAAAAATTGCTCAAGGCTGCAAACTTCACACCCATGTAGAAATGATGGGCAATGACCCCAAGATGAATAATCACAAATAAAAAAAAACTTCATGTCTGAAATCGAACTTGGGCCAAAAAGGTCCCCTTATCTGCCGGAATGGGAGAAATAGTCTAGTTTATAGGTGTATGTGCATATATGGTATGTACCAATCAAGGGTGAGTGTCTTAAGTAATATATGGCCAATCTAGCAAAAATGCGTTCCTTCCAGGCTTGGGGAAATACGATGTAATAAGTTCTGTCAAGTTATTCGCTTTTCCAAGTTACTTTGTATTTTATAGTTCTGAATACCGCCAAAAAAGATCAGGTTCAGATTCAAAAAAAGATATTCAGGTTGCATTTCCATAAAACCTATCAGGATCGAATTTTAGCCGGACAATTTGAAGGTATAAAAGTATATTGAAATAGAGAACAATAAATTATAAAGAGTATCATTTTGCCATGTCATGGATTTTGAATTAAAATAATAATAGAATGTGGTATCCTGGGATGAATTTGACAATAACCGTTGTCCCTATTGTTTGCTGCATTTAAATTTTAATGTACCTCACTTTCTATAACCTGAATTGATGTTTTTGTCTAATTAGGCCTGATAATAAAATAAGAACATTAATATAATTAAATAATATGATATCCTGGAATGAAAAAAGAAATGAGATTGTTTAATTTGGTACTGGGCGACAATATTGGAATGAAGTCAAAGCACCATGCTATATTAACAGTGTCCATTGTCCTTATTGTTTGCTACATTCAAATTTGAATGTAAAGCTACTTTTTACTGTTTGCAAATTTCGCACTCTTTTCTGTTCATCACATTTCTTCTGTGTAAGTATGGACATAATCCAACTAAAGATCGATAATTTTTGGTGTGTTGATATGTAATGCGTGATGATCATTTGCGTTTATGCAAACCTGTGACAGTAACTCAATGAGGCCTTGATTGAGACTCATTGGGTAACTAAAGCTAATATTCTGAAGTTTTAATATTTTTCCTACTCATTGCATACTGGAATTATTTAGTACATGTTTATTTAAATCATCGATGTTATAGTATGATCGTAAAATCCGTTCAAGCAGCACTTCAAAGTTGTTTTTACTGCCATGTTTGAAGTATTAGCATTTTGTGGTATCAGGCAGGAATATTACACGCAAGTCATGCTTACAGCTTGATCGAACTCGAATCGAACTCTAATTCTCTCAATAAACCAGAGCCGCCGAAATGAGCTACTTAATGAATTCTTGAAACGGGGTCCTGGCAAAATGGAATAATATATTATAGAAGACTGAACATCAAAGTCGAAATACTTTGTCTTGATATTAACTATCGGTATAACATGGGATTTCAGGTATTGACGGCAATTACTTGGCATAAACACTGCCTACGCCAACGCAAGCTAGCTTTTCAACACGGCATTGAGCGATGTGTAACGTACCTCCAAAATTTTCATTCAAAGACTCTCAAATAGTTTTCTTTGAGTGTCAAGTTTTGTTTAGTCCAAGTTTTTTCATGCAAACAACTCAAATCATTTTAAGTCTTTAACAACAATCGCTTGAGTATTGTAAATGACTATAGTCTTTCCATTGGTTATCAGTTAACATGAATATCATATATATAAATATTTTGAACGGCGAGGTCAAATATAGCTCGCGGATTCCTGTCACAACGAAATTCGTATTGCTTTAGTTTAGGTCCGCACTATGGTTATTTTTTTTAATAAACAACAAATCCAAACTAACAACCAACCTGAATGAGACCACTTTTTACTTCTTCAGCATATCGTTTTTCAATCGTTGCGGTCGTTTGCTTCCTAATCTCTTTGTCTATGTCAGCAACAAGAACCACAAAAACAACACTCGAGAAAGATCTGTTTCGTAACAACGAGTCCAATGTTCCGACCAAATAATTAACTCCCTTGATCCTCTTTACTGTTGGGATACCGACTACTATATACAATTCTCTTGCATATGAACCCGAGACATTTCTTCTGGGAAACGAGTACGACACCCGAGCATGACCGCTTTCAAAGTCAACGTCAGCCTTCTTCTGGTGGCCTGGCATGCTTTCCGCATTATTCCATTGTTGGAAATTATATTCCCCTTTTTCGTATTTGGAAATTGAAACTATCAAAAATGCCAAAATAATTATAAAATTCACAAATCCCATCGCAATGCAGATTGAATTTTTCGGCGTCCCACGAAGTCTCATTTTTTCGTCTAGATTGCGAGCAATAGAAAGCATGCACTTCAGCTATTGTTACTTCACTGCCTGTCTGAAATACTAGGATCTTCATGAGTCAATAGTTACATCATAAAAGGTCGTGTTACGATTCGATTGTTATGTCAGCAAGAGGCGTCAAAACACCAAAGACTACAAACATGATCAGTGCAGTTAATAGTATACGCGGAACTGCATACCGGTACTAATTCCAAAAGGATTTTATATATTTCGTACTAACAGGGCGGCGATTTTACAACATCATGTAAGCCTACATGAAGAACCAGAACATTAAAATTGTAATACGCACGGCCAAAAGTAGCGATGGTTTGTTATGATTTCGCAGTGTTTTGGGCTTTGACTTTCTGGCTATGGTTATTTCCCCGAGCATTGATTTCCCTGTTTATTGCCGTTACCATGAAAAATCAGCAATAAGTCAACAATGACGTAACAATTGCAATTTGTGTGGCCGCTCAGGCAAATATTCAAGCATGGTTGTAAAAATTGTTTCGTTTTCGTGGTTTTGCCTGTTTTTGTCAGTTTCAGTTGTGTTTCCAAAAAATAGGAGTATATAGAATAACTTAATTGTAATTATGTCTTCCGAGGTGCTTTAGTTTAGTTTCAATATTTAAAAATTGATACCGCAAACTCTGCGATAGACTATCCAAAAACTAGGTATCAGTGCATGTAAGTGGCACGTGCCACGTGGTTTATTGTTTTGAATAAAAGTGATAGTTTTGAATATGTGAGCCAGTTTGAAAGGGCTAACCCAAAACACTCTCAAAATAAGAGTTGGAAATTTTGCAATGGTAAAATACAGGGAGAGTTTTACAGGGGTCAAGGAAACCTTCATTACAAAACTAGTATAAATTGTTAAATATGCCCGCAACTAGATTGTAATCAACGATTACCTTTTGTTAAATGATGAGGTTACGATACCCAGAAAATTTTTTAATCAATATAAATTATACAAAACGAAAATTTCAAGTTGGCTATTTAGCAGAGCAGTCGTGGTTGCGAGACAAGGTGAAAGTCAATCATCACCATTCACCACAAAACATAGGAAAAGTCAGGTTGTTCACATACTTTCACTTTATTATGGAATTAGAAAGAGAAACTACATATATATATTATATATACATAAATACAGGGTGTTGAAAAAATGTTACGCAAAATTAGGGTAAAGTTTTTCATCATGGCAATGGTAAAAAAGTAACTGTTGAAAAGCGTCAGTAATTCAATACTGTTAAAAATGGCCGTCGTTTTAAGTAGTATTTCATCTTAACTTCTGTGAATTTTGCGTTACTTTTTTACCTTATATGCACTTAAAATTCCCATGAATATTTGACGCTAACTGCTTTCGGATTGTGGTGATGGTTACCGCATATTATATTTTCTGGATTTTGTTAACACTAGTTGATTGCAAACTTTTATTCAAATCTGAACGATAAAAATGAAATTCTAGGAGGAAAAACAAATCAATCGGTCACCCCCACCCACACACCTTCCACAACTTTTCTCATTTCGAAGTACACAAGTAATTCCCACCCTCAGTATTTTCAATAATGAAAGTAGTTCAACATGACATACAAAATTTCACTCTACGTCTCAAAAAGGTTGAATTGAAAAGCTAGATATTTATATGAAAATGTTTGTTGTGTGCATAAAACGGAAATAGAATAGCAAGTTTAAAATAAATTTAAGATGAATTTATAAGAAGAATGAAGTTCAAAATAAATTTAAAATTCTCGACAGCTTATTCTGAAGAAAATTCGCATATACCGTTCGTATACCGTTTCCGCAAGTTACACGGAGAATCATAAATGTATGCTATTGATCTGGCAAAAATGTAAGCGCAATCTTTTCCCTTCCTTTTTGTAAGAATTTGTATAATTGCTCGGCTGTCCTGGGGCCCAAGGAATATCATTTGATTCCGTTATGACTCCGTCGGACCATTCCCATATCCCCTCCTGTCTGATATCATGAAGTCATTCAAGTAAACAGGGAGAAAACCACGGTGCATAATCATTGAACCCACATTCCTAAAATACGTTTTATCAATGAACAATTTTATAAAATAATAGTCACTGAAGAAAAGTGACAATATTTGTCACGTAAGACGGTTTCTATACATAAAGAATATTGCAATTGTGAAAACCCGTTGAAAAACGATATACTGAGAAAGTAGCCATCATCTACTCAAATTATCATAAGCAGCTTATAGAAGTTAAAATACCACCATAATCTCTTGCAATAAATAATAGTTCAATTTTTTTCACAATTTCACCATTACGCAAGCTAGTACATCTTACGACTGAACTATCTCAGTCAGTTATGCCGCGGTAAAAATATGGGCAATTTTAATTCTTCACTAAAATTTAGACACCAAGGAAAAAGTTGTATACAAATTAATATCGTAAATATGAAGGAGGTATATTTCATAAACGTACGTTTTTTTTTGCTTCTGGAGCTCTGACTTGAATAACCTTAATAGAGTGTGTGATTTTAATCATATACTTATATTATTATTTGGCTGTCACCCTATATTATGTAAAACCATGACAATCAACGTAACCGGCATACTTTGTGAAAGAAGGTTCTCTTACAACAGAGGATGTCAGTCGTCCACCGATGTTAGCACAAGGTCTTATTGGCTTGCTTGTATGTTGGCCTATGAGGAAATTGTTTGTACCAGAGGCCATTACTTGATTGGAACTTCTGAACACGATATCGATCAAAAATGAAGTTCGTTCCAAAATACCTAAATCATAAATGGCAGAATTGTTGGGAGAATTAGCAATAACACCTTCTGTGTTCCAATACAACCAACAAGCATCGCAAAAATAATATATGTTGTCGCAATAGTGAAGATATTCCAAAAAGTTGAATTGCTTTTTTTTTTTTTTTTTTTTTTTGTCAACGATGCACCTTAAAACTTAAAGTTTGGAAGGAAAAAACATGCCAAAATATTGCACTTCTGAATATGAAAATAGAATTAGAAATTGATTACCACTGGTAACTGCGAATAAAATATTTTGGGTTGACAACTTGTTTCGTTTTGAGATTTTGATCTGGTCCCTATTAAATATACACTATTATAGTACACTAAAATCTACATTAAGCAGAAGTCTGTCTCAGAAATTACTCTGCAAAAATCAGTTTCAACGCAGAAAATATCTCATCCTTACATCGTTACAAGCATTCTTTGAAAAATACCAAACTTAGTTTGAAACTGTTACAGATATGCTTTATTCTCAAATAAATAAAAAAACGGTTGAATGAAAGTATGAACCAAATTGGTGGTTATGAAATCAATGTCTGGCCGTTTGTTTGTATATTTGCCCAATATTTCCGCACATTTTTTTAAATACCCAGTTATCCGAACACTAAAACATATATGTTGTCATACTTTTTTCTCTATATTCAAGTTGTTGCCGAATATAAATATGCCACTGAATCCCACTCACGAAAATTTTAATTCATATCCTATTTTAACACTTCTCCAAAATCTCACTTATCTTTTACTTCAATCATCTATATAGTGACCGCATCTATGATGTAATAAAAACTAGAGTCAATTTTTCTTACTGGTAACGTGGTGACTTTCTGGAATTTTATCATCTATTTTTCCATCTCCAATTGTAAGCCAGTCGAGGATCAAGATTTTTATCCTGGTTGTCATACCTCCAGGATAAAAATCTTGAGCTGTGAATGATTCAGAATCTATCCATACACCTAAAACAAAAAAACTCGTTATTATTAAACTTCAATAAAAATAATTTTTGCGCATGAGTTTGCCATAGCATCCTGGCGCATTTTCGTTACAACTTGGCTAATCGTTTTGTAGCAGGTTAGTGCTACAATCTTAGAAGTCTCATTTTTCAGCGTAGCGCACAATTTGAACAATATAATTAAAAGACAGATGTCACAAATAGTAGAAAATGTCCTTAAAATATGAATGAAATTTGGTTGGCAGGTAGATAGACATTCAGAAAGTCATCGAACTTACAGCCAAATATTTAGGTTGCGACATTGTCTGCATTGCAGATGAATTTTCTTGTCTAGTGCATGAAAACTCTCTATTATACTATATTTATCAAAAAAAAATTTAACTTCATTGTGACATTGTTTTATTTAATTCTAAAAGTTTTCTTTAAATTCGTTCATAATGTTAAATTGGGTAACATTTGTGATATATATTGATTTCAGTAACCAGGCAACGACTCTGCAGAAAACGAAAGTTTTGAATAATTTCCACGCAAATATTGTTTTTTTGCTGAAAGGCGATTATCAACAACGTACCTCATATTATGCAATTACTACGCACTGATAGACTCATATACAAGATACACGAAATATGTTTTTGACGGAATGCATTGATCGTAACTTAATTGACATCGGATAACAAACTGCAACTTGCATTAACATCAAGTTTTTCTTATAACAAACCGACCCCCAATAAGGGCTACTATTAATTCCTTAATAATGAGCCGATGTTTTGCGAGTTTTCTTCAAGAGCGTATAAAATCTAAATAGAGTTGATTTGCAAAGAAATATTATTTGATTTCAATTATACATATCGAAATAACCAACTAATCATACTTTCTGCGGAGTTAGTTGATTTGAATAACATCAAACTTTGTTTTGCTGGTGCTTACCAAACCATATCCACTTGCTTAATACATTAGCAATAGGTATTAATCGCATTTGGAGTTTAAGCCAGGGGTGTGCAACCCTTTCATACAGGAGGTTCGCTTCACACAAGTTCAGGTATAAGATCGGGTGTACACTTTGCAGCGCAAAAGGATTGGAATTACACGCGCGTACTAAATTAACCTAATTTAAAAACTCGTTTAGCGGGCCCCACACCATTTTTTCCGCAGGCCGTATATTTTTTCTTGTGGGCCGCATTTGGCCCGCGGGCCGCAGGTTGGATTAAGCCATTGGCGAGTTGACGTTGCTGATGAAAACTTATCGCAAGAATCACTTGAAACGCAATGAAAAGACCTGATTTCAGTCAGGTATTGATCTAACTGAGCCAATATTAATACTCAATATGGACGACGACGAGCAAGAGCAACCCAGATGCAATATTACTGGCGTGACTGGATCAAATTATACTTGTGTTAAAGTGAATTTGTCACTTAGAATCGAAAGTATTGGATGTGATTATTCTACTTTCATTTTAGATGTTACTGATGACTTTCCATATAGTGCGTCATAAT
Organism: Styela clava; assembly: GCF_964204865.1. Lineage (NCBI taxonomy): Eukaryota > Metazoa > Chordata > Ascidiacea > Stolidobranchia > Styelidae > Styela > Styela clava. Next base: position 8,565,185 of record NC_135258.1, on the reverse strand, counting down.
TTGAACATATGAGCAAAAATTGCTTCATATTTTTGCAAAAATTACTTAGTAATATGTATATATTAATTGTACTCGGGAACGAGATATTTCTCATCATTTTTACGCATTGAAGCAGGATAATGTTATTCAATGAATCTCGTGTTTAAACTAATGTAGTGTTTTTCAGGTCTGTATGTTTCTTTTGTGTACCTATATTTAAGCAAACAAAAAGCAAATATGGGTCAGTTTAGAAATATCCTTCCGCGTTAGACAACTGTAAGTCATTTGCTAAAAGGCTGTGGTTGTACGAAATGAATAATTTAGTCTTTGCAACAAGGTACCCCTAAGTATGAGTATCACGTAGTGATAAACGCCATTCAAGTGACTGAAGAATTTGGGAATTAAGATTAAAGCTATTCCTGGATTCGCGTCAAATTTAGTTTTCACAACTTTGATTTGCCGTTGGATGCAGATGAACATTTTTTTCGAAACTTTATTCAATGCATTTTACAGAATATTACTTTTGACAATATTCAAAACAAGATGACAACGACAACTAATGTGAAATGGGTGACATTCGGTAATGAATATGAATCGCCCCCAGAGGAAACCTCGGAAACGGCAAACATACCAAAAGGTGAAAAAGTTGATAATTTTTCTTTATTGGACGAAATGTACATATGGACCGTTTTGTTATCGCGTTTTTGTTGTTCATCTTGATAGGTTTTTTTTTTTTTTTTTTAACAGATTAGTGATTCATAATGATTAAATCAACTACAATAGCCATAAGTTTATTCACTTTTTGTCGTGAGAACACAACATATTTACTCCATTTTGTGTCCACATTCTCCAGTATTTTCATCTCGAGTAATCTTTATAAGAGTTGGAATGTTCATAGCTTTATTTTGTCTAGTGATTATTTAAATACAGTTTTTTTCATCTCAATCATTAGCTTTTTCAAATGTGTGGTATAGTGTTTCTTAACTGGAGGCAGTGGGTGCACAGTGCATACTTTATAACCTGTCGTAAACGTCTGCGCCCGCTTTATGTTGTTGCTGGTGTTAGTATTCGTTTTCTTATTGTTATTATTGTTGTGAAAACCCTACTTTTGTTTTAGCTACTGGACCAATCGCTTCAACATTTTCCGTGGTTTACGATTTTTATCGTAGCTGAAGGGTCATCACTTTTCTTTATTTCATTTATGTATTACTTTTAAAATTTCTCTTGGCTTCATGGGATTCGTTTAAAGTTGTGTGTCGTCATTAAAAATTACACACCGTATGCGATTTTGCGATCGCATCTGTATGGTTTCAGCGTAAACGGAAGTTTTTTTTAAAAGAATAGCAACCGGTACTGTAAAAGATTTGATACTTCTTTGTTTGCACCTTTGTGTGCCCATATTTGAGTATCACCCTCTTGTTCAATCAAAAAATAATCAAATTACCGTTTTTATTACATTCAGCTGAAGTAATCCAGGCTGGTTATCCACAACCACTTGATCCTACGAAGATGAAAAAATCGAGCAATGGGAGAATTTCGTTTATGAATGTATTCACCTTGTTCTCAACTATCGTCATTCTGATTCTTCTTGTAGTTTGTATGGCGCTGCTGACAAAAGAGGTGAACGTTAAAATTATTCGAAATAATTCACGACTAAATGTTTTATAAAAACAAAATGGCGTCATTACCTAGTTTTTGTCTTCGTGTTTACGCGTATTTTAACCTACATAGACGGTGACGGTAAAAAAAAAAGTTATCTTGTGATTTTATTTTGATACTTCAATAATTTTCGAAAACAACTGAATGGAATTTAAGTTCTTAACCTATGCTACCAAGTTTTAATATTTGTTAAAAATATTGTTCGTTAAATTTAGAAATATTGTTATAATATGGTTGTTCCTTCATGGATATTTAAATTCTCATTTTGCATGTTAGTCTTTTCAAAAAATCTTATACCGGTTTCTCGTAAATAATTCTATAAGTAGTTTTATAGGATTTCAGTATTTACATAATCGAGCAACCTTATTTCTTTCACATATTATCATAGAAAAAACAACCTCCGTCACTTCTGAGTTCACTTGGTTTCCAAAACCTTTTTTCAAGCACTACTACCATTAAGACCACCACCGAAGGTACGAAAATCTTATATTGCTAATTTCAATAAAATAACATATTGCTGCTCGTGTGAAACATGCGCGGAAACTTAAACACGATGTTCAAATCACCGACAATTTAGCGAATATTATGCGACCTACACCCATCCCGAATATAAACGGTTTCACTTTAGAAAAACTGACTAAAATAAATAAATTAAAAGATACACTGTTTTAAACGTCATCAAAATAAGTCATCTTCAATTTGGTGTTAGTCGATAGTACAAATTACAGTTCTAATAAACACTATGATCAAACAATTCAAATCACCGTATTGTGTACCCTAATGAAACTCATAACTTGTTTCATGTTCCCCTCTCATAGCTCCAATTTTCTACACTTTGTAATACAACTGTCTAATTTCAAGTAAAAAAGTCAGAGACCGCCCGAAATGAGATAAAAAATATCTGATCACTAAGTTAAGCCCAACTAGGAAAAATAGTCATGAATAAGCTTAATCCAATTTTGGGCATGTGCTGGGATACTATTTAAAATTCTAATGCCATGAGAGCCTAAACAAATCACCTCCAAGCTCTGTTTAATCTACCTTATGTTTGATTTTAAGTTTTTTTTACACTCTTTCAACTCTCAAGTAATTAATTACGCCATATAGTTCCGGGAAATGCGAATGAAATGCGTATGCTGACTCTGGTTGAAATTTTGGTGAAGGAAGCCGGTTGGTACGAAGCAAGTAACGGATTGTTGTACAAGAGATTTGATAATTATGCCAACTTCGAATTGGCTAACAGAACTTGCTCTTCGTGGAAAGGCAGATTAGCTTCTACAGGAATAAGAGACCTTGATATAAGAGAGTAAGTATATTTTTAAGTAGAATTATAGGACACAGAGTGAACCTAAGAATCGTTTTGTTATTACCGTATGTTGTTGTTGTGAAAAATCGCCTACTGAATCAGTTACTTTTTAATTTCCAGCTTATCGTTGTCGCTAATATTTTTTTCATTTGAAAAATTTTAGCAGGCTCTATGATGGATACGCTTTGTAGTTTTGTGTGATGGCGTCATAGAAATTGAAAATTGCGCACCTTGCCTCTGTTCCGTGATCACACTCAGTGATCTGATGTTCATACTATACTGACTACCCATACTGTAGAAGATTTGATACTACTTCGTTGTGTTATTAGTTTTCATATATTTGAGCATTGCTCTCTTGTTAAAAATTATTTTTATCTTCAAGGTAAATATTTTTTAGTTTGGGCTCAAATTCCATGAAATTATTCGTTATTCATAGACATCCACGTAGATAAACTGCTATACGGATGCTTAAACACAACGTAAAAATAGATGTCCTTTCATGCTGTTCCGCTACATTACATTGCGTGAACCAAACTATAATAAGAATTCATAACTGTAATTTGAAATCATAACTTTCACTTTAAAGGTATCATGATTTTGGGTGTGCCAAAAACGTGATTTAATTGTGCCAATCCGTAATAAAAAATGTAGACACAACCAAATAAATATTATTGGCAGGTTTAGTCTAAAACGTATCGGATGACAGTAAATGAAAACTGAAGAAATCTTCGATTGTACCATTAACTGAAATTTTTTAATATTTTCTATATTTCACAGAGAAATATTACAAGCGCTGATGTTTCAAAAAATGTATTATTACCCGTACATATGGATTGGATTTCATGATATCAGCACTGAGGGAATGTGGGAATGGTCAGACGGTCTTATTTCTGATATTGGCGAGGTTCCATGGCTTCCTGGCCAACCAAGCAACTACACAAATTTATTCTACCGCAGACAAGAGGATTGCGCGTTCATGAATCATCGTGGCCGTTTTGGTGACGCATCTTGCACCATGCCGTACCATTTTTTATGTGAAATAGAACCGCTGTTCTAAATATTCAATGCATGCTTTGTCAGATTGGTCGAATTGGAAATTCGGAATTTTAAAAAGTATTGTTCAACACTGAATGACGCTTTTCTGAAGAAAACTCTTTTTAGCGATTGCTAATACGTGTATTTACCGCAAATAATATCAGAGCAACAATGAGTCTTTCGATTGACTTAAGAGACGATTCCGCGCTTCAGAAGTATGTGTACCAAGATGGCGCACAACCTGAACCCTAAACTGGTACACATACTATGTTCAGATTGTGCGCCATTTTGGTGCACATACGTCTCAGTCTCTGAATGATTTTGAACTGTAGACTATATTCAACACGTTGACTAATATTCTTTTGTTTGTTTTTATCGTTCCACGATTCCTGTTCGACTTCGGGACTAATCCGTGTAAAAAACGCAACTTTGCTATAAGTCGAAGCCTTGCCCCGTAGATTAAAGTGACATGATCTCTAGAAAAAAAGGCAATTTTTTTTTCAAGAGTTTTTATTCCAGCATGTGTTTCAATATATATAATTGTAAACCCTTGTAATCTTCTATTTCTGTGGCATAGAAAGAAACAGGTTTTTTTCGTTAATTCGATTAATTCTGATTCCGAAGCACAGCTGCAATTTTCACTGGTAAGCTAGCTCCTGCGAAAGACTCTGGTAATCTCTTCAGCTTTGCTTCAGGTAGCAAGTCACTACATGCAGTTTGCTGAGAAAGTTTGATGTCATCCCAGCCTTTTACGGTTTTCAGTTTAGCGTAGACCAGTTTCAGTGTGTCGTCATAATATTGCTTGTCATTACCGACAGGACGAGAGAAGTAAACAGAAACTACTCTTTCTGAAATAGAAAATTCGGTGTTGAAATTTTATTGAAAGAACAGCCCGTCAGAGTTTGATATGGTAACGTCTTTTGCGTTCATTTCATGCATTCAAATTCCCATGCAGTCTATTTAAATTGGCCGACAAAAGTTTAAAATGTGCCAACCGCCTCTAATGCTGTATCGCCATATAGGGCCTACGTCAGTAATACATTACCAAAGTAACGTCATGGCCTGGCCCATGCGGATAATTTATCATCATCGTCAGGGATGCTGTCTTGAAATGGACATTATAAATGGGTTAGAGAAGTGAAAAATGACTGAATTAAAACGATCTAAATGCTTATTCATGTTTACACCAACATCTAGTACATTTCTATTTGTCTACATATGTACCTGGCATACAAGCAAAAAACAAATGGTAGTTCACTTTATCAGTGATGACTGTCCAATTTCCAACCAAACGCCCAGTGAATTCTAAACAAAAAATGTAAGTAAATTTCAATTAGAAGTAATGAGACCGAGACAATAATAATTTTATGTGAAAAACCCTTTGTATACAACATCTTAAAAAAATCGGAAGTATTATCCCTTTTACAAATAATTTACTTATATATATATTATGCAGTTTGCTGCAAACCAATAATTCTAACTTTGATCATACAACGAAGCGACCCAGGCCGGCTTTTACTATCTTGTTACTTCATAATTTATCACCAAATATAAACAGTCTTAAAATGATTTTGAATTGGCAGGAGAAATATAGACTTTATGTGAACATCTAATCAAACGCGGGCTTCAAAAATAATTAACTTTAAACCTACGTTTTTTCAGTACTTCCACAAAAACAGGATCGTCGCCGACTAGAATGATAAAATAGTATTTTTGTTTAGAACTTTAGTACAAGAAATTGGACAAAAAATAGAGCAGTTCAACATCTTTGTGGAGTAGTGACAATGTGATATCCTACAGAATTATCGCAAAACTGTCGATAGTCTTCGGCTGTAGTAAAGAGACGTTTGAAGACACGCTATGAGTTTATTGCAATTCCGACAATATATACAGAAATACAATGCACTCACAATTTGATCAAATCTAGTCTGATAACACAAAACACATTGCTGAATATATAGCTTTTTACAGAGCAATTAAAATATAATAAAGAAACAGATTTTTACATTAACAATTAAAGAATAACGCGTCATTCCAATTTCTGATTAGCTTTTCTGGTTAATCTCACTAATTTATGAATCCACCAGGAGGGGAGAGCTTAAAATTGAGGTTGACTTCGTGAGATGTGCTGTTTCTGGCGTCCACTCATCATAGCAACATCTTTGATTTCAATTTTAGTCAGGGGTCTCAGCCATTACGGCGTTCGACATATTTTGTCATATTCAGCATTTCCGTATTTATTTATGAGCAGAGGCGATGGGACAGCTTAACAATTTGCTGAAATCATTTTTGTCACAAGCGCAGCGGTTTCCATTCATGAGTTACTCTCATTTAGTAGCGCAATCAGCGGTCGACTAGTTTTTTCGAATATTCCGGAGGGCCCAAACGACGCTAATGATGCGTGAGATGCGTTAAGGCCGTGAACAGCGATGGATTATGTCGGTAAACCATATTTCCGCGAATTCTTCCTATCTGGCAAGTAATTGTTCCCTTGTACATGTGCCCTTGTACATGTGCCACGTGGTCGTCGATGGAAAAAATTTTCTTGCCGGAAACTGTGCGTCTAGTTTGAAAAACTCGTTATAGCGTGATCATTTGTGACGAGACGCTGAATATAACAAAATAATTGCATTCGCAACTCAAATTTTGGACTGAAAATGGGGGACTGAATATTAAGACAACATAAATTTTGTTTGAAGAGCGTCAATGCAACGAGCTAAAAACGAAATTATGTCGCAAAAGTAATTCGCCAAATTTTTCTGTGCCTACGGCAAACATTATATTTGTTCGGTTTAAATATTTTATCGTACTGAAATAAATTGTACTCTTTGTTATTTTCTTGACCATTTTGGGATTTTTTCAACGGCGATAACTTACGGACGGCAATTTCCGTTTTCGATGGAACAAAATTTACAGAAGATGTCGTTAGGTGCCAAGTCATCTGGCATTTTTCTTAGGAACTGTTGAATTTTTCATTTCTAACATATCATTTGGTAAAAGGGCATCATCAAACAAAGAAATCGCCTTTATTTCAGAAAATAAGATGATTTGAGATTGTACTTGACCAAAATGGCTACAAATTCCAAAAATCCATTGAAACGCATCTACCTTATTAAAACACGATGATCCATGATTGGTTTACTTGCTTAATTTGAAAAAACTTTCTTGTGGCTTTATGTTTTATTGTTGGGACGATGATAATGTAAAAAAGTACTGCAAGGGGACGACGGTAAAAGCAAGTTTGAGTACTACTGATTTAAATAAACAATAAATGACAATTGCCGTTACGAGCCTAAGACAGCCAGGACCCTGAAACAGTAATTGAGTGCTGTCTTTTTATCTTACTCACCAACAGTATCACCCGCTAGAGTTTCGTAGGAAGATGGTCCATGTCGTATGTATTTATTATCCTTAGCATAAGCATACTTTATCTCGCCATCCCTGAAGAAAAAATATATTGAATTCCGGATATGTTACAGAGCAGTGATATATATATATATATACCAAAACAATGATGATTCACTGGATTGGTAGACATTATAAATGTATATGCATCACAAAAAGTCCGCAGAAGGGGATTTTTTGATCGTGATAATGTAAAGAGATTAACCAGAATTAAATTAGAATTAGATCTATATTTTCCGTGTATTGATAATAAACATCTTTAGCGGTTCGGAAAAATATTCTATCCAGAATCCAACCAATTCGAAAAAAACAACTCTCAGTGACAAAAGATGTAAAATAATTTGTGATTCCAAGTAACAAACATGGACAGACCAAAAACTCTGGCGTTGTCTCAATTCGCCAGACACCGTACATTTTGAACATGAGCAAAAACACTATATTGGTACTACTTCTACTAAAACTAATGAAAAACTACATTGAATCTACATTTATCAGGAATCAGAGAGTTCTTTATTTGTTTTTAATCATCGTATTCGTAAGTAAGAGTTTTAAAATAACATACACGTTCAATGAGATCCCAAGATGTCTATATCCAGTTTCTACCGAATCTTCTGGTCCATGCCATCCAAACAGTGTCAAACACAGCGGAAAATCAGGATATCGGGTGGACAAATACCAGGTCCCTTGTTGCTATTAAAATAAGTTATTAACTCGAATACCGCCAATTTTTGGTTTATTTACGTTCAAACAATTTGTGTGATTTAAAACGCTGGAGGGGTCACGATATACTTTTACCTAATTGCTAATAAACGACCTAAATTTAAGAATATATAACATTACAGTTCCTGAACTACTTTTTATTTTTAACTAATTTTTTTTCAAAATACTGTTAGTGTTCCTACGTGGGGATTGCCTATATGCGTAGCCCGATGCATGCAATACCAAACATTTCTTTACATTCTATTATTTGCAGTAATACTTATGGTAAACAATAATATTTTTCATAATAATACCTCATTGAACGAAAACTCTTCTTCCATGGGTGGTAGTCTGCATTCTCCAGAAACAGACGCAACGATCACAAGAGCATTGAAACACACTGCTATAAACATATTGCTATACTGAACACCGAATGCAATCTGCAGCGCAAAAAACGGTCAATTTATGAGCCTATGTGGCGACGCTTGATTTGATTTAGCCCGGGGCTATATAGCCGCGGTAATGTAGCTTATAGCGCCAAGCGTTAGAAATACGACCGCCACCGCACCTCTGATTACCCTACGCGGGTTCGCATCCCATTCGGGAATAATTATGTGCGAGATAATTATTGGACTCCTCGCGCCGTATGGTGGTTTACGTAACCGCAGGTCGATTATGGCTTCCTTCCACCATCGAAGTCTGTAGTGAAACCATTGGAGGAAAAATCAATGAAAGCCTAGAAAACAAGAAAAACAAGTTACAAGAAGTAGCAACCTCGACGCACGCTAATCAAATAAAACCTTCGCATTGCCACGAGACTATAAACGATGGTGTCACGTTGGCCGCATTAGGTGGCGCTAATTCAATTTCATCACAATCACCCCACCCAAGAAGATCATGTATATACAACGGAATATAAAGTATGCAGGAAAATTACAAAATGAAATAGCAATTTGTACAATAAAGTTAGATCTCCGTATATATATATCTACATATATCCCCGTACCAATCCGGGCTCTTACGTATTCAACCAGAGCGACGAAGTTGAGGGCTTTCAGTATCTTCTACGGTTTCCGAATTTTCACCCGAAGTAGAATTTAATTCTTGAGCTTCTGGCAAATCAGCGTCATTCAAGTCATTTTTGAGAATTGGAGTCTCGGTTGGTTTAGCTTTAGATTGGTCGAGGCAAGGGCGCCAAGTCTTTCACAGAAACTGTCGTTTGCCTTCCATCTAAGTGACGTACCAGTGCATATATATATTTGGAATTGGCATCCAATAGATCCACCACGTCGCAGAGAAGTTCGGTCTTTGTCCGAACAAATTTTCGGAGTAATTAGTCTATTACGAGACGAATAAACATACATACATACAACACACTACCTCTTGAAAGTAGCCAATTAGGGAGCGATTGGCCCAGCATCGATCGTCGTTGAAAACCAAATAATCGTTCATGAGGAGTCGAATTAGTAGACGTACATAATAGAAGCCTTACGTTATGTAATGCAATGTAATGCATCGGGTAAGACAATTTCCCAGGCGGCCTCCGGTAATTTTTAAGAAGCCAGAAGTAGCTTTACAGTCTTCAATTACGTTTGATTGATCCTTTCACACTGCGCATTTCTTGTTGGATGGTACGGTGTGTAATTGATGTTATCAACGGCTCTGTTTGTAACATCTCTTGATGGTCAGGCAAGTTGTAGCACTGAAAGTGCCTATGCGCCGTATAGATCACACTGTATCATTGTTGTAGAAGTCATATCTTTACAAGGATAGGTAAATGGAAAACGACTGTATTCGTCAACAGTTATCAAAATACTGCTTTTTACCGCAAACGGGACCCTTGAAATCAATGCCGATTCGTTCCAGCGGACGAGTTGCTCTAATTAGCTCATGCTTGTAAGTACCTTTGAAATATCGCGACTTCATATCGCTCCGCATTTTGCTGAGAGTTCCAGCAAATATGTTTTACATCTTCAGTAGAAAAAGGCAGATTCTTAGATCTGATGAAATGAGACAATCGTCTAACCTGGGTGACCAAGCTTTTCATGAATACTTTTGAGGTCAAAATCAGGATTGTCAAAAAGGCAACTTATTCGAGACATGTTATCAGGGGCTACATTATCAATCCCGGCTCGAAGAACAACAGTATAATTGTAGCAACTAAGTTCCAATTTCCACAATGACAATTTGTGTTTTTAATTTTGCTTTTGAAGTTCTTGACAGGACAGGACCCGCTCATCTGTAATTCAGCAAAACTTTCTCTCATGTAACAAATAACTCCACTTCCTTACAGCTTCTATAATAGAAGCAGCTTCTTTTTCAATTGAAGGGTACTTTATTTCATTTTTAGATAGGGTACGAGAAGTAAAAGCTACTGGACGACCACATTGATTTAAAATAGCATTCATTGCATTTCAATGCTGAAAGTCTTGCTTTCATCTATACTCCCAAGGCAGGCATTTAGAAGATCACTTTTCGAAACTTCTAATAGCATTGCTTGAAAGTGGAAACCCCGAATTTCGAGTTAAAGAAATTATTTTATCAGAAAATTTAGGAATCCATTTGGAATAGTGAGCAAACATTCCGAGGCAACGTTTCAAACTATTAGAATCACGAGGAGGCTTCATATCGAGAAATGGTTTGAAATGCTGAGAAACCGGTTTAATAGTGTTATGTGATACTAGATGACCCAACAGTAAAATTTCAGTAGCAATATAAAAAGATTTATCTTGGTTTAAAGTTAACTCACAATCTTTGGCAGCAGAGAGAAATGCTTTGGTCGTGTTCGTCCAGGTTGCTACCATAAATAGTGACATTGTCCAAGTATGCCAATGTTCCCTTTAACTCGTATTTGGCAATGATAGAGTCAATATACGGCTGAAATGCAGCTACGCCATTAGTAACACCGAATGGAAGCCTGCAAAATTGATAAAGGGAGCCAGAAGCTTCAAATGCAGTTAAAGGTCTATCACTTATTGCCAATGGCACTTGGTGGTAGGCCGATTTCAAATCTATAATAGTAAATACACGTCCATTTAGTTACCTCATTTTTTATCTCGTCAATTTTAGGCAATGGGTAGGCGTCTAAATAGGTGTATCGGTTTACCGTTTGGGAATATTCAATTACGAGTCGTTTCCTATGCCGGCATCTTTGGTCACAATGACCTGTGCTCTCCACGAGTCTTGAAGGCTCTATTATACTTTCCCCAAGAAGACGAGATATCTCGCTTTTAATGAATTGATGATCGTCAGAACAATAATTTCTAGACGGAGCTGCTATCGGTTTGCAGTTAGGTTCATTGTACTGAAAAATCTGAATGGGTTTACTCACCTTAGCAGCAGTTAGGTTACAGGTTTTCTTGACATTTAGATCTCCATAAGCGCCATCAAACCAGAATATAACTCTTCTGTGCTTGCTCATGAAGTTGTGTCCCAAGATAACATCCACACACATTGTTATTCATTACGCCAAAGTTCACATCTTTGTATATTCATAAATAAACCTTTATATCGGCTGTCACAGAACCCGATATACGAGCTTCGGTCTTCTTTGATGCTAGTGAAATTTTAGACATCGGTCCTTTTAAAGTAAGCCCAAGAGAAGAGGCAAAATTGTTTGCCATGTAATTATCAGAGGAGCCAGAGTCTAGATTCTAGAAGGACATCAACTTTCTTTCCAGATATTATCGCAGAAACAGAAGCGAGAATTAGACTGCTAGGCACCACAGCAGCTAAATATGATTTTTCAACTTTGGCACGAACTCTTGCAAAGTGTCCGCATCGACCACACTTAAAGCAATAAGCATTTTTGGCTGGACAATTTTCACGTTTTAAGCGATGGACGCCTCTACAATAACCACACCTTTTGACAACAAAATCGAAGTTTTGAAATTATCGATCCAACCTCTATAGATTTTAGATTTGTCATCACTTTTATCCTCTATGTATAATACAGTTTTAGATGCTTCTTTTTCTGACAATGTGGTCATTAATTGGTCATTCACACATTCTTGATAGGAGTGAGCAAACTTTTCGGCTCTGTCCAATGAATCTGCAGTCTGTGAAGAGTTTTGTCAAGTGTTAATACCTCGTGCTCCAACAATCGTTGACGTATTTCGGCGGATTTCAATCTAGGTATGAAAGCATCTCTTATTTCTTCTTCTCTATACGTATCAGCAGATACTGCTTCGAAGTTGCAGTCTCCGCTAACGAAGACAATTGTTGGAAAAATTCAGTTACGCATTCGCCACTTCCTTGCTTATTCGTCGCGAATTTATGCCTGGCAAAAACGTCATTTTTCCTTTTTTTTAAATAGCTTCTCAAATTTAGCCATAGCTTTTTTATGGTGACCGTACATTTGAACCCACGTACATTTGAACCCATGTGTATATCCACGGGTTCAATCTATATGCGGGTGCTAAAACCCATGGGTTAGGGTTAGTGTGGGTTCAACTATCCGAAAAACAAAAAAAAATCCATATGTGCAATAGCATACAGGTGCAATTGCCATTGGTTCAAATGTACGTGGGTTCAAATGTAATGGAACCCTTTTTTATATGTTGTTAGTTCTTCAATATAAACAAACACATCAGGGCACATGTAGTAACAATAATTGTCAATCACAGCCTCTGTTGTTGTCGTCGGCGACGAAGATAAAGCTCTAGCTGTTTCTGCAGAATTTAAAAAGCTCTTGATCATGCGTTCCCTGACTGAAAACTTTTTGAGCATTCGGCAGTGTGTCCAACTTCTCCAATTGTTGAGCCATATTTTTTTTGCAGTGGGAGAATCAGCTAGTTTTAAGTTAATAAAATTGTAGTGAAACCATTCGAGAAATTCATTTAAGACTGTTTCCTAGGCTTTTATTAACTTAAAGATTACTACTATACTACAAAACAAAACAAGAAAAATAACAAGTTACAAGATGTAGCAATCCTGACGCGCGCTAACCAAATAAAACCTTTGCATTGCCACGAGACTATTAACGATGGTGCCACGTTGGCCACATTAGGTGGCGCTAATTCAATTTCATCACAAAGTCCATGGATAACTCATCCACCGCCCGACAGGTACTGGTAATCGGATGACAGGCCGTGGTTTGCCATATATTCAAGCTGTCTTATCGGCTTTCCTCTGCTCCAGGATTAGTATGTAAATCATATCCTATCCAAGTAATCGAAGCAGTCAATTTATAGTATTTCTAAATTGAATGAGCATTGAAAAACAATAGATAAGTTTGTATAATTGATGTGGAGATATGCATGTGTAGCGAGTACATTAGGGTAGTTACTGTGTATTTTATTATTTTCACCACTTATAGTTAATAGTGCATGTTATTTGCCTGAAACAAGGTCGTTGCTCTAAGTCTAATTCATTTCCTTTATGATATTTGTCTCTCGCTTAGTATTGCTTGTCTTTGCCTTCTTTGTTAGTTAGAAATTTGGTTTCATCGCATATACTTTCGTTGAGGTTCTAAGTGTATTTGTTATCTGGTATTTGGATCAATTCGACTTTGCAAGTTTACAATATAGCCTACGGATATTTAGCTTTCAATACATTGTGTGCTTTTTGACCTCTGAGGGAATCAAGATCGGAGTACACGGGAGTGTGGACACGCAGATAGGGTCATAGTCCCCTATATTTTGGTGATCTCGGCGTGATATTGTGTGCTTATCTTCTTCTATCAAAATGGAAAAACAAGTTATCAGTAATCAAGTCAATGGACAATACGTCAACATTTCAGGATTCAAGCAAAAAATCAATCTCCAGTCTCAGGCTGTATATCAATTGAATAAGCAGTCGAGAAAATCAGGACGTTTCAGATTTTTGTTTCAAAACGAGGAATCTCGACCAGGGCCTCCTACGATCAGACAGGACTAACCAACTTCAACTTTTCAAGTTTAACGCCCGAGTTCACGCTCGTGTATTTTTATTTTCCAATCATCAACGCCCAAATTCTTTGAATTTGTGTTTCATTATCAACTTATATATTACAATTACAACTAAATGTTTTGTGTATCAAACGGATCAGGAGATACGGGCTTCAGCAGATCAATCCGCCTCATTACAATTTAAAGCTACCAGAACAACTTCATAGTCTTACCGAATTTTCAAATGTGTTTATCGACAAAGCAAGCTTCGCAGGAAATAACATTGATATTATACCAGATCGATTTTGCCGAGCATATGATATACCTAAGCCGATTTATTACAGGGAGCAGCATTTAGCGATCCATTGTCTGGCGAACGAACGAACAAACATCTACTTCATTTCATTTCTCTCAAGTCGATCACCATTTATTGCATGCAGCATCATAGGAAACCAAGTCGAATACAAATATTTGTGGCCCGAGAAAAAGGATCCTTCCTACTTCAATCACATAACACGAAAACAGCATTCTCCTCTAGCTGACCTAAGCCAAATGCGAACCAAACTCAGAGTTCTGTCGTAAAGGCGCGTTTACACTTGCTTGGAACTTTGGAGATACGAAAGTTTGTAGAGCGCGCACTTTACGAAATTCAACGCTACCAAACGTTTGCTACATTACAACTCGTCTGGCAATCTTCACAGATTGAAAATTCCGAGAGCTGGCCAAGTTTTCAAATCTTCGAGGAATGCTTTCAACTTACAAAATCTCAACGTCGACATTATTCTACAAATCAACTATTACGTTCAACCACGGAACGCGAAAATTGCACTCGCCTATCAAAAAGATGGCCTATGCTAAGCAGAATCAAAATTCTGGCGCATAAGCAAGTTCAATTGTTGGAATAGCTCGTGTCTATACGGCAAATTTTACGACATATTATTCAATCAGGAATCGTCGTTAGCTACTCTTACAAAATTTAAAATTAGCAAGCTAATTTCTTTACTGCGGGGGGGGGGGGGGGGGGGGGGGGGGAGGGGATTCTTGTAGCGAGTAGACTAGGGTAGTTACTGTGTATTTTAATATTTTCACCACTTGTTAATAGTGCATGTTATTTGCCTGAAACAAGGTTGTTGCTCTAATTCATTTTCTTTATGATATTTTTCTCTTGCTCAGTATTGCTTGTCTTCGCCTTTCTTTGTTAGTTAAACATTTGGTTTCATCACATACACTTTCGTTAGGGTTCTAAGTGTATTTGTTATCTGGTATTTGGATCAATTCGATTTTGCAAATTTACAATATATGAACATTTAGCATTCAATACATTGTGTGTTTTTTGACCATTGAAGGAGTCAAGATCGGACTTACATTCTGTTAACGTGTGTTCAATAACACGGGAGTGTGGACACTCTATACATGCATGGAAACACATGAAATGTAAACAAACGTTTGTCATTTGATAAGTTATGATATATGCCTATATGGCATCAAAATTCGATTGAAGCGATTTTTAAATAGTCTTAGAACAGGGGTGGACCATTACTTTCTGGAATGGCGTAGGCTTACCATACGTCCCGTTTTAGGCGGGACAGTCTTGTCCGGCGTCCCGACCGGTCAGTCAAAAGTCCCGCTTTGGCGTTCAGCCGGCCAGTATAATGACGAATATTATCCATTAGCATGTTCTCGTTACTGTTGTGGCTGTGTAGCGTATCGGTAGCCTACTTGCTGAAGGTGAACGTGGGACTTCGTTTGTTTCGTTGATAATTGGTACAATGTGTAAGCCCTGTACGTGTAAACGTACTAATGGCTCAAAACGAGAATATATATCCATTATTAAAAGAAACCGTTAATGACAAAGAGAGGGTTCCTTTAATTACCGGAACGGACCCTAAATTACCGGAACGGACCGGAACGGGGTGGAAAACATACATAAACCTACCGGAACGGACACTTAGATGTCTTGCAAATGTCATTTCATATACTTCCATGCAATTTTTATATTAAATCGGCAAACTTGGGGGGTACAGTGGTAAATTTAATTTTCTTTAATTACCGGAACGGACCCTAATTTGCCGGAACGGAGTGAAAAACCAACATAAACCTACCGGAACGGACCTTTAGATGTCTTGCAAATGTCATTTCATATACTTCCTTGCAATTTTTATAATAAATCGGCAAACTTGGGGGGGACAGTGGTAAAATTAATTTTCTTTAATTACCGGAACGGACCCTAATTTGCCGGAACGGAGTGGAAAACCTACATAAACCTACCAGAACGGACTTGTAGATATCTTGCGAAGGACATTTTATGTCCCTCCAAGCGATTTCCCAAGTAAAATGGGAAAATTGAGGGGGATAGAATGATAGAAAATAACAATTTCATTTTACGCCACCTAGCGGGTGTAAATTGAGCAATGAATTCCTGAATCATCTCTTATCAATATGAATTGATGATAAAAATTGATAATCAAAACCCTCTTACATGTTATTAGTCTTTAATTTTCCTTGTAGATAAGATAACATAGATTCAGATTGGAACAAATAAAAATTGTTTCCACAAACATTCTTGTGCAGGTATTGTAACTATGTAGCACAACATGAATATCCACCTAAATCTGTCATTATTAGAGATGATGTTGTTATTTAAGTTCGTGTGACCCGTAAGACTGCTGTTCCGGCACTGTAATCTACCTTGATAGATTACATATTGCTTCGTGTCCATATATTTAAGCATCGTCCTCTTGTTTACCTACATACATACAAATCTGATCCTCTAAATTCTAAAATGACTCCTTCAAAATTTACTAATATGCTATTGACTTAGCTGCAGATTGTTAATTTCCCCACTAGGTCTCGAAATTTATACGCAAAATATAAAACGTGCTTTCTTATAATTTTTCACCAACTTAAACGTAGGAACTCATGCTCAAATTCGTTCTGCCAGTGGAGGTTTTTGTATTTTACAAGAGTAGAAAAAAATAGAAAAAATACAACAAAAAAATGAATAGACAAAAATAGAATATTGAAAACTAACTAACGGGAAGTGGGAACGATTAAAAATATTTAAAAAAAAGGAAAGAACCGAAGAAATGAAAGAATAAACAAAACACGAGACATGCGTAAAATTCAACTTAGTTTTTGTTTCTTGTCTTGAGTTTCTTTACAGTTCGGGTTTTTTCGGATCGAGGTCGTTTTCTTTGACACGGTTTTCTGCCACCAGATGAATTTACTCCGATCATTAACATTCCATCCGATGACAGCAACGATTTTCGTTGATTAATTGAAGAGTAGGTAAGAAATCTTTTTAGTAAATTTAATTTTTCTTCTTTTGATTTCCCAAAATATTTGTTTGGGGCAATGAAAAAATGATTAAACTCAGTTGCCAGACGGTAATTGCCTACTCCAATAAGCGCACGCTCCACATCTTTATATTGGGCTTTTGTGTGAGCAATCAGCCGCTCTATGAGAATATCTATGTTTGTAGATTTCCAATCAATCATGTGCTTGAGTACGTGGTTCATACTTTCCGTGTTGTTGTTAGTCCAGTGTGCGCTAAGCTGTTTGTTCTTTGTTACGCAAAAAATACCCTTCTTTATCAGCGGTAAAACCCGTCTTACCAAATAATTCCTCAATGACGGGTTTTCTGTATTGTGTAGTAGATCCGAAGTCTTTTTCGCAAATGATTCTTCATTTTCAGTTGTTATTATCCCTGTACGTCCAAAGATGGTCTCATTAATGCGTCTTCTTTCGCTCATATTCAGCCCCACTTTATTTTTCATAAATTCCTCGACATTACTCTTCAGATGACGAGAGCATATTATATTAGTTGAATCAGGAAAGTTTTCAGAGATTGATTTACGCATAGCTTTTTCATCATCAGTTCCTATTGTCAGTAATTTTGTATCAACGTCGTTTAAAGCACCGGAAAGTAATGAGAAAAATTGATTATAGCATTTTGCAGAAGATGACGAGTGAATGTATAAAGGTCCGAGCATAATTGGTGGTTCCCCAGTTGTTTTATTTGTTACAGATAAATTCTTAAATGTGGTCACTGTCACATGAATCTCGCACAGATTGAAAGTTTTGTCCACAGTTAGTGGTGTTCGGCCTGTACAACAAAATCGTTTAATGTCGCTGATTTGATCGTCGCTGAATATTGTCACACCGATACTATTACTGGTAAAAGTGACGGAGCGGACCATTGGTTCCTGCTGACATAGGGAAACAACACGCAGCATTCTGTCAGCTAGATTTCCGACGGGACCATTATGGTTGTTTTTTGTTTTTTTGTCGTTGTGCTTTTTAGAGTACAGTTGACAGAGATTCCTCGGTGTTTGTACTAATTCTTTGTCTTGTAGGAGAAAGTCATTGTAAACCTCTCTCGGCTTCTTTTGTTGCAATTCTTGTGAAATTTTCTCGAGGGTGGCCGGTCTGGTACGAAAATACTGTTCATCACATTTTGCATTGCAATGGATGGTTTTCACTTGATTACTGCCGACAAACTCAACCAGAGCAATTTCATCTTTGACCTTTATTAAATATGTCGGCGCTGACAGTATACACGTAACACGTTTTTTAAACATTATAGTCCCTTTCAGAGACGCGTAGTAACGCTGTATTTCGAGCAATTGTTCAGAACTCGGTTGTGGGATTAATGGAATGTAGGTTCTTCTTCCTTTGATTTCTTTTTCGTTGCAAAATTGTCCCGCTTTTTTAAAAACTTTTTTGGGCCTACAACCTTCTTCCACAAAATAAAACGTTTTAGGAGATGTGCCTTTCTTAGAATTCCAGACGCCACAATCGTCCGAAAATTCGCTTCGGTATCCATTCCTACGATTCTCTGCATTTTTGGTGTTTGTGATGAGAAAATATACATTTTCTTTGCTACCAGTTGGAATTTCAGGTAACACCGTGCCTGGTTCACAACGGCCAAAAATTTGAATAATATGTTCCAAGCTTAGGAATTTACCGTTTGGCAGAGGAACGCCTCGATTATTGGATACTCTGCATGTATCGGATATAGAATGAGGCATGTCAGGAGTTACAACATCTACAGTTGCAGAGTCCTTTGCTGCATCAACATGTTCGTCTTTGCTGGTCGACTCGTCTGATATTAATTTGTCATCATTACAAAATGTTTCCGAGTCCGATAGTATACTAGGGGAATCCGGAATTAAAATCGTATCGTATTTTTGAACTGGTTCTTCGAGGAGAGGTACAAAATGATTTGTTCTAAAATCTTTGGCTGTTGGAGGAATCGTCATTTGGGTCCACATTATTGTCGTTTTCGATTGTTGCGTGGCTCTGACGTCACGGCCACAAATTTTCCTTGTGAAAGGCTGGCTTAGGAAAACGTTGGCGCTGGTTTGAGGGTAATAAGATTGAATCGGAGCTTTGATAACTGAACTCAAGCCATACATGTGCATCATTTCTGAAAAACATCCATCCGTTCGAGCTGAATGTATCAAATCCGAGTATTTTGATGTCACAACCCGATCATCATAAATCGGGTTTTTGAAAGCAGGAAATTCTATGTCGTAAAATTCTTGATGTTCCATAATTTCAATTGCTGTCAAGAGGCGTAAATGTTTGTGATAGTCTTGTGTTCCATATAACGAGACGGATACTGCCCTGTATAAGCAGTTTCCATCGCCTTCCACGTACATTGGAGTAAAACAGTCCAGCATGATTGGATGAAACTTTTGCAAAATATTCTTAGACACTGCACATTCTCTTATATGATTCTCAGATTGTGGTGCTTCTAAAGGTATAAGTTGGTGATTGCCTAACAAACAATGCAACGATTTGGTCAAGTAAGGGCGACCTGCTAACATCCGTAACGCCATGTCGTAATCGAACTTTTGATTCGGGCACAAGCACCTTGCACATAAAAAGTGCATGTCTTTCTTGCTCCATACTTCCATGACTTTTGGTTGTTCTCCAAGACAGGAAGCATGTGTCCAGGTCTCACACATTTCACATTCAATGCACTCGTCAATGCATTCAATGGAACAGGTGGCACATGGGTATCTCAATGCACTAGACATAGCGTAGTAGGCTGTCTTTTGACGTTTGCGTTGAATATCTGAACCAGAAAATGGAACTCTTAGTTAAAAGTAATAAAGGTATATTTGATATCGACTAGTACAATTAAAAATTATCATTCTGACTCATTCATATATTATATACATTCAAGATCTTAGCGTTTTGCAACAAAGACACTTTTAAAATATGGACACCATTTCCTCATTCGAAGTAAACTTCAATAAATATATTAATCCTTATATTAAATACAAGTTATCTGAGCTAGCAAAAGTTGTACATACCGATAAAATCGTCGAACTGGCTTGGTATTCTATCCTTGGCACGTTGATGGAGAAGATATAAAAACTAGGAGTACAATTACAAGAATCGTAAATAATCTGCTTTAAATTCCTGATGCTAATAGTTCGAATATTAATTCGAAATGGCACATAGGTCGCTTTTCTGTCGCAAAGAAATCTCCGGCCATGACGAACAGCCCAGCGCCAGTCCTGCTGCATTTCAACTTTGGAGGCTCGAAGCTGTGTTATCAGTAGATAAATCAGTAGGAGCACTTTGAACCGTCCTCGCTATAAAGGCTATAGCGACAATCGTTTTCAACTCGTGGTCAACTCTCGCATTTTCCTATGCTGAAATTTTAAATTCAAGTATTTTGTCAAATATGTTAACGTTATTGATATAATAAAACATTTATGTATGGTTTTATATATTTACCGATATATATATATATATATCACATATATATCATATTTAAATATATATCACAAATATTTCATATTTGATGAAATACAACGACATCCCCACTTTCATCATAACTTAAGGTCACGTACTTCAACCAGTTCCAATATAAAATGTTTAGCTACATAGTTACAATGCCTGCACAAGAATTTTGTGGAAACAATTTTCAGCATATTAGTAAATTTTGAGAAGTCA
The DNA here is from genome assembly GCF_964204865.1 of Styela clava. Taxonomy (NCBI): domain Eukaryota; kingdom Metazoa; phylum Chordata; class Ascidiacea; order Stolidobranchia; family Styelidae; genus Styela; species Styela clava. The sequence goes on along the minus strand of NC_135258.1, from coordinate 8,544,263 downwards.
TTTTAGAGGATCAGATTTGTATGTATGTAGGTAAACAAGAGGACGATGCTCAAATATATGAACACGAAGCAATATGCAATCTATCACGGTAGATTACAGTGCCAGAACGGCAGTCTTTACGGCTGACAGGAACACGAACCAAAATAACAACATTATTTTTAATAATGACAGGTTTAGGTGGATATTTATGTTGTGCTACATAGTTGCAACACCTGCTCAAGAATGTGGAAACAATTGGAAACAATTTTTATTTGTTCCAATCTGAATCTATGACTACGTTATCTTATCGACAAGGAAAATTAAAGGCTAATAACATGTAAGAAAGTTTTGATTATCGATTTTTATCATCAATTCATATTGATAAGAGATGATTCAGGAATTCATTGCTCAATTTACATCCGCTAGGTGGCGTAAAATGAAATTGTTATTTTCTATCATTCTATCCCCCTCAATTTTTCCATTTTACTTGGGAAATCGCTTGGAGGGACATAAAATGTCCTTCGCAAGATATCTACAAGTCCGTTCCGGTAGGTTTATGTAGGTTTTCCACTCCGTTCCGGCAATTTAGGGTCCGTTCCGGTAATTAAAGAAAATTAATTTTACCACTGTCCCCCCCAAGTTCGCCGATTTATTATAAAAATTGCAAGGAAGTATATGAAATGACATTTGCAAGACATCTAAAGGTCCGTTCCGGTAGGTTTATGTTGGTTTTCCACTCCGTTCCGGCAAATTAGGGTCCGTTCCGGTAATTAAAGAAAATTAAATTTACCACTGTACCCCCCCAAGTTTGCCGATTTAATATAAAAATTGCATGGGAGTATATGAAATGACATTTGCAAGACATCTAAAGGTCCGTTCCGGTAGGTTTATGTATGTTTTCCACCCCGTTCCGGTCCGTTCCGGTAATTTAGGGTCCGTTCCGGTAATTAAAGGAACCGACAAAGGGTAAGTGCACTACAATCATTGTGGCTAAATCCGAATTATTTTGTATCGATAACGTCAATTCCTTTCTATTTTTTGAAAAGAAATCGATATTTAGACAGAGAATATGCCCATAAACTCCCGATGACAATATGGCCAATGAAGACAGTCGGGATGGCTTTAAATGTAGGCCTATGTAGTGAAATCGGAAAATGTAAAGGTAAAAATCACAGCTAATGGTCTTTAGGGGGCCCGCTTTGAAGTCACAAAAATATGGTAACCCTATAAATGGGTCACTTACACAGATGATAGACTTGGATACTGGGCCGGATGTTCAAAACTCAATATAAAACTATGAATGAAAAACAGTTTATTCACAAATAACTAGCATCGATGATTTCACTTATGTACCGGTAATTAAATATTTATTCAGCAATAAAAAATGACAGTCGTAATTGCACTGGGTATAAGTGGGCCAGATGAACCACTTCGGTGAGCTGTATTCGGCCTACAGTCCGTAATTTGCCCACCCCTGTCCTAGAACATATGTAACTTTGAGTCCTTCTACATTATGACATGGGTTCACTGGTAGTGTACTGGTAACAGTACTTCTTTTTTTCATAAACTGAAAATTCAAATAAAGTAAAAATGGCATTTTAGCGTAAGGAAGGCTCCAAAAAACCAATGGTTATCACGCATGCATACATAAAATAAGCATATAATAATGGCTTTTATAATTGATATAATATGTTCAATAAATTTAATAAAACAAGAAGCACAAAAAAAAATACTCAATCAACAATAATATTATAATGTCTGTCATCTTCCGCAATTAAATCACAAGTGTCCCAATCTTCTTTATGATTGTCTGGATAATAACTCATAAAATCTTCTTGTTCTGCTTGCGATGGTCTCACGACACGAATCGTAACTTTGAGGGTATAACCGAGTAGCATCATTTCGATCTGGAAAAGACATATAAAAGTGGAATTACCGGTAGTAAAAAGTCGTTTGCGTTCTGCTATGAGCAAAGCTTTTAAAAAGATGCTGGTATGTTGATTTTGTTCATGAAATTACAGTAAATTAATAAACTCAAGGTGAGGTATTCAGGACAGGCATTTTCGATTGCAGCTCCCAAGCAAAATGGAAACAAATTAAAATACCTAAATGTAAAATACCAAACTCTCAATATATGGTCATGCCATCCATAACACAGAGAAAGCAAACTGCCAATAGCATACACCAGTCTGTCTACAAACTTCCAGTTTAAAATCAAGTTGGAAACAACAACACTAACCTGTTCCAAGCCGCCAGTATCCCCAACAGTATTAAGATGTTGCTTCATTAGTTGTTCTGGCGTCTCACTGGTGTCTCTGGCAAATAACAACATTCCATAATCTGGAATTTCTTTTTCTGCTTTCATACAGTCATGTATCAAAACTGCTGAATAAAGCATCAACAACTTTATTGCTTCGAAAAGGAGTATTTCATCAGAATTTCCAGAATTGAAGTATTTTAACAAGTGCTGTATTCTACTATCATCATCTTCAATTGATTTACAATATTTCAACTGATTGTTGAAACATTTTAAACATTGTACCATAGTGTCAATTTTCTTCTTTGGCAAAACTTGAAGACGGTTTGCAAAAGACCATTGCACAAGCCAGTTACAGCCATGATTATCAATGAGCTTTTGGGGTATCTGCTCAATGTCCTCAATTCGATCCCAATCCCGCAAAACGTTTAAATTTTGACTTAAAATTTGAAAACAAGTTGCTCGAAGACCACAGTAGTTGTCTCCACGTATTCTTCGCATTGCTTTGTAGCCAGTTTTCTCTATTATTTTAACATAGCCCAATTTCATATGCTCGGCCGTAAGGGTTTTGCCATTCCACTCTCTCTCCGAATATTCTAATAAGTCTATACGACCAGAAACACTTTTAGATGACTGTCTATCGATTGTGGTATTATACTCCACGCCATCATGAGAATCATCAAATTCTTGCAGACTTACTCCAGAATCTTCTGCGAGAGCTTCTTGAGATGAATATCCTCCTTTGAAGGACTCAACCGGTTCTTCACTTGATGGTGGAGTTTCTTCCTGATCTGATAATTCTGAGTCGTTCTTATTGTTATTATTATTCGATTTTTCTCCAGATTGTGAGATTTTTAACATATCATGGCTGTTTTTAGTGTTAATTGTAGCAGGAATAGGTTCAGTTGGTTGAGAACTACCTTTTGACTTTTTTGGACGTGAATAACACGGGCCATCTGGTTCAACAGAGTCATCAAGTGTAGATGTTCCTGCGGCTGATTCCTGCGTTTCACTAATTTCATGATCAATTTTTTCCGTTACATCCTCGCTTTCCTCAAATGAAACCATTGCTTCATTTTGTTCAGGTTCCTGAGACAGACTACTGCTTCTTGAAGTCGTAGCAAGATCCTCTTGTATTCTGGCAACCTTTGCGGCAAACTCAGGGTCAGCATCACATTCATTGACCCTGAACATTCTGCCAAAGAGTTGTCTCTCACCCCCTATATTTGACATTTTTATGCTGCTTATCTTTGATAATCAGTTTTACAATGTTTGGAGCACTGAAGCATGTATTCACATTCTATAGACTATATATCAGTATATACAACTGTGAATAGATTGCAAAAATTCCCAATTATTCTCTGATGGACTAGAAATATAACCACGTAATAAATGAAATATGACTGTCAACATTCTGACTAACATGATTTATATCGCACCAGCAAAAAAAAATAGAAGGTAATAAATATTGAAATAGCAGCATGGGCACAATATAAATAGAATGGGATCACGCTTCAATGATTCTTTGTGTTAGAAGAATGTTACTATTGTGATAGTCTGAAAAAATTTGCAATATCAAATGACTTTTCAATGTAAGTCTTGGTCATTATCTGAAAGAAAAAACGAGACCAAATAAAAATATGAAAAATCAAAAACCAAATTCTTCACTGAGAAATAACGAACTGATGGGAAATCACGATGGCTCTGATCCCAGTGCTATATCTGTATTTCAGTATATTCAAACTTTGGCTCTGGCGCCATTAACAGAATATTGTTTTCTAGTATGACTGCTACTATAAAACATCAGCTAAAATGCAGTTTTGTGAATGCGGGACATGCAACTACAATATACTGATAAAGTCATCAAATTTCAAAATTGGAATTACACTTTAAAATAAATTAAAATCTATATATAAAGCTGTAAGGTGAAAAGGATTGATTCTGAGATTTGGATGAAGTATTGGAAAATTATAGATCAGGAAACTTAAATAAATGGTTAGGAGCAGGAACTGAAAACACAAAAATTTTTGATAGCTTCTAACATCAGAACATGATGAGCTTGGTTCAAGATCAAACGAAACTGCAAAACGTCACTACTCCAGTTACTCCTTGGGCCAGACTGGATTCCATGGCAGATGCATGCCCGAGGACGCTAGCGCTCCACAAAAATGCACGCGAGCGAATTCAATTTTGCACGCCGAAAATTTGCAATTGCTCACCAATGTAAATCGGTTTAAATAGTTTTTAAATCAATAATCTAGTAATATAAAGATGCCAAAAAAATCACAATTGTCGACTAATACTAGCTTGCAAGATTTGGCCTGATCGAAAAATGCAAAGCAAAAGACACCATATCGTGTTGAATGATAGGAATCCCGTGAGAAGGATCGCCGACGCTGGCCAGTTATGGCTCTGATTCAGCGTATTTTTCATACAATAATTTTGCACGGATGTACTGAACAGTACCGGTATCTAAAGTCGCACAAAAACTCTCAAAATTAGTGACAAAATATAGAAATAATGTTTGGGGTCAAAGGTCAAACGTCCATTTTTGCTTTGACGTATTTTTCATTTAATAATTTTACGCGAATGTACTGAACTGTACTGGTAACCAAAGTCGCACAAACACTCTCAAAATTTGCAACAAACTGTAGAAAAATGTTTGGGGGTCAAAGGTCAAACGTCCATTTTTGCTATGATTCAACATATTTTTTATCCAATACCGGTAATTTTATGCAGATGTAGTCTATTGAGGTATCTTAGGTCGAAGTCAGTTTCACGCGGGCGCAGTTGTTTTGCACGCCGTGAGCTATAATTGCACGCCAGAAATTCTTATTGATTGCACGCCCGATTTCTCAATCAAAAAGGCCATGAAATCCAGACTGGTCCTTGGGTTCAACTACAAGTTGTTAACCTTGATTTCAACACAATTTTTAAACCCGGCTGCGGGATGAAAAAGCGAAGCATTGATAACCATTAGGAAGAAAATGAAAATGATGATCTGCACTGTTGTGACTGGTCTATTAGTGTCAGACTGTATTAGGATAAAAAAAGGTTCTTCAATAATACTAAAGTAAATAGTAAAGCTAGACTATGTTTACTGAAATTTTATAGATGAGCTGACTAAAATGAAGCGAACAATGAATGTGTTTTCATTGCCACACTCTTAAAATGAAATTTTTGTAGAAAACCAGGCTCACCGCTTCATGAAAATCATTGAAACACCTGTAATACAGCAACGCTTGACCGTTGACCACTGTAAATCTATCAGAAAATTATTCTACAGTTTTCAATTGATTTCCACGCGGAAGTGATTAATCCTACGCAGAATTAATTTTCCAAAATAATAAAACTCAAGCTTAAAAATATACAGTATTTGATCTCATTAAGCTGATACTGGTAAATGATTATCAGTACACATGTAATTAACATAATGTAGACGCTCGAAAGGATATAAGAATAGATCTGCACGATGTGGAAAATAAAAATACCCTATTACGGGGGAACACCCATGTCACTGAAAAAATACTTTTAGGACGGTAGTTATAGAATGTATATGTCCAATAGAAACCTACTGAAATGGCTATGTCCCTTCTAAAATCGCGATCCCGATATGTTTCCACTAAAACGACCATGTCCACACAAAAACAGCGATGTCCCTATTAATATGTCTTTACTAAAATGACTATGTCCGCTATGTCCCTACTAAAATGGCTATGTCTGATATGTCCTTACTAAAATATCTATGTCCCTTCTAAAATGGCGATCCCGATATGTTCTTACCAAAACGACTATGTCCGCTATGGCACTACTAAAAAGGTTATGTCCTTCTAAAATCGCGAACCTGATATGTTCCTACTAAAATAGCTATATCCCCACTGAAATAGCTATGCCACTACAAAGTACAAAAATGTTTTTGTCCGTATTAAAATGGCGATGTTCCAACTAAAATGACTATGTTCATACTAAAATGGCTATGTCCTTACTAAAATCGCGATCCCGAGTTGTCCCTTCTGAAAGGGCTATGTCCTTACTAAAATGACTATGTCCCTTCCAAAATCGCGATCCCCAATATGTTCCTACCTAAATGGCTATGTCCGTTATGTCACTGCTAAAATGGGACATAGCAACCATCGCTGGTTTAGTATGAGCATAACGGTCACGGCCATTTTATTAGCAACATATCAGTTTCCCGATTTTAAAAGAGACGTAGCCAATTTAATAGGGACATAGCCATTTTAGTAGGGACATAGCCATTTTAGTAGGAACATAGCCATTTTAGTAGGGACATAACCAATTCAGAAGGGATATATATAGCCATTTTCTAACTACCCTTTTTAAGATAGGACAGGATTTACATATTTATCCCGTGGTAGAGGAAAGTCGCTAAAACAGCTCATTCATATGATGAACCACGACCTCTCGTCCGGTTACCAGTTCATGTCAGGTGAGGAATTAGTTAGTCAGTTATTTGTTTTCGGAAGCATAGACTTGCTGGTGGAGGAAGCCGTATTATATTACCATATTATATTCACACTCGGAGGTTTGAGATGAAATTCATTCCGAATATGATCCGCAATGTGCCGACAACTTTTGACAATAGTTCTAATATGAACCTTCATATATCGATGAAAAATCAGATTTTCTCATATTTGATGTGAACTCAATGATTCGAGGCCAAATTGGAATATGATCCGCAAAATGCCGACCAATTTTATTAGTAATACTGAATAGTATTTGCAGCTGAAAGTCTCATATATAAGAATGGCAGGTAACAAAGCGAGTTTCTTATATTTGGTGCGAACTCGAGAATCAAAAGCCTTAGTCATGGCCAAGTTTATTTTTTCCGTCCAATAAAAAATTGCATACCAAATTGAGGGGAAAAAAATAAAATTCGACGCACTGTTCACTGGGGAGGGAAGCAGCGGGCATTCAAATCTGGCTAAAAATATTTGCGCTTGAGCCGTAGCGATAAGCCAAATAGATAACGTTGGTAATCTTTACAGCCCAAGTAGTGACTTCTACAACCCAGTGTCCAAAGCGGGGGCCTCCACCGGGATAATTTTACCATGTGGTGTAAAATTCATTCCACCAATTAACAAAAAGTTTTCACAGTAATTCTGATTAGTATACTTAGTCACGAGTGTGTTTTTATAAGTTATATATATTTTATTTGAATGGCCCTAGAATCAAAAGTCTTATTCATAGTCAAGTTTATTTTTTCCGTCCTGTAAAAATTTGCATACAAAATTGTGGAAAACTAAATAAAATTCAAAGCATACTATCATTAGGGAAGAAAACAGAAGGAAATCAAGCCTAGTTTAAAAAAATACCCGCGCTCAAGCCGTATCGATAAGCCAAATAATAACGTTGGTAATCTTTACAGTAGAAGTAGGACTTCTGGAGACTAGTATCTAAAGCAATGCCCTAGAGATAAATTGACCATATATATGGTGTAAATTTCATTCCCGTACATGACTGAATGTGGCCGTTAACCACATAGCGGATTGTGTCGTCACTGTCGTGCATTATATATATTGGTTATGCAATGGTAGGCCACAAATTTTTTAATATATATTGGATATATAGGAATGAATGATTTCAAATTCTATATTCAATCGCTTCAAACTATCGGAAAACTAAATCTAGATTAATCGTGTCTTGTAGGTAGAGTACGTTAGGGATTGCTCAGGTGAATTATGGAAAAAGTAAGTTTGCTGAAGTCTTATCGAAGAATTCTGAACTGCGCAAAAATACATGTTGCGAAATGGTCGTTTTGTTTTCAGACAAAACTAAAAATATGAAATTGAATCATGTCCGGACTTTAATTTCGATTTTTTAACTCTATGTCCTACATGACAAGGCATTTTATGATGAAATAACAATGAAGTCGATGATTCGTAAGATCGAGTTTGTGGCAATTAAAGCTAAAAATAGTTCATTGTTTCCGTAAATTGTCTTGTCATTATGAAAAAATGTCTTTCCTACCATAAAATCACGCAGCTCTATACTATATCGGGGACAACGTGAAATTATTCGCGTTTATAAAGCCTTTTTATTTTATTTATTTAGTACGCGTGTCCTGTTGTCACAAACCCGCAGTTGCTCTGTGCCTCTGATCTCATATGAGAAATATGCTACTTGAGATTCGGGGAGTGACCAAGCACTTTTAGAAACCAATTGAGTATCTGTGTACGAAAGCAATATGCTTTAAGTTCACGTTATTTCGATGATGATTCGAAGACGGAACAAAAAAAAAATTGCTAAAAAACGAAACTATGTAGTAGCTATTTGAGGTTATTTTCTGAAACATTCTAAGAAAAATTACTAGATTTAATAGATATTACTTACTACATAAATAATTTGATGAATGCATTTAATAAGTAATAAATTAGTTGTGATTTGGTAGAAATGCATTTTTTCCGAAACATTGCAACCAAATTTTGAATACAGAAATCGATTTCGTATCGTTGTTCAATGAAAAAGTAGATTTAAAAAAAAATCTTAGTATTGAAAAAAGTCAATGTTTTCAGACTTTAATCAAGATTTCCTGTAGGTGAAGTGTTCCCAATAATTTCCGAACTTGCTTTAAATTTTTGAGTGATGTCGAAAATGGAATAGAAATTGAAGTTTTGAATAAAAAATATGAAAACATATTTTGAATGACGTTAAAAAGGTGCATTAATTGAACGTCATATAAGTAGTTAAGAAAGAAAGACTGTTTGCAGTATTGTAGTTATCACACAAAGTAAAATAGCTCTACTTTAGCTGTTAGGCCATATTTTATCTTTTTTCACTATTACCAATGACTTCTTCTTGACGATAAAGCATCCTTTGGGTTAAGAAGTTGGTTTTGTGTAAATAAAAATGGTTTAATATCAATTAATACTAAACATAATACAAATATTTAAAAATTATAATATCCATTACTTGGGATATTCACCATCGCATTGTTTAACTTTCCACATGGCTAACGACTTTCGCTATGGAACCTATCTATACTGATAAAGAAATTTTTTAAATTTTTTGCTTAAACGTCACAAATGATGGCGTATGGTTAATTAATATCTTAAAAATTAGAAACCTGAGATAATGAGTTTGTAACATCAGTGGGACATTTTTATCTGTTATTTGCTTCAAGCATCAAGATGGGATCAATCAATCTAGACGCTGCATATTTGACAAGTTACAAATTCTTGTAAAAATATTTCCATTCAGCAAAATCTACGAATTTCGGCCACGCCATCGCGAAGTACCGGAAATTCGTCATATACCAAATCTTAAAATGTTTGTATCGTATAATAGAAGCTTTTTATCGCCATGTATACACAAAATAATGGGTTGACGTTGTCACGTACAGAAAATGTTCACTTAGCACAAATTCAAATATCAAATTTAGGTGACATGCTATGTTTTGGTAATTGGCGATCCGTGTGTAGCCAGGTGTCTATAAACAGGATACAAACCACTGAAACGATCTTATAATTCAAGACATTCTTTAACAAGAAGATATCGATCATGTTGCCCAGCTCGTGACCGTCATTTTGATGAATATATATATATATATATTATTTTTTGAGCGAGATAAATCGATTTGCTTGTTCTTTATAAACACAACTTCACTTTGAAAAATGTTATAATCCGTTATTTTATGATAATTGGCGATCCCTAACTAGACTAACGAAACGTCTGTAAGCAGGATGCAAGTGCCGCATACTAACCACTAAAATGATTTTGTCAAGTCATTCTTAAGTCGGGCTCGTGACCGCCATTTTGGTAATTGTGTATGATTTTCATTGTTATTATTGAGAAGAATAAAAAAAAATTTTTTTTCAAAACTCAACGTCACCGCAAAAAATATTTTTTACGTATTTGTCCAAAATACGTTTTCATCCAATATTCATATACAGAAAAATGCAGCATGAAAAGAATCAGATTCGGCACGGTTGGACTATTTATTACAATTATTTTTCAAAGAAATTTTAGTTACCGCTTGTCTGGAGCCATGAATCACAGTGACGAAATAAGACACACAGAATTCCAATTTTTTTTAGATTGACGTTTTTATAAATTTCCCCCCCATTTCATGACGTCACTATGCCAGTGCATTTTATAGTCCGACATTCACATGATGTCCCTGCGTTTTATTTATTCTTCATTTCACTTTCTAAACATTATCTTATTCTTTAAAGAACTGCAGGTCTTGTCACAAACAATAAGGGGTTTATATTGTTGCTCCTGAATGTGACTTTACTTTGTTTATTATTATTATTTATCAAATGATTGAAAAACAAAACCATACTTATTCAGAATCTCGGTAAAATTTCAACGAAAGAATCTACCAAAAGAAAATTGAAGAAATTTTATGAGCAAACCTGTCCTGATATATTTGCATCGATTTTTAGAACATGCAGAATAATATTATTCTCATTATATCCCGGCTTTTTCATTGTTTCAGCCACAAGTTACAAAATATTGCAGGTAATTCTACGGACGAAGTATTAGTGTTCAAATGCTTTCAGGTTATACCGATGGTGATAAGAGCGGAAAGGTGACATAATATTAGAAAAACGTAATTGTATTATTTATATTTGATAAAAATTGAAACAAAAAGATCAACGGGAAATATAGAAGTTCTGGGGAAAAGGTTTTCATCGTGTAATCAGTATTTCATATTCACCGTTTGACTCTTCCGGTAAGGCAACTTCCGGTAACGCAATGACGGGGATCTTTTCATTCAAATATTTTGATATAACACCCTACACTAGAATCACAAATTTAGGAATCCACGACTTTAGGAATCTAAAATTTTGACTTCAACTTCTGCATCAGCAAATTCCATTCCCAACAATCTAATCATAGATTACTAATATATCAACTTATGTAAATATAAATATCACGAAAGTGAGCAAAACCACGTCAGACAACGCGCTTACGTATAAAAATTTAGTTTACATAATAAACACAACTCCGCTATCGGCTTCAAATCTTCAAAATACGTTGCAGAAATTAGAAGTGAAAAACGTTTTGCAAAATCATGCAGAGTCAGGTAGAAATTATGATTGACTCGACGATAACAAAATACCTAGTCGACCATTTTGTTTCTAAGCGTATTCAACGAGTGGGTTTAGAACTGGATTCTAATCTTTTCGAACGCCAAACAAGTTTATCCGGATTGGTGTGTGTCACAAATAATTTTTAAAACTGCCAGTTTTTTAATGGACAAAAGAACATACCTGCGAACAATTTCGAACCATAAACTTAGTACATCCACCAACCGTAAAAAATTCACATCAGAGTTTTCAACGAAGAAGCTGGCTTTTAGTTTTTGTAAAAATAGAAAATTAACATCGTCCTATTTGCAATTGATGTATTCATATACTATTGCTTCTGTTTCAACGTGAATTCGCTCATCTTTGGCGATAGGGAGGCAGCCATGAAGCGATAAAGTCATTATACAGTTTGTTGTCGGCTGCAATTGAGTAGAAATAAGAGGTAAAGAAATATATTTCGCTTAGATTGAATGACTTATTATCTTCAATGATAAACCCTCTTCTGATGCAATATTACCAATTGATTCAGATTATGATTTCTCATAATTTTGACGTTGAAAACTCAAAACAACACGTAACTTCGTGATGTGAGACAGTATAGGTTGATATTGGATTTTAAATTAGACTTGAAATTTTTCTAAAATTCACGAACAAAATAAAAATGGAAATTATTTGTTAGAAAATTTTCTCCCGTTCAAGACATTTGTTTTCTGATCTTTTCATGAATGTTACAAGTATGACACGATCGTGCAAGTAAAATATTGCTCGGAGGCAAATATCTTACGCAATTGATAATTTGACATGTCATGGTATCGGTATTTATACCGGCGTAAACAATGAAAATGGCAGACAGATGATTTGGTCTTTGGTGCGTAGTTTCATCTTGAAAACCATAGAAACGTTTGCATTGAACTTCTTTCCCCATAAATGCAATGCTTGAAAATCTTACAAATGTAAAAGTTTGGTTCGAGGACAAATTTTGACTCAAAATCAGTCTTCATTTACGTTTTTATCCTAAAAAGCCTATAGCTATACCATTCAATCGAAATTTTTGAAAGTGAATTATCAAAAATATAATATTTCTGTAGTTGTATGTACCAAGGCTGAAATTATATTACAACTGTTGTTTTTCTTCAGATTTTTGAGTTGCTATTTAAATTTCACGACATAAACCACCTAAAATGGAAAACATTGTTAAAAACGACATGGACTTGCTGAGACCAAACGACGGAGACGTCTATCTTGTTGCTTATCCTAAAGCAGGTATGTTAATTTGCGCATTTCCCTTTTCTAAACATTGGAGCTACTCCATGGCTTGATCAAAAAAAGTAAAATATTAGATATCTGTCCAGCAATTGCCATTCAAATATGGAACCAGGCTTCGTGGAATATCTTCATACAGTGGTTGAATTATACTCAAACCGTATAATAAACTTTACAGCTTTTTACCCAGCGCTTGTATTTATTTCAGGTGTGACTTGGATGACTGAAATAGTGACAGCAATTTACCGAGAATACGCTCTCGAGAATCCCAACTGTGCTCCTGAATTTGACAACACTGTGAGAGCTCATGCTTTCTGTGAAGTCTGTCCAATGTCTCGACGCGTCTCAGGTGGCAAAAATAAAAAAGTGATTGGCTACGATGCCAATGGAAACGAAATATTTGAAAATGAAAATGAAAAGAGGCGACGTATTGTCAGTCTTCATTTTCCGGCCAAAAAAATGGAAAAAATGATGCCAGATGCTTTCAATAATGCTAACGTTAAGGTAGGTTGTTGATTGTTACTGAATACTGAAATGTTTCAGAATAGTGGCATTTGATAATTAATAGGTATGACAAAAAAAAATTCAGAAACGAAAAAAATTGATTTCGTTGCCGGAAATTCCTAAGAAATGAACAAAACAATTTGTGTATTTGGGCATGTTAGAGAAACACTTCTTTTTTTCAAAAATCGTTTTACCAATAATAGTTTTCTCATATTCAATCAGATGATATACATCGCTAGAAATCCGAAAGATATCGCCGTTTCTTATTATCACTTCCATTGTATGAATGATGCTTTACCAACACCCAACTCCTGGCAAGAATTTCTGGATGATTTTACAAATGGATCTGGTAAGTTATTCACCATGTAAAATTATTATAAATAGGCTTACAAAGATCTTTATCTGAGGAAAGCTATCTAAAAATGGAATACCGCGATAAAATGGACTGTTCAATCAAAATAATCACAACTGGACTCTGCAGCTTCGGCCATTCCTTTAATACGTAAATTTCGCAGAATCTTATTATTACTCAAACAGTGTTGACCATATATTGATTCAACTTTATATTTCACAGTGAGATGGGGATCCTGGTTCGATCACGTTCGTGGTTGGTGGAGAAAACACGAAGAAATGATTTCAGAAAATAAATCACAGTTACTTTGGCTAACGTTTGAATCTTTGAAGAAGGTAAATATTTGTTCAAAAATTAATAATCGTTGATTTATTTTTGAAAAGTCGAAAAAATTAGATTCACACGAACATAATTTTTTATTTTTTCCAGGATTTAAAAAGTGAAATGAAAAAAATTTGTAAACATCTCGGACTTGAGTTATCAGAGGAAGGATTGGATATGGCGGTTAAACGATGTACATTTGCATCTATGAAAGCAGATCCAAACAGAAATCACAGCAAAAACAAGATTTTCAAAGGAGATTTCTTGAGAAAAGGTTGGTTAAAACAGTATTGGTACGTTAGCTAAGTTCATTTCTGAAGGCGTAAAAAATAAATTAATTGTATGTTTCTTTCCATATTTGTGCTCGACCCACCATTGCACACACAGATCCTCTGTAATAAAATGACATTGCATTTCCATTGCTGATAACATTGTATTATTTAGGCAAAGTTGGTGATTGGAAAAGCAAGTTCACAGACGAACAAAACATGCAATTTAATTCAGCTTTGGTGGATCATTTGAAAGAGGATTTTTCAACATTAACCAGAAACTTTACTGTTGAGGAAAGAATTCAATAATTTCCAGGAATATTTGTTTTGTGAATGCAATTTTAAAAAGATTTACATTGTATTTTTACATGAATAATGTGTATATTATTTATTAGTTACAATACTGTGCTATTCACCTTGCTTTCATATTCATACTATGACGACGCAGATACATATGCCTGCTCATTTAGGATTTTACGCTGTTAAGCTTTAGTTTCTATATTCACAATTCTTATATTTGTTTGCAATAAATATTGATAAATATCTTATTATTTCGTATCGTTATACTAATTCGTTACAAACCTAATTTTTCAACGTTTTATAGAAAAATCGTTGGGTGCGCTGATGCATTGTTAGTCCTGAATATGTGGTCGTTTCCAGGAATTTATTTGAATTTGCAGATACAAACTTAGTGACGTGTAGTGTGTGACCTTGAGGCTTGAGCAGTCACGTTATAATTAAAAATTGCGTACCTTGTGGCGATTCCGTATTCCTTGGCGTAAGTTCAAATATGTTTCAGCTGTATCGTCTAAACCAGTGGTTCTCAACCTTTTTCTCGCGCGGCCCACTTGAGAACCAGTGGTCTAAACCAATCTGAATGAAATTTAGCAAATGATTACACTGTCACCTTAGTAATGTGCATTTCACGCATAGTCCGGATTTGTGTCTCGCAATGAAGCAAAAAAAGACACGGCGATCATGGGTGAATTTACAATCTAAATTTAGTCACCATTTGTTCCAATTTTTCGTTAACTGAGTCGAAAATTAGAGTTCCGAGAGTTATACCTCTCGCGGAAGAAAATACTTCTCCGAATCTATCTTTCACCTCGGTACTTCATAACCTGGAGAATCCGTAGGAATTTCAGTGAAAATGCTTATTAGCCACAGTAAAAGCGCTCCCTCTCGCGCAAGAATTCCGCAGGGTTCAAATGAACTGACACTTTCGGTAACCTCTGTGTCTGCTGCATGCTAATATTTTACTTACTTTATGCTTTTTAATTGACTGATTGTGATTTAAACTAAATTTTATATATCTCATGTTTGTCTTATCATTTATTGTCATTGGAAACACTGAGCCGAAAATTAAAGTTCCGAAAATACTCTCACTCGCGGAAGAAAAAAATCTTTCGAACGAGCTATCTTTGACCTCGGTACTCCATAACATGAGGAATCCGTCGGAATTTCAGTGAGAATGCTTATTCGCCACAGTAGAAAGCGCTACATGTCTCGCAAGAATGCCGAAGAGACGCGCAGCGTTAAAACGAACTGATAGTTTCGGTGGTTTCGGTAACCTCTGTGTTCCCTGCACACTGCGTTACAGTTCTGCAAATGTAGTAGCGGAATGTTGTAGTGGACTACACTTCACTACAGTATAGTGGAATCCGGCAATATTAGAAAGTTTCCTGTTTAAATCGCACGTTGATGAAAGTGAGGAGGATTGGATCAGGTTTGGATTTTTTATTTTGTCTTGACACGGGAGAATAAACTGTGTTCGTATTAGTAATATATACTACTGATTACGCTTCACCACGAACAATAAAATACGTATGGGATTGGGAGAAGCCTCGTCACTCGGGCCCCACCCCACAGCAATTTGTCAATTTCCGCTATTACCCGTTTGAAACCCTGAAATGGTGCGGGCCCCAAGCATTGGTGATTCTGGTGTGGACTATCTGACACTGAATTTTAAGTCACCCTGTCTCGTCTAGGAGGCTTTTACGCGTTTTAACTTGTTTTTTTCTTATGTAAAGTTATTTCGTATTTTATTCACATTAATATAATTTTCAGAATTTTACTAAAGTGCGCTCAAATCAAAATTCAATTGCGCATATTCATATTTGTTATTATTTTTTATTTCTCTCCAGGGTCGGCCAGTCGGTCTGGACTATACGTGAAAATCACGTTACCATGCAATTTACTTGCTATATATAACTGAATAGTTTCTAAAGCCAAAATTATGTCGCAACCGGGACCCCACGTAGCAATGAAAATTCAGAGCTCAAAACACGGTAATAACTTTAACCTGGCTTGTATTAAAACTATCGATTCCTAATAATTTCAGAAAAGGGTCTAAAACAGTGTTTCCCAACCCGAGTCCGCGGTCTCAAATGAGTCCGCGGAGCGTTTTAATAAGTCCGCAACGAGCCAGAAATTCACTGCGGGTCGCAAACGTTTTTGCGAAACTTAACCATCAGCCACGATTTACGTTAGAATTTACATAAAACATAAAAAGAAAGTTTATTCATATAACATTAATCGAGTCAATAATTTCTGGATACTGAATGAGTAGGGCTTGGCATATATTCAAATATTCAACTATTAGAATAGCAAGTTAATATTCGAGAATTTGGTAACAGGTGACGCGACAGGTCACTTGCGCATCGTTTAATCAAACGATTGGATTTAGTCGTTGTTGTTCGAGGAATAATTTTTAACATAATAATTAACCTAAATTTTCTAAATTGAAAAGCGGCAATACAAAATACTGAAAATAAAACTGAAAACACCCTAAGTTTTTTAAAAACGCTTTTTTAGACATGTTGCAAATGCAAAATTTGGGGAGCTACCGTAGTATTCGTATCAGGGCATTTCCCTCAGATTTCTTTGCTTTTCTGCTGGATCCGCAACCTACGGCCCGCGGAGCAATATAATCAGACCAGCGATGCTTCTCTGAATTATAGTAACAAAACAGCTGTTTTTACGATTATATTCTTTACGTGACAGAATTTATTTTGCGGCACGTTTAGACTAAATTATATCATAACCGATCAAGTATATAATTCACAATTACTCGTTGAATGAGCCTATAAATTAATTATAATTAGGCATTCAATGGCAACAAAACGCAGAAAAATTGAACGCTAAGTGCAATTGGTTCAATATTTAAATGGTCAGTCTTCGGGCGCTACTTAAAATTTAACTTCTGATCTGTATGAAAAAATGTGATTCATTGGCCATACGTCCGGCTTTTAACTTTCCAAAAATATGCGCGGCCAACCAATGACTTGCAACCTTTAATTTTGGCCTGCGAGCGACAAAATGTTGCCGACATCTGGCTTTGCTGTTGTACGAACAGCTCAGATTTGTCGAATTCACAAAAATACGAATCAAAACAAAATATAATCGGACACTTTACGACGCATTTTTGTGTCCACGGATTGTCATGATATTTTCGGGATAGTATTGCTTTTATTTCGTCAACACAACCGCAGATTGCAATGATCACAATTAAATTAATATTAAAGCAAGGAAATGAATATATTTTTTTTGATTTACCAATATACTAATTATATTTTTAATAAGTACTAAATCAAGTTGTACTCTCTAGAAATTTATAGCAGAAATTTAACTTCTGATCTGTGTGAAAAAATGTGATTCATTGGCCATACGCCCGGCTTTTAACTTTCTAAAAATATGCGCGGCCCACCAATGACTTGCAACCTTTAATTTTGGCCTGCGAGCGACAAAATGTTGCCGACTCCTGGCTTTACTGTTGTACGAACAGCTCATATTTGTCGAATTCACAAAAATATGAATCATAACAAAATATATTCGGGCACTTTACCACGCATTTTTGGGCCACGGATTGTCATAATATTTTCTGAATAGTATTGCTTTTATTTCGTCAACACAACCGCAGATTAAAATGACCACAATTAAATTAATATTAATACAAGACGATAAATATTTTTTTATTTCTATTTACTAATATACCAATTATATTTTTAATAAGTACTAAATCAAGTTGTACAACGGCGATAACAAATTCGCAAGATCGCAAATAATTTATATCAAAACTAAATATAACCGGGCAATATATTCTCACATTATTATGTTCGCAGATTGCCGTGGCATTTAAAAGAAGTAATGCTTTCATCTTGTCATAAGTCAACGCAACCGCGAGTGACCATGAACACAATTAAATTTAAAAAAGAACACATTTTAAATTATTGTCGTTGTCAAGGATTGAATATTGTGCGACAGAAAAGGCCATTTATACACTAAAGAAGTCGGCCCTTCTAACAAAGGCGTAGCATTTCCGAGTTTGAAATTCGGTAAAATTCTGTTGTGTTTGGTTTTATTCCTTCTTCACACAGAGTACGGTTGCAATAAACTCACGTTGAGTCCGCAGAGGTTTTCGCCAGTGAGAAAATAGTCCGCGACCAAAAAAAGGTTGGGAAACGCTGGTGTAAAACTTTATCTCGATGATCACAAAAATGCGATTTTCATAACAAGCGATAAGTCAAATTTCAATGTGTTGATTCAAATTATTCATGAAAACAACCATATCCGCTGGCTTCTTCCGCCATCAAGTCCATGCTTCCGAAAACAAATGACTGGCTAACTAAAACCATACCTGAATTGGACTGGTAACCGGACGAGAGACCGTGGTTCACCATACGATTAAGCCATATTATCGGCTTTCCTCTCTCCCCGGGATAAATATGTAAATCCTACCCATATTAAAAAAAAACAGCCTGTCTAACTATATATTACATAATGCATTGTAGGCTGAAATGGCAACAACTCAGTATAAAGATACGACAACATTATGATTTATCAACCTTTGATGCAGCCAATCACATGTATTTAGAAATATAGAAATGAAAGCTCGATAGCATAATATTCAAATTGAACAGGCACATATGTTCTGCGTCGTCAGTCGTACAAACATGAAAGCGAAATATACAACACAGCATTGTACCAAATAAATAACATATATATATATATGCATTATACGTGTATAAATTCAATGTAAATCTTTACAAAATGTTATTCACAAACAATATTCTTGCAAATTATTGAATTTTCTCTCCCCCAGTAAAGTTTCTGGTTAATGTTGAAAAATCTTCTTTCAAATGATCCACCACGGCTAAATTGAATTGCATGTTTTGTTCGTCTGTGAACTTGCTTTTCCAATCACCAACTTTGCCTGAATGATAAAATGTTATCAGCAATGAAAATGCAAAATTATTTTATCACAGAAGAATTGTGTGTATAATGGTGGGTCGAGCGCAACTATGGAAACATACCAATTAATTTATTTATTGCGCCTTCAAAATGAACAAAGAATACTGTTTTAACCAACCTTTTCTTAAGAAATCCCCTTGGAAAATCTTGTTTTTGCTGTGATTCCTGTTTGGATCTGCTTTCATAGATGCAAATGTACATCGTTTTACCGCCATTTTCAATCCTTCCTCTGATAACTCAAGTCCAAGATGTTCACAAATTTTTTTCATTTCACTTTTTAAATCCTGATAAAGATAAAACATCATGTTCATGTGAATTTATTTTTGCAACTTCTCGAATAAATGATTACACAAATATTTACCTTCTTCAAAGATTCAAACGTGAGCCAGAGTAACTGTGGTTTATTTTCTGAAATCATTTCTTCATGCTTTCTCCACCAACCACGAACGTGATCGAACCAGGATCCCCATCGCACTGTGAAATATGAAGTTAAATTATTATATGAATCCACCACTTCTTGGATAATAATAAGATTCTGCGAAATTTCGTATAAAATGAATGGCCAAGGCTGCAGAGTCCAGTTGTAATTATTTTTTAATTAATACGTGGTCGTCGTTGAAATAAATGATTTTTAAGATGGCATTCTCCGCGATTTTTGTAACCGTATTTATATTAACACTCACCAGATCCATTTGTAAAATCATCTAGAAATTCTTGCCAGGAATTGGGTGTTGGTAAAACATCATTCATACAATGGAAGTGGTAATAAGAAACGGCGATGTCTTTTGGATTTCTAGCGATGTATATCATCTGATTGAATACAAGAAAACAATGATGATAGAACGATATTTGAAAAAAGAACTATTTTTCTAACTTGCCTAAATACACAAATTGTTTCGTTCATTTCTTTGAAATATCTAATACCGAAATCAATTTTTCGTTTCTGAAATATTTTAATGATGGTCAAATACCAATATTTCGAAACATTTCAGTATTCAGTATCAATCAACAACCTACCTTAACGTTAGCATTATTGAAAGCATCTGGCATCATTTTTCCCATTCTTTCGGCCGGAAAATGGAGACTGACAATACGTCGCCTCTTTTCATATTCATTTTCAAATATTTCGTTTCCATTGGCATCGTAGCCAATAACTTTTTTATTTTTGTCACCTGAGACTCGTCGAGACATTGGACAGACTTCACAGAAAGCATGAGCTCTCACAGCGTTGTCAAATTCAGAAGCACAGTTGGGATTCTCGAGAGCGTATTCTCGGTAAATTGCTGTCACTATTTCAGTCATCCAAGTCACACCTGAAATAAATACAATCGCTTGGTTAAATAAAGTATATTATACTGATTGATTATTCAACCATTGCGTGAAGATATTTCATAAAGCCTGGTTCTATATTTGAATTGGAATTGCCGGATAGATCTCTAATCTTTTTACAACTTTTTCGTATCAAGACATGAAGTAGTTGTAGTGTTTAGAAACAGAAATACACTTATTAACATACCTGCTTTAGGATAAGCAACAAGATAAACGTCTCCGTCATTTGGTCTCAGCAAGTCCATGTCGTTTTTGACAATGTTTTCCATTTTAAGTGGTTTATGTGATAAAATGTAAATAGCAACCTGAATTTCTGTGTACAGAAATGATTGCAAAGTAAGTTTTAGTTTTGGAACAACTAAGCTTATTTCTTTAGCTTTTTATTATTTTTCTTTTTAACATCCATATTGTATATGTAGATAGATGGTGGTTCGCCTATAGCAACTAACCCCCAAATGTACCCCATTTCATGTTAAAAATATGAAAACAAAGTTAATTTTCCCCAAAATTCGAACAAAGACTTTCGTAGGAATCAAATTACACCAGGTTTAAGAACATAACAGGTTCCATCCAGTCATTATCAAATTAAAATCTATATTCTCAAGACCCAAGAATAATTATATCTAAGTTCCCATCCGTACGATGTACCTAATTACCCTTGTTGAGATAATAGGAATTTCTGTTTATAACGTGAATCACGAGCTCACGTTTACAGCATTTAATTGGATTTATGATCAACGTATAAATACGACTCCGATATCTTTCGATAGGGAGTAGAAGACGATGTAAACCATTCAAAGCTAGTAGGGATAAATGTTATGAGATTTTTGTGAACCAAAACGTGAATAGCAATGGATTATTTTGGTTTAAACCAAAACCATAATTTTACAATTGCCATATGTTCAAGCATTCACTTTTTAAAAAGGTTATTTCAAAATTTTCCATGCTTTCCAATGTTGTACCTACGTACCAAATCATCTGTCTGCCATCTTCGTTTTTCCCGCGGTATAAATACAGATACCATGACTCGTCAAATTGAAAATTGCGTAAGATATTTGCCTCCGAGCAATATTTCACTTGCACGATCGTAACATACTTGTAACATTCATGGAAAGATCAGAAAACAAATTTCATGAACGGGAGAAAATTTTCTAACAAGATTGTTTTTTTTTGTTCGTAAATAATAGAAAAATTTCAAGTTTAATGTAAAATCCAATATCACGTATCACATCACGAAGTTACGTGTTGTTTTGAGTTTTCAACGTCAAAATTACGAGAAATCATAATTTGGAATCAGTTAATTGATAATCGAGGTAATATTGCATCAGAAAAGCTTTATCATATCATTATTTCCTTGTTTGATGAAGCTACAAAGTCATTTGGTATACACTGTTTCCTACTCAGAGACCAAACTTTATATTAAATCCATACCTTCAGGTTAGCCCAAAATGAAAAACATGTATATTCAATCTGAAACATTTTATTCCAATGAACGAAAATGTATGAAAATATGATTTGCACATAAAGCGACAAATTTTCTCGAGTTTCCCAATTGTGCAAAACTAATCTGGCTCCCCTCAAAATTGGAGTGCAATCGTGTTAAAATGCCAACCCTGTAATTTATTTTTTACTGTTGAACATAGGACGATTACGTCGGAACACTGTACGCTCAAATTCTTTTGTCAATAAAAAATTGCAATTTCATAGAGTAAACTTGATGTGCAAGTGCAACCGTAATAAAATACTTAACAAAGGCTCTTTTTGGTATCGAATTTAACTATAATGTTCAACTCGATCATTGAGCATGCTAAGAAACAAAATGGCAACTAATGATTTTGTTGTCGTCGAGTGAATCGGAATTTCGACTGACTCTGCATGATTTTGCAAAACGTTTTTCACTTTTGATCTATTTGTCAATTTTGATGACGTGTATTCAGGATTAGATGGGCAATTAGATAAAGTTGTGTCGATTAAATAACAAATCCTTTTTGAAGCGTTTTTCTATGATGTGGTTTTACTTATTTCCGTACTAAATATAAGTTATCATTACTTTACTTGGAAAAGTCAAAATATTTGGAACGGAAAATTGCACATGATAACGCTATGTCCGTTTTTATTTACTTCCCATAAATTTGTTATGTTTAAATTTACTTAAATTACATTTTGGTGTAACAATGGAATGTATTTTATTTGTTCCCAAGTATAGTGAACAGGTTAATATAACTGTGATTGGCAAATTGTAGAAGTGTTTTGAGATTATTCTCCGCAAGTTGAAAACTTGTGTTTTCTGGTTTGTAAGCGAGTGTGTGGAAGAGTAAATGTTGATGTAAATCGATTTTGTTTTCTTATTTCTTTTTTTATGAGTAAAGAAGCACATTTCACAATCATACACAAAATAATTTGCTGGCAAGTTTTAAATTAATTATAGGTTTTGTTTGCTTTCCTGACGTCTTTAATAATCATGCTTTTATCCTTGTTTTTATTATTCATGTATCGCCTCCATCCTGATTACGGAATGAAAATGAACTACTTTACTAACTATAATCATATATCACATCGCATTTTCAAAAATTCCAGTTTGGATATTTCATGACAGTTAAAGTAATATGGAGTTTTCATTATTCTTTTGTTGAAATGTTATTGAGGTATTGAAAAAATATAGTTTGGTTTTTCAATCAATCAATTGGCTAATAGACATGAGTAAGTTGCATTAATGAAAAAACACTCAAACCCTGCTTTTGTTTGTGACAATATCATAGGCAGACTTGCCATAAAGTCGCGCACCAAGGTAAATATTATATATATTTCCAAAGATATAAAACCCTTGGAACCATTCGATCTAAGTAATGAAGTAATTTGAGAACAAGTGAGTATTGAGGAGATAGAAAAATGAAATAATGTTAAAATATATGAACACCAATGACGTGCATCGGTAGTGCTACTAAGGCAACAAGTTTTCTGAAAATTCCGACGGGGACGCCAAGCGTAACGCAGTAAAACGTGTTCTCTTTACTTAAAGTGAGACAGCAAATTTATGGGCCCCTTGGGAGCTGGAGGAAAGTTAGAAAACACCCTTTCAGCAACTTAAGCCATCTTCAATTGATGAACATTTGAAGTCGATTGGTCCAACAGTTGCAGGAAAAAGCTACCTTTTGCCAACAACGAGCACAAGAATAAAAACAACAACAATCGATTCATATGAACACATTGAATCGATTGAACACATTTCGTGTTCAATAAAGAGTGAACTAAATTCTGCATGATTTAGTGCTCTACTCTACACAAATTAAGTATCTACAATAAAATTAGCAAAATATAAAACCATTTTTTGTTTGAATAAATTCAAGTTTACATAATTTCAAAATTAAATTTTTTTCCCCCAGTGATAGCTAGGGCTGGGCATTTCGAATCGAATCGAATAGTGAATTATTCGAATAGGTTCAGAGCTTAATTTCGAATCGCCGCCATCTTGTTTTTTTCTTTCCGCCAATGGTCGAGGTGAATTCTCAAATTTTTTTTAATTGAAGCCGTATATTTTCAACGCGATTCTAACATATGACTATACTCTGTAGTGAGTTATTGATAAAACGTGTTTGTTATTAGGTGTGAACGCTCAGTAATCTATCTGAGTGACGTATTCTATTTCTTCAGTAATTCATTTGTTAAGAAGACCAATTACTATAAAAAAAAGTTGCTTACAATTATATATTTCCAAGTATTCGAGATTCGATTCGAAAAAATTATTCGATTCGATTCTGAAATCTCAAGATATTCGAAAATGCCCAGCCCTAGTGATAGCAATAAAAATCGAATTATCAAAATGGCGGACGAAAACCCGGCGGCATGATTGACATCTTAGCTTGTTAGGAATGACTTGACATGATTGTACTCGTGGTTAGTATGCGCATTTGCATCCTGTTTAAAGACATTTAGTTAGTCTAGTTAAGGATCGACAATTACCAAAAAATAACAGATCATGACAATTTTTGAAGTTAGCTCAGTAATAAAAATAAAATATATTTACCAAAATGACAGTCACGAGCTGGGCGGGATCGATATCTTCTTGTTAGGAATGTGTTGAATTATAAGATCGTTTCAGTGGTTTGCATCCTGTTTATAGACACCTGGCTACACACGGATCGCCAATTATCAATACATAACAAGTCATAACACTCTGATTTTTTAATTTGTGCTAATTGAACATTTTCTGTACGTGACGACGTCAGTTTATCACTTTGTGTATCCATGAGATTTAACTGGCGATAAAAAGATTGTACAATATGATATGAGCATAGATTTAAGATAGAATATGACTCAATTCCGTTATTCTGATATGAATACCATCCTCTGAATGACCATCCTCTCTTGGTGAGTATGACTAGTTACCTTTTATTTTATTTTTGCCTCAAAAAATGGCGAAATACATCTAGACAAATACTAATCGCAACGGCGTGGCTGAACTTCGATGTTTTTGCTGAATGGTGATATTTTAACAGGCGGTTGTAACTACCCCGTTTTCTCGTAAATAATACAGTGTCTTATTTCAATTTTCTTTCAAAATATAGCATCAGGGCTTATTTGGGGGGGGGGGAGTGTCAAAAACAAAATATTCGAGATTTTCAAATATACAAAATATGAAAACCGACTTTGCTTATAAGAACCATTTACTTATAAATAACGTGTTTTTAATCCAAATAACTGCTATACAGATAATTAATCTTTTGAACGAGTATGAAAGATTTCTTGCTATCGACTAGGTCAAAAAAAAAATTATTCCATCGACTAGGTCTTATTTCAGGGGAGGGCTATATTAAAATCATTTTTAAAATTCATGCTAGGTCTGATTTTTTCGGGGAAACACGGTAGTCACATCATATGTTGCGTCTATGCTGATTGATCTCTGATTGATGATTGAAGCAAATAACCGATAAAATGTCTTCATGTTACAAACACACCTGTATCGCACAGGGGAATTTTTTGAAACTTCCTACATTTTTACAGGTGTCACAACAGGTGTTTAATTAAAAAATAAATTAAGTAACTTCACGCATTAAGTATTCTTTAAATTAATGGCACGAGATTACTGAACGTTTTTAGTCACGCTGATCCGATGATACAAATGATGGAGCGATTACGTTGAAAGATTGGTTTCATGTTCGAGTTCGGATCCCCACCGAGCTTTTATAAGTATCACCCACCGAGTTTTTATGAACTTCAACCGAAAAACAAAATTCGCCAGTCACGTATTATATTATTTGATACTTAACTATTGCTGTATACATAAACCGATTTTTACAAGGTGCTATCGTTGATAACATATATATTTCCACGTACCGTATTATTAATTTTTTGAACTTCACTTTAGGTTTTTATTTCATTTAGTAAGATTGTACAAAAACTTTAAAATTGGATACAAGTTTGGAAATCATTAGAAATACTTTCTATACAGGAAATCTGCTAAGTTAATTCTGAAGTCATCCACATTTTTCGATACTAACAGAATTTTGGTACTGAAATACATTTTAATCAAATCTCTATTTTCATTGAATAACGATTCAGAAACATTTTTGCATCTGAAATTTTCCTAAAATCTGTTGGAAATGTGTTGCAATTTTTTGGAAAAAATGCATTTCCCCCAAATCACAATCGATTCAATAATGTTATATATTTACCTTGTAATAAATATTAAATGTAGTAATTTATAAAGAATGTATTAGGAATCTGACCAATGATTAAATATGTAGACGCTGAGACGAGAAGGAAATTTTTTATCAATAATCCCCCGAAAATCATAACATGAATGGAGCACGACCTGTGGAACAGCTACGGTAACCTGTACTGGACTGCCTTATCTTTTACCAGATTCTGTGACAATAACAGTTCATGCTTCCAGTTTCAACGTGAATACTTCCGACTTTCGCTAATCGCGATTCAAGAGACCCCCTGACATGCGGTCGCGAACCGCTACAATTAATTTTTAATTTTGTTGACGTCACCTCATAAAACGTCGAAGTGAAAAACGAATCCCATAGAGCCTACAGAAACCATCTAGCGACAACAACAATCTTTAACTACTTTCAAATTTCAAAGCAATTGGTCCGATGGTTAAAGAGAAAAGCGATTTTCCCAATTCAAATAATTTATGGAAACAACCATGAACCGTTGTCTTGCTGAAAAAATCAGCCTGTCTAACTGTATATGGCATAATGCTTTGCAGGCTAAAATGTATAAGAATACGAGAATATTATGATATTTATCAATATTTAATGTAGCCAATCACAAGTACTTAGAAATATAGAAATTAAAGCTCAATAGCATAAAACTCAAATTGAAAAGGCACATACGTTCTGCGTAGTCAAGCAGTAGTACAAACATGAAAGCAAAATATACAACACAGCATTGTACTTAATAAATACTATATGTATTATACGCGTGAAAATATAATGTAATTCTTTGCAAAATGTCATTCACAAACGAATATTCTGGCAAATTATTGAATTCTTTCCCCAACAGTAAAGTTTCTTGTTAATGTTGAAAAATCTTCTTTCAAATGATTCGCCAAGGCTAAATTGAATTGCATGTTTTGTTCGTCTGTGAACTTGCTTTTCCAATCACCAACTTTGCCTAAATAATAAAATGTAATCAGCAATGGGAAAGCAAAATCATTTTATCACAGAAGAACTGTGTGTGTAATGGTGGGTCGAGCACAAATACGGAAACCTAGCAATTAATTAGTTTATTACGCCTTCAAATATAAACTTAACTAACGCGACAATACTGTTTTAACCAACCTTTTCTTAGGAAATCCCCTTTGAAAATCTTGTTTTTGCTGTGATTTCTGTTTGGATCTGCTTTCATAGATGCAAATGTACATCGTTTTACCGCCATTTTCAATCCTTCCTCTGATAACTCAAGTCCAAGATGTTCACAAATTTTTTTCATTTCACTTTTTAAATCCTGATAAAGTTAAAACATCATGTTCATGTGAATTCATTTTTTCAACTTCTTGAATAAATGATTACACAAATATTTACCTTCTTCAAAGATTCAAACGTGAGCCAGAGTAACTGTGATTTATTTTCTGAAATCATTTCTTCATGCTTTCTCCACCAACCACGAACGTGATCGAACCAGGATCCCCATCTCACTGTGATGTATAAAGTTAAATTATTATATGAATCCACCACTGCTTGGATAATAATAGGATTCAGCGAAATTTATTAATAAATGAATGACCGAAGCTGCAGAGTCCAGTTGTAAATATTTTCATTCAATACGTGGTCGTCGTTGAAATAAATGATTTCAAGATGGGATTCTCCGCGATTTTTGTAACCGTATTTATATTAACACTCACCAGATCCATTTGTAAAATCATCTAGAAATTCTTGCCAGGAATTGGGTGTTGGTAAAACATCATTCATACAATGGAAGTGGTAATAAGAAACGGCGATGTCTTTTGGATTTCTAGCGATGTATATCATCTGATTGAATACAAGAAAACAATGATGATAGAACGATATTTGAAAAAAGAACTATTTTTCTAACTTGCCTAAATACACAAGTTGTTTCGTTCATTTCTTTGAAATATCTAATACCGAAATCAATTTTTCGTTACTGAAATATTTTAATGATGGTCAAATACCAATATTTCGAAGATTTCAGTATTCAGTAACAATCAACAACCTACCTTAACGTTATCATTATTGAAAGCATCTGGCATCATTTTTTCCATTCTTTTGGCCGGAAAATGAAGACTGACAATACGTCGCCTCTTTTCACTTTCATTTTCAAATATTTCGTTTCCATTGGCATCGTAGCCAATCACTTTTTTATTTTTGCCACCTGAGACTCGTCGAGACATTGGACAGACTTCACAGAAAGCATGAGCTCTCACAGCGTTGTCAAATTCAGGAGCACAGTTCGGATTCTCGAGAGCGTATTCTCGGTAAATTGCTGTCACTATTTCAGTCATCCAAGTCACACCTGAAATAAATACAATCGCTTGGTTAAATAAAGTATATTATACGGTTTGATTATTATTCAACCAGTGTGTGAAGATATTTCATAAAGTACGGTTCCATATCTGAATTGAAATTGCCCAACATATCTCAAATATTATACTTTTTTTTTTATCAAGCCATGGAGTAGCTTCAATGTTTAGAAAAGAGAAATGCGCTCATTAACGTACCTGCTTTAGGATAAGCAACAAGATAGACGTCTCCATCATTTGGTCTCAACAAGTCCATGTCGTTTTTGATAATGTTTTCCATTTTAATAGGTTTATGTGCTTAAATTTAAATAACAAATCGGATATCTGTTTACAAAAATAATTGCTATGTAACTTTCAGTTTTGGCACAGCTAAGCTTATTGTTTTAGCTTTTTATTATTTTGCTTTTTAACATCCATATTGAATATGTAAATGGAACCAAAACGTGAATAGCAATGGATTATTTTGATTTAAACTAAAACCCAAATTTCACAATTGCCGGATTTTGAAGCATTTACTTTTTAAGAAGGTTATTTCAAACTTTTTCATGCTTTCCAATGTTGTAACTACGTACCAAATCATCTGTCTGCCGTTTTCGTTTTTCACGTGGTATAAATACAGATACCGTGACTCGTCAAACTGCGTAAGATATTTGCCTCCGAGCAATATTTCACTTGCACGATCGTGTCATACTTGTAACATCCGTGGAAAGATCAGAAAACAAATTTCATAAACGGGAGAAAAATTCCTAACAAGATTGTTTTCATTTTATTTTGTTCGTATGTTAAAAAAAAAATTTTAAATTTAATTTGAAATTCAATAACAACTACTCTCTCACATCACGAAGTTACGTGTTGTTTTAAATTTTCAACGTCAAAATTACGAGATATCATAATTTGGAATCAATTAATTGGTAATCCAGGTAATATTGCATCAGAAAAGGTTTCATCGTATCACAATCTCGTTTGATGAAGATACAAAGTTATTGAGTAAATATTTTCGTCTTATACACTGTTTCCTACTCATCGACCGAACTTTATAATAAATTCATACCTTTTGGTTATAACAAAATCGAAAACATGTATATTCAATCAGAAACATTTATTCCAATGCATGTGAACAATATTGTATATATATGAAAATATGAGCTGTAAATAAAGGGAAAAATTTTCGAGTTTTCGAATTGTGCAAAACCACGCTGACTCTCTTTAGAATAGGAGTTCAATAGTGTTGTCAATGTTAATTTCGTAACCATTGTTAAACATAAGGCGATTATAGATGAACTCTGTGCACTCCAATTTTTTGCCAATCAAAAATGACAATTTTATAGAGTTACTTGCAATGAAACCTTAATAAAATACTTGAATGAAGCTGGTATTGAATTTAACTTTAATGTTCAACTCGCTCATTGAGCATGCTAAAAAACAAAATGGCAGCGACTAGTTATTTTGTTATCGCCGAGTAAATCGGAATTTCGACTGACTCTGCATGATTTTGCAAAACGTTTTTCGCTTTTGGGCTATTTGTCAATTTTGATGACGTATTTCTACGATTTGATGAGCGATTAGATGAAGTTGTGTTGATTAAATAACAAATCTCTTTTAAAGCCTTGTTCTAAGATGTGGTTTTACTCATTTCCGTACTAAATATAAGTTATCATTATCAATGTAACTTTGAAAAGTCAAAGTATTTGAAACAAAAAATCGCACATTCTTCTAATTTAAGGAAATTCTTAAGATTATAATTTTTTTTTTTTTTTTTTTTTTAATTTATAATTTTATAACAATGAAGTTTTCTTTTGTTCATATAGTGCGTTTTGGTGCAACAATGGAGGATATTTTATTCGTTTCCTAGTATACTGAATAGAAAAATAATAGTGTGATTGGCAAATTGTAAAATGGTTTTTAGATTATTTTCTATAAGTTAAATTCTTATATTTTCTGGTTTGTAAGTGAGTGTAAGTGAGTTTTTTCTTTCTTATTTCTTTCTTTCATTAGTAAGAAAAAAGTGCCTCTCGTATTTCACAATTATCCACAAAAATTTTGCTTGAACGTTCTAAACTCAATTATAGATTTTGTTTGCTGTCTTGACATCCTTCATTATGCTTTTATCTTTTTAATCATTCATGTATCGCCTCCATGCTGGAAATTACCTTACTTCACTAACTGAAACGATCGATCGAATTTAAGAAAAATTCAATTCAAATATTTCATAATTAATAGACAAGATTAAGTCGCATTGATGAAAAATCATTCAAACCCTCTTATTGTTTATGACAATATCATGTGCATAAAGTTGCGCACCAAGGTAAATATTATAATTTCTAAAACACAAAAACCTTGGAACCATTCGATCTACATGAAGTAATTTAAGAACAAGTGAATGATAAAGAGGTAAAAAAATGGAACAACGTTTTATTATATTAACAAAAATGTCGTGCATTGGTAGTGCTTTTCTAACGCTGAGCATTCTGATAATAGGCGATGAGGAGGCCAAGCATAACGCAATAAAAAGTGTTCCCTTTAATTAAAATGAGGCAGCAAAATTACGGGAGCTAGAGAAAAATTGAAAAATAGCCTTCGTATCAGCGACTTCAGCCATGATGAACAATTGTAGTCGATTGGTCAAACAGTTGCAGGGAGAAGCTACATCTTACGCAACATCAATAATCATCTCAACAACTACCACAAGAATAAAAACAACAATCGTTTTATAAGCGCACTTCGTGTACAATAACGAATGAACTAAATTCTGCACGGTTTAGTGCTCTACACAAATTAAGTATCTACAAGAAAAGTAACAAAAATATAAATCATTTTTTGTATAAATTCAAGTTTACAAAATTAAGAAAAACAGTTTACTTCCATCAGTGATGACAATAAAAATCAAATTACCAAAATGGCGGACAAGAACCCTGCGGCATGATTGGCATCTTAGCTTGTTAAGAATGACTTGACATGATTGTATCAGTGGTTAGTATGCGGTATTTGTGTCCTGTTTGGAGAAACCTGGCTACATACGGACCGCCAATTAACAAAAAATAACGGATCATTACATTTTCGAAGTTAAGTTGAGTTGAATACAAGACCCTCAATTTAGCCTGATCAGTAATATAAAAATAAATAAAAATAATAGCTATTTACCAGAATGACGGTCACGAGCTGGGTGGCATGATCGATATCTTCTTGTTAAAGAATGTCTTGAATTATAAGATCGTTTCAGTGGTTTGTATCCTGTTTATAGACACCTGGCTACGCACGGATCGCCAATTACCAATACATAACAAGTCATAACATATTGATGTTTAAATTTGTGCTTACTGGACATTTTCTATATATACGTGACGACGTCAATTCATCATTTTGTATATCCATGTGGATTTACTGGCGATAAAAAGCTTGTTAGTTTGGTATGAATACTATCCTATGAATGACCACATCCTTCGTGAATATTACTAGCTTACGTACATGTTAATTTTACCCTGAAAAAATGCGCTACGGCGAAATATATCCCGACAAACACTAATCGCGACGGCGTGGCTGAACTTCGACGTTTTTGCTGAATGGTGATATTTCAATCGACGGTTGTAACTAGTTACATCATATGCTGCGTATATTCTTATTGATCTCTAGTAAAGATGATGATTGAAGCAAATAACCGATAAAAATGTTCTATTGTTGGAGCAAATTACCTGCACCAGAACATGAGGCAATTAATCACAAACTAACTACATTTTACCTTATCACAACAGGTGTCTGATTGAAAAAAAAAATTAAGTAACTTTTCGCCATCAGTATCCTATTAACTAACGACACGAGATTACTGAACATTATTAGCCACGCCGATCCGATAAACAAATACAAATAATGAAGCGATTACTTGGAAAGATTGATTTCATGTTGAGTTCTGATCCCCGTCGAGCTTTTATAAGTATCACCCACCGAGTTTTTATGAACTTCGACCGAAAAATTGGAAACAAAATATAGATTTGTTGATTCTAACGGAATCGCTAGCCACGTGGAGTGCTAGGCAATTGGATTGTATTATTTGATACTGAACTATTGTCGCATACATAAACTGATTTTTCCAAGGTGCTATCGTTGAAAGCAAGTCCTCGGGTAGACAGGCTAGTCAAATTGAGTTGAAACGTTTTCGTTGACTTCTCATATTTTAAGTGATTATTATATTTAATAGCCAATTGCTTTGTCAGCTACGTTTGAGGAAGCACCCACTTCAACTTCATTATAAATATATTGGCGCTCCAGAAGTATGTGCACCAAGATGGCGGATAACTGAACGTCGTATGTGTACCAGATTGGGGTTAAGGCTTTAGGCCATAATTTTATTCCAATTTTCCTTATCTTAGTTCTATTATGAGTTCGGTGACTAGCCAAGTGACTCTCGTAGTATTTGTACCTAAAATTATGGCCTAACCATAACCTGGTAAACATACGACATTTCGGTGTCCGCCATCTTGGTGCACATACTTCTGGAGTACCAATATATTTCCACGTATTATTAAAATTTTCGAGTTCACTTTAGATTTTTATTCAATTTAGTAAGATTATTATTACAACAAAACTTTGAAATTGGATAAAAGTTTGGAATTCCTTGAAAATACTTTCATAGAGGAAATCTGCTAATGCTGATAATTTAATTCTAAAGTCAACTACTTTCATCAATACTAACAAAAACTTTGGTACAAACAAAGATTTTCAATCAAAGCTCCATTTTCATTGAATAACGATTCGGAAACGTTTTCTACATCTCAAATCGTCCTCAAAGAATTTGGAATTTCATTTGGAGAAAATGCCTTTTTAACAAATCACAACCGATTTATTACTTATTAATGCAGAAATTGGTCTGAGAAAGGCGATTTTTCACAATAACAAGAATACCGCCGCCAACAAAAACAACATATATATATATATATAATAAGAAAAAAAAATTACAGGTCCATTACGTGTCCAATAACCGTCATAGGACAGTTTTTGTTTGGTCAGTTTAATCAAAGTATGATTTACATGAACACAAAAGCATATTGCTTTTGCACATATAGAAATGCAATTGGTTTTTGAAAGCGCTTGGTCACTCACTGAAGCAGCATATTTTTCATATGAGATCAGAGCAAATGC
Organism: Styela clava; assembly: GCF_964204865.1. NCBI lineage: Eukaryota > Metazoa > Chordata > Ascidiacea > Stolidobranchia > Styelidae > Styela > Styela clava. Next base: position 8,510,563 of record NC_135258.1, on the reverse strand, counting down.
GGGTTTGTGACAATAACACACGCGTTACATGAAGAGAGTGCTTCAATTAGATGGATAATTCCACGTTTTTCCCGATTTAATTTTAGCCACGTGGCTTTACGATATAGGAATGACATTGCTAATAATGATGAGGCAATTTACGGAAACAATAATCTATTTTTAGCTCCAGTGTTGCCGCGTACAAAACATCTATTGTTTGTAATTGAATGACGGGTATATATTTCATCATAAAATGCCTTGTCATGCAGGACATGACGTTGAAATATTGAAATTAAAGGTCGAACGTGATAATAGTTTTTGTTTGCAGTTTTTTTTAGTTCAGTTTTGTTTTTGAGAAAAGTATGCTGCAGTGAGATTCAGAAAATCTCCAAGAGACATCGGTTATTCTTAATTTTTCCACGTTCCGTCTGAACCATTCTAAACTTTCCCCGTCTACATTGTAAATTGAAAATCTACAAATTCACAATCATGATAAAATTGAGTTTATTTACAGTAAAATCAAAAGCATAAACTGCATATTAAATTATGCAATAATTATATTTATTCAGAAATTAGGCTTTAACCAACCTTTAACGCAAAATAATGTAGATTTTGTTTCATGGGTTGGTAGCACTAATTTCTAAAGTACAGTGAGTGGGGGCATGCATAATCAGTGTGAAAGGTACAGTCAAACAATGGAGTTTTGATCTTATGGATCGATTCAGAATAAAGTGCATACAATAGCCTTTAATTTGTTTTTTATCACTCTCAATCAAAATAAGTGAAAATGAGTTACAATGACCAACAGTGAATTAATTATAAGACAAACGGTATTCCTATAAAATATAATACGCTCAAAGAAGATGTACATGTTCGTTTTGTTGTACTGTTTCATACTGGGATGATACAAAGCATCTAAGAAGTGAATTTTTAATCGATCGTAATCTAATTCTCATGACGTGCAAAAAACGCGATAAAATTTTTATGATAAAATAATTACGGGATAAACACTGCTTTCTAATTACGCATGCCACAAATCGTCAGAAGACGATGAAACTCAAAACGAGAAGTACAAGAACAATAAAAATATTATTAGCTTGTAGTTTTGTTCCACTGCTTGGTAGTTTAACCGAGACAATTCTACCGCCCCTGGAGCCGTCCGCTGATCGAACTTGCAAGTAAGTCTCATTGGTATATTCGAATGGAACCGTATATTTTGACCATCGGTGTGGATTGTTGGATGTACTGTAGATAATATCAAGCCCAGGAAACTCAGAATTCATTTGAATGAGACTTCCTTCGATCCTAAAACGAAGAAATTTATCAATTGAGATTGGACTATTAATAGGATCTGTATAATGCTATATAGCAGTGGTTCCCAAACTTTTTAGAGTTGGGACCCACTATTTAAAACCACAACTTATGGCGACCCATTTAACTTTAATGAAACATTGATGAAGGAAACGAAAATAAGACCTGGCCTGAAAATAAGACCTAATTTGAATTTTAAAAAGGATTTTAATTAAACCCTACCCTTAAAATGAATTTAAAATGTGTGGGAGAGGAAATGTTCAATGACCTTCAAAGGTTCAATGAATGAGGTAAGGTGAAGATTACATTAGTAATTAGATAAGGAGAAAATAAGGAGACAAGCTGCTTACTTAGCCCCCGGTACAGGCACCCGATACAATATTCCATTTTGTTCAAGCCTACTGAATTCTTTGTATCCAACAGTGTTAGCAAACTCTTTCCAATCATCAGCGAAGCTGTTATCAGTCGAACTATCTTCCCAAGAAGCCTGCATGTAAGATGTTAATTTGCCTATATATATATATATATATATATGGATCTTGCGCAGTGATGGGACCCAAAAAGAACGGGTTTTCTTTTAGGCGCTCCAGAAGTGTGTGTACCAATATAGAGGTAAGTAATTTTGTTCGCCTACTTCACATCAAGTTGTGTAAAAGGACTGGGAACTATGGTCAGGGGGTATATTTATTTGGCTAACACAGACAGTCCCCGAACTCGTAATGGAAATAAAATAAGGAAAATTGGTATAAAATTATGGCCAAACCCTATCCTGGTACATACACTACTTACTTTCTTGTACATATAATATAGCCCTAAAAACAGGACGGGGTTCGAAAAAAACAGGACGTTCCAAAAACGCGTCCCATGAATTCCACCAGTGATCTTATGTTGGATTACTTTTTAGATTCACCGAAGTAATGGTAACAAACGGCAATGTAATATTCAGCTAAAAATTTTTGGTTTTCCCGCATTTTTACAACATAATGGCAAAGTGGAAACTGTGAATATAAATTAGAAAACTGTACCGCCGCTTAATAGAACATCTAATGAAAAAGATCATTTCTAGAATATAAAATAAGACAATGATTCAATTTACGATATTAATTTGTTAATCAACGAATTAAATTGTTCTACCTTATGCCAGGCTCGCTCTGCTAGTGCGATCAACCGAGGAAATACAGCTTCAAAAAATTCTTTCGAATTCCTCATCGTCTCTGTCCAGATCTGCCCCTGTATTCCAATGATATTTTCTGGGATTTCTAGCGGGGTACATTCACAGAAATCGCATTTACAGATATCGTCCTCTGCAGAATATAAAAAAAGATTTATTAAGTAAAAGATAGAAAGAAATTGTAACATCAGAAATACATGTGTTAATAATAATACCGGAGTGAATATGACAGCTTAAGAAACCACGAGAGCGATGTTCAAACATATGGACACGTAAGTCAAAACGAGGCAGGACGAGAATGTACGTCGTACGACGTAGTCTGATTACCCGGCACGAGTTCGCAAAATTAAAATGGAAGACTGTCGTCACGATGTCATAAAAACGTGATCCCATGAAAAAAAAATGCGAATGAAATATCAGATCTCATGGTGAAATTGGGAACAAATTAAAGTAATAACCTCCCGGCGAGAACAACAAGATTTCACCACTAAAAATTTCAAATCAATTGGTTCAGTAATTAAATATAAAAGCCTTTTTTCACAACAAGAAGAAGAAAAATAATAGTAGTAGATTACATGAATGGGAAATTACCGCCCACCGGCCTTCGGTTTCCGGCCCACTTGTGTGTGCTGAAGTTACAACTATAGTTTTTATGAATATAAATTTCTGTTGAAAATAACGTCCTATTGATTGTTATATTGTGCTTCTCTCATTATTACGGAGACTTTAATCCTCCACATCATAAATGGTTATTTCAAAACACATCTAACCCCTTTATACCCGATACTACGCCAGTGGCGATAACAGTTTTTGTGGTCATAAATGAGTCATACCTGTTAGAGGTTTCCCAGCCCTGGTCGTATCAACATTCGAATACAAATCATCTGGTTTAAAACCGAATGTCTTCTTTGTGCTAGCAAACCTTGTTGCCCAATAAAATCCTCTTTCTTCTGGATCTGGTTCTTCAGGATGATCAAAGTATAAGTGTGTGGCTTGTGACATCACTACCTAAAATTTTATAAGAAATGAATTAGGTTATTCTGCTTATTAAATTTTTATGCAAGTGTGCTCACAAACCATGGTCCTGAGTTATTGAAAAAGAAATGAATTAGAGTAATCTGCTCATTAGTTTTTAAGTAAGTTTGCTCAAAGCAAAGTCCCAAGTTCCCGACTAAAAGTTAAAATTACTGATATAATAGTGTCAAGCGATCACTGAGAAGGCGCTAAGATCTATTATGTAGCTTCAATACGAAGTGTAAACTACTTTGCTAGTAAGGACTGTCAGTGGGCCAAGGACATAGATATTCCACAAATCGAGAGCTCTCAAGGAAAACCGTCAGCAATTCACATTTTTTTCGTAACGCATCTTTTGAGATAGTACAGAAACAAAAGTTCATTTAATCTAATAAGTTTTTTCACGCGTTTTGACAGGGGTAAGGTGTAACAGCATTGCCTACTTAACTCAACAATAATAGAAAAAATATCATTTTTTCCCAATGCGAAAAGATTTGCTATTGCTTCCCGCACATTTGATAACGTACAAACTATTCCAATAAAGTCATTGAATGTTCATCGTTGACCGCAATATATTTTGTCTATTTCGTTGTCTTCCAAGATTCACGTCTTACGCACAAAAAACGCGTTATTTAGTTTTAATTAAGAATATAGGTTTGAATAAGACCACTACGCTATTTTATGTTCTGCTGTAATGAGTATGCTTTTTCTAGTACCTCATGAAATATTCAAAGTGATTCACATAAAGTAGAGACACTAACACAGTATACAAAACGAGAAACAGTCAAAACTTACTTTATATCCCGCATTGGCAAGTTTATAAGCTCTATCAGCCAGTCCCCATTCCCAAATATTTTGCCAGGCGTTAACCAAAACTTCTTTGGTGCCATTTTCCGTTCTATTGAAAGGCATTTCATTTTCGCTGCAAAAGGGAATCAATAAATACAGATTTTATTTTCGAATTTTTTTATATTATCTTGAAGTTAAACCCTGGGCATAGATCATAGATTTTACGTTCGACTTCAGGTCAATCCACTGTTTTTAGGGCATCTAAAATTGAGTAGCTAAATCCTAACTAAAAAGCTTCACGATTATCAAAATACAGCATAGTTTAAAGACATCGACAAAGTCCTGTTCGTAGAGATGGCACGATACATTCAATATTAAAAAAAAACAGTACAATAAACTCAGGCAACTATCATATAAATGTACATACTAAACAATGATATTAGCAATATTATTAAAATAATATAAGAAAAATTGCATTTATCCAATAATAATTTACTCACGTCATGGCCCCATCTTCCCACAATCCAAGAGTCAAATTTTCGTCGATATTTTTGACAATTTCACTGATTTTACGAACAAAATGTTCCTTCAGATCAAGTATTCTACAGGCAGTGAATACAAAAATGAAATTAGACGTGTGTGTGGTACCGCAGTACATAAAAGACAACAGAAATTTTAGAAAAGCCCTTTGTTAAAGATCATATTATTTATATAATGAAAATATAAGTAAGAGGCCTAAATTGACATATCTGTTTCAATTTGCGTTAACTTTATTAATTTTGAAAACGTCCTTTTCACCGCCATTTTTTGCCTATAGAAAAAGGATAGAAGAATAACAGCCTTTTGTATTTCTTCTTTTTGAAGAATATGTATCTGTAATCAATACTGTATAATTTCCTTCTTACCCGGAATTGATTAAATCTTGACAAGCGTTTGATTCAAGCCAAGCTCCTGAAGCTACCTCGTCACCACCAAGATGCATAACGCGGAGTGGCTGGATGTCGCGATGATAATCGATAAACGATTGCACAGTTTTTTCGACGAAACTGAAAAATGAATTTTAGAAAGTTTTAGTTTGATATATCACGTATATTCAGTATTATATATGATAAAAAGTTAAAAATTGATTTTGGAGATCCAAATCATCTCGAATCTTTTCGAAAATCGAATAGATTTTTTCAAAATATCAGTCAACACGGTCAAAACATTGATAATGTGATCTATATAAGAGCCCTTCCAATAAAATATAACCCGAATAGACTATTCCCAACCATGACAGTACAAAACGGGAAGGCTGCGACTAACCGAAAAGATTCTGTCCAAAACACAGTAAAATATCTATTTTATCTCGTTTTGGCGAATCCTTTCAAATATCCGTATTCAAAATCTCTTGGTTGGAGCGAGATTTTAGGCATGTAAAATCACTTAATCACTTAAGTAATTTTTAATTAGGAAACAAATACCTCAGCATCCCCAAGAATAAAGTGCTAAAATCAAATGTCAGAAATTCCTCACTTATATGTGGATTCCAGACATGGATTTATCGCATTGTCAGTGTACATTTGTACAGATATGTATTGAGAAGGATCATTCGGTTCCGATATTTGAATTTCTTCAGCTTCGGTAACAGAGACTTCGATTTCCTTGTCTCTTGCTGCCTGTAAACTAATAAAAATAATTATAAACGGCTTGAAATACATTCAGATATGTTTCCAAAACTTGGTGGCGACTCTTTAGTTGTTTAGATTTGTTGGGCCCGCACAGAATGGAATCTTAATTTATCCATCGATAAAATTTTTGCAAGGGCAAGAGGTCATGGCCATCGCTAAAGATTCTAGTCCGACCCTAACTAAACTTAATATATAAATATTTATATTATATGTATCAATAATATATAATTATGTCCAATAGCTATTCAAGAAAGAACGCAGAATTTGATGAGGTAAAACCGGTCTGATTATAATATTCTGCCATTCCGATTAACTATAGTACCTGCTAAAGATTATTGTTGCCTATTGACCGAGTAACGTTATTGTATTAATGTGTATTCTGGCGAAAGGTTTATTATGAAACCATCATGTTAACATATTGTACACAATTTTGTATTCCTTCACTCACTACGCTTGAGTCGCTTTAATTGCAGCTCTGGCGTGTCCTGGCATGTCAACTTCAGGAATAACTTCAATGTGATGACTATTTGCTAATCTCAATAAATCTTTGTATTGCTCAATCGTATAAAACCCAGAGCCTCGATCGGTTCCGTCTGGTCTTGAACCGAATTGTGGAATGATGCAGGATTGCTCTGTCGAGTCAAAACATCTGTAAAGATTTTAGGAGAACAATATTGAACCAATAGGATAAAAATTCACTACTCGTATTTAATTTTTACAGTTGAACATCAAAGATCTGGTGAATCTAATAGCAATCGTCACATTGATGTGTCGTTCGTTACGTACAATAGTTAATAAATTGTTTATAAAGTGGTTACCAGTCAACCAAATTGAAGACAATTTTAGCAACACCAAAAAGCACATAAACATCAGAATAGCAGGCATCTTGAATCACAGACGAATAAGAATTCTGGGTCGCAAGAGGGGACATAACTCATTATAGCAAAACAGTTCTTACTGTGTGGCTCCAACTGTGGTGAGGTACGAACACCATGACATCTCAACCCTCCAGCCTTCGTCATCAGTAAGATGGAAGTGAAGTTTGTTCAACTTATACATTCCCATCACCTTACAAAATTGAAACAATATTTAGAGACGAGTTTTAGAAGCGTGAATAATATAGAATTTTTGATCGTAGGACAGCTGATCGCTCTCAGCCAGTGGTTTTTCCCCTTTTTGGTAGAGCGGAATCCTAATGAAAGATTCCAGAAGCTCGAGAAAATACAAATACCTATTAATGACAAAAACGAGATAGCGATAGGAAACCGCCGACTTATCGATCTAGCAACGTGTATCCTTCGCTCTGACTCAATAGCGACACCGCGTGTCCCATCACTAATCAATTCGCTAATTATACGACGATAATTCATTCAAAATCAAGGCGATATGATGAATACACGTGTAAAATTTGGAGCAGGTTTAACCTCGCTTTCGTGAGATATCGCGTAACGTACGAAAGTGTCTAACAGACAAACAGGCAGACAAATACCCATCAACATACTTACCGATCGAGATCGATAAGTAATGAATAATCGTTAAAATTTAGCAAATTCAATAATAGTGGCAAACCTACAAGGTGTTCGATTTTATTTAAACAATATACATATATTAATATAGACTCTCGGATTTGAATGTAAACTTTGTAACGCCTTGCCTGTACTGGCAGAACCCCAGAGTGTCAGGGAACGAACCCAGGTTCCAAACTACTGCTTCAGTACGCCGTAAGGTGGGTTACTGAATTCTCTGCTCTGGCTGGTGGTGTGAGGGATTCACGTTTTCTCATTTCCACGCCACTGACGCAGAATTGGTTCGCTATCAGCATAGCCGACAATGATGTGGTTCAACATAAGTTTTGTCCGAATTAAATACGATCATATTTTCCTAACGGAGCTTTACCTGGGAATCCACTTCCGCATCTATGTTCGCAACAATGAGTTATTGGGGATTAGTTAACGATGACGTAACGATTAAGACTCAACCTGCAGCTCAGATATATTTTAAGAATGATAGAAATTTGGGCTTTTAAGTTTTATTCCCAGTATTTTGGCTGGAATTAAATAATTTTTACTTCGGAGGAGTTTTAGTTTAGCTGAAGTAATCGAAAATAATCTAAAAAAATATTAGTTGTGACGTAAGTAACGTATTAGAAAGTCGAAATCGCGAAAAAAAATTCATATTGAACGTCATCGCAGCATCTAAGCCCAAATTAAACCGTGTATTTTTTAATATCAAAATTAAATACAAATTAACATTACAGTACAAATGCTTAAGAATAAAGAAGCGTTTACTGCGTCCATCTACTATTACTATCATTACTACAAAATGATTTCTTTACAACAGTAAAAGAATTCCGACCTTGATCAGCTTGACCATATCATTGTAAGGGACAAAATGTCTGGCAACATCCACATGCATTCCACGGTGTTTGTAACGGGGAGAATCCTGAAAGCAAACTGGTACAATTGAGCAAACTGAAAGTACCCGGAATTGCTGGAGTATAAGTATACAAAGTAACGTTGTTTAGAATTAAAGGCTGTCTTTGTATGTATTTTCAAAGGCGCTCCAGAAGTGTGTGTACCAAACTAATGGAGGTAATTAATTTTGTTCGCCTACTTTACATCGAGTTGTGTAAAGGGACTGAAACCTATGGGCAGGAGGTATATTCACTTGGCTAACACAGACAGTCCCCGAATTTGTAATGAACTAAAATAGGAAAAATAGGAATACAATTGTGGCCTAACCCTAACCTGGTACACACACTACGAGAGTACTTTTTCAAATACTTGTTGTTTCTACTTTATATATTGGAAGATTCCATCTGATACCAAAATTTTCAGGTATATGTGTATCTGTGGTAATTGTAAAACTTGTCAAACTGTAATATGGCAATATGGCCAGAAAGTCGTTAAAAATGCATTACAGAATAAACAACTGGCGGAAGCGCCGAACACTGGGCAGATTTATTTCAGTCAATGCAACAAACGCTATTCAAAATGTTTATGGGCGAATAAATAAAATTTTCGTCTTTGCGTTCATTGTCTGCGTTAAATATGCGTTTGGAATCATATGAATTGCTCAGTTTATCGACCAGTGGGATATTGCCTATTTTTGAGAAGATAAAAATAAATTAAAATTATTGGACACGAAATTATTGAACAAAAGATCGTTTTGGTATTATGTTGTTGTTCGTATTAGAATTCTTTTTTTCTTTATTTTAAAAAATTGTCTTTCTCTTTAAATACTGGTTCAATTGCTTAGAATTTTCACTGGTTTGAGATTGTTGTTGTCGCTAGAAGGCAATTACTTTTATTTATTTTAAAAATGATTGTGTGCTCAATGGGATTCGTTATGTATGTGATGACGTCATCAAAATTAAATGCTGCGCCTCTTGTGGCGTTTCGAGTTGGTTGCGATGGGGTGGTCTGTCCAAATCGTGATGACTACCGTACCGGTATATTTTAATATTACATCCCCGTGCTACTTTGTTTTGGCTTTCGTGTCCATATATTTGAGCATTGCTCTCTTGTTACTTGAAATATTGGACGTCTACATACATAACAGCTCTATGTGTTAAAAATTATTACTGGGTACTCAGAGCATAGGAAAGTTAAAATAGTTGAAATAGTTTGTGAGTAACTTCATAGAATATATTTACAACGCGTAGGCTGAAACATAAACTCATGACTTCGCAAACAAAAGCCAAACCTCGATTCTCATTGAAGATATTTCTTTTTCGGAATTTGTTTCAACAACAGAAATCAATGTCTGGCATCCATAGTAAATTCCAGCAGGAGATTTTGCCGAAATTTCAATGGTTTTGCTGCAAATGAAACAATTAATTAATTTAGTTACAGGCTATACGTAAAAATCAAATTAGGATACAATAATGGAAAACTGTCAATAGCTATCCACAATTGTCGGATGCATGGAAGTGGATGGTAGAGGAATTAGTTATCAATGCAAAAATCAGTCGCCAATAAGCAGTCCTTCATAAGCTATGAGATTCGAACTTACTATTGCAGATTAGTGATTGATGCATTGACCATAATGTCATCAAATGTTCCGATTAATTAATTGATTCTAAATTTGCGGCAAAATGTCCAAATTAGGTATTTATAAGAAACGGCATATCGGTTCGTGCGCTGATTCTAAATTTAAAAATCCGTGTAGCGCATTTTCAATGAACAATAAAGAAAGCAACTTTTTACCTATCTCCGTCAATATTGAGAATATAAGATTCGTCATCTTCAATCGATGTCTTTATCACCAAAGTCACGTACATTTCGTTCGAGACAGGTAATGTATCTACAACTTCAAGATTCAATTTTTCTAAAAATTTAAAAATTAGTGTTATCCAAAAACAATGAGATCAAATAATTGATAATTGACAAGAAAGTACGTTAGGGGCAGATAAGTGCTTGGCGACGTAAAGGTCAGAAGTGTGAATGTCGAGATTCTTAGATCTCATAAAGAAGAGTTATGTTACAATAGTTTCCTATTGGACAGTGGAAAAATATTGAGAAGCAATACAAGTATAAAACACCAGAGTAAAAAACTCACCGCCCAGCATACTTGCTTCATTCAAAATACTGTTATTCAAATTGACAATCTGCCAACCAGAGAGAGGTTTTGGTATTTTAGCACCGCTGGTTGATGTTGTTGTTATCGGAGTTGGAATCACAGGCTTTTGTGGAGATCCTAGATCGGCAACGTTATTTCTAAAATAGAATTTGAAAATCAAAAGATAAATAAAAATCTTTTATGAAGTGCAATGGCATGAGTCACCTGTTTGTGCATATATATATATAATCAGAAATGACCTGGACCGTCTATGGAACTCCGCAGCCGCGAACGTTTGAAGAGCTGCATGTCTGAATCATTGTTTGGAGTGTAATTTCGAAAAACATTTCAAAAACTCTAGAACTAGATGCTCTCTTTCCAATATTTTTGGATTTTTTGAAAATTTAGTTATTTCCATTTCACTTTATGTAACATTAAATGACGTACAGTAAAAAAAAAGCACTGAATAAAGACAGCTACGATGGCCGATCTAAAGTGTGGATTCACCCGGATTTTTATTTAACCCCGAGTCGGAGTGGATTGTAAATGTCACCCGTCTCTGCAACACTAGCTTCACCAAGTTAAATACCCTAATCTGCATTGCAACGGCTTCGAATACGGTATAATACGTAATTATATATAAATAGAAGGCCTTGATAGTGTGATTTGTGGATACTCGACACATCTTTTGTATGCGTCGAGTCGCAAGAACAAAATTGCTATTTGTTACCTATCCCATCTTATGGAAGGAGTCCATGGATCAAATTGGTCTTCCTCGTATCTTTTCCATTGTTCCGGGGTCGTGAAATCACCCGTAAATGTTTCTAATTGTTCAGTCGCTGTTGATTCAATAGTTTTGTATTGTTCGCCATCGCTAGTAGCAACCCACCAATTTGGTAACATGTCAGTTCTTGCCACGCTCCAGTTTTGAATAACGAGGTTTATTACGGCAGAACTTTTTGCCGGGATACCTATAATATAACGTTGAGCTATAAATCGTATTCAGGTTTGCACACATCGCGCGCGGTATGGTATAATAAAATTCTTCTCTTTGATAAAGATAAAAGAAATAAAAGAGAGCTGACAAATGGTGAATTTGATATTGAATAATTGAACTATTTGTTCAATCATGCCAAACATTGAATTTCAACGAATCGACTAAACTACAAAGGAGTAATTCTGATCAGCGACGTTTAAATGAATCATTTTAAATCAGACAAAACTAATTTTGTTCCACTGAAATATCTCAAGAAAATCTACGTCTACAAGAGAACTCTTGAGGAAGTTAAGGATTCTCCATGGCTCACGTTTGGGTTTCATATAACAAAATATATATTGAATCTTAATCATGCTAAATCGTACTTTATGTGTGCCCAATGTAACGCAGAATCTAAAGCACATTTGAGGTGAATATGAAGTTACCAGCCAGTCCTGGGACTATACCAAACCGACACTATTTATTATGAGACTGCAGTCAAACATTAAAGTAAATTCGCACTCTACGAAAGCCATACGCGTTTTATAACAGGCAACCCAAATACTGTCAGTGCTCAGACATTGCTTTGTTTAACCATGGTTATAAAACCACCCCGATCTGTTTACAACCTTACGCATACATATCATATCACTCACCAGCAAAGTTCTGGGTAGGTACAAATTTAAACACGCAGCCATTGATGTGATAAACTCTAAAATTCGAATCTGGAATCTCATATCCGTCAGTTGTTTTCCAAAGCTCTTGATCTGGTTGAATCATGTAGATATTCATAAAGTATAATTCCCAGCCATTCTGCAATAAATATAATATATATGTAGATCAAAACCACTGAGAATGCGCATTGTTATAAAAAGCAATGCTTTGACAGGATTAACTTGATAGCTATATCATATATATACTGTAATTTCACTGGGGACTAGGCGAAAAGTTGTGGCTATTTGCAGAATCTATTCTAAAATTATTATCTTACAAATCTAATATTGTAGGAGCTAAATATGCCATAATTGCAACATTAATACTAGCGTAGGATAGTCTAAAATCGACCCACTCACTGAAGGTCGAACAGAAGTTTTTCAAAAACATTAAGAAATTTCAATATGAACGACAAATAGCTGCTAAGGAATACCAAGAAAATTTTGGTCTAATTTAATAGCACTCATTCATTAGTCTCTACATCGATGCTTACCGAGCTTATTTGTTGATTACCAAGGTTGGTTAATGAAATTCTGGCTGTAAAATTGCTGAACCCTCCCACCAGGTTCGATATAACTTCGTACTTGATTTCAAGGTTCGACGCCACATAGTCGATTACGGTTTGTGAAGAAACTCCGTTTGTAATCAACAGCAATAATGCTACTAAAAAATTTAAAAATATGTTTAAAATTCAAAGTAAATACCTCGAAATTATTTGGATTTCACAGCAATACTTTTTGATAAAATTGAAGGGGATGAATGAACTGTATTGCCTGCCTTATCTCCTTACAACTTCGATTTCTAACTTTTATGAAAGTTGTGTTTGAGCATGCAACGTAAAGGCACTAAAGTGACCTAAACAACATGTTGTTGAGAAATTGCTAAACTTCTATGAAAGTTGTGTTTGAGCATGCAACGTAAAGACACTAAAGTGACCTAAACAACATGTTGTTGAGAAATTGCTAAACTAAATCAAACAAACTTTGAGGACCAAATATTTCCCGCGAGTTTGGAAATATTGTTTCGAAAATGTAGAACTACAGTACTTTTTGTTGGCTAAGTCTTACTGATATATATATTATGAATTGGCGTGCCTTAGTTAGGTGACCGCCATCTAATTTAGATTTGAAATCATTGTTATATCAGACAACTAGGCAATAACATAAACGACCCAGCTAATTAGAAAACACAATTTTTATGCCATTGCAAGAAAATCAAACTGGAGAACTGACTTACCTACAGTACAAAACGCTCTTTTCATGTCCTGGTGTTAAAAACAAAACACTGCGAGTACAATTTAATTCCAATGTATGCTAAATATCAAATTTGCCTCAGGCAGTTATAATCGCAGTATTACAATAGCTTAAATATTAACAGGCGTTTACAACTTGCATAGATTGTAAATCTTGATTCGAAATCATACATGGCCGTGCTATAGGGCAAGTTAAATATGTCAAGAACCTTTGAATTTAATCGGTCTGGCCTATTTCGAGAGTCTTGTTTTTGCAAATTCATTTAGGACAATGAATCGTGAAAATGCATTTCGATAACGAACAATTGCGTAATATATACACTGTTAAAAATTTTTTTCCAAATTTACTAAAAAAAAATGGCAGCAAAAGTACTGGCCCATGTAAAAAAATTTACAGGCCCTATCAGTAGTATTATGAACAGTATTTTCAGTAAATTTACAGAGATTGATGGTAGCAAAAATTACTATAAAACTGTAAAAAATACTACTTTTTTGACGGCAGTAAACCTACCCACCAGTAGTAATATTTTTTACCTTAAAATAGTAAATAAAATTACTATCTCGATGGCAGCTACCTTACCCGACAGTAGTACCATACAATACTAGCATGATGGTAATTTCTCACTCGCGATGACCGAACCACTACGAGAGTAGCAAAGCTATTTACTAGCACGACACAACAGTAAACACACATATTACAGTTAAAATAAAAAAAACGAGATTCTGGAAACGAAAATCATTTTATTACAATTGATATTTTTATAAAACCATAAATACACACTGAATGCCTTTAAGGCTTGTAAAACAGTTTCGAAAGAAATTTCAGAAAATATATGGTCTACAGTCAAATTTAAACACCTATTAGGAGACGTTGAAGGCTATCCATGCAATAAAATGAGGGCACAAGTTCTTGTAGGACATAGGAATTCTGTATGTAATGGATCAAAATCGAGTTTCTATTGGCACTTGTTAGAAATCTGGTCTATACATTTCGAGGTCTATTTATTTATCTCAATAGATCCAAATAAAGTCAAACAAGAAAACGTTTTAGGACTGGGTTGTTTAGTTGACAAACTTATTTTAAAATCAAATTTCTGGATACCAGGCTATGAGACGCTGGCAAACGTGACATAATAACGAGACTATTGTAAGAATTTCACGATTTTTTGCACTTTACTCTAATTATAATGTTTCAAAATGAATATTTTGGGAAATATCATGCAACCTATTTTGTAGCTATGGCAAGAGTTTCAAAGATGACAAATTCTAAAGTTAATTATGCAAGATAATTTTCAAGATAAGATTTCAAGGGGCATGAAGTCGAAGAGCGGGAGTTTGAGGATTTTGGTAGGAGCATGAGTGGGAGTTCTAAATTTTGAAGCTTGCAGAGTCTATAGAGTTAATCATAGTCGGAGTTTATCCACACTTATGAATAGAGTTTGACTGGACATTTTTAAAGCTCATGAGCTAGGAGCAGAGTTTGCAGAAGTTGCAAATTCGAAAATGTTAAAATTGATAAAACTGGACAAAAAGTTACACTAAAGCAGCTAGCATAGCAGCAGTCAAATCTTATAAGATCAGGGAGTCAAGAGTTTTAATTCATATTTTGAAAGAGTCTTGAGCAGGAGACGGAGTCATATATTTGCAAATGTGGGAGTTGATAGTCATGAGTGGAAGCCAGAAATTTTGTGGTTGAAGAAGATTACGGAGCAGAGTTTGTTTAAAATTATCCAGACTTCACACCCAACACACAGCTAAATCATTTTTTATCAAATTAATCGATCAGCCAAAAGCAGGGCTGCGAACTCGAACTTCGAAAAACTCTATCAAATACATGAACTCAAACCCCTGACCATGGTAATGAACTCGAACTTGAGAAACTCAATCAAAGGCATGTGAAAATTTGATCGAGTTTTCACCCCTGGTCAAAAGTGATGTAAGCTGCAGTAACACCACCAAAGTTTACTTAAACATCAATTTCTAACAACGGCACATATAACGCCTGTGATAGATTCACTCTTCTTGCAAGGCCGATTACTTTTGCATGAACGTCTTTGCCTTTACTTTTTTTCGACTTAGTGCCTCTGGGGTTTATGTCACCGAAGAACCTGAAAAAAGACCGAACTTAAATGGCGAATAGGTTTCACATATGAAATTTGGAAAACGTCCTGTCATCTCACCACCAAAATAGTAAAAACACAAACACTGGACAAAAATAGTAAAAATGTCAGGTATTTATAATGTATCGTGCCTTGCCAAGGGATAAACAAAAAACTGCCAGTGGGCCAGGAATGCAATTGCTAAACCAGGAAGCACCAGATCCTCCTAGCCTCCAGTTGTCGCAAATCGCAATAGGCTCATCCGCTCGTTGACATTCGATTGCAAATGCAGCAATTGAAAAATATTGTATTAATTTCTGTCATTAGTAATGATTTTTTGCAAATATATCAAAAATTTCCTGCTACAAAATGGAGAGCACAGTGACATCGTTTGAAATTGAAGTTCACTAAAATAGGATTGTTGTGAGTTCATTTTTCACATATGGATGTAAAACATATTAGATTAGGAGGAAACATGTGTGGTACCGCCAGTCAGTCTATTATTAACCACCTAAAACTGTTTAACTAATTAAATTATTCTCAGCCCTACTTATGGCCCAGTCCCCAGGATATGGACACCATGAGTTTGTGCAAGTCCAGTCACATATTTCCTTTTCACAACCCATTTTTTGTATTGTATGTCATCAAATAACACTACATGACAGAAGAAACAGGTAATTCGTCAACAACGTGTACATTGTGCCAACAGCAAGAATTATATCAGCACTGTAGACTAGCACATTTTTTCTTACCTCTGAATAAAATCAAACGTCAGCAAGGCCTTCTTTGGATATTCTATGTTGAAAACATAGAACGAAGCAAACTGAAAAGCTACCGCTTCAAAAAACGATCTACAGGAACATACCACTTCTCGTTCAGCGATGACGTAAAAAGTCTCAGCAGTCGCTACCGTGTTACCTGAAACACAAGATTGTAAACTTTAGCTTCGAATCTATAGGCTTATGAATAAAGTGAAAGTCACTCGACAGGTTGATTAATCTTATTATCTCAACTTCTAAAGCCAACTAATAACAAATACACTTACTAGAGGTGGACGATAAGTGATTTTTTTGATAATATGCAATTACACAATTATTAATTGTATAATAGTACGATCATCTCCAAATTGGCTTTGGCTATATATCTAACATAGCAGACATGGATTTGTTCTTATTTTCACTCACCGTTGATAGCAAGCGCAACACTGATAAAACGAAGGGAGAACTTATTACATTGATGAGGCTTAGGATGCGCATTACGTTCTTTCAGAAATATTATATTTCATATTTCAAGCAATGCATACTGTGACGCAACAGTTAAAGCAGGTTGCATGACAGAAGCTGGTGATATTATTTTATAATAATCACAACTGAGAAGTATATGGCGACACAAAATGGTCTTTGAAAAAGTTGCGCAGAATTAATCACAGGAAAACAGCTATCATATCATTTTTCGAAATTGTTCCCGATATTCACAATTACATCGCTCACCTCTAACACTTACCTATGCAAGCAATAAATGGAGATTTTGGAATATCTTTTAATATCTGGGAAAAAGTGGTTTCTTTCTGAAAATAGGCAAAGTAGTGAATGTATATGCAAAAAAATTCCGTTAACCACTATCATGCAGTTAGTTTCCAATTAATTTGCAGTCGGCTCACAAAACTTTATACGAACAGTGTTGTGCAGAAGTTACATTACTCTTGATGCAAAAACTTTCAAAAAAAAGTACTTTACACAAAAAAAGCATAGAACATACCTGGAAACACTTAAATATTTGGTTTAGGTTCTCTCCGAAATAATAGGCAATCAACGTGACCACCCCAGTCGATTTTGGTAATTCAGTTTTCAGACTCTTTGATTCCGATTTTGAAGAACTTATAAATTCAGAAATTTTCTTATTGGTTGAATATTTCAATGTTCTAAATAATAATGCCTGCTAAAACGCTTAAAAACAGTGAAAAATCGTCAAAAAACACCCAGAACCCTGCTAAAACGCTTAAAAACAGTGAACAACCGTCAAAAAACACCAAGAACCCTGCTAAAACGCTTAAAAACAGTGAAAAACCGTCAGAAAAACACCAAGAACCCTGCTAAAACGCCTAAAAACAATGAAAAACCGTCAAAAAACACCAAGAATCCTGCTAAAACGCTTAAAAACAGTGAACAACCGTAAAAAAACACCAAGAACCCTGCTATAACCCTTAAAAACAGTGAAAAACCGTCAAAAAACACCAAGAACCCTGCTAAAACGCTTAAAAACAGTCAAATAATACAGTGTAAATTGTGAAATCGCCAAATACGTTCCGAACAAGATGGCCGCCTTGTAGACTTTGTAGGTATAGTTGAATTCATCTGTCTGTTACCGGTACCGTACCTATTGTTGCCACTGACTTGTAACGTTTGAACGTATCATATCACCATAGGCTACCGGTAAGTTAGGGTCCGAAACAAATACTGAAATAGCCAATTCAGATTTTTACTCTTGGTCGTCGATATATACCGGTACCGGTAAGACGGCGAAACTAACGCAGTGTGTAAGCATGTCGCTGTATACAGGTACGGTACCGGTACCATTAGATGCTGATGTACACGGTATTTAAAGAATATATTGGTCTACCAACTACAAGTCTGCTACTGTAACACAAACATGCTCAATTAACGCATGAAAAGCTACAAAAACCAACCGCCTAAAATAAACATCCACTAACGACAAAGAGCCTCGCTTACCGAACCAGAAAAAGCGCGGGCTACAGGCACGTGACATTTGAGTGATGTCATAATTGGCACATTACCGGTACTAAATGACCTATGACGGTAAAGAGAAGGATTAAAATATAGGACACTTTGATCTCTGCAAAAAGTACCAGTACCGGTACCTCAATATTCAGACCACTACCCGTGGTAAATTCGCAGCTACCGTACAGACCGTTGCTAACACAATCATCAAACTCAGACTCACGCTATTGCATACTTAACATACGTACCGCATTCAGTTTTCATACGCACGCAACCGATGCTGAGCTCCCAAACAGCTTAGCGTCCCAGCCTAGATGGGCAAGGAAACTCGAAATCAAAAATGCTGCGCACGCAACCTGCCTCGTGGAGTTTTTGCGGATGAATTTTTGGACGAATAGGTCCGCTTACTTCCGGAAAAATAATATATAAAAACAATATCTTATCTTGTCTAATGCAATAGCAAAACAATCAGAATTTTTGGGTGATGAACCAAAATAATTTTAGAATAAAATTAATTCAAATTAATACCCAGAGCAAAATTTAGATGAAATTCTAAAGGAGTATTTAAATTTGCTTCGTGACTATATCGCATGCGTAGGTAGATAAATTCGTTTATTGGAAAGAATAGTTACTCGTAAATTAGAGGATCTTAGATTTTTTTACTTTTCCAAGTATACTAATCTTTTTACTATTTTTCTGTTATATTAATTACTAACTGATCAGTGAAATTACTATTCATTAGTAAACTATTAACAAACAAGCACCCTGATTGGCTCAGCTAAGCAAGTCACGTGATTTCAATAAAATACTCTTGTAGAAAGTAAAATTCAACGAAAAATTAGTAAAAATTTACTAGAAAAATTAGTATATTTACTAATTTTTTTAACAGTGTATGTGAACATTAGCTACCTCATTATATAACGAATCTGAATTTTTAAGGAGTTTGAACAAATCTAAGCTGGTTCCAAAATGACCGTACGTTTTCATCAACACTATTACTCGGGGACTCGAGTTGGAATAAAATAGCAAATATTTGGTTAATATTTTATATCGTCGAAAACAACACCCTAGTTTGCTTTCATTGCGTTTGTTTGCTTGCATAAATTTACTATGCTATGCGGTGTTGTATCCGATATTATAACAATATTTGCCTGCGCATCGCACGTTTTTCATTTAGGGATCACAATATACTCATTTTCCGGAAAAAAAAGTTTCTGCAGTGTTCAAGTTTAGTGGATTCAATTTCATTTAGTTGATTCAATCTAACCACCGATATCAAAAGAATAGATACATTCCAAAACATTGGAAAATAGTAATATATATAATCCTTTGCGTTCTTTTCTGATACAAATTGAAAAAAATCGGGGTTGCGACACGATTCATTAAGTTTTAATGAGGGAACAAGTGAGTTAAAGAAATAAATTGAAAGAACAAAAAAGACAAGCTGCTTAAACTTCTACTGATTCGCTGGGGTTCAAGTTTGAATTCAAATAAAATATATATAGAGAGAGATTTTTAATTTCGTCAACCAAAAAAGACAGTCATCAATAAAATAGCAACAGCAATAAAATTGTTTTGGTATGTACAGGAGGGAACGATACGACCATACGGTCATCGAGGTCAGCTCCCACAAATATATGTCTACTCTTCTCCACTTTCAAATAACATTGACTGCATTTAGCATGAAAGACCGCATAAATGCGCAATACATGAAGATAGCGTAGCCATCTCTAAACCAATCCTTGAACTTCGCCCTCCAGCAATCTTGTATATATAACTGTTTATACATGTGGCCACATATACATATAATATATTATACTGGTTTGTTCAATATAGATTAGACGGGGTGACATTAGAAATGTTGAACATTTTCGTGTTATAGGCCATCATAGCATTTTGCGTAAACCCGTCTCGTGCGTGAATTCTTCAAACTCGTTTGTTTATAAACCTCTGATTGACAAGGTAATATGCAGCAGAAAAAGGGCAGATCGATTTACTTCTGATCTCAGCCTGGAATGCGCTGATGGCCTGGTCTACTTCATTTTCGCCTCCGCAAGCAGTGGGAATCACTTGGGATACTATTGTACCTATGGAAATTTGCACCTACGGATATTTGAACCCATACTAACCCTGACCTATGGATTTTAGCACCCTCATATACATTGAACCCGCGAAAATACGGGTGCAAATGTATGGGTTCAAATGTGCTGTCACCACAAAGAGACATGCGAAACATTCAATTTCTTTGATTTTGTTAACTTTTAAAATTCAGAACTATTATATAACTAACAAAAACTATGCTCAAATATATGGACACGAAATTCATAACGGAATGTTTTACCATCAATTCCCCGTAAATCACAAGGTATCCTGAACAAACCTGAACCGCCACGGTAACTTACCAGTACTTGAATCACGGTACCGGTTACGGTACGCCGACTGTCCCAACTTTTCCAGGTCCTGTGAAGATGATCTATGCTGCATGATTCAGTTTTCAAAACCGTGTTCCCATAGATTAGAAATAATACAGTGAAATTTTGGATGAAATATCAGATCTCATAGGATTCATAGAAAATTTAGGAATAAATAAAAGTTAACACAATGATAATTATGTTGACGCACAAAACGTAATCCTATATAAAAATTCCCAAGCCTGCAAATAGGCCTAAGGTTGATTCGACGGATGTTTCTGAATTTCACGAATATGTCATGTAGCTAATACATGTATTCACACACGACATGTTATTAGAATGAACCTGCTAAACGGCCTTTAGGCGTTTGTTCTGGCATCTTGAAATGAATGATTTGCTGGTCAGAAGAGAAAATGTTTGATAAATGTCAAATACTTCATCAGAAATAATTTAAATATCAAAAGAGTAATTTCAATTTTTGTCTGTCTTCAGCCCATAATCATACAAAATATTAAAATTCGGGATTTTTCAAATACTCTAATTGAAAACGAACAACTATTTTCAGCTTTTCTATGAGACACGAATACCACATGACATTACCGAATTTACACTCAATTCTACATTAGCTACAAAAGTATTTTGCAACAAGGCTAACCAGAGGTGGGATTCTATTTTTTAAACACGAGTTCTCCTTCGTATCGAACTCACTAAAAAGTTTTCTTATTTCGGGAAATGTACCTACGTCACTGCGTAATCTACATCAACACGATGCGCTTTAAATAAATATATATAATACATAACTTTCTGAACGTCAAATATAAATAACGCTAGTCTACAGAGAACGCCTAACGTCTGAAACAGGTTCGCTGATATCAGGACATTCCAAGAACAGGAAACCCTGAAAGTTGCATATTCTCTACCACCCACCAAATTCGACAAATGAAAAGCTGGGGAACACACTTGGAGGAACATAATGTTGTAAATTATAGAATTTGTGTGCGTAAAACGTGGAGTGATATTGGGGGAATTATCCGGGGTCCAATGCGCGGCGCGAAAGTGTTGTTTTTGATCCCCTATTTTCGTTCATTTAAATAGAAAAATTGTGCAAAATAGTACTGTGTATTACATGAGAACATGACCCTTGCAAAATATCTGCAGCTACAGGACCGTTAAGGTAGCTTCAGTTTGATGGATATTTTACCTGTTTCGGTAAAGATAGACTCGTCTATTGTCGCATCGCGCATTGTTGAGAAACGTGTATTTGTCTATGGGCCGAAACGTCTGTGATCTGTGTATTACCGTACCGGTACGCGAGACAGAACTGCGGCGTTCTGTTGTATCAGACAGTCAGATATCGAGTCTACGTCGTCACAATCAATCTGCTCACTGGAAGTTATTGCAGTACCGTATTGTGGTACGAATTTGCGCGCTATTACTGCATTAATGCTATAAATTTAAATTAATAATGTTGATATTCCATTGATTAGCATAATTCGGTACCGGTAATTATAGAATACGGTAGCGTATTTGGGTATGGTATAGTACGGTGTATACGTTATAGTACGGTAGTATAGTATGGTATAATACGGCGCGGCGGTGAGGCTCAACGGGCTAAGCGTTAGGAATACGCTCGCCACCGCACCTCTAATTACTCTGCGTGGGTTCGCAGGTTCGAATCCCATGCAGGGATGGTTATGTGCGAGAGGATTGCTGGACTCCTCGCCGTCGTTGGGTGGTTCACGTAACCGCTGGTCGGTTACGGCTTCCTCCACCACCAGGTCCATGCTTCCGAAAAACAAACAATATAACTAATCCCATACCCGACTTGGAATGGTAACCGGACGAGAGGCCGTGGTTCGCCAAATGGATAAGCCGTCTTATCGGCTTTCCTTTCCCCCCAGGATAAATATATAAATCCTATCCTAATCCTATCCTAGTTTAGTACCACATCCCCTTCTAGTTGGCCTGGCTCAACAATTTTTGCATATGTCAATCCTAACCACCACCTGACTACGTCATCGAAAAATTACGTCATTCCGACGTCACAGTGGCGTAATAAGGCCCACCGAAGTATGCGGATGGTCGTCTAAAATGCGCAGACGATAACCCGAAATCGAGCAAGCTATTTCTCTCGTCGCAACGATCACGATAGGAGAGAGATCGCCGGCTTTAACAAGTTCTTATCGGCGGCGCAGATGCCATTTCGGGCGATCGTAATTATACTTTGGCAACCCCTTTGACGTGATGGTGACGTCGAAGTGACCTTATTTTTTGGATGGCATAGTCAGGTAAGGGTTAGGAATAACATATGCAAAAATTGTTTTACTACCCCAACTGGAAGTTCTTGTGGTACTAAACTATACTAGACCCGCGTATTCTTCTTGGCAAAACCTTCCATCTTTTATACATTCTGTACGTTTTAAACCTATCTAAGGTTTTGTTTGCTCTCCTGATTTCATAATCGGTTTTTATTTATTTTTTTTACAAATCATTTTATTGTTATGCTGATTATGGAGTCAAATAAACTTATACTTATTCTAGTACTGCAGTAAGCTAGGGTACCGTGCCGTACCTAATCCCTGACATTTTTTCGATGATTGTCTGATTCCTGCCTTTCACCTACTGTATCACAATACAGAAAAGATGAGCCTTTGGTTGAAGTGTTCTACCTTATCTAAAGGTTTTCAACAGGCACGTCTATCTTTACTCACAAACAGACAGTATTCAGCTTTTCGAAAAAATCAGGTGGGTTTCGATTTAAAAAATTAATGAAAACAATTGGTTTTGATTCTGTTATAAGTTTTATTCTAGATCTTGCATCTCATTATTTATTGTTTTGATAATATGGTGTTAGAAAATTTAAAAAGCAGTCAGCACTCTATCATAGAACTAAGCTACAATACTATAAATACAAAAATAGCCTATAATGACGCTTTCTTGTAGCGTAATATTCAATCCATAATACGGTAACTTTGGGAGTTCAAACTGTCTTTAAATTTTAATCTAACTATGTTCAACTCGCAATTGAGTCCACCATAAAAAAACAATATCTAATACATAATAAGGCGACACCAAAAAAATCAAAATTACCATACTCGCCTAATAAGACGACCACCCCAAAATCAGGCCAAAAATTTGGGTCTAGAAAAGCGACTTATTCGCCGGGATATACGGTAAATGCTGAAATGAGGAACATTATATATTTTTTATACATTGCTTTTGCTTTGCCCTATACAAGAGAATAAATCACTTGACTTTTTGAATACAGGATCTCTAGTTGGATTACTGATTTGCTGCATTCAAGTCCATGCTTCCAAAAACAAATAACTGGTTAACTAATCCCATACCCGACATAGACTTGTAACCTGACGAGAAGTTGTGGTTCACCATATGATTAAGCCGTCTTATCTCCTTTCCTCTCCCCCAGGATAAATATGTAAATCCTATTCATTCATAAACTTTTTTTTCAGCGATCGGCTGTATTCAAATGGGTTTCACCTTTGCGTAAGTCTGCAGATATTGCAAAACAACTCCCAATTCATCAGCCTGGTCAAAAAATAATCGGATGGTGGCTTGCTGGATGTTGTGGCCTGGTTTGTTTATTTCTTACATTTCTCAGTTAGTAAAGAAAGGCTGACATGACAGTCTTATGATTCAAATCATTTCGTACTCATTTCAGAATGGGTAGATAGTATGCCTTAACTTGAGTTAATTGATGAGTTTATATGTGAATTTGCATAAAAACACTGTCATGAGTCCTCAATTATAAATGGGAAGATTATTGACAGAAGAGTGAGTGAGTCACTCATGATGAGATGGTATTTTTATAACATATCATCATGCAATACAATACTGTTAACCGAAGGGAATTCGACAAATTGGGAGTCTTGAAAAAAAAATGTTGTAGACAAGCAATGTATGAATAGGAAAAATATTAAGTTTAGATTGTTATAAAATGCTGCGCAACTGAATAACTTTTCTGACTATGGAGGACAGTAAAATGGCCCAAGGTGGCCAAAAATTTGTCCTTTGATATATAATTTATGATCTTGAAGGTCTGTATTCTGACTGTATAATATGTCTGTGTTTTTATAGATATCAATTCAAAAATGTTCCTGGTGATTGCCACTGATTTATTTTTCTTTTTGTCAGGGTAGGTGGTTGGTGCTGTCGTTTTGGGTGGTGTGACTCGACTAACAGAATCTGGGTTATCTATGGTTGATTGGCATCTTATCAAAGGTATGAAACCACCAACTTCACAAGAGGATTGGGAGAATGAGTTCAACAAATATAAACAATTTCCTGAGTTCCGAATGTAAGTGTTTGATAAATATTCTGATAAAATATAAATACTGTGAATAAAATGAAAATGCAATGAATTCAAAATAGGAAAAATTTAGGAAAAATACTAAAAATATAAGTCAAGTTATAAAGTTGTGTCTGTTTAAAAATCGAATATTAATAATCAAGATGAAGCGAAGTAACACTAAAATCCTAGATCACTTCATTAATGGTTAACTCTGGTTATCAAATACTTGAAGAGATTCGAGTACTCTAAATAAAATTACTTAACTAACCACGACTGCGATTCGAAAGACCTGTGACTTGACTTGTGACTCGGTTTTAAGGATTTCTACCCAACAATGATTAAGCTGACCTGAGGCTAGAAATGACTTGCTCTCAGCCTGTGAGATACCCAACCAAACATTCCTCACTTGACTAACATTAGGTTAGTTTAATATTAAAAATCAAGTTTTTACATTTTCAGATTGAATCATGATATGACATTGAAAGAATTTAAATTTATCTGGTACATGGAATACAGTCATAGAATGTGGGGAAGATTAATTGGTGTCGTCTATCTTCTACCACTTGCTTACTTCTGGAAGAAAGGTTGGTTAAATCGAGGAATGAAAATCAAGTCAGGATTACTGGGAACTCTTCTTGTTTCACAGGTAGTATTTTTTAGAAGGGAATCTGGAACCAGGTCTCTGAAATTAGGAAAATTTACAATTGAAAAACAATTGATGGGGGGCCAGATGCTTCCAGTCACTTCTTGGCTCCTGCTTTTTTATTGACCTTCGCTGCTGCCTTGGTTTTTTTCACATTCCCGGTCTTTTTGGTAGTTTCCTTGATGACTCCAACAGCAACAGTCTGTCGCATGTCGCGGACGGCGAAACGACCAAGCGGAGCATAATTCTTGAACGCTTCGACACACATTGGTTTGCTTGGAACAAGTCTGACCATAGCTGCGTCACCAGATTTCAAAAATTTTGGTTCAGCTTCCAGTACTTTACCAGATCTTCTGTTCATTTACAATTGGCTTCAAAATATCTCCATATCGTAAAAAATTTCACTCTGACCCTTGCTCAGGGAAAATCAAATATTTATAACAAAACTTTCGCTAACCTTCTTTAATAGACATTTAAGAACACTTTATATCTAAGTAAACTTTATATCTTCTTTAATTTCTGTAGAAAATTTGCGTCCTTTATACCCAATGAAAGCTTGCAGTTCCGACTTCATTTTCGCAAAATTTGAAAATAAGACTCCAGCTCCACTCCACTCTGACTCTAAATTAAGTGTTTGTCGGTCCTTAACTAGATTTTCTCTTTTTCAAGGGACTTATCGGTTGGTTCATGGTTAAGAGTGGACTCGAAGAGAGGTTTGCAGATTCAGATGTACCGAGGGTCAGCCAGTACAGACTCGCTACACACTTGGGTTCAGCATTTCTACTTTATACTGGGATGCTATGGATGTCATTAACGCAATTACTTTCCAAAAAGTCTTTAAATTTATCAACAACGCGAAAATTGGTGCTTCGATATCATGCATATGGCTTAATGAGCCTTGTTTTTGTTACTGCTCTATCAGGTTGGAATTTTTAGTTTTTGAAGTTTTTTTTATTATTGAAGTTGAGGCCAATAGCATCTCCAGAAGTGTGTGTACGAGTATGGAGGTAACTAATTTTATTTGCCTACTTTACATCAAGTTGTGGGACTGAAGCCTATGGGCAAGGGGTATATTCACTTGCCTAACACAGACAGTCCCCAAACTCATAATAGAACTGAAATAAGGAAATTCAGAAAAAAATTATGGCCTGTCTCGGTACACACATGACGGGAGTACCCTTTTGCTTGCATATCGATGTTTGATAGCTGCCTGATTGGGATACACTAGATATCTTCGATTATTGTTTGATTTCTTCTGAACACATGTTTTGTTCTCCAGGTGCATTTGTGGCTGGTCTAGATGCAGGACTTGTATATAATTCATATCCCAAGATGGCAGACAGGTGGATACCAAGTGACCTAACAGCGTTCACCCCGAAATGGCTTAATATATTTGAAAATCCTACCACTGTGCAGTTCGATCATAGAATATTAGTAAGTCCATTTCATTCAAAACTAATTCAGTTATGGATTTTTTGAGAACATGCTTGCCACTGCACCACCGATACCTGTGCAGCTTTGCATCCTATGGGGATAAGGCAGGAGTGGGCATATTACTATCCGTGGAAATGGCCCACTGAGGTGTTTCATCTGGCCCATTTGTGTCTGTTGAATTTCTGTTGAATATGTCGATAAAAATAATGTCATAATGACCCGAATTGTTACTTAGTGCTTCTTATTATTATATAACCATTAGCCCAGCTGTTGTAAATAAACTGTTTTTTATTCATAGTTTTTCATATCGAGTTCTAGCCCTCCGTCGCAGTAACCAAGTCTTTTATATGAATGTAATAGGCCCACTCAAAAAAGTAATTGCCTACCCCTGGGATGGGATTGTTGGACTCCTCGATACAGTTTCACCGGTATTATTTTATCTTGCAGGGTCATCTTAGTTTAGCATCAGTCATGAGTATGTGGTATATGGTACGAAGATCTTCAGGTGTCCATTCACGCGCCATACTTGCATCTAATTTTATGCTGGGAATGGCTTTTATTCAGGTGAGTTGTTGTTAAATTAAATCTTATAAATTGTATAATAATTTTTCATGAGGAAATTTCCCCAAATCAAGGTGAAGTGCCCCCACTCAGTGATTCGTCTCCAAGAGATGTTATGGGTGGCTACTAGAGTGCCAAAGAGCTGCCGAGACTATAAATCATTATAATGTGGAATTGCCTAAAAAAATTTGTTTATCCTTGGAAAGAGCAAAGTGTGTAAAACTGCAAATTATGGCCGCTTATTTGATTTTGGAGAAATTTATGCGGGTAGATGGCCGCTTATTTGATTTTGGAGAAATTTATGCGGGTAGTTATATCACTAAATGGTCCATATCCCCGCACACTTAAGGTAAACAGAGGTGCTTGCCTCTTGCCTTCAGCAATTAGTGCTGGTGCGCCTTGTTCAGTAATGAAGATCTGGTTACAGTTTTCTAACATATCTCTAGGTACTGTTGGGAGTAACAACTTTGCTGACTTATGTTCCAACATCTACAGCGGCCATGCATCAATCAGGGTCTCTTACTCTCCTATCATTCACGACATGGCTGGCTCATGAGCTGAGACGTGTACCTAAGTAAGCAAAACTGACTATTCCACCGCAGAGACTATGCACAGATGAAGAAACAAAAGAATGGCAGAATTCTACAAATAATATTGAATTTAATAAATATCAGCATTTTTTTACAGCTTGCAAATATAAATACAATTATGTCATTTCCTAATGTACCATTGAAAGCACCATATACACTTTTAGGCAGGTTATGTCGATAAATTTAAAAAGCAAGACGTACAGAAAGGAGGTTTGTTGCTATAAACTAGCAAATACTTAGAAATATTCGGTCTGATAAAGAACCAAGATATATATGCACAATGAGCACAAACGATGTACAGATTTTACAAAACGCAGTGATGGTGGAGAACTAGGGATGCCACTGGCTGGATTGAACCTGAAGTCCCATTTTACAATTAAACAAAAAGCACAAGGTTGTTCACTTTTTCTTGTGTTTAGTAACATTCTTCATCACCCATTCCATGCCATCCTATGAGAATAAGTTAAGAAAAAATATATTCACTCGTGCGACGCTAGGGATGAAATCTTACTTTGTATTCTGGTGTAGTATTCATGCACACGTTTGGACGATACAAAAGCCAGAGTGCGAGTTATGCTTAAATTCTCATATTGGAGTTTCAATATAGGCAAAGAGAAACTAGTGGAAGCCACCTACAACCAATCACTTGAATACTAATATGTTGTTAAGTAGAGAATAACTTTCCCAAGGCCCACACACCATCTGGCATGGTTGCAATCAATGGTTACTGTAGTTGTTGAAACTTAATATTTATTGCTCCATCTCAATTTACTTATGCTGTGTCAGTTTGCGTATCAATGAATAAATAATATATAAGGTAACAAATAATTCATAGCACTGTCACAGTTCGGCAAACACAATGTCTATTTTGTCGTACCTGAAGACCTTCTCCGCTTAATGCTGAACATCCTTGTATATTCCAATTTCTATCTCGTAATTTAGCCAGTCCGAGTCCCTCTGCTACTTCTGACGCCTTGGCTGAGTGTAATAAGTCCTGCTTGTTGGCATAGACAAGAACTGGAACTCCCAACAACTTATCTTCATTGAATAACTCCTCCAATTCCTTAGGGTATTGAAAATGTTACAAAATTAATTCCTAAATGTCAAAATCGTTTTTTTGTATTCAGCCGGTTCGCTAATTTTACGAGATCAGCGAACATTTTGTAACAGAACCGGGTGAAAAGAACCGGCTGACAAAAAAATTGAATTGAATTCCACCACTGTATATAGCCATTTGATAACTCATATGCTGGAAAAGCCTAAGCCATTTTTAATCAATTTCCTAAGGGATGTATTAAACAAAGTCTAAAATTTTGTTACAATTTTGGCTATAAAGATGAACACCTCAAACTGATGGTGGAACAACATCTCCATATTTTAATAAATAAAGGGACCCTAAGAAAAATCTTCAAAAATTTGGTTTTGCATCACTAATAGTTGATAAAATGCTACATGTATCCATAGATCAGTTAAGATTGTAGAAGTCCTATTGCTACAAAATATATTACTCACTAAATTTGTTTCCTCTAATCGAGTTCTATCAGCACTATCCACAACATAAATCAGCACATCCGTGTTTTCGAAATAATTTCTCCAATATGGTCTGATTTTCCTTTGACCACCAATATCCCACACATTCAATTTGAATCCTTTTGTTTGAACACTTTTTATGTTGAAACCCTGCAAAAGTTTTTTATAACATAACTCACTTGGTTCATATATTTTAGGCGAGGATATATCTGTATATTATGGTACATTATTAAGTGCATCTAGTACCAACAAATAAATATCTACTGTCTTCATTAAAATGATTATTAAATTCATCACAACTGGTTAACCCATATAATAGTACTCTTTAGACAGATAGGTTTAAAAGCTTTCCTGACAGCTAGGTAAAATTAGACCGGTTGAGTATGTAAATATGTGTGTATTTTTCCATGGATATTTATTCAGCCCATCTATGGCCAAATGTCTTATAGGTCCACATGAATTTGTGAATTATTATTTTCAAACAAGGCTACAGTAAATCAAAACTCAGTCTTGTGTTCGGGAATTTATTAGAATCATTATTACTACGTAGCCTACTATTAGATAAACTAAGAAGAAAGGTGCCTATCCGCTGTGATATTACCAATAAAATTTAATACCTGTGTGGGGGTAATGTGTGTGACATCTTCTGAAGCTAGACTCTTCAAAATTGTTGTTTTACCGGCATTATCAAGACCAAGCAAAAGTATCCGCATCTCTTTGACACTGTCAGATTTAAGTTTCCTCAAATAACTCAATAACCCCTGAAAGTTGTAGCAAAATATGGATACATAGTAAATTAAATAAATAGTAAAATATATAACTTGTAAAAGCGATAACGCTCTAATGTCTCACCATTGTATTCCAAGATCTTCTACAGTATCACAAAAGTTTAGAAATTGTTGTCAAAAATCATGCAGAAAAATTGTAAATTAATCTTCAATTTGCAGTCCAAAATTTCTGTCGAAGATTAAGAAGTAATGAACAAAATTCTCGTCTCAGTCACAATTTATCAATTTCGTTTCCAATCTATTCCAAGAAGAACGTCAGCCACAGCGGTACGGACCCTTTTTCTGTTTCTGTCTTTTCCTTGAATACTGGTTATGTTGAATATTAGTGAATGTAAATATATCAGATCTGCAGAATAAACATGAAATAAAGCTATAGTTGAAGTATATAATCAAAAAAGCTCGATCCCATAAGAAAAACGCCGTTCTAATTCAGTAGAAGTCCTAAACACCTGCTATACTTCAAAAAATGGCGTTGTTAGCGACAGAAAGCTAGAAAACAAATAAACAAACCATCTGATTTGTCACGCACAGCTGACCAATAGCATCACGTGATCGATTATTGTGGTGGTGTGCCGGATTATGCGATAGATTAATTTTAAATTCTATCAATCAAAGATTAAATCTCTCGAGGTGTTGTAAAATACAGTTATTACTGGTTATTATTTCGTTTTAAAATTACATATAAAAACTGAGGTTAAAAAATTAGAAACCTATATATTACATTTACAGTATTGCCATATCATTGTGGGGAGTCGGGAACCTCCAGAAGCGCATGTCAAGATAATTTTTGCAAAAGTATATTATGTATTAATCACATAACTAACAATGCTATAAAATACACAACTTATTAAATTAGTACACGTCGGACACAATACTGTATTTCAATAAATTCTGTTTGCTCGATAGCTTTATGCTAAGATTACTATTCGCCGCCATGTCGCTTATTTCACAGTGCTGAAATGATCGTTCGCCTTAGGCCGCGAGACGAAGCCGTTTATCTTTCAGTTTCGTAGCGCACATAGGAGGACTACTTGGAAATAATATCAAAATGTTCCTTAGAAATTTAGTAACAAATAATATCTTGTTCCCATTTCCAAAAGTTGCACGTTTTACAAAAAAGACGCCTTTACTGAAAGAAATATGTGCTACCCCTTGGGTTATATCATTGAGGTGTATATATACACCTCAATGGGTTATATACACCTCAATGGTGCTACCATCTGTCCTATATTCTCTGGGCAACATTGGCCAATGATCGGTGACTTCTGCATGACGGAACAATTAAAATTTGATCAGCCGATGGCGGCTTTTAGGTATTAGTTAAGTTATGCTAAGACGCTATTAAAAACTATGAGTAAGTTATTAAACACCCTTAGATCCTAATAGCAATTTTAGTTCATCACTAGCTCATATAACGTTTTTAAATAAGTACTGTGCGGCGAAAGGTTATACTATACCTTGAAAGATATGCCACAAACAACGATACGGTATTTTTATGATTGTATGAAAGGTACATGATTAATTTAATGACGATTCTTGAATATTCAGCAGACTTATACTACTATATAGGCTACTACAGCATATTTGCTTCGGAAAATAATGACCGTTTTTGTAATGCACGTTTGCGAGGAAGAAAGAAAATAACCAATTTTACTGATGTTAGGCCGTCTTGAAGATATTAAGCGATTGAGAGGTGAGAAATAATGTATCAAGTTGTAGGCTGACAGTTGATGTTTTAAAAAATACAAGACATTTCAAACTGTGCGATTCATCTAGATCAGTGTAGATATAGTCTAGCATGAAAACACTGCAGGACTGTAGTACATCAGATGAAATTCCATGTGCAGTATAAGAAGTATTTAATGGTATTTTTATGTTGTGTCAAATATGATTTTATTCGTCATTTCAGATACTGCACTACAAAGAAAACGCCACCAATGTTCTACCAATCCAACCTAACGCAGGCTATCGTCGCTGCTGCGATCAGCGCTATACCTGTAAGAATAAAATGGATCGAAAAAGGTATATGAAAATCATAACAGTTGCAAACAGCTTAGATGGCTATTCATATTGAAATTCTTTGGCATTCTTCTAAACTTGAAACTTCCCATCGCACTGATGTTGGAAGACTTGAAACTCATTAAGCTTTTTTCTCAACTATGAAGATCTTTTGAGTTTAACGGGGCATCTATAAATAAAACTGAAGAATTTGTTCTATCACTGTATAAAGAGGATATAAAAAATGTAAATGATACAAGGGCACGCCTTTCCAAAACCGGCAAACATATGGATTATACTCTCACACCCAACAATGATTCACTACAGAAGCATGTTCTGAGGGCAAATTACTGTTGTCTAGAACCGAAGCCAATTATTCCCCCACCTATTGGCCATGAATGGGGTTTTGATGATGGTGTTTTGCGGATTAACTTGATGGATCCAAATCAGTTATGGAGTTGGCAAACTGCAAGTGTAAGAAATATAGGTGTCAAAATAATTTATGCATATGTGTCAAAAATAACCAAAATTGCACAGAATTTTTGTTTTGTGTCGACTGCAAAAACCACAGTATACGTATAGACATAAGGGAAAAGTTGATTTTCGAGAATGAGGATGTCGAAAGCAATTCATAGGAAAGTGAATTATATATAGATATGCGTTCGTGGCACCGCCACAATATGCGCAAATTTTGATGACGTCATACAAAAAACTAATCCCATGTAGCTCACAGAAATATTTAAAATAGATAAAAGTAATAGCCTTCTAGCAAAAAATACAATCTTTACCACTGAAAATTTCAAAGCAATCGGTCCAGGGTCCTGTAGCCTAATTAAAGGGAAATGCGATTTTTTCACAACTATAAGAAGGAAAATTCTAACATAAAAAACGAGAACAACAAAATAATAAAACGACTTTGTCCAACAACATATTAACAAAACGATTTATGGGTGCACTTCTTCTCCAATTATCAGGTCTTATCACCGTCATTCT
Organism: Styela clava; assembly: GCF_964204865.1. Lineage (NCBI taxonomy): Eukaryota > Metazoa > Chordata > Ascidiacea > Stolidobranchia > Styelidae > Styela > Styela clava. The sequence goes on along the minus strand of NC_135258.1, from coordinate 8,477,033 downwards.
TGGCAATCCCGGACGAAATTAATTACGCGATATCGCGTTGATTCGAGGCACGGCATGCACGAATGAATGAAGGTGGTTCAACAGGGACCGCCGAAATTAATCATTAATCTAATTACACCTAGGAGTTTACATTTAAAAATAGCCTTTAAGTTACATTGCATTTGGAATACATCATCATATTTGACACTATTCCTCAATTCCCATATGGCCGATTTTCCACATTGAATGATTGATTCCTCTTCACTATGAATATTATTAGAAATAATTACCTCACAATTGATTTCCCTTATATTGCACCACTGCCAAAAGTCTAATATCCAATCAAAATACCAAAAGAAATGCATGCAGGTTTCTTCATTTTCATTACAAAATATATATATACACATTTTCCATTTTCATCATCGAACCAATATTTTAATTTGTCTCCTGTGGGTAGAATAGGCAAAATTTTCCAACTTAGAATTTTGTACTTATTTGGGAGTTCATATTTGATTTTTGAATGAAGTTTTCTGGCATAATTTCCTAATTGGCAATGTGCCACACCTAAGACAACATTGATGATTCGACAATAATAATTTTTACTATCATCAATGAATTTCGCCCCTGCCACAAATTTACTACAATTTGAATAGAGTTAATGATTTTCAACCAGTTTTTATCCCGCGATACAATACTGTTTCCTACAAAGTCTCCTAAAATATTCAGCTCATTCTCAATTTGAATACCCCTGTATGATGGCCCTATGTTTAGCCGTTTTGCTGATCCGCACAACGTTATGTTGCATTTTGGAATATTTATTCTTGAGCCTGTAGCTTTCTATTTTAATATCTCGTCTATAGAGGATAAACTTTTTAATGTGACAATAGTGTCATCCGCAAAACCTTTATATTTTACCCTAGTACCTGTACGATTTCGAAAACCTATAATTGCATCGAATGTTGGATGCTAACAATTCGGACGTTATTTATATATAAAGGTGGGGCAAGGGGACAACCTTGTCTAACTCGTGGTATACTGAATTATTTCGATAAATATCCATTTGTTATTATTTTTGCATTGGCGTTACCCATCTAATCAAATAATTGCCAAATTTCAAGTTTTTTTTTAATATTTTGAGATTTATTATTATTATATTATTTTAATTTATTTAATTTATATTCGAAATTAAGTAGCGTAATAAGTGTCCATTTTTCATTTTATTTTTATATCCTTTTTTATATATTAAAGTTATTAAACCAAGACTTGTGTTCTGAGACAGCCACGATTGTTTAAGATAACTATTATAAATTAGCACAAGTATTGGGCGAAATTGTTTCCAAACTTTTGTTAGACCATCCAGACCAAGGGATTTATTTGACTTCATTTGTTTGAAAGCTTATTCTAATTCTTCTTCTGTTAATTCGCTTAGCAGTTCTTGTTTTTGCTCGTTTGACACTTTTTGCTGATTTGAATTATTTAACAAAAGATTTTGACAATAAATGTTCGAATTTTCATCACTCTGATAAAGCTTTTTATAAAATTTTACTTGCTTTTCCTGAAATCCATCACATGTGTAAACTAAAGTATTGTCAGGCTTTCTTGAAAATTTTTGCTTTATACCTTTGGACTTCTCTAAATTTAACAAATATTCAACATTTAACTCTTGCCCTAATTATTGCCCCTTCGATTTATGTTTATAATACTCAGTATGTTCCCCAGCTTTTCTTTTTAGGGGGGGTGTTTAAAAATTTAGGGGGTGGTAAATAATTTGCTGTTAGATATAAAACTAGGCTATTTGTATTCTTAAAAAAATGGTATGTATTTAAGAAACGATGTAGGCTACATGGGGGCCCCCCAAGTTGATTGACGCGAGCAAAAATCCACAGCAGAATGTAATTGTAGGGCCAGAAAAAGGGAGCGAGGAAAAGTGCGGGACGACACGCTCAAGCGCCCTGAGAAAATTTTGAGAAATAGGCACCAAAATAGGCTCTAAGCTTGATTTTAGATACACCTAACATCGCAGTTTGTTATGTAATGAAATCAATAAATATAATATTTAGCTGATAGAATTCCCGGGGAATAGATAACAAGCACGGCTTTCAACCGTAAATATATATTACTACGTTTCAACAAGTAATTTGCAAGTTGCAACTGATAGTGACTAATGAAGTTACTTGCTCATCTGGCATTGTATGAATGGCTAGTTATGGCTTGTTTTGTTACACATTTCTAATTTTTTTGAACATGTTTGTTTGACTTTTGTATGAATTAAATTTTGGAATAAGCTCGTCAACTGATCATAATGTTGTATTCCTTCAGAACCGAAATATTTTGTTGGTAAGAAGACAAATCGCTGAAGTTTGATTCTTTTCAATAAAGAAATAAACAACGCTGTCATTCATCTAAAAAAAGTCTGTTTTCAGTGCCTAGTTTTCGTTTTGTGACATCTTTAAGCTTTCTTAAAATACGGCTGATATCTAAAATACTGCAGTGTGTAATCCTAATACCCATACGTATACATAAGATACCGGAATAATTCAATTGTTACGAAATAAACGTGCTTAAACTGTGATAATGATGTAACAATAGACGGTATCTAAAACTCAAAAGGTACCACATGAAGGGTTAAACTATTTCACTCAAGTTCGGCGGGCCATTTTAAATCGTCACGCGGGCCGTAATTGGCCCGCAGACTGCGGTTTAGAACCCCTCAGTGTGGAATCGCACCTCAAAATTAGGGGGGGTGTTTGAAATTTTAGGGGGGGTGTTCACCCCCTATAGGGGGGGGGGGGGGGGGGGTGTAGGGAAATCACTGAATTAATACTTCATAATTTCTAATTCTGTGTCACGTATTGTTTGAAGAGTCTCTTCGTTTTCTATCTTGCATTTCCCTGTATTTTCTCTGTATTTTACTAGTAATTAATCTTCCCATTGATAACTGTTTCTTTTTTTATTTTACTACAATGAGTTGCCCATATTCTTATTTTGGATATACATGTGTTCCAAAAAGCTCCTTCTTCAGCATTATCAAAGTTACTTAGTTTAATTGCCATGCCTTAAATATTGATTCAATTCTCTGGATAAAATCCAATCAGTCGTTTATTAAATTTCCAATAACCCGGTCCTCATTTTATGAGGACTTCGTTTTGATTCCGACATCTTTGTCCGTAAGATGTTCATCTTTTCTTGATGAGTTTTCATTACTAAAACAGTATTGCAGTATTGATACAATACAAAAAATGTGGATCGTCGTCTTAAACCGGGATGGGGAAAACTACAGCAAAGCTTCGCGTCGCCCACTGGCGACGTAAAAGGATTTCGCAGCTGAGAGCATTAATGAAGTCACGTGACCTGTCGAAAAACAAGTTCGCAGTGGAAACCAAAGTTCCTCCGCTCCATTCTGCATTTAAGAATCACGTATTATAACTGACACTGTCAGAACTAACCGCATTTTGTGTGCTTGTCATACATTTCTAAAGCCGTGAGTACGTCTTTATTCCTGAGCATCCGTACCGGTATACTATATCCGCAGGTCGCGGATAATAATTAATAAATAAACAGCTAAGTCGCCGAGAATAGAAAAAGGCGATCTTCGCCGAGTTCGTTGCTTTTGTTATGTGCGTTCGGGAAATGGCCATCGGGCAGCGTGGTGTGTTCACTTGTGACGTAAGCAAGTGGAGGACTTATCTATTATTTCTTTATTACTGTAGCACAAAAACAAAAGGAATTTTTAGTCTAAAATTTCGAACGATTATATCTAAAGTTGAGCTGTTTTGTTGAAACTTTGTAACGGTACGCCAGTATGCCGAATACTTAAATAGCCTCGCGGTATGTCAGTATGTCGACTTTGTACAAATAAGATAGAATAAATTATTAGACTGTTATCAGGTTTTGAATGGGACGAGGCATGTTAAAGCCCTCACAAACCACAAACTGGGAGAACGCCTCCTAGTACTGCATTAACCCAGCTAGGATATTTTGTGTTTAGACTACCGGTACCTGACTCTGTTCAGCTCTGTCAGTCTGTTTCATTAAAATACTATCGGTATCTTTTAACGATATGGTAGGCTATGTTTGATAGATACGGTAGAAAGATGTGGCGTACATTGTGAAGAATAAGCATCATTCTGCAGTTATTTGTGTATTTTTCTACATATCTGGGGGTTGCTAATTCAGTAATTCAGTAATTACTGGAATATGAAAAACACAAACTGACATAAGCAGTTAGTGCTTTAGTGAAACATAAAAACTGTTAAAGGGCAAAACAGGTTATTTTTTATCATAAAGTCCTGAAGTCTGTGTCTTACTTTAGCAGTTTTTGAGCTATTTTTATATTATGTAAACCAACATCAAGCAGACATACATGAGGTTAAAATTTGTGAGTTTTCTTTTTTGAAATTGTGGGAGTTTGGAAATCTCTGGATTAAATGATTTTCGATTTTCTTCTCCCCTAGCAATGTGACACATTTCTCTGATTCTGCGATTATCTCGATATATGTAAAATACAAGTTAAATAAGGTGCATCGTCTGGGCGTGGTGTCATAATGCTGTAATGTCCTCTGTTTATTAAAAGTTCACGTTCTGCTAATTGTTTTTTGCTCATTACTCCCTAATGCTGTAGTGAAATATTTTCCTTTGGTATATCGGATTACTTTTTATGATTATTCCAATAGAGACATTTTTAGATTGTGCTTTTTTTCAGTTTAATAATGTGCAGCTCTGTATAGACACGAGAAAGCGAACCATGTCATGAATAAGTCATATGATTTCTGTTATATGATCAGATTGTGTCCGTACTACTTGTTTTTGAAAAACTAGTCATTTGACGACCATAATATGCCCTTTGTTAAAAATAAAAAATAAAAACTTATGCCGAGATACAGCTTTCCCACAATCTGACAATGTGTCAAATTTCATATAGTAGAATGATATTTACATTGGAATTACCGGTACATACATTAGCCTCATTTATAATCTTCCATATATCAGAAACAATCCATTGTAAACAACGATTATTGTTTTTAAAAATATCAGAACACACGCAATAAACGGTTTAATGAGTTTTTTGTGTTATGATTATTATTTAAATCAATTCACATGAAGTATTAACTATAGTACAAGGCCAACCAAGTTAAGCAATCTAAGTAAAATACAATCTAAAGAACAAGAACGAAACAGTTAAAACATGCAATGAAATATAATGTAATGTTCATCTCCACCCTCCGGCAGAGGCGCAGAGTCTTTTAAATTAAGAAATGTTTTGTCCAGTTCAGTTAACATTATAGTTCTCCTCAAGTCGTCCTGGCTTGTTGTAGGGCTGTAACCTCTGAAGCGCCCTAGGCAATCTTGGAGCTCTGCTGGTTAGCGATGGGCTCACATGATGACTTGGTTGTATTTCCACCGGAGTGTCTTGAGTAGTTCCTGCATTATGACTCCCAGAGTTTCCAATGTCTTCATCTCTCTCTCCGCTGGGGGGAATTGTTGGTGAGAATGGCATGATCGGCGGAGGTTGAATGATGATGCAAGGTCGTATAAATCGTCTGTTTTGTATAGTCACTCTTCCCGAGCCATCTACTCTGATTTTGTATTGTCTGTAAGGTAGGATTTCTACAATTCGACCAGTCCTGTTCCAGTGTCGTGGCTTGTTTGGGACTTGTGATTGTATAACGACTGTTGTCCCAACTGACAGTGGAGGGAGTTGTCTCGATGTGTTGTTATATTTGTCGATAATGATGTGATGGCGGTTAGCTAGTTTCTGCTCACGTTCCCCTGCAGATATAATCCATTGTGGATGGGGACGGTAATGCTGTGGATTTGTAGGAACGTGATCCCGCAGTTGTCTATGCAGAAGTATCTGAGCTGGGCTGAGATCAATGTCTTGCAGAGGAGTGTTCCTGTATTGTAGGATTGCCTGTGCTGCCTTATTATTATTCAGAGAACCGTCAGGTGATGTGCTATCACGAATGATCCTCTTGGCAGTTTTAACTCCGAGCTCTGCCCGTCCATTAGATTGTGGGTAAGATGCTGAGGACTTTCGATGCTTTATTCCCCAATCAGTTAAAAAGTTCTGGAATTCGGATGAGGTGAATTGAGGTCCACCGTCTGAGTCAAATTCTTCTGGTGCTCCATAGGATGTGAATAACCCACGACATGAGTTGATGAGCTCTTTAGTGATTGATCGATGTGGTGGGTAATGAAAAATACTGATCCAACCACTGAATCTGTCTACAACAGATAGGTAGCAGTGGTTCCCTAGTACAAAGTAGTCGGCGCATATGTGTTGAAAGGGATACTGTGGCGCCGGGCTCGATATCATTGGCTCTTTAGTTTGAGATGGAGCGTATTTCGTGCATGTGAGGCATCCAAATCGAAAGTTTCGGATCATGGCGTTCATGCCCGGCCAATAGACTGATTGGTTTGCTCTTGCTTTCATGCCTGTGATCCCTTGATGCGCAGAGTGTAGTGACCTCAGTATGGTCTTGCGAAGGGGAGTGGGAATAACTATGCGAGAGTCCATTAGTATTACATTGTCTTTAGTTGATAGGCGATCTCTCACACCCCAATAATCCCGGATTTCAGGCGGTGTCCCATGTCTTGTGTTAGGGAATCCATTCTCAATTGTTTTGATGAGTATGTTGTAGCTTTTGTCAGACTTTCCATGGCTTCTAATGTGATCCAGGGTCACAAGCGCATCGTCATCATTTATTGAGTTGATGACAGATTGTTGAATTGCGTGAACACGAGCTTCGCACTGCTCTGTTGTTGTTACTTCATCAGATGATGGGTCATTTCGTGCTATGTCCATCACTGCATTTTTCGTATCTGTTATTTCCAAGGCTGTGGGATTGCGTGATAAAGCATCGGGTGCTTTGTGCCATTTCCCTGGGCAATGCTGCATTGTGAATCTATATCGCAGGGTGTGTTCTTTCAAGTTTTGTATTCGAGGATTTTTAATACTATCCAGGTCTCGATCTTTAAAGATTCCCAATAAGGGTTTGTGGTCAGTGGACACAATGAGGTTTTGGCAACCTAAGGTAAACATTCGTGCGTGTTGTAAGGCCCAGGATACTGCTAATGCTTCTCCTTCAGTGGGTGAGTATCGACTTTCTGTTGGCGTGGTGAACCTGGAGTTGGCATAAACCAAATGCCAACCATCTTTGCAGCAAATAGGAACTTTATCGATCGAGCAATCACAGTATTTTTGAAGAAGAACGTATCCGATCCCATCTTTGCTCCAGTCACATTGGAGGCAAGTTGCACGTTTTGTGTCAAAGGAACGTATGCCCTGTTTAACTGTCTCACACAGTAATTGTTTTGATGTTTCAAATATTTTTCCCAAAGCTTCATCCCAGTAAAATTTTGAGTTTGGCTTTATGAGTTCACGAAAAGGTAACATTATTTCACTTATTGAATAAGCCCATGAAACTTGATTAACTAAACCAAACCAAGATCTGGCTCCAGTGATGTCTTTAGGGACTGGGAAATCTCTAATTGCTTTGAGAAGTTCTGCTGATGGTGTTATGCCATCTGGTGTTATGTTGTATCCTGCGAATGAGATTGTGTCTCTGCAAAATTTAAATTTCTTTGAATTCAGTACAATGCCATTTGTTGCGCATGTTGCTAGGTAATCCCAAGTGTGGAAGAAGGCTTCTTCTATATTTGTATCATATAGTAGCGTGTCGTCAACGCATTTTACTTTGCGAGGTGTATTGTTTATAATATCATCATAACGTCTTGTGTATGCATCTCCAGCTGCAATGAATCCTTGAGGCATTCGTTTGTACATGTATCTTCCCCATTCAGTTATGAAAGTCGTTAAATGCTGACTTTCCTCATCCAGTTCTATGGCGTGATATCCATCTACAGCATCCAGTACGGTCTTTTTAGTTTTAGGAGGTATCTGACATGCCAGTTGAAATGGTGTCTGACAATGATGAGTTTCTCTCAATGACTGGGAGTTTAGGTGCTGGAGGTCTATAGTACGTCTGGGTGTGCCATCCTTCTTTGCAATTGTTACCATTCTGCTGCACCATTCAACTGGTTGCCCTACAGGGACAGGTTCTATAATACCCCTTTCTACATCTCTGTCTAGACTGGATTTCACTGCTTCTTTCCAGTGGTATGGTACTGGAATAGGAGTATGATGTGCAAATGGTTGAGCATCAGACTTTAGGTCAATGTGGGCTGGGGGTGCATTCATTTTTGGAAATGGTGTGACATTGTTAAATGCAGTGTTTGCAAATTCCGCCAATAAGTACTTTTCCAGTCGGGGGACGTTCGTGTCCATTGGTGGGAATGGCAAATTTCTTGGTCGTTTTGGTAATTGGCCCAATGAATTCTCACTAGTGGGGATGTCTGCTGTGCTAATTTTTGCCACGTTTGCTTCCATTTCCATAGGGTAAGGAAATGCTTTAGAAAGGATCCTGGTATCAATGCAGCCTTGGCGACTGAAGTACATACGATCCACTTTGTTACAAATGTAAACTTGTTGTGTGGTAGAGTGTCCACCAATTACAAATTTGACCGGCAGCCAGCCGAAGCAAGTCAGTGTTGATCCTCCAACTGCCGTCACTATCTTATGACATTTAAGCAACTGATTTTGTTTGATTTGCATGCTCTGCAAATGCTTTGGGCCAGCTAAGCAAATGTTTGCTCCACTATCTGGGAATATTAGTTCCGTGCATGGTTTCGAGTTGCGATTCTGAGGAAATGGATGTACTGTTGCTTGAATTTCATCCATTCCATGTTGTCCTGTAGTAAAGCAGTGACGTTTTTTGTTATAACGTACATGAGCTAGTAGGGCATTAGCTTCTGCTTGTGGTTGGTTTTTCTGGGGCTGATTCACCTGTCGGCAAACTCGAGCAAAGTGATTGAGCTGTTTACAGTTGGTGCAAGTTTTCCCCCAGGCAGGACATTTTGTTGAACGGTTCCTTGAACCTGGAAATCCGTGAGATAGACTTCCACAACCTGCGCATGGCCTTTGCGATTCGCGGGTGTTTGGTGTTTGTTTGTTGTAAGTTTGTGCCGCATATACTTCTGCGGTTTTCTGAAGTTTTGATTGGTCTCTTACAGCGGTTTCAAAGGCTTCTGAATGTTTGATAACATCTTCTAAAGTCTTAAATTGGTTGGCCTTGGCGAGCAATTCAGTCTGGAGGCTTGTGCTATGGACACCTCTGATGAATTGATCTCGAACGTGGTGTGACGATAGGTTGTGTTTGCATTGAGGACAAGAAAATTCACAGTCCACTGCTACTGACTTCAGTCTGGTGATGAATTCCTGAATAGATTCTGTTTCTGTTTGAATTATTGCACCAAAGTTCATGCGATGAACTGTGGGGTTTGAACGTTGTGTAACAATTGTTTCAATTGCTTTAAGAATATCCTCTTCATCGAGACTGAAAAAGTCCGTTACTGTGTTGATTATGCTTGTTTGAACTGCTTCATCGCACATGTTGTATAACTGGGAACTGTATTGTTCATCAGAAAGTCTTGTCATTTTCTTAAACACTTCCCAATCTGTTTTGAATTTTCGAAATTGAGGTCGTGTCATGTTTATTTCTATCCGCGGCATTCTGGGTGGAGGAGGCTTTATGATATTAGAGTCATTTCTTGGCGCATCTATTGTTTGTTGTGTGTGGGCTTCGAGTGTCATTTTTGCTTTGCTGTGGCTGAGGATGGCTAAAATATCCCCAACAGCTTGGATACCCAAATCAGACAAATCTGTTTTAGATAGATTAGGAAGTGTGACTTCAGTTATGCGGTTTTCCATGAATTTTCTAGAATATATTGATGCTTCCTCCGCAGGTATTTCAGCTGATATGAAAAAATCTCTCCAACTGTCTTCTGTTCGCAGCGCCATATTTAAATCAATTCACATGAAGTATTAACTATAGTACAAGGCCAACCAAGTTAAGCAATCTAAGTAAAATACAATCTAAAGAACAAGAACGAAACAGTTAAAACATGCAATGAAATATAATGTAATGTTCAATTATAGTAATATTCTGTTTAATGGTACATATCTGACCTTCTAGACCAGTGGTTCACAAACCATCGTCCCCCTACAGTAATATATACAACTTCATCGTCCCCCAGTTTAACATAAAAAATGAAGTCAGAAACGAATATAATACAGACCAAATAAACAAGACAAATTATAGTTCATAGTGTTTGTAATGAGATAGATTGGCTTGGTAGTCTTCCAGAGAGTTTTTTTTTAATTTTTGGTAACATTTTCATCAGGCACAATCTCAAATCACCTCCTTTACTAAACAAATGGCGATTTCGTTGTTTTGATAGCAATAGTTTCATTATTAAAAACCCCTTTTCCACCATATAAGAAGTCGGAAATGAAAGAATCCAGAGTTATGCCTTCCCCAAAATCGCCGGGTATACTTGCCCGATGGTAGAATTTGTCCTCGATTCCTCATTATGTGTGTTTCCATTTGTCTAAATATATTCAAATTGAAGGCTCGTTAAACGAGTTCACTAAATTATTAGGTTATAATATAATAATTTAGTCTAAACATGTTTCACAATAAATCCTGTTACGTAAAAAATATCTACTCCTCGAGCATAGATTAAAAAAATAATTCATTGTCTAACCCGCCATTTGTCCCTATAATTCAGTGCAGCGTCGCGAGCCGGATTATTTTACCCCGCGGGTCGGGTCTGGCCCGCGGGCCGTTGCTTGCCGACCCTTGGACTATGCAATATACGTGGAAGGAGTCAAGAAATCCTCTTGCATGTGATTATCGACCACAAAATTCAAACCTGCAAACACACGCAGAGTACAGTAATCAAATGCACAGTGCGGCGAACAAAAACAGGTCCCACGAAATCGCCCCCTTCTGTGTCGATTTCACCCACCGGGGGGCGATATTGCCCACTTTGGGAATCGCTGTTCTAGACTACAGAATTTATTTTGCTTCGAGTGTTAGGTTATGTTTTCATTCAAAATCACAGTTTTTTAATTGACCACAAAGCATACAATTATGACTAACTTAGTGGCACCTAAAATGTTTTGGGGGTATTTTTGCTACAAACAGTTGGAAATTGTATATTCAAATGGGAAGAATTACGGTAAAACTGTTACTTCATATTTTTGTGTGTAGTTTCAAAAAATAAGTTTTGCATTCATCGACATTGGTTCAAGTTTAATTTCATCATGCACTCTTTAATTTTTTTAAATTACAAAGACTGATCTAATGTTATGTTTTGAGTTATGAATTGCAAAATTGTAAATGCAAAATCACGATAGGTCATATTTTTGCATCAACTATTTAAAAAAAATTGTTTCCGGATGAATTCAGCAGATTCAGGAGGCGGAATTTATTACTGTAATTTTAATTGTAAGCAACTGGTACTGTCAGCATATTGTGCACACTAATTTAGTGTATAGCATTGTTACCTATTTGGCATGTCGGTGTTGTATGCTATTTTTGTATACATAGAAATTCTATCAATTGTCTCTATTTGTGTTACTAGTTTTCAGTTTTTCATAATTTGTTATCTCAGGGTTCTTAGTAGTGTGTGCAGCAAGGCTCTTGAATGACATAGAATAGTGATCTTTACCTTTTCTGGAGGATCCTGTAATTTATGTATTGGGATTCACCACCATAAAATCGTAAAGGAAAGGTTAGGTTTTTAGGGTTCACTAGCCTTAACTGGCAATGACAGTCAAATTCTAAATCAGTTATCTATTTTTTAGCATGGATAATATTATATTATTATAGCATTCAATATTATAGCATGGACGCTTGCCTTATTAAAACAGATGCAATATACAATACATTAGTAAAAGTTTGGACGATATAAAGTAAGATAAGTGGGTGAAATAAAAGATTATATTTAGAATATTGATAGTCATAATGATTAAGATTGTTAGTCGATTGTATGAAAAATCCTGCTACAATACCCACAGGGACGGATTATTGGATCTAAAAAATCTGTTAAATTGTAGATATGGGCGCTCGTGATTAAGAGAGATTTGTGAATCAGATTTTTTCTATTTTGGTGATAATTAGTTTGAGAAATTTTGTAAATTCATACAGTTTACAATAATTTTTTAAAATTCATTATGGGTAGAAAATTTCAGAAGATTTCTTAAGGTTTAGGACTGAAGTTGTCGACAGTAATATACAAATGCTGTACAGTCATGTTGACACTTTTCACTGTTGTGATGTCTGGATTTAGCTTTTCAGATTGTTTACAAACGTATATGTGACATAAATTTATTTCCTCCTAATGCATCTTATGATTGATACACAGTGATTGATTAATGCCAAATTGTGTATTAGGATAATTATAAATGTTGATCTGTGCTATAAAGAAAGATTATTTTGTAAATATTTAACCAGGGATGACTACAATGAATCGTGGTGGTTGTTTAGTAAATTCTTGATCGAAGAAATGTTTTTAAATTTAGATGTCTGATGATCTGATTAAAAAGAGACTCTGATCTAACTTCTTGCCATAAAAATAGAAAAAGGCCAAAAAAAATTTTTTTTAAACATTCTGCATCACCAGACTAAATTTTTACAAATTTACAATAATTTGTTCAAAAATTTCTGTATCGAATACGACCCAATTGGTGATATACTCGATATTCCATTCCTAAGAATATTTTTAGTATGTTCCAAAATGGTACATGATTTGGTATTTGTCATCTCTTGATAACATTGAATTCAAACAGATGCTAGGTACAACAAGTTATTTTATCACATTATTTTATGCGAATTTCACTATTTATTATTTATTGATAAGTCCGTAGCTAGCTATAGCTGAAAAGCAGTTTGAAATCATATCTGTTTACTGTATATTAGAGAGCTAGAACAATGTCACGAATTTTTGTTGGTATATCCAAGTGATTATTTTCCTATTTTATTATACTTATTATATATTCTAATAAAACTCCACAATCTTATGGCTTAGAATCTGAAACTAAAATATAAACCACTAAGCTGATATCTAGAAAATATACCGAGGTTTGCTACATGCTTGAACCGCCACAATAAGTATCATCTTTCCTCTTCTGGCATCAAAGATGTGATACCTTGTTTTTATACCATTTTTACACTAGAGAGTGTTACTGGCTGGATGCTAAGTCACACTCTATTGGTTACAGAGATATGGTGTCAGTAAATCTTACCAATGTTACAAATCCTATACTATTGAATTATCACAGCATATTGGATGTGATTGTACTTATTTAATTCCAAAAGTCTGCTTGAACTCTTTATTTTGACATGAAGTTTATTTGTATATATGAGTGAGTGAATTCCAAGCATAGGTTATTGAAAATTACTAATGGAATGTATATTCCCTAATTTCATGAATTTATATCATTCCAGGTTATAGAATAAGATACAGGTTACATTTTGATCAGTTAAATTCATTACCACGACAAATGTTTGGAAGTAAATGAAAACTGATAAGGGAGCAGTAATCAACTCATCTGACCAACTAGTTTACATAAATATTAGGATAGCAAAGGGATGCCAATCTCTGTCGATAGTTCCTCCAGCAACCTTGTGGAAACAGGTACAATACTGAACTATAGATATAATAAAAACAATGTTTACTGTATTTTTTCAACAAGTTTAACACAAGGTCAAGAAAGTACTTGGATAAAAATCGTTGAAGTGGCTAATTCAGATCTTGGTGTCATGAAATAATAATGATTTCTGTGACATAGTTTATCATACTATGTTCAGTCTTTTCATTTTGCTGACCTGAGGTTTGACTGAAGAATTTTGATTTGTCGAATATTTCATGATGTTCTAATCTAATGATACCCAAGACGAATGTTGTTTCATTGCATTCAAAAATTTGTTCATTTGATGTAGTTGAGTCTTGATTTTAGGTTTAATTTATACTAATATTATTTCAAAAATTTGTCAATCCAATATTTTTGACACTGTAAAAGATCATCATAGCTCTGTTCTTCCTAAGCATTCAAATATTCAGCTCTATCAATTTCGGAGATCGAAAATATCTCGTCTCGAAGGTCAAGGGCAGGGCTACTCAACTGGCGGACCGCGGTCCGAATCCGGACCTTTCGACTATTCAATTTGGACCTTCTGCTTATTTTTTTTGGCAGCATAAGCCTCGTTTAGAGATGTAAGTTTCAGAATTTCGAATCGATTCGAATCAACATCAATTCGAATCGATTCGAAGCAATTTAAGAAAAAGGGGCTTGATTTTATTTAAAAAAAAATTAATAGATAACACAAGGCAATTGCACGATACAGCGGCGCTGCCTTTATATCGACCAAGAGCGTTTATTATCCTTACGTTTACAGCATTCCACAGCCGTGACAGTCGTTATTACTTATCGATCTTAAGATCGGTGAGTATGTTGATAGGTATTTGTCTGTCTGTGTGTTTGTTTGTCTGTTAGATACACGCGATATCTCAAGGAAGCGAGGTTGAATCTGCTCCAAATTTTGCATGTGCATTCATCATAGTTCGGAACAAAAGCCTATTGATTTTCGATGAATTATGTTGTATAATTAGCGAGTTATTAATTAATTAGTGATGGGACACACAGTGTCACTATGGAGTAAGAGTGCTGTTTTGGGGGATCCCCTAACCTCCGATCGATAAGTCTTCGGTCTCCGACCGATATTCTCGTATTTCTTATTGACGAATTGACGAATATTTTAAACGTTTTTTCAAATTATCTGCGTAATAATATTATAATAAAACATCATTGCTTTATACCTCATTAAAAACATGTCTACGATGCTTCCCTCGATATTATTGCCTCTTAAAATCATGGCGCATACGGTACTAACTAGCGCTTATCATTTGGATGAATTTTGAAGGTCAATTTTTGAAGAAACAATCGCTATATACCCGGTATTATATTCAAACATAATTGTATGTAAGTAAATATGAAAGTTGAAACTGAGTATACCTTTATGTAACAAAAAATAAATCTCAGCCGTAATATATTTGGTAGTTGATACCTCCATGCAGTGTGTTTTTCTAGTAACTTTCTCAATTCTTTAATAATCTCATTATTGCTATTTTATCAAAATTCATACTATATTTCTTCCAAATTTGAAGAAAGTTAACGATAATATACTAAATAGAATCAGATTCGGAAATATTCGAATCGGAACATTGTAGCCTCGTTTTATAGTTTTAGATGATATTTGATACCATTTTCATACACAACTATACATTTTGTCGTACTGGTACCGATGTGCGACATTTGTATCCAAATTTGTGAGTTATTCATTCATTACATTTATAGTTTTGTTTATTTAATGAAATAAATTTGCTGTAATGTCTGGACCCAAGTAAGTTCGAAGTTTTCTAAATGGACCTTTAGTAAAAATAGTTGAGTAGCCCTGGTATAGGGTGCCCATAAAGTCCTAAAAAATTTTAAAATAGCAAAGGGAATTTATCGTTTTGGCTGACTTCATAGCAAAATTAAAATTGTGAAGGGATTTTATGGACACCTTGTATATTCAATAGTTAAAAAAAATGCATTTCTAATAGTAAATTAATTTTATATTGGTTATTTGTACGTGCCAACCTTCATGTAGACGTCATATTATGTTCTTATATAAAATATAATTGTTCAACTTGTATAACGCAGCATTTTAATATTATTGACGTAATTATTTTTACTCCTTTATATGGAAATACTTATCAAAGAAAGGTGGCAGAAGTTTTTGTTAATATATGATATATATCTGTAGCGAATCCTGATTTCAGTGTTTTTGATAAATTATTTTCAGGGGAATATTCTGTTTCTACACCTGTGGCAGCTAATGGAAGACAAGTACAAAATGATGGCTGTACTTTAACAATGAATAGTAAAGATGTGAAGCAGTTGTATAATTTTGAAACGGTATTTTTGATTTAATCATATTTGAGAATTCGAATATTCAGTCACAAGTCCATATAAATGTGTTCCTTTTCTGTAATTTTATGTTGATGCATTGCTGTCACTGAGAGACCAATAGAATGTGATGTGATGACGATTTTGGTGATGTCAAAAAAGATATTGAGTATCGTTCATTAGAAAGCAGTTTAGTTAATTGAAAATTCTTGTTGGTAATGATTCATGCTCAATTGTATAATGTACATCTCGAGTTCTCTTTGAAATTAAAGAAGCCTTGATACATGATCTATGTAATTTTATATTTAATTGATTTATTTTAAAAGAAAAAATGGTGTAATGGACGGTACATGCTTTGCTGTTTTGTAACAGAATTTTATGTTCTGATTGATGACAGCAAAGAATTTGTTCTGTTTCCCTTGTGCCATATATTAGCTTTGTTCATAAATGTAACACATCAATAAGTTATACCAATTTCATCTTTCAGAAGCTTTCATATTTAATTTGTCGAGATATGTCATCTTTTGGTAAAAGTATAATTAGTCAGTAATTGACTATGTATAAGGTACTTCTAATCACCTATATGTTACCAAATTACAAACAGTTTACATACCAATAGAGCATGTAAGGATAAAGTAGTTCTATTATTCATTATGCTTAAAAAACATCGTTTTTGCTTGTTGTTCAATGAAATGAAATTTCCACAATGAAATTCCTCTCTGACAAGTTGTGGTTGAGAAACGTTGTCATAAAAAATAAATTTTTGTGAATTATATCGATTTTATATATTTTAATTTTCCTGAGCGCATTCTTATAATCTAGTGATTTTATTCAATATTTTACATACAGTTTGATGATGAACCTCAAGCGTCTGTTTATTTCCCTCCAACGAGTCAGTCCCCACCTATTCTTGTTCATCTTCCTTCAACAACAAGTCCAGAATCGTCATCTGCTAGATATAGTCCGACAACGAGACGTTCACCTAGTTATGAGTATCGGGACGGATTGAGGCGAAGACCAGGTATGTTAAAAATTTCTATCTTGATTGAAGGGTTCAAATCAGATGGGCATATGTTGAATTTTTGAAAAATAATTTATTTGAAAATATTGATAAAAGACGGTTCTTTTTAAGCTGGTCTTTAATCAAAGTTTGAAGCAATTTTCACCTTATTTTCTTGAAACAGCTCTTTTTAAATTGTTGTTCATGTGTTTCTGTTTCCTTGTTTATTATGTCATAGACTCTCAAATAAATTTTTTTCACTGAGACACTGAGATAAATCACAAAAACCATGTTCTGCCTCTATTCTGTTATAAACTTATTATTTAAAGCATACATGCTAAAACTGAATTTTTCATAAAATTATAGCAAATAAATTCTATATATTTATACAGAAAATTGGGTACTCCCTAAGTATGTGTACCGGTTTAGGGTTGGGCCATAATTTTATTCCTATTTTCCTTATTATCGTTCGATTACAAGCTTGGGGACTGTCTGTGTTAGCCAAGTGAATATCCCTCTGCCCCTAGGTTTCAGTTCCCATTATACAACTTGATGTAAAATGGGCGAACAAAATAAGTAACCTCCATATTGGTACACATACTTCTGGAGCGCCGAAAATTGCAATTTGTATTTTTTTTATCATCTATTCAGAAAAGTTAAAAACTAGAGGCCAATCATGCATAATTAAACTAACATATATCTAATTTAATTAATGGACAGTACAATACTAAAAACTAGAAAAAATATTAAAATATTTTTCATTTTATTTTTTATAAATATTTTAATCTTACAGGAATCGATGTGCCGACTGATTTGACCCAATTCTCAAGTGCTAGAAAGGTGAGCTGATTTTTGTTACGGTTCATTAACTGTGAAAAAAATCGTACTGATCAATTTCCCTATCAAAATCATCTCGCTTTATGCTGTTAGTATTTTCAAGAAAACATGACCACATCGTTGAAAAACGTTAATTCAGATGTTACATGCTTCTTGCTGTAATGAACTCAACGGCACGCATCATATTGTCTGACGTTCGTCATATTTACCTCACCAGGAAGTAATATTCTCTAAAGATTGATATCTTCGAATTTGATCTATTATTGCTTTTCAGTCATGTTTCCTTTTTTATTAATATATATTATTCTCATATTTACTTTACATTAAATTTTGCTTTTTTTTACAGTCTGAAAGCCCAATTCGAAAACGGGCTCGGACCATGTCTGAAGATCGTCATATATGTGACAACAACGGAGCTTCATGCAGTGAATCGACTGTCTATCATTGTGCTCCTCCGTACCAGGCATTAGAATGTCCTGCTAGTCCTGTGTCACCTATTGATTCGGATTTAGACCAATCGGAATATCCGTTTCATCCCTCCAGTGCTCACAATAGAATCAAGATGCATGAATATGAGGTATGTTTGTTACCAGTTGAATAACATTATAGTGTTTTGGATGAAATAATATGCATAATTGTTGTTGTGTGGAAATAATTTTCCTTCGCAACTATTGGACCAATTGATTTTATTCATCATCATCAAATCCGACAGGGCCTGTATCTCACTCCAAACTTTCTGTTTTTATGTTATTCATAGACACGTCAATTTTGATGGTACCTTGTGTCATTATTGTTCTCCTGTTATATCTGTTTAATAATGTTTTGTAATATTGTTTTTTCTTACTTTTTATTCCCTTGGTAGGGCTATGTTACAAGTTTAAATTATTAAATAAGCTACCTGGTGCTCGGTGTTAGAGTTGCATCTATTGACTTCAATATACGGTGCTCTCGAAGTATTGGTACCAAGATGGCGCACAACCTGAACATAGTATGTTGTGTGAGGTTGTTCAGGTTGTGCATCATCTTGGTACGAATACTTCGGGAGCCTCCAATATACAGACTTCTTTTTGAATCATTATTCTTTGTTCTACCAATTTTGGATATTTTATATAATAGAATGTCGTACATCATTATTTTGTGTTTGTGCATTTTTTATTCAAAAATTTGGTACACTAGTTCATTTCACTTCACATTTCAACAAATTCAGCGATGAGAAATAGCATTTACAATTATTTGCTTATATAAAATATTTTAATTGGCCCAATTTCAAAACAGTCCATACTCAAAACAGGATATTGGGCTACCTTTTTATTCATGCATGATCGAATTTGGTTCATCTTTGGCCTTTGGGTGCTCCAGAAGTGTGTGTACCAATATGGAGGTAACTAATTTTGTTCGCCTACTTTACATCAAGTTATGTAAAGGGACTGAAACCTATGGGCAGGGGGTATATTCACTTGGCTAACACAGACAGTCCTCGAACTCGTAATAGAACGAAAATACGGAATAGGCTATCAGAATAAAATTATGGCCTCACTCTAACCTAGTACACACATTACATGAGTACCCATCTTTGGTATTAAGTTAAGTTACAAACTTTGTTCTTTCTAATCTAATCATTTCTAATTGACAGACTCATTGTCATTCCCCGTTGCAACAAAGAGATGAGGCTGCTTCTCTATTTAGTCGACATCGACCTACTGGTTTAGCGGAAGAAATATATGTTCATGAGATCGAGTAAGCATCTGCATTTTTTTTCTTTGAAGCAAACATTATGATATTCTGGAATATTTCCCATCATTTGTCTGCTCATGCTCAGGTTCAAGCTTCAGACTCACCTTCTCACCCAAGGTCTAATAAATTTGATA
This sequence comes from Styela clava, assembly GCF_964204865.1. Classification (NCBI taxonomy): domain Eukaryota; kingdom Metazoa; phylum Chordata; class Ascidiacea; order Stolidobranchia; family Styelidae; genus Styela; species Styela clava. The sequence goes on along the minus strand of NC_135258.1, from coordinate 8,457,493 downwards.
GGCGATACTAGATTGGGGAAATTATAGTACTTCAAGAAGAGTGGCTCATTACATGTCAGTAGAAGAACCTTCAGAGTTAAAATACCTACTTTTAAATTTTCAGATTTTGAAGAAATTTTGAGCACATAATATAGAATTATTAGAACAGAAAAACTATAAAAAAAAAATGATCTGGATTGTTTATGTTCCAGCAGATATATTCAATGTGAATTTGTTCATGATAATAAATATTAATTTGATAATGCAAATGGATTTTTTTTTGACTGTGAGAAGTTTAGCAAATTCTTTTTTTTTCTGAGCAGCAGAAATTTTAATGTTGAATGACAAATGACAGAATGACAAATTTTTAAATGAGCTATGCTACATTATTTCTGACTAAAGATTATCGAATATATTTCAAAATACTAATATACTAAGACATTCGATTCATTGGGGAATCCTTGGCTGACAACTTAATGTTTATTGTACAAACATACCGACTTATTTCTGTCTTCAATTTTCACAGTGAAAGAACAATCACAGACCGTGTCCCACCCCCTCATTCCCCCCCTCTTCCTCCACATCACCCAGCAGTTGTTGCAGAAACTTATACGCCAGAGGATTCACACTCACCAACACCTCGTCGACCCTCATTGAGTGGGATTCATGGAAATTATTCGGAAGATGAGATTCCTCCGTTATTAGATGCTGTCACAGATGTTCCTAGTCGAGCTGAAGAGCAAGCAACAAACCAATACACGAGAGGTCGACTTAATGGCATGAGTGGTACGTTTTATATTTAATTTAAACCAGGGGTATGCAACCTGTGGCCAACGGGCCAAAAGCGGTCGTTAAGGAAAAATTTTGCCAATTCTGAATGATGTGCGGCCCGCGAGACTACTTTTTTAATTTAATTTTGTGAGTCTGAGTAATTCTAATCCCTTTGCGTTGTGAAGCCTATACCCAGGTCTCACTTTATTATCTATACTTATGACTTTACAATGCCTTAACAGCTAGATTGTGTAAACAACGCATGTCGCAAAATCAATAACCAAAATTTTTGGCTGCTAGATAGACTATGTTAAGGTTCGGCCGACGGTTTTACCCAGTTATTTCTATCTAGTACTCCTGTATTAAAGGTTGCACAACCCTGATTTAAACTGTAATATGTTATAGGAGAATTGGCCCAAAACAAAGGCATACGCTCGCTCATACAGAAGTATATGTAACTTCCATGAGAACGAAGCCACAGATGACCGCTAATATGCTGAGATAATTGAATTATGGCACAAAGTCTAAATTATGATGTGCAGTACTTGGGCAGTTTGGGTTTATATGCTTAGGTAAACAAGTATATTGTAATGCATTTCTCATAATTGACTAAGTTAGTTGTATCCCTGTTATGTTTGAAATTCAGGGGATTGATCCAATTGGGAACGAAGTTATTGTGAATTGAAATTGTACAATACATTTCCCAACTCCGTTATTTGAAATATCACAAAATCACAATTTCTATCTACAATCTACCAAATATGTAAAAAAACAGAAATAACGATGGAATAATACTCAAATATATGGAAACAAGTCTCACGTTACCTTAAAAATAACTAGCTAACAATGAGCTACAAATAACAGATAGTAAAAAAAAGTATGTAGTGAAAGTATGTTTCATTCAAAAAACAGGTTGAAAATACAGGGATGGAACGTAAATAACTGAATAAATGAAAAATTATGCCCGTTAAAAACAAATAAGGCGGACGAGATCAAATCTACCAAATATTTTTATTTTTAACTAGCTTCACAGCCCCTCAAAATGTTGTCATCGGCCCCCTTGGGGGGCGCGTCCCATCGTTCGAGAACCTCTGCCATAATAGATACAAACCACTTATTTTGGCTAAAAAAATTTTTATCTATATTCTACATATTTCTATTTCTTGGATCTATCGTTACTATATTTTTACACAGCGAGCTCCTTCCAATAACAAAAATTTAGTATTTCAAATATCTTGAATTTTCGAATTTTTTTTTCAGAAAGCGTTGTGTCATCAGTCATTCGTCATACGAATAATACCAGATCGTCCCATCCTGTTTCAATTCCACGACAAAACTACAGACAAGAGCATCGAGCACCAGTATACCCTCGTGATCCAAACACATCACAACGCCACACTAGCAGCTTTCACACTCCTAATTCTACAAGGCAGATGTCTCAGGTACCGGTAACTGGTTATCACATTTATATTAATTTGACGTTGCACCCAATGCGTTATTGCTCCACCAATTTAGATTTAGAAGTTTTTGACATGAAAGTATGTTCTGTTTTCAAATATGCTGTATTAATTTTTCATTTTAAAAATAATATAACACGGTTATTATGTTTGAAAGGGTAATTTAAACAATGCTTCTCAATGTTAAGCTCATGAGGGATAAGGAATTGAAACACACTGCTATTTATACCTTTCGAGATTTATTTTACCTTATTTTTGTTTCCAACGTTCAAACATTTTTATTTCTCTTCCAGTACACAATGCAGTCTCCTTCATTTTCTGTTGGATCTCCAGGATACACTTGCACATCAAATCCAAGGATTGGAGGTATTAGACTCGAACCATTTCTAAATTATTTGTTAAACTATAGCAAATAATAACGTACAAGTATCTCAATTCAACAACAGTCATTAAAAATTATCATTTAATGATAAAGGGAGTGCATTTTTATTAAATCTTGTGCTATAATATGGGTACCATTTTATGCAGATGCGCCACTTTATCATAATCCTCGTCACATTATAAAATTATCTAAATTTTGTTCAGGTGCGCCCACGTCATTGCACAGCAATATGTCCCGACATCGACCGATACCGTCTTATTCAGAGTACAGAAGCCATCCGTCCGTGAGTTCGACTCCACCTTCGCGTCACCCGAGAACGTCCAGGCCACCGAGACATAGTAGACATATGGCCAACGGTAAGAGCCTGGAGGACTTTAGCTGAATAGTTCAATATTCTGAATACATTCTAAAACAATGTTTTTAATTTTTGAATAAATTCACATTGCGTTATGTGAAAATGATAAATAAATACAAATAATGCTAATTTATGGTAATACACAAAGATTTAATTTTTTATACTTGAATATTCAGAAGTTGGAATAATCTTTTTCTATTGTAAGATGCCAAATACTTGAAATAGCAAATTTTTATTGAAAAGTATTCTTAATTATTACTTTTGATCGAATGTATTCAAATATTTTATCGGGTGGTTATCTATGGGTAATAGCGATTAAATCGAGTCAATGTTTCAAAATGTTACAGTTCAAAGGCCAGGCAACACCATACCTTCTACTACATTGTGTGCAGCAGTTCCCGTCCCATACTTGAGTTCAGCTCAGCCTTTTCCATCAGGTTTATATGGACCACAACCCCAGCATACACCTTCTATATATCATCATCAGGTGGGTGGATAATTTCAATTTACATTCTACACCAGTGTTTCCCAGACTTTTTGAGCCGCGCCCCTTTTTAGAATTTGTCAAGTCTCGCACGCCACCTCAAAAATAACTAGCTAACAATAACCTATAAATGACAGATACCAAGGAGAAAGTATGTTTTATTCAAAAAACACATCTGAAATATGTGGATGGAACGTGAATAATGAAATAAATGAAAAGTTTTGAAACGTAAATATCCAAAATAAGGCGGGCAAGATGAAATCAACAATTATTTTTAATTAGCTTCACAGCCCTCAAAAAATAGTCTACGTCCCCCTTATGGGGTGCACCCTGCTATTTGAGAACCAAGAATGTTTTTTAGATTTATTTATATTTATCATCGAATTCATATTTACCGGTTCACCGCAATTGTGTAATTTTTAGTAAGTGTAAGATTTTTGATAACAGTTTGTGATAAGTTGTTTCTACCATTTTTTTCAGGCAATGCAACCACAAGTTGTAACGAGGCCTCATCCATTCTCAATGGCAGTTGCAGCTGCTAATCATTATGTGCAGGCGCAGATGGTAAGTTCTCTCCGGCGGCAACATGACATGACATCGGCTGATCTTAATTTTTTTTTTCTATCTTCACCTTAGTTCTATGGCATCGATATTTCAGCCAAGATTTTGCTGTTTTACTTCAAGAGATGGAACACTTTGTTATGACATTTGTGTCCATGAATTTGAGCAATGCCAAATTATTTACTACATTAAGGTGTTTTTAAACATTCACATGAAACAGGCCTCTGTAACATCAACCACTGATATCTATTATGTATTTATTGCACACTGGTTGAGAATTTGAAACTGATTCAAACACCTTAAAAACCACACCATCGCGTCGGAAAAATTACTCCAAGAACTGAATTTCGGTTCATACATTAGTGTTAACTTCTTATACTTGAGCTTGGATAATTAAATATGGCCATATAGTTATTGTATATAATTTATTATTCTTTATTTTTCAGCATCATCAGTCTCTAACTGGTTACACTCAACACATGAGACAACCACAGATCAATCAGATGGATAGAAGACCTACTGTTGTCACTGCCAGTGGAGCCGTACAACAATCTGCCGGTCCACATATGCCAACTGCACCTTTCCCAATGCCTGTGGCGGCTGCTGCTTATTTACAGGTACCTTATTTGCTCGTTTTGTAGCCCGGGCCCATATTTTTTCAACCAAACTGACTAACCGGGCCCTTATTCAAGCACGGGCGCTTGTTATTTTTAAAGTAAAATTATACACAAAAATATATATATATATATAGATGAGATTGGTCGTTACAATAATTAATATATTGTCATTTCCAGTTCTCAAGTATGATTTAAACGCAAAAAAGGAAAATTTTGACTTTTTCTACGCACCGCGAGTACGAATCCGCCAAAGAATAAAGTTTTGCGACGCCCTATCAATATTGAAACAACGCACTTGGGCGTCGCAACGCCCAGTTTGAGAACCACGGTGTTACGTAATCAATGCCATCTGTTATGTAATTGGACGCAAAGGTGTGAGTGTTATCTACCAGCGCTTAAAATTCAACACCATTGTGACAAAAGCGCTTCCCATTGTTCTCTACCACTGAAAAATCAGCTTTTACATCGGGCGGGTATTCAAGCACCGGCCCTTATTTATTTTTATGTTCTGTTCACACGGGCCGCTATTCAAACGGGCCTTTAATCAAGATCGGGCGATATACGGTAAGTAACAAGAAATTGAATTTGCATGACAAATGGGATGGCCAAAATCGCATAATCTAGTACAGGGTCCCAATCCTGGGGGACGTGGACACCCGAGGGTCTGTCATGACTGCACAGGAGATCCGCAACGATATGAAAGAGTCTGAAACATTCTCTTGAATTGTCGTTAGCCTTCCAGTATTTAACGTTAGTATGTATTGATTCAGATTTTTAGGAGTTTTATTTTGTCAGGAAATGTAGGAAAATCAACATAAACTATGATTTTTTGGGATCTCGATTTTTACAGTTTTCAGAAATAAAGGCTTTTCGGTCATACTGTGAGACTTCAATTAACGAAAATGTCAATCTTACAAATGATTTTATTGTGAAATCATGAATTTAAAATATCAAATCTAAATATTTATTAGTCAACATATATATTAGATAAATTTTGAACTTTATTATCTTACATTATATATATATAATCAAAAGTGAGTCTATTGTTCTGGAATATCTCTTATTACAATTTAAAATGTTGTGAATAATATTTAGTAAACTTGTTATGCAAGGTGTATTGGCATGTAATATTTTGAAACACAATAATTTTGCTCCATATAACCAATGTCTCCTAACTATCTTAATTAGATATTTTATTTGAAAAAAAAATTTATTCTTCAAGGTCATTGATACTCAAAGTAAAGGTTCACAAATCTATTTGCAAGGGTGATTCTTTTGTATATTTATCTTATTTCATATGATTATTTATTTTCGTTTAGGCTGTTGCCCCACCTCACCCACACCCCCATGCTCATCCAGCATTACATCCTGCTGCTCATCTTGCAATGGAGAGACGTTACATGGCCAGTCTGGAGAACCATATACAACAGGTTAATATTACTGATACTCAGTATTCTAGTGGTGTGGTTTTCAGCCTTCCTGGAAGAAGAACCCCAATGAAACTTTCTAAGCGCTCAAAGAGCCCTTGTGTGATTGATTATATGTATATTTAGTTGTATAATTCCATGTGTCATTACAGAACACTAAGGAAAAACATTTATTATATGATTATATTATTTCTGTGTTATTATTTCGATTAGATTTAAACAGCACGCATATAATATTATACACACTTGGTTTTCAATGTATAATTGCATACTTTAGGTTGAAAACCACCAATCTAATCAATAGGATACTTAGTTTGCTATTTTTGCCCCAACTTTTTTTAGAATTGCTCCCTTGGGGATAATGGAAATTTCAGATGTATCAATATTTAGTTGTAACATAATTACTTCAAACCATTTTTTGATTAAATATTTATTTTCATTTTAGCTCAACTCTCTCAACCATGATCGACGAATACCAAGCCAACCAAGTCGTGCTGCTCAGGCTGCCGTTGCAGCAGCTGCCATCCAGGCTCCATTACTGGCACATTGGCACATGCATTCAGCTCCGTCCCTGCCTCGGATTATTGCATTCCAACCGTACGTTGTTTTTGTTTAATATGAGTCGTTCATAAAGAATAGTAAAGTTTTAATACTGGAAAGATGATTGTTACTTGAGACTAAGAATAATTATCAACAAAATGGCATATGAGAGGTGTTTTCAGGTCGTTAGCCTAGTAAGGTGGTTCTCAACCTTTTTAGTGCCATTGATCCTTCCAGTAATTTGTATTAAATTTTAGATCTTTGGCTAATTTGAGTGAGCAAAATTTACCCCGAAACTATGTATACTTAAACTGTCTTTTCCATTGTGCTGTGTCACATATGAAAAAGTGTGCAAGTGACATGCGCTGTAATAATTCATCGTGCAACAGAGGATATGCAATCCCAACATTGTCGCAACCTTTTCTGTGATTCACAAGATTTAAACCCTGTAAACCAGGGTGGGCAAACTTTTTGGATCAGTAGCCAAGAATATTGTCCACCTAGACTGGCGGGCCATGTATATGTGTAAAATGTGAAAAGTTACATTCTTTGAACAATATTTACAGTGTTACAAAAGCAAAAGTGGGAAACAACGAGTCTAGTGAAAACTAAATTTGATTACAATCTCAACAAATTCCTTATTATAGCTATTTTTTAGCTAAAATTTCATTTGGTATTGGTTTGGTTGTGGCAGCATCGGGCGGGCCAGATTGAATTACTCAGCGGATTGTAGTTTGCCCATGTGAGCTATAATAAACTAACCATGAATTATATTTCAAAATGTTTAGGCCTCCAATAACACCTGGATACATATTCAATCCTTTTCCTGCAAGATTTCCCGTTCTACCTGACGATGGAATTGGTGAAAACTACGAGGTTTGTTTCAAAATATCATGCTTTAATTTTATTTCCCCTTCATGGAAATCAGGACATTTAATTTACTGAAGCTCAAAAGATGATAAAATACTACTTTATGGCAAAAATTGTCAGCCTGATTTAAAATAAGTATGAATAAAACTAAACCATACCTATATTGGTCTTATTTGTAATTAAATGTTTTGCAGATATACTATTTAATAACTTTCTTTCCTTTTTAAAATCAGTATTGGCTTTTAGAGTTATTATGTCATAGATTCAATTTTCATTGTTTTATCCATAAATAAAGCAGTATTGTTTGTTTCAGGCGCTCTTCAGTCTCACAGAGCATCTTGGTGATGGAAAACCACAAGGATTATCCAAGAATCAAATTGAACATTTATTATCGTATCGATATAAACCAGATAATCATCAAGGAGACCAAACTATGTAAGTCTTTGCTACTTGTATCATCATACTTATTTCATCGATTGTTGATCACATTAGACTAGTCCACTATCTTTCAAAAATCGAAGCAAAAGTAAATATTGTCGATGTGATTTCAAATAACGCTGATTTAACGCAAGAGGGAGATTTTAAAGTCCTGGCGTCACTGTGACTTATATCTGACTCAACAACAACACAAACAACATTAATGGGATGGGGGAGGTCGCTTTTCACTGCACAATTTATCTATTCTCTGAGCAATTTGTGACAAGCAAACATGTCACAAGGTCCCCCACTCTACAACAAGGATCACCCTGTATTTTTTTTATCATAACCAAGAAGATGCAATGGCTTTTCGATTGAAATCAATCGTTAAAGATCGATCAGACTCTTTTCATATCGTTGCGAATCCGCTGTGCGGTCATCACTGACCTCCGAGGGTCCGCAGACCCCAGTTTGGGAAACCCTGGGTTAGGACATTAACTGAGTGTTTAGATGTGCCTTGGGAACATTGGGTGGTCATTGATATTAGTGCATTATTATTTACAGCTGTGTCGTATGTATGTGTGACTGGGAACCAAAACAACTGATGCGTGTCCTCCCGTGCAATCATGAATTTCATGCAAAATGTGTCGATAAATGGTTAAAGGTAAGGTTTTTCATTACACAGCATGTATTTGCAATTCACCTTAAAATTTGGAATTTACGCTAAGGAACGTTCTCACTTATCCATCATAGTTAATGTTAACAAAATTGCACATTAAGAGGATGTGTGTATCATTTTGCTAAATTAATGGGAAAATCAATTTTAAATTCATTTTTTTAATTCTAGAATATCTATTTTTTTTCCAATTCTTACTGGGTACTGCAGTGAACCACACTGCTTATAATTGACACTAGATGGAGCCCTTTACATGCTGTCTTTCGGTTAAAATTTACTCCTTTCCTTTCATTTAACAGAGCAATCGTACTTGCCCGATATGTCGTGCAGATGCAAGCAAACTGCAACGACATAATCGAAGGGAGAAAGCAGCAGCACATGTTGCATAGCAGGAGACAGAAAACGAAACTTTTCTTTTATTTGTAACTCTGGCCGGAGAAGAATGATACTATTGGATTACGATTGGCCGAAAATGAGTAGAGTTTATATTGACATTATCTCAGCGGAGGATATTATGGTGATGATTGTATACTAAATGGAAGTCACAAGGCAGCATTTTTTTTGTGTTAATCAGCGTCAACTTCTGATCGCTTTGCCAAATATTTGCATTTGTGTATAATTTTTATTTAAAAGGGAATTGAAATTGTATAATTCTTTCAATGTAAAACTACTCGGAAACATGAAATATCATAGGTGAAAATGTAAAAAATGAAGAAGAAAAAATCAACAAAAAAATTCAAGTATAATGAACTTATCAATGTTCAACTCATGTGTATTTTCATTGTCATATCATGCTTGTTTTAGTGTGTGCCGTGTATATTTGCTATGTCACATGCTTGATTAGACATGATTTGATAATGTCTGAATTACCCTGGATAGCTTATACCAACTTATTAATTGAAAATGAATTGAATTTTTGGAATTATTTGTGAATCTAATGTAGTCGATTCTGTTATTAGCACCAGTATTTTTTTCAAGTTCACATATGTGATGAATTTATTCTTTAAATATTCTTTAAATAACTTGCTACAGTGTTGCCCAAAATACAACTTTTGACTAGGTAATGAATGTTTTTACATGAATTTCCGATTTGTGAAGACTATAAACCAGACAAAGTTGATACTAAATGAAAAAAAATGACATTTTGTAGGAATTTTGGCAAAAAATGAACTTTTTTTTCAAATATTCTCAAAAAAATTTGCTGTACACCAGTGTTGCTCAAATACAACTTTTGATTACTTATTTCAATTCTATTTTGGTGGGGTGCATTTTATATTAATATGGAATGAATTCATTGTTGGTTTATGCTTAATCTTATACAAATTCAACTTTCTGATTGCATATAACTCAAAATTTGGCTCAAATTGTTAGCGACTCTAGGTTTATTACTGTAAATTGCAAGTATATTTGCTCTGATTTTATAGCATTGTACATTCATATGAATTATTGTTCATTAAAGTAGTAGAGCAGGCGTTTGATTGGTTGCGGTGGTAGTTGATTGTGTTCCGCCTTTGTATTTTCTCAGCTTCGGCCGATTTGAGTCGATACTGTATTTTTTTGTGTTAGATTGGATGATTTTGTGTTTGACGTGTTCTCGTTTATTTTTTGTGCTTTAATTACTATTGTTTTAATTAATATTCACGTAATGCTAGCTAACAACTATATGTTTGTGTTACTAACAATTTTGTGTTAACTTGATAGCGATTGCCCCCTATCGCAGCGGGAAAGCAAAAGCAACTTTTTTATCGAACCAGAAACCACTTTAATTTTTAGTTTGTTCTTTTTTAGTTTTATCCATGCTACCGTACTACTAGCAGCGTGTTTGTATACGCATGTAATTGATTTTTGTTTCACTGCTTCTCTTTTTCATTTCGGTTTGTTCGAAAGCGCCTTACTTCGATTTTTGTTATTATCATTTCATGTCCGAGCACTCTACAGATTTTTTCAAAATCAGCTTTGTGCTGGATATGGTTTACAACACGTTCTTGTGTCACTACTCGTTTGAACTATTTTTGATTTAATCTAACTGCACGGGATTAAAGCATTGGTTATGTTAATATAGTTAGGGCTGGGTGAATCCGCAGGGTTCAAAATGATAAAGATAATTCACACAAACTTATTGTACACAAATTAAAATGATTTCAACAAAAAATACATCACAGTATTAAAACTCTAACAACTTGAGCTTTTTTGTAATCTATGAATAAAATTAAGTTTATGAATTGATTGTTTGATTTTGCCCGGCCCTAGCTTTTGTCCGAATCGATTTTGCACTTATGTTTCACAATACTTATAAGGGAAATGATAGTCACATGAGACTCTACCACTTTTTATATCACACCTCAGTCTTCAATTGCATTTAAAAGTACAATATGATTTTTTCCCTAATCAAAATTTAACCAATCTTATGACGAAGTGTCTTTAAGCTCATGATCATCTCAATGTTATCCAGGTTGTTAGACAATTATTAATGGAAAAATACCCTGTCAGATTCCACTTTCTTATTTAAACAACATTATTCAAATGTGCAAATTTGGAGAATATTCTTCCATTGCATTGATTACTAGAACGCTTGAATATTTAATGCATTAAGATTCAATTCATTTTTAAATTGTTTTCGTAAACGGCCAACCTGACTGAGCTAGACAGTGGGAATAACTTGCCTGTTTTGAAGATAAAGTGTACTTACGTTGTTGTGTTGAAATGTCAGGTTTTATCTATATTATGCATCAAAAAAAGGATTCTGATGTAAAAAATCTAGTTATGAGTGTTAATTAATATTAATAATTATTAATACTAAGCGGTGATTTATATTATTTGCACGAAAATTTTTTTTCACTCAATGTTTTAGTTGACAAATTTAAGACACAATATTTTGTTTGCGTTTCTGATGCCATAATTTTAAGATCCATCCATATATAATATTATTTACTTGTAATCCCATTTGATTGTTTTCTAATATTAGGTTTGATTTGGATTCTGTGAGTTAACATAACCAAATTTTGATTATAATGTTAATGCTGTGATATATGTTTTGAGCAAATAGGAAAATTGCTTGAAACGCTATGATTTGTATTTACCGTAGTCTAAATCCGGCATCTGACTAAAATAGAATCTTTTACTGAAGTTAGATTTCAGATAAAATGCCAGTAAAAACAGATTTTCAGGTGAAATGATCTGTCTCATATCTTTTATGGAAACCAACTTGCCAATTATATACCTGTTGTAACAAAACAAAAAATTTAAAGTGTTCCGTGTATTTGTTTTCAATATTTTTTTGTTCATTTTCATTCCACACTGAGCAGTTACTCGCTTTTTGATTCCTTTTTGCCTTTTTTCACTTTTTTCTTTGGTTTGAAATTCTTACTGATCGTGTTGGAGTTCGTTAATTTTCCTCGATTATTGCACCTTTTCATTTCTTTATGAATTTCTTCCTTTCACTTGGTTATCGCTTTGTTCATTAATCTGATTTAAACACATACTTGCGATTATTGGCTGGTTATATTGCATAGCAGATTTCAATAATAACCGGATATTTGAATTATCCAGTGGGCCGTGCTGTGCTTTTTTTTCTTTTTGTGATGTTTGCTCCACCACCATCTTTTTTCATAAAAATATGGATTCAAATCTCAAGCACAAATTAAAAAAAAATATTAAACCAAATTTTTTTATGCTGTTAAAGAGTATCCAGTGAAGTTTGTCAATCAATCATTATCATCAAAATTTTCTTGTAGTTTTGTATTTTTGTTAATATTCATTTTTTTGTATGGATTGCAGTTCTTTTGGTGATTATTTGCAGTGATAATAGGTATAGTCCGTGTTACTTTTTTGTGTAATTTTCTTTCGGTATCCAGAAAACCATTGTCATACGTTATCAAAGTCTTTCAAATGCCAAGATCTTAAGGCTTTTCGTGTGTGACAAATTCAACATCTTTAAGTCATGCATAATCAAGTTACCTAAGATCTTTGGTATCTGTATGAAAAATTTGACTCAGATAATTCAGTGATTTGCTGATTGAATGTGATGCATAATTTTTGATTATTTTCACATATCAGTCTGTCATTTGAGTTAACTCCATTGTTTGTTTATATTTGTTTGTATACTCACGGCATGACAATTGTCATTAGCACTACCATCATTAATATTGTATTAGAATAACCCTGTGACCAGATGAAAAAATATACTAAATCCGTGTAATTTTGAGGGAAATAAAAATACTTACATGGTTAATGGTGTTGTTTGTTTTTCTATTGAAATATGAAGGAAGGTACATATTATTCCAGACTGGGACGAAACTTCGTAAATTCATTTACAAAGAGACAACGCTAATATGTGGGTTCAGTACAAATACGTCATAATTTTGTCAAAATAAGCATGCGTGTGTTGGTATGCTCAATAATAGCTTCATAGTTTTGCCCCATTGGGCAGGCGAACATGGGTTGGTGAGTGCAGGAAATACTCTCTAAATCGAAATATTTTGATTGGTAAATCGATAAATCTGAATTGAAGGTGTATCTACTATCTATCCTACTGGTCATGAAATTCTGTTTTGTTAGGACAAATCGCTAATCCCACGTAGGATTTGCAATCGACTGCGGACTATTTTCAATTTTGACTTCTTTTATCCCCATTGGAACTTCAAAAGTCTGAATTTTCGACTCCATTGAATTTAGAATTTTGACTCCAGGTCCTGAGAATTTTGCAAATAGGACTCCGACAAGAACATGCCGAACTCCAAGTACGCGCCGCGGGTTAAGAGTTTTACCACCTTTGTATCTTCAAGAACCCGACATGCTAAAATGGCCGAACCCGAGATGGCGCTGCGGTGTTAAAATAAATCCCTGTCAAAACTTGGCGCCAGTTTCGCTTCCACTGAAGATGAGAGATTGTTAGATATAGGATTTACACAGTTATCCCGGTGGAGAGGAAAGTAGTTATGTCGGTGGAGTGGAAAGTCGATGAGAGGGCTTAACCACGGCCTCCCATGGGTCTCCATCCGTTTACCAGTCCGCCCTTGAGCAATTATTACAGAGAGAAAGTTTATCATTCTATATTTTTGTCCATAGTCTTTTCGCCCCTCGTTGCTTTTTCTATCCCCAGGTTGCATACGACTGTACCTGGTCTAAATTATGACTTTGACTTTCAATCGCCATGGGAGTTGCTTAATAATAATGATAGACTATATAAATTTGTCTACCGATATTTATTTACCACAGTAGCGACTTATGCTGGTAAACTGCGGTTTCGGTACAACCTGACGCTGTTACACCCTGACTATGGTACTGGACTACATAACTATGTCCAAATGTCTTTTAATTCCACATATTTATGCTCTTATATTTTCCCAATTTCCAAAGTGATTGATTGTAAAGCAAAATCATAACTAAAACTATCTTTTGATCACAAAACCACCATCACTGCTGCACTACTATAAGATAGACATTTTATTTCGAACTCCATTTAGTAAATGTTATAGATGAAGACAATGCGAAATGAGTAAACAAACATTGGAACACCCATAATTCAGCAATTCCTAGGTCTGTACATGCAAAAATTAGAATTTCAAAACAAAATCAAACTGCTGCTAGTTAGAATTTCATTTATACATTAGAACATTCAAGTTTTTTTTATTATGTCAGGCATCTATTATACCGTATCTGTAGTCTATATGCATGGTTGTGGTATAGTATAGTACGGTACCAAAATTGTTGAGGCATGCCAACTAGAAGTACTTGTGGTCCATGGTACTATACCAGACCTAAATTTGTGAATGAATAAGTGTCAGTCTAACTTGCTCATTGTAGTTGATTTTATAGTTTTAATTCCATTCTTTTGAGAATTTTGTTGCTGTTAAGTGATAATAATTATTTTTATACAGATTCATATAAACTAGTTAGAGTTTAAAATGGATTATTTTAAATAAGAACAAAAAATCAGAAAACTTTGCCTCTGAATTGTCAAGTCTTTTGGCTAATTCAAGTCTTCCGTTCACCATGCCTACTTTCAAACTGCGGGATGTGGAAATTGAATTTCCCTTCAAGCCGTATTTAGTACAAATTAAATATATGGAAAGTGTGATTAAGTCATTACAAACCGGGAAGAATGCGTTACTGGAATCACCAACAGGGACAGGAAAAACTTTGTGCCTCTTGTGCGCAACCATGGCATGGCGAAGATTAGAAATCAAAAAGCGTACAGTGGAAAAGTCTTTGATTCCTGATAGTAAAGAGCCTGATTACCCCTTAGGATGGGGCTCTAGCGATGCAGTTCCCGGGGAAGAGCCCGAACAAAGCATCCCAACGGCCCCAAAAATTATATATGCTTCCAGAACCCATTCACAATTAGCTCAAGTCGTCAAAGAACTGAAACGAACTGCGTATGCCAAGGATGCTAAAATCAGTATTTTAGGATCCCGGGAGCAAATGTGTATTCACCCAGAAGTGTCAAAGCAAACCAACAATACTGCAATGATTCATTCGTGTCGTAATAAAGTTAATAAACATCTCTGTCATTTCTACAACAATGTTGAAAATGTGAGAAAAGCAGGATCATTCACAAATGAAGTTTTGGATATTGAAGAATTGGTTGCGTTGGGGAAGAAGAGGAGTGCCTGCCCTTATTATGCAGCAAGGTTATATACAGATTTCTCTATTTGATATCATAAGTTGAAATAATGAGTTGGTATATAAATAATATCCATTTACCGTACGTAGCAAAAGTTATATCTGGACTTGTAAGGGGTTATAGGACCTTTACCATACATTTTTATATCAATTTGGTTTATGTATTTGTCTTTTCTTTTCAATATCTGCTATACTCTCCATTGTAATTGACCATAATTCGTGCCAAATGATATTGTAGAGAAAATTTTACTAAAATTAAATTATGGAAAGGAAATAATTTATCATTTATGCACATTTAACCAATGGCGTACTTGAGCTTGTTTTTGTGTATTTAATCATATTTATTAACATTAATTTTATTAGTTTCGATCAATTAATATAAAGTTATAAACACAAACATATGACTAATAAATCTTTATAAAAAGGATCCAAAAATTTGTCACACAGTCAAAATTTGAGAGTCATTGGTGTGGTAGATTGGTATGTGATCACAGATTAGAATGTGGATAAAATTGAATTGAACTTGAAAAAAAAAAATCATTTTCATCTTCTAGAGAGCAATCAAAAGAGGCAGACTGTGGCATCATTTTCACGCCTTATAATTATTTATTGGATCGGAAAGCACGTCGTTCTCATAATCTTGAAGTATCTGGCAATGTGATTATATTTGACGAAGCTCATAATCTGGAGAAGATGTGCGAAGAATCGGCTTCATTTGATTTAACATCAATGGATATTGCAAAATGTATTCAAGAAACTGGAGAACTATTAAAAGCTGCAGTAAATCTTTCTGAGACTGGGACTGTACCTGATGGTTATGAGGCTGGTATGTTATTATGTTTATGTGTGTGTGGGCGCTCAGGTAGTACATGGTAGTTTCATGTTTCATTCATACATTTGACTCTCTCCATTCAACTAGTTGTCTGATAGTTCAGCTTGATGCCAGCTTTTATTTAATCGTTTAAGTTTGATTTTTGGTTGATAATTGTGTACCACCATATATTTTCAGGAGAGTCATCAGCACTTGGTGAATTCAATCTTCAGGAATTAGCAACGTTAAAAGCATTATTCGTCCATCTTGAATCACATCTTCAAGCCATACCACTTTCTGGTGTAGAAAAGAGTTTGACAAAAAAGGGAAGGTATGATGATATGGAATATTTTTATTCAAAAATGTAGCCCTAGCGCACTCCAGCAGATTTTTATTTCTCTTTCTACGCAGATGCGCTTATTTAGTCCTTAATTAGTCCAGGAGTCCTTTCAAAAAAAGTAGTTTTCACTCAGAAGTGCCTTGTTTGGAGTCTTAGTAACTCTTTGAAAACACCTCGTGTAAAAGTTACAATGTTTTCTTATTTTTACAGATACATGTTTGAGTTTTTGGCCGCTCTGAGTGTGAACTTTACAACACATGAGACAATCATTGATCTTGTCGACAAGGTGGTGACTTATCTTTCCACCCTGAGTAACTCATTTCAAACTAGAGGAACAGCTTTACAAAAGTTTTCGGAGATCCTGAAAATCATATTCAGTGCAGCGGGAGGACAAAATCCTACCCTACCATCCACTCTTTTAAACTCCAATGTAGCAACCGAGATGATGATGAGTGAATTATCAAAATTTTATCGCGTACATATTCGAGAAGACGAAGTAAAATCTAAAAACTCTTGGGGAGGGAAACAAACTTTTCAAACTACGACTACAGAATCTACGGGTACACAAAGAACGCTGAGTTATTGGTGCTTCAGCCCGGGATACGCAATGAGAGATTTACTAGCTTGCGGAGTAAAAAATTTAATTTTGACAAGCGGAACTTTATCGCCGATTGAATCCTTTACCTGCGAACTTCAAGTTGATTTCCCGATCACGTTACAAAACACTCACGTCATTGATAATCATCAAGTTTTCGTTGCTTCTTTAACGAAAGGACTCACAGGAAGACGTTTAGAATCAACGTACAAAACTAGAGGAGATTACAGACTGGCACAAGATATTGGAAATATTCTTATTAGAATGTCTAGAATATGTCCTGGTGGATTGCTAGTGTTTTTCCCATCTTACTTGGCCATGGAAATTTACACCAAGACATGGAGGGAGTTAGCTCCTGATATTATGAGGTACATAGATCTGTAATAAGTAGAAAATGCCCCACGTCTTTCACAATATCAAAATCCAGTAAAAATGTAAGCTTTCTCATCATAAGAGGTACTCAGAAAATTCAGCATAATAATCAAATTTAAGATAATCCAATCAAAAAAGTCGTATCTTGAAAATTTACTTAGTCAAATACTGGTACTGTTTTAAAATGACAGTATTATTTATAGTTGATACATACCTTTATTTTGCTGAACATCAATTTGGAATATTCAGAACATCAGGTAAAAATTCGAAAATTTCGCATCATTTTGTACTATCAGTATGTCATGTTTATGTCACTTTTTTCATCAGGCAGATCGACTTGATTAAACCTTGCACAATTGAGACGAGAAATAAAAATGGTTTGAAAGAAGCCATGGAAAAATATTACTCAGATGTTGCCAAACCTGAGGGTGGGACATTCTTTGCCATATGTCGTGGCAAAGTCTCAGAAGGTTTGGATTTCTCTAATGAAAATGGAAGAGCCGTTGTCATCATTGGTCTACCTTATCCACCATCAAAGGTAACGCTGATGTACATTTTGTTGGGCGCTCCAGAAGTGTGTGTACCGATATGGAGGTAACTAATTTTGTTCGCCTACTTTACATCAAGTAGTGTAAAGGAATGAAACCTATGGGCAGGGGTTGTATTTACTTGGCTATCACAAACAGTCCCCAAACTCATAATAGCCCTAATATTAGGAAAAATTAGAATAAAATTATGACCTAACCCTAACCTGGTACACACACTACAAGAGTGCCTTTTATTGTAATATAGCTCGAGTGCAATCGTTAGGTGTAGTTTAAGTAACCACCTTTGATAATCCAGTTGACGTGGGGAATACCTGACTGGCGCGAATCTTAATTTGTGTACGGTGGATTTCTATTGCTTAGAAAAAATAAATTATACTTGATTCGTATATGTTGGAAACTGTAATTGACCGACATTTACTTGACATCACTCAAGCTTTAGCAAATCTAGTTGTCACACAAAGTTTTAGTTGTGCAAGTGTAGCTGTTTGAGTTTAGTATACTACATTCTTTCCAAACTCAAAAATGAAATCTTATTTTGAAAATGTTCAAAAAATTTAGTATATCTGAAAGTTCTATTACTTGTTTATTTCAGGATCCAAAAGTTCGTCTAAAAATGGAATTTCTTGAAGACTTGCGAATAGGAGGAGCAAATAAAGTTATTAGCGGTCAGGAATGGTACAGATTACAAGCATTGCGTGCTGTTAATCAGGT
Organism: Styela clava; assembly: GCF_964204865.1. NCBI lineage: Eukaryota > Metazoa > Chordata > Ascidiacea > Stolidobranchia > Styelidae > Styela > Styela clava. The sequence goes on along the minus strand of NC_135258.1, from coordinate 8,438,956 downwards.
AATATACTCAATGCATTGGAGAAGATTATTAATATTATTAGACACATTATAATATTTCTACATTAGTAGTAGAAACATCTTACTTTGAGTAGATATGCTTTCCAGCCTTTGAGATCAGTCCATTTGAAAATAAGCTGTACTCAGCTTCTAAAAATGTAAAAGTCAAGAGAAAAGCAATGAAACAAAATTTGTTTCGAGTATTCGCCATCATCGAATTCAGTTTTCAAGAATAAATTTGAATTGTGTAAATTTCTATGTTAAACCTGACCCAATTTTGATTGTATTTTTAAAAATATTTTCTAAATATATCTGGAATAGCAAATAATGTGGTATTGACCATTAGTGTAACTTTTTTAGTGACGACACTGCCCCTTCCTAAATTGTATTATATTTTATACTTTGTATTTTGACTCAGGCTATCGGACGTGTTATCAGGCACAGATATGATTACGGTGCAATATTATTGATGGATTATAGATATACGAAGAAAGACAATCATTCCGAACTTCCCAAATGGATTCAGCCCAGGGTTAACCAATTTGATGATGCAGAAAAGGCTTTGAGAAGGTATAGGTAATTTTGTAATTTAGTTTGTTCCCTTGTAGGCTTCTTATTCTTAGATTTTTCACTGGTATTTTTTCATTTTCCTTGATTTGTCACTCAAATTTTGGACTAGCTTGCCTCAAGGATTCTGTCAAACAATATTTCTTGAAGACTACATCAAAAAATACCTATTTACTTAACATCTCCGTATTAGTAACTTGCAACTCTTTCTATCAGTGGTATTCCTACCTATCATAATGAATGTAGTTTACTATAAATACAAATCATTTATTTTCAGAATTTCATTTTTGATGCAATACTTCGATAGGGTACATCAGACATGGGCAAACTACGGCCCCCGGGCCAAATCTGGCCTGTTTGGTTATTCAATCTGGCCCGCCTGATGCTGCCACAACCGAACCAAAACCAAATTTTGATGTTTTAGCTAAAAATAACCAACGGAATTTGTTGGGATTGCGATTAAATTGATTTTGGGCATGAGGCTTATGGTTTCCCACTTTCGCTTTGGTAACACTGTAAATATTTTCCATAAAATGTAACTTTTACTTCATACTTAAATGGCCCGCAAGTCCAGATGGGCAAAATTTTTGGCCCTCGGTCCGAAAACCCACCCCTGGTCTACACACATTACTTTCAAATTTGATTTTTCTTCATTTACAGGGTGAAATCATTTTTCTGCTCAATCCTAGAAAAAGAAAAGTTGCGTCTCAAACAGCTTTCAGGCGATAAAAACTATGATAAAGAAAATAATGAATGTGGGGAAGGCACAAGTGGCGTTACTGAGGCTAAAAAAGAAACTATATTTTTTGGGGGGCAACAGAAAAAAACAGACAACATTAGCCAATATTTCGCAAAATCGAATGATAAAATTTCTAAAACCAAAAACAAGACTTTTTTATCAATACCGAAGTCAAATGATTTGTCGAATCATATTCCATCGTCGGTCATAGCAGATTCCTGTTCTTTACCTCAAACTACTCCTAATGGCTCTTGCACAGGTTGTCCGACAAGTTCAAAGAGAAGAAGAGTATCTGAAGACGATGATACAGCCGGCCTCGTTCCTATTAAAAATTTTAAGAAAAAAACAAAAGGCCCCATGCTTCTAGATGCCTTGGATAAAGATGTGGTGCAACGCCCACAAGAAGAACCAATCATCGTTGAGGAAGAAGCGACCAATCGTGTGGCAAGAACTTTGCTCGTTATGGATAAAATATTAGATGATCAAAGAAGAGGATTACCAAAAAAGAAAATTAAAATTGTGGAGAGAAAGAAAATATCTGAACCACCAAATTTGAATGTACAAAAGCAAAGGCTTGGTAATCCAGAGGAAGGAGTTGGAGAACGAACGCAAAACTCAGGCAATCATAAGGAAGTTGAGAAATGTATTTCTAATGACAATACTAGCAAATCTTCCACTTCAGTTCGAAACAAACAGCCTTCTGCTGAAGATTGTGATATCGACTTGAATGATTTTTCTAATTGGGATGAAAAACGATTTATACAAGGAAGTAATATGCTTTACCTAAAAGCAACTCGCTTCCTGTTGAAAGGCGAATCATATGCTTTGTTTAAAAGTGCGTTAATTAATTTCAAAAAGGATTCTAGTACTCTTGTTCCTACTTTGAGTAAAATATTTTTAGATGATGAAAGAGGTAAAATTCTGTTTCGGGCTTTTGTTAAATTTTTACCGAAGAAAAATACAGAAGTCATCAACTCTTTTGTGAAAAGTTGTCAAGAAATAACTGGTAGACGTCCTGAGGGTTTTTGAATGAAGATCTGAATTACTAATACCCAATTACCTGTAATTTTACAACGGGATGCCATAAAAATTCTTAAGTTCAAACTTTAACTATCAGGGCGAAGAGGTATGGGAAATCTGAAATCATTTAATTTCAAGTGGTTTAAAATTCTAACTCTATAAAGTTTGAAAATAAGATATTAAAATATACTCTGATTCCAATAAAAATCGGGGTTTCCTCAGCCCTAGTTCACATCCAAACAGTTATTATGTTATACAGTATTTGTGGTCGAGAAATTTCAATAATCATTTTATTGCACCCTGAGTTGGAAGATAGCCGTAAATTAATTGATAACCACCGTAAAAATCGAGATTCAATCAAAGCTATAAACGTTGGTTGCATCGTTTTTTGCATCTTTACCAAAATGCAGCAAATCTGTAAACTTTAGTTTAGTTTCTTTGGATTATTTTTTTTGTAACTTTTTCCAGCTGCCAATCAGGAAATTTTTTCTTATAAAAATCATGTGCATATCTTACCAAATAATTTTATACTGTATTTATTCTGTTATTGACTTACCGTAATCAATATTAATTTCTTTAGACTTAATAAATTTTGATTATGTACTGGTTTTAAAATATGAAAGTCATGTACAAATTGTCTGACACCATGATTCTGCTTAATGAGGCCAAACACATTGAAACACATTTTGTACTAGAATATTCATATAATAAGCTATTTTTATAACTGTCCAATTTCATTCTTGTAAATTGCAATTTCTTGAAAAAAATAAGGTATACGAATTCAATATACCAAATCAGCAACATATTTTTTTTCATTTTCCATTCCACATACTTTCTTCATTTTGTTTCCAACACACTAATAATTTTTTGATATTTGATTCCAACGAATTAAATCAATTTCTTTGTTCCTGTTGAAGCAAATACAAATTACGTATAAATTGTATTGTGTCAATTTCCATTTTATGACTACATAATTGCTTGCTCCACTATTTGCAGCTAGCTTCATTAAAAAATGTGAGGAATATGTCACTTAGCGGTATCGCGTTTTGAAATTCCGCTGATTTGCCAGAATCAGTAATATTTCTTGTTTCTTCCGAAGTTGCACACGTGACTGTAGCATGATTGTTATAAATCTCGAAACGATACTGGGTAATATAGATGAAATATATATTCATTAGTCACCGAGCGCTAATGTGTTAACGGCTATTTTCAATTGGACGCGTTCCACTCGTGGTAGCATAGGCGTCGGTAAGTAAGTTATGAAAATGCGGTTGGCCTATACGGAAATGCGGCTGTCATGGCGTCATATATGACAATGATCGATCTGCTGTTGGATCTTATAGGAAAAGAAAAGATCTCAAATTAGGAAAGGGGACTCCAATGCAATGAGGTCGGAAAGTATGAACTTGATATAATATTATATGCGTAGGACTATTATCCTAATAGATTGAGTTAACTGAAGACATTTGTTGTTCGGATAAAGATGAAAAATTACGAATATGTGCAAACAAAATAGGAGACCAAAAACCGTGAATTCCTCAGCCCTAGTTCACATCTGAAATGAACAGTTATTATGTTAGACGGTATTTGTGGTTAGGAAATTTCGATAGTCATTTCGTTGCACCCTAGTTGGAAGATAGTCGTTAATTGATTGATTGCTAACCACCGGAGAAATCGCAATTCAACCAAAACTATAAACTTTGGTTTCAACATTTTTTTTTTTGCATCTTCACTAAAATACGGCAAATCTGTAAACTTTTGTTTAGTTTATTTAGATTAATTTTTTTTGTAACTTTTTCTGGCTGCCAATCAGGCACTTTCCCAATAAAAATCGTGTGCATATCTTACCAAATAATGTCATACTGTATTTATTCTATCATTGACTTGATCCACGTTGTTTGTATTTAACTTACTGAATTTTGATTATGTACTGGAGTTGAGATATGAGAGTTATGTACAAATTGTCTCATACCATTATTGAGACCAAACTTTAAAAAAATGGTTGACACACATTTTGTACGAGAATATCCTAAGTTATAACTGCCGATTTCATCCTTGTAGATTGCAATTTCTTGAAAAAATAAGGCATACAAATTTAGTATACCCATTGAAAAGTTTGTTTTTTAAATTTCCATTCCACATACCTTCTCCATTTTGTTTCCATCGTGCTAAGATTCCTTTGATATTTGATTCTAACAAATCAAACCAATTTCTTTGCGCTTAGTGATGTCAAATGCAAATTACGTATAAATTGTATTGTGTAGCCAATTTTTATTTTATAACTACTTCACTATTTGCAGCTGGTTTAATCAAGGAAATGTGAAAAATATGTCGCGTAGCAGCCTCGCGTTTTGAAATTCAGCTGATTTGCGAGAATAAGTAATGAGCAGCTGATATTCAGGAAATCAGTTGTTATGATCAATTCGTTTTTTCTTATTTCAAAGAACCTCAGCTGAACTCGCTTTTTAATCGATCGAAATTTAATGACAGTGTACCTTTACCTATTTACGCTTGAGTTCAGTACTACTGAACGCCCGAAGCCGATTTATTTAAGTGTTCATTATCCTTATACTGACGGCAACCACATGAGAAAATGTGAAATTATTTTTCGTTTTGTTCTTCTGCCGTTTTGCGACACCGTTTCGTCAGCGAATGCTGTGCAATCGTTGCGTAACTTTTGTTTTGATTGATGTTTTACGCATGGCTGACATGATTGCGCAATGCCGACGGAACAAAAACAAACGAGCTAGTGTGCTTGCTGACCACAAAGTCTGAATTGACCTTGTGTAGGGCGACTTTGGTATAAGCCTCGTGGCTCGTGTATTAAATGACTCAGCTATAAGTCAGTAAGTGGATTCGTCCATTGCGGGGACTGGCACAGGTAGGTGGGCGAGAGGCAGGAGTTCACTATATGATTGAGACGTCTTATCACTGTATCAGCTTTCATATCCTCGGAAAAATATGTATATTAATCCTACTAGAAACCTACCGGTATCAAGTTATGATTATAGCAAGTCGACAGGTAGAAAAACAGCAATTCCTGAAATCCAAGCTTTATGCGTCAGTTTGTGCAGTGAAGCTGATTGTTCATGTTCGATCTCAATTTTGCAGATGTTGGTAAGAGTAATGTGTAATGAAATAGTAAGAGGTTTTGGAGTCTAAATAAATAATTGGTTTCTGAATTCCCATGACGTTTCCAAAGTGAGTGCTGGACTGACTGCAAAAAACGCGTAACAACCATGGGCCAGCTATCCGAATCCGAAATGGATGAATCCAATAATAATATTGGATCAAAAATCTTGGCTGAATCGTCTGAAAATAAATCAAAGAGAAGAATAAAGATACCACATATTGGAATTCTGTATGGACTCCTGAGCAGTGTCTTCTTTTCATTCAATGCATTGCTTGCGAAACTACTTTCATTGAACGCTGTTCAAATTGCATCATCTCGTTGTTTCATACAATACATTTTTCTGTTTCCCTACCTAATTTACAAGGAAAAAATGGATGGAATCCTGGGATCACCAAAGATACGACCTTTTCTGTGGCTCCGGGGTTTCTGCGGATCAGTTTCAGGAATGTTATTTTACCTGGCTGTTAGAAATCTTTCTGTTGGCAATGCAGTCACGTTAGCTTTTTTAGACTGTGTGCTGTGTCCTATTCTGGGCAGAATATTTCTTAAGGAAAGTCTCACTGTTATGGATTATGTTTTTGCACTCATTGCTTTTTCTGGAGTTATACTGATAGCCCAACCTCCTTTCATATTTCCACATTTGTCCAGCACAACCACAGAAAGTGCATTTGGAGTCATTTGCGCTCTTGTAAGTGCTTTGATGGCGTCATCCTCGTATCTCTCGATTCGAAAGATTGGGACCCAAACACACTATCTCATTGTGACGTGGTATTACTCTATAGTAGGGTGTATCCTTGATCCTGTTATTTTAATAATTTCTGGGCAGTATCAACCTCCTTGTCTCTCTCAAATACCTATCATACTTCTTTTGACGGCTTCTGGATTCTTGGGACAAGTGACACTCACTCTTGCACTACAGCATGAAAGAGCAGGAACAGTTGCAGTTCTCCTCACACTACAGATCATTGTTGTATATTTTGTACAGGTACCGTATTTATTTTTTTTCACAATTTTGACGTTGTTTTTGCTGCTTATGCCAAGGCTGTCGATTCGGAGGCTGGAATTGTGTTTTCAAACTCAGGGGGAATAATTTAGTGTGAGAGCATTGTTGGACACCTCGCCGCCGCTTCTCGTAATATGATGAAATGATGTGGTTCGCCATATGGTTAAGCCATCTTATCAGTTTTCCTCTTCCCCGGGATAGATATGTAAATCCTATCCTACCTACCGGTATTTTTAATATCATATAGGACAATTTAGACAATGAACAGCATCAATTGGTTAAAAATTCGTAAAACTCTGTTTTTCATGACTCTCATTGTACTGCAAGTCTGCAATAAAGATATATTCAATAATTACGATTAGGTTTTTGTCAGATTGTAAATAACTCCCTGTAAATTCTTCATTGTTCTTGCAATTGTGATAATGTGAGAACATTCGAGTTTTATTTGGATTCTGATATTTCAACTGATAAGAGATTCATTTTTATTTTGGTCCATATTGTTTGAACAAATAATATTCAAGAAAGATTATTCATTGTGAAATTTCTGCTGACTAACTATTTCATATTCAATATCCATTCATCAACTTTTGTTTGATAAAGTTTATTCAGAATTGATTAAACACGCTTTATTCAGCCTTCTTTCATTCGAACTCAGAATGCTTTCTGCTGACCAGAAGAATCTAAAGAATAATATTTGTTTAACTCTTTAAATTTACTTTGGTTGCAAATTAAGATTTAAATTTTTATTCTAGACAATATGGACAGCGAGTCTAGTACTCAAATAGACTTATAATAAATGGCTTGAGTTTATTTTCATATTTTAATGTACCAATGGGACAATGGAAAATTAAGTTGTCTAAAACCAATTCAAACAAAAACCATCTCCCAGGCTGATATTCAGCTGCTACTTATATGGATGAGTACATGGTTAGAGTACATAAGGTAGAAACATACCACATATTGCAATGGCCATACAAGGGGCATATATGATCATTATGGACATGATTCAAAATCATTATTTGTGAAGGCAAGTTTTTTGGGCCAATGAATAGGGAATTTATTCAGATGTATGTTGTAAGCACTTCCGATTTTTAAATCCACGGTCATAATCTATGTGCTTCTTATTATACACCATCAATTTTGTAGTTCCAAAATCTCTTTTCACTGTTAGTTTTTTGCATTATATATGGTATGAGAAACGCCAGAAACCTGCATGGATGAGCGAATTGAACTCCTGATATAAACATCAGATAATAACAATTGGAATGTTTTTCATCATTTACTATACAACTAATTTTTTATTATCTCGCCAAGAAGGTCCACTCCAAAGTCGAGATAACCATTTGAAATCAGAATATCCAGGCGCAATTTTACCACCTAATGCTTAACTCAATTTACGGTATGCTTCAATTTAAAATGTTAAAAATACCAGTGATGTTGTTATACTTATAGACTTGTCCTTACATGCCTACAAAAATTTATACTTTTCATATTCGAAAGTAATGAAGTTCAATTTGTTGACTTATACACTTGTCCTTACATGCCTACAAAGATTTATACTTTTCATATTCGAAAGTAATGAAGTTCAATTTGTTGACAGGTTGTTTTTCTAAATGACATTCCTTCCATGCTCAGCATTATTGGAACCGTTCTAATATTTTGCACAAGTATCGGAATCGGAGCAAGAAAAATTATAAATGAAAGAAGGCGGCGAGTGAAGAAGTGACTATGAAGACATTACGGTACTCCCGTAGTATGTGTACCAGGTTATGGTTGGGTCATAATTTTATTCTGATTTTTTAGTTCCATTTCGAGTTCGATATTAGAGTATTTGTTTTCAACTTTTATATTTTCAGGGTGTATTTTAAACTTCTATTATTTTTTGATTAATGAGCCAGTGTAGTGTTTTATAAATTGTCGGAGAATCGTTGCTGTTACGATGTTACCTGTTTGAAATTGATTCTTCCAGTGTACGGTACCGCCCGCATATGGGACAAATTTATTGAATATTTACTAAAATCATTACCTACCTAAAAAAATACTAAAAAACGTCTTATGATTGCAGGGTAACTGTTTTTTTTGTGATTATGTAGTGAAGTTCGTAATTGTTTTATATATTTGCCATTGAGATTTTTATCAGTAATATAATTCCAGATCAGTGTGATATGATTAATTTTTGAATCTGTGATTTTTTATTAATATAAAAGTGCTTTATATATCACACTGCTGCTTTTTTGAGCAATGAAATTTTATATATTTTGATCAGCATATTTATACCGTTTACTTAGTTTTTTACATAGTTTGAAAACTTATAGAAAAAATTTAAAATTTAGCTTTTCTATTGCGCAGAGTGCTTTTGTCTAGCGATACCCTTGATGAGCTGATAAATGAAGAAAAAAAATTTGGTTGCTATGAATCTGTGTAGATATTTGCGTCACTGTTCAGTGGCAACTGCTATCATTTGCTGCTATCGCCTTTTTTGTGAAATCCCGCTTTCCACTATAGTGTTAATCAATTTTCGACTAATGTACTATAAATTTTAAGCTACCGTATATCATTTGATTTAATCTATATCATTTGATAAAACAAAACTAATTTATATATTAAAGCTATAATATACTGATCTGACATTAGTATATTTAGCTCCCACTTTTGAGCAAATTTTTATTGAAAGAGGTGCAACTGTAACTGCTATAAAGATTGTTTATTTATTTGTTTAACAAGAAAGAGTGTTTCAAAGTTTTGAATGATTCCTCGTGTTCACATTTAACAAATTTAATTTTTAAATTGCAATTTTTTAATCAAGGATAAACTGTTATCATTCTCTATATTTCTTTCACTATTCTAGATTATATTAGTAAAGTATTAGCTGAATATCATGCTATTGTTTGTAGAATACTTTTGATGTTGTTTTAACTGACCTGAGCTAAAAGCAAGTAAGTTTTCTTACTTTGAAACTGTTGTCACAAGAAGAATGTTTACTAAAACACTCAACACAAAACCAAAGGTCAATATAACGTCGACATATTGTGGTATCATCAGAACAAAATATAATTATATTGAGTGGACAGAACACCGGACCAAATTATGTCACTTTCATCTATTGGAACAGGCATTGAAAATTCTGCCAACGATTCACAGAAAGTAATGATTGATTCGAAGGTTGTGAGTCAAAAAAAAAAAAGAGGATGCAAAAGATGGGGCTTGATGTCAATCCCAGGAATAGGCATATTGTTTTCATTATGCTCGGCTTTCTTTTTCTCAATCAATTCCACTGTTGTGAAATCACTCGACTTACATCCCGTGCAACTCAGTTTGTCTCGATGTTCAGTTCAATTTCTAATCCTGCTACCAATTGTACAATACAAGCATAAAGAAGTGGATATTATGGGTCCAGAAGGGCTAAAACTCATCTTATGGGCTCGTGGATTTGTTGGATCAACAGCAATGATATTTTTGTATTATGCAATTGATGAACTTTCCGTTGGAAATGCCGTTACTATAACCTACATCAGCGTCATTTTAGTACCCTTCATGGCAAGATTCTTACTCAAAGAAAGTCTCACTATTTTTGATTTGATTTTCGGAGTGATTACTTTAATTGGTGTGATTTTCATAGCGCAACCGACTTTTCTCTTTCCTTTACCGGAAGGTGAAAAGCCACAAAGTGCCCTTGGAGTATTGTTTGGAACAATGAGTGCAACTTGTATGTCTCTCTCTGTTATTATCATAAGAAAATTAGGACGTCAGACATATCCACCATTAAATGTCATGTATTATTCATTTTGTGGATCAATAACAACCACTATTGTCTTGATTGCTGTTGGGAAATTTCAATATCCATGCCTGAGTGATACTCCTCGAATTTTTTCCCTTGGAGTAGTCGGAGTGCTTGCACAGTTTTTCCTCACGCTTGCTTTACAAACAGAACGTGCTGGCACTGTTGGAGTATTAAGGTCTTTTCAGATCATATTGATCTATATTCTACAGGTAAATGTTGCTATTTTACTGTTCTTGTTTATGTATCTTATGATTACATTGTAGAAGCAGGAATGATAAGTGGCTTTGTACCCACAGATGACTTAAGGCGTCTTCCATCATTTAAGAATTTTAAGTCACCTGGAATGATTTATGGTCTAAATCTAATCACCTAAATGCAGGAAGTCTTGTCATATGTTTTATGGAAGTGTTTTCTATCCATGGAAATCTTCTACCTTTTTAAAGCATTTATTGGTTCTATATCTCTCTTGGTTTATTCGTGTGTTCCATAACTCTTTTATTTCCCAGGTCACTGTTTTGGGTGATATCCCATCGTATCTAAGTTTGATTGGAGCTGCACTGATCTTCTCTAGCAGTATTGGAATCGGAATTCGAAAAATTATCAATGAGGGAAAACGGAGGCGAAGCGTTGTGAAGTCGCGGTTGATTGAATCCAATTGAAGTAATTACTTGTGTCTACTTCTCGTGTCATCATTAAAAAACACCAATGAATTAACTGCATATATAGAATTCAAAATTGGCATATTTAACAGGATTACTATCCATGTTAAATTTGACCGTAGATGATAAATGAATCAAGAAAACTAGTTTATAGTTTGTAAATATGTAATCAAGTATATGACCTCATTTGTAGTCACCATTCCATTTTGTGCTTGGCTAACTTCAATGACCATTGGCAGCGTTGCCATCCAGTATATTCTCAAACTAAACTGCATAGAATTACACTTATTTATTAATTAATACGCTTTTTTATTCTGACTCAAAAATAATAAACTCTCTCTGTGCCATATGAGCTTTATTTTATCAGAGACACGAAGTTTTTCGATTTTAGTGATGTACATAGTGTATATGTGTACTTAGTTTGGTATTGCTAACTCCTGTTTCAAGCATTACATTGATGTTGAATTTCTTGCATATTATGTTTATACTCACTGTTCATCACCCTTGTTTGGTTCTTCTTGTTTTGGTGTCTACTTTTTTCTTTCTCTATAAATTGTTATCTTTCATGACATTCTTTTCATGAGATGCAATATTCAACTTTTTATCTGTACATATTTTAATGCCTCTTGTGGTGCCATTGTACTTTGTTCCTGGTAAAAATTCCACCCAATTGTGTGGTGCAACAACCTATTTTAAACAATATATTTGTTAATTTGTTTTCATTTCTCAAAAAATGACTGTGTGCTAATGTGCCGGTAAGGATCAGGTAGTGCTTTATTGCCTTCACTCAAAACCAGTGCCAGTTGTGTCTCATAGTCTGGTGATGTATGGACAACCCCCCCCCCCCCCCAATCTAGGCGATTTATTGTAAGTTTGCCTAATAACCCGGTGCACCTTATGGCCGTAAAATACTGCACTTCAATTATGTCAGGTTTCCATATTCAAGTAATATTATTGTCTCATTAGAAACTGTTGTTTGTTTTATTCTTTGTACTATATACACGTATGAATCTTAGATTTTTCTATTTTTTTTCTTATTCGAGTTGATTAATTTGGTTATACTAGATGTTTTCAACAGGGCTCCACGGCACCCTAGTATTCCACCAGTACAGTCGGGGTTTTCGCAATTGAACTGGTTATATTATGATAGAGCCTTTCACTCAATATTCTTAACTGTCCAGGACTCTAGGTACACATTATACACTCCCACACTATGAAATATATAAACAGATCATATACACTTGATTTTATTTTTTTTTTATTATTATCCTAATGAATATGTGTTTTGTATATATAACTGCTCTTGAGAATTTTTTTTTCTGAATTTTGTGATTCCAAATGTTTTGAGAAATGAGCTTCTACAAAGTATTCTTATCAGCACATCGAATAGATTATGCATACTGTTATAAATAACCTTATTTTGTTTAATACGTCATGCATAATAACATAATATGGATTTTTTGAATTTCAAATCCGAATATACTTTATGTAAATGATTGCCGCCATCCATGCCCAATGTCATTTTGGGCATCTATTCTTGAAAGATTTTTCATATTTAAGGAGAAGGCCGACGAGATTACCACGGCTTCAATACAGCCCCCAGTCCAGATCTGGCATGGGGATAGTTGACTTATATTGATCTTACGCACTAAATTGGAAGGTAGATGCAGTGAATGATCGGCCGCGTTCGGCCTCCTTTGAGCCTCATCGCGGTTAGCGCATTGTCTAACCAGGGGTTCTCAAACTTTTGGTATTGTGGAGCCTGTGAAGATTGAATATTCTTTACGGAGCGCCACAATAAATTTATAAAACCAATAAATTTGACGCTTGGCAAACATAATATAAAGTAGTGGCGGCAATTGAAATATGACCTCTATTAGAACTTGATAGATGTCATGTTTGAATTACCACCGCCTTATTGTCACATTTCGACGCTACTGTTTTCAAATTTTATTAATGTCGTTATTGTCTCATTGGACAGTTATAAAATTAGCCAAGTCCGTATTTTATTAAATAAATGAATAGCTCGCGGAGCCTCCAAGTTTCTCGCTGTCGTAGGCAGTGGCGTATCCCGGTTGTGACAGCCGTGGGCGTCGGCTGGACAGTAGCGCAAAAAAGGGCAAAAAGCTTTCGTCGTAAAATGCTTAAGTAAAATAATTTGAAAATAAAAATAACTGAGACTGGTATTCGATAGGAACGTACAGGTATCTCATTTCAATAATAGTCAATATAAATTTTCAACCAACTATCAAGGGGTTGTATTTTTAAGCTTTGCCATGGGCGCCATTTTACCTAGAAACGCCTTTGGTCGTATGGTGGTTTTTAGCAACCGCTGGTCGGAGTTGCGCAAACCGACACCGACAGAATCGGCGTTGCTACTATTGTTCAGCTGGATCGCCATGCCCGTGTTCTGGGGTGCCTTGGGTCTTAATTTTCCGACCACCCCTTCCGCCTAATTAGACATAATACCGACGGCTCCACTCTGATAGAACCGGTACTCATATTTGGATTCGTCATCAACTAAGCTCGGTGACCTGTGACTCAAGGTTTAATGACTTCCAAAAAACACTGGTAAGTAGGAGAATTAATGATTTGAAATGGTGAAAAATGAAAACAATGTCTCAATTGATTACTAACGGTACGTTGAATGTGGAGTCACTTCATTTTCAACGTCGGAACAAACGACGATGCTTTCATCATCATATTGGTTGGGATTAGGCATAAATTACTTCGAGATATCAAATTCCAATATATTCAATGCAACCTAAAATAATACCACGGCTATCATGACGTATTGCAACTACGTTTTGATTTATCTTTCGCATTATTAAAATGACGTATACATATTTCCAGGTATTGCAAAGTCTTTAGAGGACACTAGTACAGTGATTATCCGTCTTCAACATATTTATCCGGAAAGATTTCCTTAACAACTTTTGGTAAATAGTAAGCTTTTTATACTTGTATCAAAGGCATTAATTCCGGAGTCAATATTTTCCGTGTGGAATAGAATTATTACATATATATGGCGCTGAAACTATAAACCAGAAATGAAATACTATATAAATATACGTTGAACACCATTTGCATATAAAATAAAGTAACATAATATGATAATGTTACGGTAACAAAATGACATTAATAGGGTAAAAGTAACACTGAACGTATTTTGCATATATATTTCTGGGAATTTGTTTTTTGATATCATTTTCTTCGCAGCAAAAATTAACCTTCAATCTTGTTTTTTTTTGAGCCTCTTCAGTAAGGCATAGCTTACGAAGTTGGTCACGAAACCATCTTTTTCTTTCGACTGTTAATAACTTTCCTGAGGCCGATTCCTATACTTGTTGAAAGCACAAAAGCGGCGCCGATCAAACTCAGGTAAGATGGAATGTCTTCGAGAATCGTAACCTAAAGCAAAATGAATTGGAGTAAAAATATTATTGCGAATATTAACTGTATAAGGCGCACCCAGATATAAGACGGTTTTAAGGAGTATATATCGGTCACCGTTAAAAGCTCATTAAACAAAACAAAAAAACTCAATATTTTTAATGGATTTGTATGGAAATAACATCGGTTTGATATAAAATAATAGTACACTTTTGAATGTACGCAATACGTACGCACTACCTGATCCATACATTAGGCGCACCATCGATTTTTGAGAAGAAAAAAAATTTAAAGTACGCCTTATGGTCCGTAAAATACAGTATTACAAAATTGTTTTATATCAGAGTAATCTTTATTTATATTCATTGGATTCATCTATAAGCTTAGTGCCACATTTACCAACGGGGAAGTTCTCCCGATTGAGGAATTTTGCTTTGTATTTGCTGTAGTATTACAAATTTCCGTTAGTTTATTATTACTACATTAATATATATATATGCACATTAGAAAGTATTTGAATTGTACAAAAGTCGTACTGCAACCCGCGCTTCACAGCAGCTGAGGATGCACGGAAGATTGAATCAATAAAGTAGTTTTTATTCATAGTGCGGGAGGAATAAAAAATCCCCAAATTGGCGAAGGCAGGAATTTAACGAAAAAGGCTTGGAATCAGCGGCTCAGAGAGTAAAAGTTGAAATATTAGTTTCATTTTATTTCGACCGGATATGCACAGATTTCTTTTGAAATATACAAGAAAAGGATGCGACGCCGCATTCACACTGTGAAATGAAAGATTATATTATTGTTTAAAAAAATTAACTTTTAGCAACACCGTTAGAATACGATCAAGGTTATGGAGTACAGATATTAGTAAAGCAAACTACCATGAGACTAACAGGGAGAGTATTACTATTTTATGTGTTTTTTTACAGCATGGTCACAAACAAGATTACACAGGCAGATGAATTAGCTGGTTAGTTCCGAATGACATGACAACTTTTTTCGTAAAATTAAATAAGTGACTAAGCTGGAATCCAGCTGCTTTAGAATGTCAGCGGGTGATATTCAAAGAGCCCAAAAACTTGATATTTGTCCACAACGGGAATGAGAACTCTGCCATTTATTTATGCCGTTGTTTGATCTTTGAAAAATGTATGAGCTCTGAAAAGTTTCAATAAGTGGTTATTACCTGTAATATATACACCATTATTATTTGTGCCGATCTCAAGACAACCACAGTTCCCGCACGCTCGTAATGAAGGGCAACAGTCACGAAATATTGTCCCAAATTACCCAACAGTCCAACAGAAAAAAGCATCGGTAGATCCTTCCAACATGGATATTGGAATTCTCCTAGAGCCATCAATACTATTGTTGTCGTTATTGATCCACAAAATGCATAGTACAATACATGGAGCATTGGATATGTTTGGCGACCAAGCTTCCTTATGATGATTACAGAGAGAGAGGTTAAAGATGCTGCCGATATTCCATATAACACTCCGATGACGTTTTCATCTTCTTGCTCATTTTCATCATAAAAAAGAAAACTAGGTTTTGCTATCAAGACTACTCCAATCATCGACAAAATAGCAAAAAATCCATCAAATATAGTCAAACTTTCTTTGAGCAAAATTCTAGCAAGAAAGGGCACCATGATCAAACGAAGATAAGATATGGTGACGGCGTTACCAGCAGATAATTTGCCAATTGAAATAAACAAAAGTATCATTCCACCGGAGCCTACGAAACCTCTGGCCCACAACAAATGTTTGAGTTTTTTTGGTCCAGTAATATCGACTTCATTGCTCTTGTATTGCAACAGTGGTAGAAGTGTAAGAAACTGTACGTAACATCGCGAAAGACTAATCTGAGTTGGATGTAAGTCCGAAGATAATATTTTTGTGAATATAGCAATGAAAGATAAAAATAACCCAGAGAGCAGCGCACATATAATCCCAATTCCTGGTATTCTTTCAATCCACGTTCTTTTTTTATTTTGATTGCTGTCTGTCATGACAAATTATATTTTATAAATTTTGATATTTTTATCGATCGATATTTTTATCGATTAAGTTATCTAAAACAAAGACATGCAGACATTCAACCCTTTAATCTTAATATATATAAGATTTTTGTTAACTCTCAGGGTTTAGGATAGCATACTCGATCTCAAAAATGCTTTCGGAAAATATGACCACTGGGTTTGCGTAACTGAAATTCCTGAATAGGACAATTGTTCTTTTCAAAAAAGTGTCAAAGTGGGCGGGGGATAATTTATCCATATCGAAATCTCCAGAGTTCATATGCAAAAATAAAGAGCCCGATTACAGGGGAGAATGAGGTTGCACACTAGTGCAACTTATAGAGCAGAGGTGGGCAACCTTTTTCGGCTCGCGTGCCAAAATCAGCTAAATTCAACGGCAAAATTATTCCACGTGCCGACCAAAATTAAAAATATTGCTTTGCTATTTTTCAAAGCAAAAATACACAATAATTACCTTTTCAGCATGTACAGAGTGATTGACTATTCGCTCCCGTGTCGAATAAATGGGCTCGCTTGCCAAGTTTGGCACGCGTGCCAGGGCTTGCCCACCCCTGGTATAGAGAGTTACAAGCTTATGCAGGGCCCGAATAATCTTACCGTGAGCATCAGATATAGACCGACCGACCAGTGGCGTTTCTACGTAAAATGGCGCCCATGGCAATGTTTAAAAATTGCCCCCCTTTTAAATATTTGGTTGAAATTTTATATGGACTGTTATTAAAAATGAGATACTTGTGCCTTTGAGTAAAATACGAGTTTCAGTTATTTTTATTTCGAAATTTTTTCATAAAAAAAACGATTAAAACTTTTAGTCGTTATTGCGCTTTTCAAACGGCGCACATGCCATTAGCCATGGCTGCCGCACCCCAGATACGCCAGTACGCCACTGAGACTGACTGATCAAGGTTCACTGATCACGGTTTGAATTGCTATCTCAACTGTGTGAGGCTAATACGCGGAATAGACGAACTTTCCATGATGGGTAATTTTAAGCTTTATATATTTAACTGTAATTTTCCCTCCATACCATGTTGGTCGACCTCAACCAATGTATATATATATATTTTATATCTATATATAGGCTAATATATATATGTAAAAACAAACTAATGTCAACAAACCTCCGCTCAAGTGCGATAGGCATCACTTCCTGATCAATGTGGAGTCGTTATTGATACTTGTGCATATGTGCCAGGCCTTGTGCATATTCAAACATATTGGCACAGAAATTGTCTACAAATGAACCGCCTTGTAACCGCGGCCGCTGTTGACTTGCATGAAGGAAAATCTGCGAACATGTTACAATACAGTACATTGAATTCGGAATGGAGCGTGCCTGACTGCATGGATACAATAAAGCTGGCATGACATCACTAAAACGGGCATTACATCATGTATCCCAGTCAACCCATCGTTGCGACCAGATTATTTGTTGCAAATGAGATACAGTATCTTCAAATTATCGAAAATGGCTTGGAATTCAGATGAGCGCCGTGCCGACACCAACACGCCCAAGCTCTGTTTGTTAGCAGTCACAAATATAACTGACATCCTGACACAAATGACCAATTATTGTAAATAAAAAAGGCAAATTGTTGCCTTATTATATAGGATGCTCTCCAAAAACGAAACCCAGTCCATTTGGAACACATGGTATGGATTTCGTTTTTAGGGTCACCCTGTATTACTATAACGGTCGTACAACATCTAAATGTCTAATCTCAATACATTCTTTCACTATTTAACCGTGTTTCGTCGTTAAACCTTTCAACAAACTACGTACTACAAGCGCGGGTAAATATTACACAACAGCACGTTTGCAATGCCGTGTGTGGTCTGCGTCAGGGGAATAATACACCGTGCTTCGTAAAGCAAAGTCAACAATATCTTCAAATATGTATGAATTGATATTGCAACATAACAGTCTACTAGAGGAGAAAGTAACGTATGCATGGCGCGAAATATCAAACATAACATATTCTTGCAAAGTAACTTCTAACTTTCTAATTCACCATATTAGGTTGGTATGAGATCCCAGCGTCATGACCTACTCTGGTGCGTGATCTTATCTGCTGAACGTGATATCCATTGCACTAAGACACTCTTATAGAATTCAATTCCAAACCCCTGTTATAATTTTGTTAGAGTTAATACTAAAATCACTGAGATTACATACCTAACGTGGCACCCAATTATGTATCTTATAGTGTGCAATCACTGGTTGGCCTAACCTGACCTGGGTACCATTTATTTATGTCATTGCAAGAGAAGTTATTGCCAAACGTACACGACGACCAAATATTGATAATTTCTTCCTCAATGAGGCGTGCGGAAAGCCATGTTGATTTCTGTAACTTCATCGATAGGTTTCCATGCATGACCAGCAGCGAGCAAAATCAAAAATTGAAGAACCAACGACTAATATGCTTGAGGCGTGTTATTTATTTCAGTGAGCTTGTTGCAACAAGTTATTTCGATACGAATGCTGTCTTGATCTTTCTAAGACAAGTTGAGTCGATCTCGAGAGTTTCATAACTATTGTTAGCATTTGAATTAGTTTAAATTATTGTAGGAATTGGCACGTAAAGTTTTACTGTCCTTACTAATTATTGTAAATACCGGTGTGAAATATGAACCTGGTAGAATTTCGACACAATACAGGCCGTCCACACAAAATTCTGATCTGAAACGCACACAAATTTATCTTCATTTCCATATAACTGCAGTCTACTGAATTAACCACAATACATTACATGAACAAGGCGTGGGCTTTCAGTGGTCAAATTTTGTCTCAAATTTCTAAGAGCTCAAGTCGTGGTCAAAATCTTTGTCAATAGTGAGAAATTGATGCCTGAGTCGTTTTTGAACAAATAACATCGGTTGTGACTTCATTACAATGTAACACGAAGCTGTTCAGGCAATCTTTAATAAGGGCCGATATATCGGTTGAGCTCTAATCCTGAGGCACTTATGTGGTATATTGTTTTTATAATTTAATCACACATGAGGGGGCACCAAAGTCTTCAGTGCTTAGGGCACCAAAGAGGCTTAATCCGCCCCTGCCTATGGGTATATTCACTTGGCTAACACAGACAGTCCCCGAACTGGTAATAGAACTAAAATAATGAAAATCGGAATGAAATTATGTACACACTACGTGAGTACCGAATTTTCAGCAAATCTCCCCTCTTAGTTGTAACTCAAAACTTTATTATTTATTTTGTTTGACGGAAAAGACGAAAATAAAGCTAGGTAGCCAATATTTTTTTGGATCACTTCTTGAACAACTTTCATTACAACATTGCAGTTTCCCGTGCATTTCTCAATGGTCTCACGAAGCATACCATGTTATTTGCAAATTACTTACCCTATACAAAGACGCGAGACTCTTATATATATATATATACCATTTTTGTCGTGTCAAATTAAATTTTGTTTATCGAAATGGACATAAATGTGTTTCAAAAGTCCACACCAATGGATAATATTAATTTTGAACTGCAGTAGTATACCGATGTGGTTATCCTTGGCGGTTGCAAAAATTTAAGAATTTCAGTAAGTGTAGTGAGAATATTTCACAAAAAACTTCAACGCGATGGATGTTTATGATTTATTGTGGTGATAGTGATTCTTAAAGTTTCCTTAAAATTGGATGGAATTATTTTTATAGCAATATGCAAGTTAAATGATGAGAGGTATTGAGAATTGTTTAAACATTTCGAAACTTGAACTAGAAAAATCCAATTACTTTCAAGTCACCAAAATAATTGCCGTAAACGAACAAAATCTCTTTTTTTCCAATCTTACCTAAAACCTCCCTCAGTTTCACTTTGATTCTCAATTAAATTGACAATTTGAATTTGCATAGTAAACAACAGCAACTATTATCATTTTTGAAATTCAAAATTACTTTCATGGCGTTTAAACTTAACGTCCAAAAATCAGAATTTTATTTTCGTCTGACATACAATATTTCAACCGCAATTCAAGAAAGGGTCCGCATTTCTCTCCAGAAATCGAGTCTGTGACACCGATTTTGCCGAAAAGAGCAGCAGATGACGTCAAATAATATTTAATATGGAATTGCATTATTTTGAATGATTGATACATAGGGAATTATGATTTTAGTTTCCTGGTTTATGAATATATCAATAAAAACTAGTGTAAAAATATCTATATATATATTGAAACTTCAATCGAAAAAATAACAAATTAACAATAAGCTACAATTTACAGATAATAAGGGGGAAGTGTGTTTTGTGTTTTGTTTCAAAAAACACGTGAAATACGTGGATGGAACGTAAATATCCAAAATGAAGAAAAGTGAATATCCAAAATAAACGGGCAGGATCAAATCTAACTAATCTATTAACTAGTTTCACGCGCCCTCGAAAAATTGTCTACGCCCTACAGTTTGAGAACCACTGGTTTAGAGATGATATTCATTCAGCAATCTAAAAGAGAAATAAGTCGTCCCTTATATGCGATACGGAGGTGAATGCCTCCATACATTTCACTATTCAAGTTAATCTTCAGGCCTCCAAATTTCAAAATTACCAATCACGCCTTCTTCTGTACTGTAAATAAATATTTAACGATCCCAAAACACACTCGGTGATTGATATATTCAGTAGAACGCAATTACCCGTTAAGATCTGTTCCGTTGTTTTGAGTCTTTTTAAAATGATTTTTCGAATTTTGATAAAAAGCTGGCCCACAGTACATATATGATAATATAATTGGGTAATCATACATCCGAGCTCTTATTCGGAAATCTTGCAACAATAAACGTATCCGACATGCGGCAATGCAGACCCGTCGGTTCCGGTTCCGGGTCACCCGACTATCTTGGTGATGTTGTTCACATCTTATTATAGCTTTACGTTTTGTTTAATTTTTTGTACTTTTTAACGCAGTCAATGCCGCATTGCGGATGTATTTGCATGGCGAACTGATGGCAGCAGGGCGGCAGGGAGTATGCACGAAAGAACTTTATCACGACCCAATTGATGCATATATTTCATATATATTTATTCAATCCGATGATAAAAATTAAAAGCCAACTTACCGTGACTACTCTTTGTTTGGAACTATCTGGCCCATCGTTGAAATGAAATTTCACAGTAATGTCAGCTATTAAAAATGGTATTTGATATTTATTGATTTCGTGGTATATGCTGTAGATGGCTAACAGCGGTAATATCACAATAGAATAAAGTTGCAAAACATAATTAAAATGTAATACAATTTTTATATTTCACATTTTGAGTTTTTGTGTAATTTGTATCTGTGCGACCAACTGCACATAATTCAAGTTATTATTTGTTGTTTTACATATAATTTTGTTTGTATATATATTAACATTAGAGTCCAATTCTTTAGGATTGTATCCTTCTCGATATACAATGGCCGAAGATTTTCTGTTTTGAAAACCAGCCTTGTTTTTGAGTGGTATTTTTCACGTAGGCTATAGCATAGCATTATAACTGCTTTTGAGTCAGCCCTTTGAAATTTGAAATAATAAAGAATACAAATAAATAGCCTACCTGAGGTTATGACTCCAAAACATACTAGCAATGTGAACGTATACGAAAACATGTGATGATTCATAATATTTATCAATGTATCCCAATGTAATACCAATCTCAAGTGAAAATACAATAAATAATCGTCAATTTATAACCTTTTAGGTGATATAAGAGGGTTGATGCACACTAACACAAATATTTTGCTGTAACGTTTCGTCGGACCAAAGTAGACATACACATAGCGTAAGGGTGCAGCAAGACTGCACAGCACTTTGAATAGGAAATTTTATTCTTGCTAACATCCTTGTACCATATGCATACGGATCCGTCAAGACACAAAGGCTTAGAAGAAGGATAAGTAGTTAGTCCCGCAGAAACCAAACCAATAGCGCAATTATATCTTTTTTTATTCGATAATAGGTAACATAACTTCTGTCTAATTGCGTACGTTGTAATCAGGAAGTTAAACAATGCGTATATATGAACTAATTTCACCTACCTACTGCAAATCGAACTGGTATGACATTTGTTGACTGTAAATTAGTTCACGAAGTAGGAAACCATCGTTGAACTCTTTTAAATCATTTCCTGACCTCTGACCCCAGAAATTATCTTCTATATCTCTGTATCGTGATTTTGAGAATGTGTTTGTAATTTGGCGTGGAAAAACTAAATTGTCTCATTAAAATCGCCCATTTTATTTTGTACTGAACGAGTCATAAAAAGAAAGCTATGGACGATTTGTACGCTAATTTAGAAGTATTACTAAAAATTCCCAACAAAATTAACAACAAAAATTCGACGATGGTCGCAGCGAGGAGATGGCCACGTACGTACGTATCGCATAGACACAGGTATACGCTTTCATGTCTTTCTAAAAAAGAGGGTGAACGTCCATATTCGAGACGACTTGGCTTTTCCTCCCAGTTTATGTCTGTTTTCTTAAAAAGGCCTAATAAACGTTTTAAGTGGACAATTTGACATCTGGTAGAAGTGTTAGCTCGTAAAATGCAAATAAACGTATTGACCTGTAAGTTTTAAATTTTTAGAATTTTTCTCAGCTATTTTTCGAATATGAAGTGAGAAGGTGTGATTTACTCTGGAATTGGGTTTTAATTGTAAATAAAATTCTCATTTTCGCATGATTTTGCTTACTGTCGAAAAAATTATCACTCGAATTTTCATAAACAAGCATATTGTATTTGGAAATTGTATTTCAAAATATCTTTCAAAATTATGATTAAATTCACATTGTTATTTGATAAAATGAAATTCAATTTCAATCGGAAATTTTATTTTAAAGTGTATCACTAATATAAAATAGTACAGTTACATAAATTTAGATTGCAGTTCCCAAGTTTAAAAATAGCAATTCACATTGTATAATATAAACAAAAAGTTACAGATATTTATTCAGAATTTAGGCAACATAAAACATATCCAACATGCTCAACAAAAGATCCGTCGGTTCGATTTCCCCACGGTGGAGCACCATAACGAACTCCGTGAATCCAGCAAGTCCGACCTAAAAATACAATGAGCTCAATATATCATGCCGAATATATATTCCAGCTGAAAAAAGTTGATAAAATTCGTTACAAAGCCAACAGTTTTACGCGAATCGCGTATTTGAAAAATAAGTAATCTTATAGGCCCACCGATAATGATTTTTCTTTACTATCATTTCAGAATATGATTCATGTTAAATACAAAGCACTAGGAAATAGCATACAATGGCAGCTCGAATGTGAAAAAATAGCTTTTCACGACTACAAGAAGAAAAATACTAACAACAAAAACAACAACATAATAACAAACAACATACAGTACAGCTGTGTCTAATAACTACAATAATGATTGTATTCTATCGGATCTGCACTTGTTTATAATGTTGTTGTTTGTACTTTTCTATTTGTTAGTTTTCTCGTTAGCTACTGGACACAGTGCTTTAAAATTTCTAGTAGTTTAAAGATTATTGTCGTCGCTAGATATTTTCATTTTATCTTAATTTCCTATGAATCATGGAGGATCCGATTTTTGGATCCAAAATTTCGTTGTTGTATTTTTATCCATTGAACACCGTTTGAGTTGCGTAATCTACCGACTCGGCGGTTAGAAATTGAACATTCGTGTCCACATATTTGAGCTTTTTTCTCTTGTTAAAATGATCATCCTTACCACCGGAATCTCCAATCTCTATCCATTCGTTTGTTCTATCTTGAACTGCCACCCACATATCTCCGTTGATAACACCAGAAACTGGTACGTTCTTCGGACAGACCTCTGAAGAATAACATAATCTTCTTTCTTGCTCTGAGCAATGTTGTTTTGAAGTTTTATAGGTCGCTGCTTTTCCGATGTATTGATATTTCATTCCTATAAATTTATTAATAGATAGTCTTTAGAAAAGCAACAGAATGAACAAAATTTGATGAAGAAATTATATTCTGTATAAAACCAACGAAACAAAACTGTGATCGCTACGCTCTTGGTTCAGAGTAACAAATACTGTGTTCGGGGACTAGCCAAGTGACTCCCGTAGTATTTGTACTTAAAATTATGGCCTAACCCTAACCTGGTACAAATACTACGTTCCGGTGCCCGCCATCTTGGTTCACATACTTCGGGAGTAGTGTATTACATGCTGTTGTTTGACAGACGACAACGTTTGTTTTCACTTGCATAAAATAACTCAACAACTACCTAGACTCTAGGTCTACTTCGTGACTACGAGGACAGCAGAAGACAAATCCTTTGTGTGCATGAGCTGCAGCGGATATTCCCCACGATGGCGGACTCCCAAGATCGCGATGATGCAAAAAGCAAGATATATATAATAGCAGTCATAATAAAATTGTATATTAATACTTTTTTTAATAGTGGAGCTTTCAGTTGTGGAGGATGCAACTTCGTGATTACTTTGCTGAGTTGAATGTGTTTCCTCGTCTTGATAAACCTGGGTTGAGATGGTCACAGCGTCATGAGGATTTTCTAGCAAATACCATTCAAGGAGTTGCTCCAATTGTTTTCTTAATTCTGTAATAACAATGCAGGAATATTTTAACACGATAGTATTGAAGTTTTTTGTACAAGATGACGTATGACTCAGCAAATAGGCAACGTATACCACAGCTGGCGACGACAAGCGTTATACATGGCGTTCCAATCCATGTAAAGAAGGGGTGTGCAACCGTTAATGGAGGAGGGCCACATTCAAACATAGGCACGTCTCCTCGGGCCGCACATGTTTCCCTTGTAGGTCGTATTTTGCCCGCGGGCCGAAGGTTTCACATCTCTGAAAAGCATGCTATTTTAATTCAGGTTACGTATAGTGACATACGTATAGTTTCTGAAATTTGGTATCTGTTGTTGGTGAGTTCGATACAAAGGTGAACCAATTCTCACAGTTTTGAATCCCACCACTGCCTACATATGAGTAAATTTCTATCGTGCATTCAACTAATGGCTATTTTCCTATTTGATTGAAGGGTATTCAGATATGTTGTAATGGTTTATACGTAGGGAAGAGCGTATACGTATTTGAAGGAAGGTCAAATATGTTCTCGATGATTTATAAAATTAATCAATTTCTCACCTTCCTCGTTTGATGCCTGTAAAATATAATATGGGTGTTACCGTATGAATCACATTGCTTAGACTTTTGCAAGTTGTGGGGAGGGTAATAGAACAGATGAAATAAAAAGAGAAATTGTTTCACTAATGTTAAAAAAATAAATGAGGGCAGATGATTACAGTACGTCTCAGATTCCCAGTTTAGCATAACTACAACAAGATTAATAGGGAATCTTGAGGATGTTCTTAACATTTCACTATAGCTTTTAGTTTAGTTCAATTTTATACTTTTTAACGCAGCATTGTGGATGTGTTTGCGCGACAAATTGATGGTAGCAAGCAGAAGGGGGGAGTATTCACGAATGAATTTTATAACAAACCAATTGATGCAGAAATTTCATTTTTCACCATCCGACAGTAAAAATTAAAAGCTAACTTACCGTGACTACTCTTTGTTTGGAATTATCTGACCCATCGTTGAAATGAAATTTCACAGTAATGTCAGCTAACAAAAAAAATGATTTGTTATACGGCTAATATAGGTGGTGGCACAATAGAATAAACTTGCAACATGTAATCAAAATATAATGCCAGTTTTATATTTCGTGTTTTGATAATTTGTATAAGTTGTATCTGTGCGATACTTCAAGATAGTATTTGTTGTTGTTCGTAATTTTTTATATATATAAATTTGAATAGTGTTCAACATTAGAGTCCAATTCTTTCGGATTATATCTCTATCGATATATAAGTGCCAACGATTTCTAACTGTTTTCAAAACCGGCCTTGTTTTGAATGGTATTTTTATGCCCATAACATTGCATTATGACTGCTATTGAGCAAGAATTCAGTAAAGTTAGAATAAAAATGAATTCAAACAAATGACCTACCTGAGATTATGACTCCAAAACACACCAGCAATGTTAACGTATCCGAAAACATATAGTAGTACATAATAATTATCAATGTAGCCCAGTATAATACCAAGCTCAAATGAAAATAGAAAAATTAACGTCAGTTTATATCTTTTTTAAGTGATTTAAGATTTATGCTGCGCTCTAACACAAATATATATATATATCTGTAAAATTCCGTCTAACCAAGGTCAGACTCCCTCAGACATACATTATTCAACTCGGTAGCAAGGCTACTCTTGAAACACTTTGAATAGTTATCTTCAATCTTGCTATAGCATTCTCGTAACAAAAGAATAGAAGACAGATGATTAGTTTTAGTCCTGCAGAAACCAAATCAATAGGTCAATTGTAACTTTTTTATTTGATGATACCTTTTGTGTAATTGCAAACGTCACAATCAGGAAGTTAAACTGTGCGTCATATGAACCAATTTCACCGACCTTCTGCAAAAAGAACTGGTTTGAACGTTGACCACTGAAGTAGGCAACCATCGCCTGCGCAAGGATGACACGCACAATCGTGAAGCGTTCCACTGTTTATAAAATAAAAAAATAAAATAAAAACTTTTGTAAATCATTTTCCGACCTCTGACCCCAGAAATTATCCTCTATATTTCCGCATTGTGATTTTGGGAATGTGTTTGTAATTTGGCGTGTGAGGACTAAATTGCCACATTGAAATCGCCATTTTTATTTGGTACTGTTCGAATAGCTGCCATAAAAAGTACCAGAAACCTATGGGCGATTTGATTTTACCATTTACTTAAATTTACCATTATTACCAAAAATTCACAAACACAGTCAACAAAAACAGTGGTCGCAACGAGGAGACGGCCACGGGCGTATTTATGCGCAATTTCGATTTTGTCATGGAATGTCAGGGACACGATACATATACTTCTACATGTCTCCTAAGAAGAGGCAAAACGTTCATCTTCGGGCGACTTTGTCTTTTCTTCCAGTCCAACTCTGTTTTCTTAAAATGGTCTAATAAACGTATTAAGTGGATCATTCGATATCTCGTAGAAATCTGATCTCATAAAATGCAAGTAAACATATTGATATGTAAGTTTTAAATTATTAGTCCGGCAGTATCGTGGCCGAAGCTCGATTTGAGACAGAAAGTTTTTTTTATTGTTTAGATATAATGTCGATGATATAAATAATGATACCCAGGTGGGTGTGGAGTATATAATGTTGAGCAGTTTTTTCTAAGTGGATTTCAAGGCGCTCCGGAAGTATTCGTACCAAGATGACGCTCATCCGGAGCCCTAACCTGGTACACATACAATGTTCAGTTTGTGCGCCATCTTGATGCGAATACCTCGGGCGCTCCTTTTTGTTAATATAAACAATTATTTCATACATGGGTTAGTTTTGAATAAATAGTAACATTGAATCTCCGCACAATGTCAGAAATCCACTTTTTGAGTACAATAAGTGGTAGTTCATTTCACTAATATATATAAGCCAAGACTCATCGGAACCGGAACATTTCAGGTTCAGCATCGACTTTGACCAAATTAATATATACCTGTGGAGATAGAGGGTATGCGAATGCGAAACCGAGATGTGCACCTGCTATGCCAACATAGTTGAGTCAAACAGTTTGATCACTAGTACATCACACAAATGTTCTTGAGTGCTTCGGTTGTACGTGGCAACGCGCACATTTTTGCGCACATGCATCAAATTTCACTTGTTTATTGACTTATGGGTTTTTGACGAGCTTTTGTGTATGATTTCATCCCATAGAATTTGTATGCTGTTCTAAATAATACTAGTTTCAGCTTTCTCATTCATTCAAACCGCGTGTTGGAAGTAAGTTTTGTAATAGTGCGTGTTGGTTTTCAACTGGTTTGTTTATATCCATCATTTGATATCCCTAAATCGGTGATGCCAGTAAATCTTCATTACAAAAAGATCGGTATCATCTGCAATAAAACCAGCAGTATCCACTCAAATGGCAGCTGGGGGATGGATACTCATATTATCTGCTCCATCCTGTGGCGTTTCAATATGAAACCTGTCTTTTACCAGTTTACATGAGTGCCAATTGTTATTTAAACTTAGCCAGAGACAAAAAGTTTCGGACTGCGGTTGGCGTGACGAAATGTTCGCTAATCGCTAATATTGGTTTGCAATGCGATGAAATCTCATCTTGGCATTTCTGCCTCTCGCAATTGCTGCGTATACTTATCGGGGAAGTTCTGTGGCGTGGTTATCAAATGAAAAAAACATGGGAGTTTTTTTCTACACGTCTACTACTCTCAAACCTTGAAATTTTGAGAAAACTTTTGTCCATTCGACCTTTTTTTGAAACATCCCCAACAACCACAATTAATTCTGTCATTAAACTTCCAAAAGAAGCACATAAAATCATCAACAGATGCATATCACTAAGTCCTAAGTAGATATTGCTGACTTGATCGTTATTTTACCATTTTTCATGTAATGCTTTTTGGTAAATCTGTTATCTATCGTAAATACAGCACATTTGCCTATGTTGTAGTGTAACTTTTTTGGCATCACTTTTTTGATATTTGTAGTTAGATCTCCTGGGGCTCTGTCAAACAAAGTTACATACAAAATATTGGTTGTAAGTTGCAAAACATGATCATGTTGTTAGAATAACCATTTAATTTACCCTCATTTTACCCCCCGTATATCATTCATTGTCGAGAATATTAATGAAATCATAAAATTTAAACCCGTTTTCGCGAAGAAGCAAAAGTGTTTAGAGTCTTTGGTAGTTTGAAAAGCATTGGCATGGAACATAAACATGAATTACATGCTTTCATAGGGATATACTATAACATGTCGCAATTTTCTCATTCGTGTTCTCGTGATAGCATTATCAATCCACTTGAACCACTGCCGACTGCATTAGCAGGCTTGTATTGTTAATTGCAACAATAGCGGGTATTTTGAAATAGTACTCTTTATTCACGCAAGGGCCCCAGATGAATGATCACAAATAAAAAAAACTTCATGTCTGAAAATAAGGTTAGATCCAAAAGGCCCCTCATCTGTCAGACTATATTAGAATTCTTCTCAACCATTACTCGAATATGATGTGACAGAGCGTGATTAACACTAGAATTGGGTTTTATTTATAAATAAAATTCTCATTTTTGCATGGTTTTGCTCTTTGTCGAAAAAGTATTATTTAAACTGTCATAAACAAGCATATTGTAATTGAAAATTGTATTTTGAAATATCTTTCAAGTTAAGAACTTTCAGTTCCAAAGGTGATAAAAAGCAATTCAAAAATGGTTACAGATATTTAATCAGAATTTTGGCAACATAAAACATATCCAACATGTTCGACTAAAGATCCGTCGGTTCGGGTTCCCCACGTTGCAGTACCATGACGAACTCCGTGAATCCAGCAAGTCCGACCTAAAAATACATATACAAGGAACTCGTTATATCATGCTCAAGGCCCGATATATATATATGTATATATATTTCAACTGAATAAGGTTGACAAATGCGTTGAAAAGCCAGCAGTTTTACTCCAATCAAGCATTTGAAATATGTGTAATCCTATCGTATATTGATCATTTTCTTGCTTTATCACCATTTCAGAATATGTTTCATGTTAAATACAAAGCACTTTTGAATGAAATAACATACAATGGCAGCTCAGATGTGATAATATCGCTTTTCACAACAACAAGAAAAAAAATACTAACAACAAGAACGACAACATGATAAAAAAAACAATCCATAGTACAGCTCGTGTCTAATAACTACAATAATGGTTGTATGATATCTAATCTGCCACTGTATGTTATTATGTTGTTGTTCTCGTCGTTCGTACTTTTCTATTTGTTGCTTTTATTTTTAACTACTGGACAAAGTGCTCTAAAATTATCAAAGGTTGAAGATTGGTATTGTCGATTTTTTTAATTGATCTCAAATTTTCTATGAATCCTAAGAGATCTGATATCAAAAATTTCGCTTTTCTATTTTTATTCGTGGAACACCATTTTTATACCGCCAAGCGTGACCGCCTACCTCGAGGCTGGTTTTGATTTTGCGTACTCCTTGCTCAGACACGTTTCAATAAGAGTCGCGTGGGCTACCGGCACTACGGTAATTGGACATTCGTGTCCACATATTTGAGTTTTTTCTCTTGTTAAAATGAGCATCCTTACCACTGGAATCTCCAATCTCTATCCATTCGTTTGTTCTATCTTGAACTGCCACCCACATATCTCCGTTGATAACACCAAAAACTGGTACGTTCTTCTGACAGACCTCTGAAGAATAACATAATCTTCTTCCCTGCTCTGAGCAATGTTGTTTTGAAGTTTCATAGGTCGCTGCTTTTCCGATGTATTGATATTTCATTCCTGTAAATTTATTAATAGATAGTCTTTAGAAGAGCAACAGAATGAACAAAATTTGATGAAGAAATTATATTCTGTATAAAACCAACGACACAAAACTGTGATCGCTACGCTCTTGGTTCAGAGTAACAAATACTGTGTAAAATTTCACTGATTTAAAAGACAAAAATCAAATTGTATTTACATATTTTTGAGAAAAGATTATTTTTTTTCGGTACTCCAGAAGAATGTGAACCGAGATGGCGGACACGGAAACATAGTATGTCTATCAGGTTAGGGTTGGGCAATGGTTTTATTCCAGTTTTCCTTATTTTAGTTCTATTGCTAGTTCGGGGACTATCCAAGTGACTCCCGTAGTATTTGTTCCTGAAATTATGGCCTAACCCTAACCTGGTACACATACTACGTTCCGGTGCCCGCCATCTTGGTTCACATACTTTGAGAGTATTGTATTATATGCTGTTGTTTGACAGACGACAACGTTTGTTTTCACTTGCATAAAATACCTCAACAACTACCTGGATCGACTTGGTCTACTTCGTGACTACGAGGACAGCAGAAGACAAATCCTTTGTGTGCATGAGCTGCAGCGGATATTCCCCACGATGGCGCACTACCAAAATCGCGCTGATGCAAAAGGCAAGATCGCTCTAAATGAAAATGGAAGATGTAATTTTAAAAGCGTAGAACTGTCACACAAAAGCGCAAAACGGGTTCGTTTCCAAGACAAGTATAAATATGGCTTATGAAAATGATTAGGTGAATCCTTTTTGCGAAAGAAAGTAAAAGAAATTATATAAAAATGTTAGGGTAGAGACAGTACGCATTGTCAATCATGTTGTCGTCAAGATGAATAATGATAGAAATGAATCGAATACTCTTTCACTTTTGAAAACAAAATCAGGGCTGTAAAAGTTACGAAAGCCGTCAATTTATATTCTTCTTCGGTGCATCGAGGATCGAGACTGGTAAATCAGGATGGTAAATCACTGCGGTTTCCAGTATTTAAAAACTTAAAAATCTGCATTCAATGGATCTGAAACAAATCATTTGATAGTGAAATGTCGCTATCGAAATCGAATATTCTTGTGGTCTAACATCAACCGCGTCACTACACAAAATAAGCAAATACATACTCAAATAATCTCCAGCCTCTAGCCACTCGTTGTTTTTATCAATGATAGGAACCCAATTATCGCCTGGGATGACGTCGACTACTAATTGTTTTCCTCCATTTTTGTCGACACACAATTCTTGTGAAGAGCACAATCTTTTCCCAAGTACATGGCAAAATGATTTTCCACTTTCCCATGTAATAGTTTTGGTATAAAAATGAAGAATTGGACCTGAATTAAAATAAAATGAATCAATCTCTAGAAATTTATAACACACACGCACCAGCAAGTCAGTAAGTTTCAACCTTTTAAACCGATTTCCGATTTCAGAATATAACGAAACGGATATATAATGTTACAGCGTGCGGTACGAGTTAAGAAAATGCCGATTACTGACAAATAAAGTTCTGTTATTATGCCATAAATACGCAAAAGAGTATGCGCACAGTTGATTTTCATTAACACGCAACAGACTCTTCTTAACGCCAAATAAGTAATCTTTGATTCACAATTTTATCATTTTATAGCATGAAATATTTTATGCCAATCAGAAAAATTAAAAAATAATTTGACGCTGAACACATGAAAAACTTCGTGGTTCACGCGTGTTCCGCGGAACATCAGTCGGTCGGGATCAGCATGCTTTCCGGAATTCCAATTTGAGGGTTTTGTTTACAAATTTAGGGTGTGGTAGAGATTTTGCCACAAGAGTTGTTTAAAAAACGTGTAATGTACTTGACTGACGACCTGCGCTGATACGCCACTTTCAGGGATATTAAAATGCAATTATAATAAAGTTAGGAATTAAAGTGTGTTGTCACACCTCGAATTTTATTTTGGGGGATCAAAAATTTAATTTTTAATTATGAAGCATATCAAATTTTTTCAGAGGGTATCACCTGACTTCTGAGCAATCCAAGTCGAATTTATCTGGAAGTACAAATTATTTAGCTTTTTTTCAGCTAAATTACTAAATCGCCTTGTCGGATTCACTCTTGCACGGTATAAATATAAATGAGAAATTCTGACTTGATCTAACCGTCATTATCCTCCTTCAGTTGAGCTTTGAATTCTTCCATGTTAACACCTAATCCTTGTTCACCTTTTTGTCCTTTGGGCCCCAAAGCACCCTGTGATATATAAGATATTAGAATTGCAATGATCGTTACGTGTAGCAATCGCACCAGAGGTCGGAATCAAACGACTGCCATAATCATATCAGTGGTTCTCAAACTTTTTAAGCCGCGCCCCCTTTTTAGAATTCGTCAAGTCTCGCGCCCTGCCTAAAAAATAACTAGTTTACAATGAGCCGCAAACAGATAGTGATGTTGTGTGTTGTCTTGTATGTAGTAAAGTATGTTTTATTCCACATTGAAAATACTTGAATGGAACACCAATATCCAAAATAAAGAAATGTAAATATCCAAAATAAGGCGGGCAACATCAATTTTAACAAAGATTTATATTTGCCATTAGATAAACGTCCCCTCAAAAAACTGTCTACACCTCCCTTGTAAGGAGGTAGATAGTGTTTAGCATAATCGAATTTGTGAAACAATTTTATAGCATTTATGCAGCGTCAATATTGCTTGCATAATTGATCTTCAACGTTGTAGCCAAGAGATTATGAGCGGCTGGAATTTTAGAAGCGGACTATAATCCGATTCAAAGAGACTAGAGAATATATATATATTTTTATTTGACATATTTATAAATTAAATAATCGACTATACACATGTTTAAAAAAGTCCAACATAAATTCTGATGTTGGTATTCGAATCAAAATACGTCGACCCAAGAATTTGTTTTTCCAATGTGCGTTGGCAAATGTTCATGGGAAATTTCTTTCAAGAAAGTTCAAAACAAGTTTTTTTATGCCCACAAATTGCGACAAATGGATTCAAAATTAAGCAATTCAACACAATGGTTTCCGGTTTGAGAGAAACCTTCGCAAATAGGTTTAAATCACATTTACGTCTAGTACTAGTATTAAATAAAATAATTTTTGTTTTGACATTTATTTGAATATATGCAAGAATTTGGCTATTTGAGTCCTATAACAGTGTTATTGAATTTAAAAGCAGCCTACTTGAAATTTAAAATAAAAATTGTCAAAATTACCATCGTTTCTACTCTGAAACGGTTCGGATACCAGTTTTCGTAATCAACGATAGATTGAATTGAATTGTGTACGATTATAAACGCTTGAAAGTAACATAGCTAGTATTATACTTGTACAAACAAAAGAAACGTATATATTAAAGCAATGCTAGAAGTTTTCCCTCCTATAATAATTCATTGTTTTTTAATTGAAAATTTTCCTGTTTTCAAATTTGTTTAAAGTACTCTAATACAAATTGCTCATATAGTAATAAATGCTCACTCTTTTTCCGGGCCTTCCCATATCGGATGAGGTAGGCCAAGTTTTCCATTGTACGCTATCTTCACATTCCGTTAGAACTTGGCACTCTTGCGAAAACGTTCCTTGCACAATTACAACGAGAAATATCAGACGGAGAAAATACCGTTCCATATCCGCACGCGCTTGACAAAAGTGGCAATGCAAAACAAGCGCAGCTCGGGGCAATATTTATGGTTATATAGCAATATTATTCGTACCAATTGGCATGGAAATCACCGAATTGACGCTGTCGACCGCGGGGATCGCTATTGTTGAAGATCAAAATTTATTGAAAAATCTTCGCAATACCACATAAATACCATTGTGTATACATCATTATTCTTGTAGTCGACGAGGGAAGTTAATGTAACAAATCAATCACTATGGTGGCCCATCGTTGTCGCGAGATAAAAAATTTAAAAAAGAGAAAAGAGAAATAGAAAACTAAAAATAAAATATTAATTAAGCAAAAACAAAGCAAAAAAAAAGAAATAAAAAATTGAAATGCAAAAGATAACAAATGAAATGAAAAATGGAATAAAAATGTGGGTAAAATAAGAATATAAAGATTGACAACACTGGTCCTGTGTAGATGGGGGTCGACTGCTTTCGTACCTTCGTGGATAATTTTAATACCAGTCGTAGGGAATGGCCATAACCGAATACTTGACTATTTTGAAAACGTTCAGAAAAAAATTTTCGAATCTGGAATTCCGAATACATTCTAAAATACTCCAAATATTTTATTCACTTTTTTAAAATCCATGGACATAGGAATTAAATTTAATAATATCATCATTGTAAAGCAGCTATAAATACAAATGGAATATGTGATGATATTGAATTAGTGTTTTTCTTGCTTCTGAGAAAGGACAAACATACAGTATATACATACCTATGAGGTGTATCTTGGCGAGCAAAAAAAAAAAACTATTTTCCAATGAAATAATTTGAGTTCTAAATAAAAATCGAAGTTCTTAACAGCACACACAATTTTTAACAAAACAAGAAAAGAACAAAGCACGATTGTCTGAGAAAATATTCTAAGAAGCAGAAATAGCTAAAACTACAGCTATTTAACGTTCAAGTGAACTGGAGTTAATGGGAAAAAAATTTAGCACAGATTTTGTTCTGCAAACAATAATGGTCCTGTGTAGATGGAGTCGATTGCTTTCGTACATTTGTGAAAAATTTTCTCTACAGTCCTAGATAGCTGGCTTGATTTTTTATGCTGCCAAATTCAAATTGTGCAAATACACAAGCATCGTGACCAATATTTCTGCAGATTAGTGGGCCAATCGTAGAAACCAAGTTCGAAATAGTAGAAATCTCGACTGTTTGAGAACATGTTTTAATTAACAACAAAGCAGAAATGGCTACAATTACGGTACTTCCGTAGTATGTGCACCAGGTTAGGGTTAGACCATACTTTTATTTCGATTTTTCTTATTTTAGTTCTATTACGATTTCGGGATAGATTTCAGTCCTTTTACACAAATTGATGTAAAGTAGGCGAACAAAATTAGTTACCTTCATATTGGTACACATACTTCTGGAGCGCCACAATTAGAGCTATATAACGTCCAAGTGAACTCAAGTAAGGCAAGGTAAAATTAGCACAGATGCACTGCAAACGATAATTGCAATGTGCAAACGTTTCCGACCATTCAAATCACGAATTATGTAGCTTTTATTAGTCTATGCAACGAGCGACTGCAGGAGTTTCCTGTTTTAGGGAGTCATTCTGCAAGTCATTGAGTTGTGTGTCTGAATATGGCGCAACAGTTTCTTATTACGTAATTCCCAAAAAGGCACCGGAAACCAGTTCAAACGTTAGCAAACTTTTTCTCAGGAGTAAAAGTATAACTTAGCCATTCCTGGGTGTGGTGGAGACATTCTCGCTCGGCACTCTAGACGAAAATACCTAGGCTGCTTTTAGTCAGTCAATATGGAATTGGACTTGTATATTTTAAAAACGGATATATTTCACAATTTAACATCGGATAAATGGACTTCGGTGATGTGTTGAATTTATATATTTTATACATTGTATTCTTATGTCAAGTCCATGCTCCCGAAAACAAAACAATATAACTAATCCCATACCCGACTTGGAATGGTAACCGGACGAGAGGTCGTGGTTCGCCATATGGATAAGCCGTCTTATCGGCTTTCCTCTCCCCCGGGATAAATATGTAAATCCTATCCTATCCTATGTCATGTTTAAGTATGTGGAAAGTATTATAATATATATTAACGCCATAATGTAAACTGGTTGTAATGAGTTAGTGTTTTAAATGAGGTATAGCTATGAAAATAATATTTACTAGCAGTGTATCGCCAATAATTGTAAAATTAACGAGAAATGAAACTGGTAATCTGAAGTCGAGCGTGGACCGGTCTTAAATCGCTTCAATGGGAGTGATTTGGACATGCCTGTCTTTGGCCTCTGTTTGGGGAACGTTCATGCTTTTAGGCGAATGTTATTAATTAAACACCTATGCATCATTTTGTTAAGTTGTATTTTTCTTTTTATTGTTATTGTTTTGAAAAATCGCTTTTCTAATTAATTGCTGTACCAATTGCTCTGAAATTTCAGTGAATAAAAATTGTTGTAGTCGTTAGAAGAAAACTACTCTTTTTATTTCAAAAATCGACATAAAGTGGACTTATAGTTCGTTTTGTTATCATGTTGTTGTTAGTATTCTTCTTTTTCATAGTTGTTTTTGTTTTATTTTCTTGGGTTCTATGGAATTCGTTTTTCAGTTTGAAGTTCTGTGTGAAACGTCACTAAAACTAAGGATTGAGCGTGGCGGTTCTGCTACGACATTTTAAAAATTAACTTCCCCGGTATTGGTATGGGCCCTTTGCGCAATAACACGTTCGAATTTTAAACCCCGATTTTTTCAAAGTATCCGGATTCAAGTCAAAATACTTTTTACCACGAATTTAGAATCTCGTGGCCTTGCAAAAAATGTATTAAATGTTCGCTCCTAATTCAAAGAATGCCACTTTCCGCACGGAAAATTACTCTTTCCAACAAGTCGTCTTTTGTATCGATACTTCATAAACTGGAGAAGCCTTAGGAATTTTAGTGAACATTATTTTTTTCAATCACTTATATCAGAAACGCGAGTATGTCTACAAAACGCGCAGCGCTTGAAATGAACTGGCCTTTTTGACAACCCGCTCACTGACTGAATCGCGCCGCCGTGAGAGATCCTCAAGTTTCAATTGATGACAACCGGTTGTTTGAGTGAGGGCCTAACCTAAATTATCAGCGGAGATCCTGGGCGCCTACCGGCTTGTAGTTTTATCAACAACTGCATACATGTTAGTTATAAATCGTTATCAGATAAACATCTGTGTGCGGTTATATATATTGTTTCAAGCGTCTTTCAACAACTTCTAATCAAACGTCTTGGGAGTTATTTGCGGTTACCAACAGCTGTTTCCCATGAGAATATCTCGATATCTCGAATTCTACTAAACACGGCCTTCAAAAATACCAATACCTTCTTAACTTTGTAACGCCAAAGAAAAAAACATTTAAATTTAACGCTTAAAATTTTATAAGATAAAGTATAACATTAATTGTTATTGACATAGATAACTTAGCATAGAACATTGGCAAAACAATTTTCAAAACTCTTCAATCACAATAAGTAGCGAACCGTTCTTGTTTTTTATTGTTATATTTCCGGCATGACTTTCTAAAACGAAAAAACTCGTTATTAGTGAGTTCGATTTAAATGAGAAACTTTTCTTAAAATTTTGAGTCCCAAGTACTTACTTCTGCGAGTATATCTTACAAAATTTTATGAATTATACATGGCGAATGTACCCTTGAAAATAGGATTAATTTTCTAAATAAAGCAAAACGAAGACTAAAACAAAGTAATATAAATTTTCTACAGTATCTGGAGTCTTGACTTTCTGTCTGAAGAATTCGGACTTCGTCACATGCTAGTTGAAATGTAACCGCGGAATCGTCACACGGTGTATTTTTAATGTCGTCCACTACTGATTTTAATGCCGTCATCACACAAAACTTCAAAGTGGAAAACGAAACACATATATATATCCCACAAAACTTTTTAAAATAAAAGTAATAGCTTTCTAGCGACTAGAGATGTACAGATACAACTTTTGTCGCCAATACCGATCTGATACCAACTTAAAACGACGATACCGATATTCCGATAATGACATATTGATACCGATCTTTTTTCATAATTACCATGTAATATTAAAAAAGTCAATATAAAAATTTGGCAGCGAAAATGGTCAAATTAGTTGAACTAGTTGAAAGTTTAGAAGTACCTGGTTCAGCAGTAAGAGGAAGGCGATTTTTTTGACAACAGCACGAAAAATAGAAAAAAGGGAATAAC
Source organism: Styela clava (assembly GCF_964204865.1). Lineage (NCBI taxonomy): Eukaryota > Metazoa > Chordata > Ascidiacea > Stolidobranchia > Styelidae > Styela > Styela clava. The sequence goes on along the minus strand of NC_135258.1, from coordinate 8,400,335 downwards.
AAAACGATCCATAGGTCCGCCTATAAGCGAACACATTTCCTGATTTGTTCGTTCAAATCAAAACATCGATCAAAACACTTCAGCTGTGATATGTTTATTTAGATATTTACCTTTTGAATTCGAAAGCCCATGACAACTCGCATAAATCGCGGCGGTTTTGTCACCATGCTGCCCGGTTTCTTAATACCAGTACCCAAAATGTAATTTGAGTTTTTAATTTTATAACAAAATTTATTGGTAGAAAGACTAACAAAAATTTCTGGGAGAACCATGTGGCTGCTTGTTATTCACAAGCATAGAGATCCATGAGGACAAGTCACTAATGCGAAGCCGCATTTCAGCATTATCGTTCAAATACATGCTCATCACTAATCCGAGTAACTAATCTAACGTGTGCTCTTTATTTCATTTTATCCAACAACATATGAAAAGAAAGCAACAACCTCATTATTAATGCGATGTACTTATTTGATATAATCAGCACTTTATCTGTAATCTTGTTGGAATCTTGGACCACGTTGTGAAGCCCTGGTATAGAGTAACATCGAAATTAAATTGAGTTAAATTGTTTTATCGTGTTGTCAAAACATTTGTTGATGTCTATCAGCTAATTCCACATTGTCTAACTTTGAGCAGCATAGATCTCTCTCATCAAGCCGCCTTTCGTGCAGACATTGCTTTCCTGCTTACAACATTAGCAAAAAAAAAAAAGAATCATTGCAGCGTGTGTCAGTATATATAGTAGAAGTTTATTCGAGTACCGTTGGTCAGAAAGAATGCAGGGGTGCGGCTATCGGGTCTCATTTTTTTAAACCAATCGGCGCTAGAATACAAATTTCATTTTTTCTCAAGTTGTCAAGATAAACAATCCTTATGTGCTGAACTGACTGCCTAATTCATAATTTTCAGATCTCACGAAGTGGAAAAAGTACATTGAACTTCTCTTAGCGGCTTGTTCTGGAGACATCAGTTTTTTCAATTGAACGGAAATATCACCGTCAGAATTACGCGCCAAACTTTACGATGCAATTAGGCGGAAGATTGCCGTCGGACTCATAGCTGTAAGTAAATTTTTAAAAAAAAAAAATGTCATCTTAGATATTTCGGGTTGGCCAATATTTTTTAACATTAGCCTATATTGGTAAAAAATTTGCTTCGATAGTTCGAATATATTTGAAGTGAACTGGGAATTAATTGATGGCACGAGTTGCAGCATCACCGGTCAAAGAAAACTAGAAATCGGGGAGAGCCGGCACATCAAAAATGACAGATCATGAAGCTACTCAGTTGAAGCATTTGTTCAAAATCAATCCTGATATGACAGCGAGTATGCGACACAATGAATTCTATAAAAACATTCTACAAGCCTTCCCGTATTGGATAAACGACTGTGGTCAACCCCGGACGGAATTTTCAACTTGGCTTCTGGAGCTAATGAAACTAAACTCTCCGGATGATGCTGATTTGTACGAAACCCACTTGAATGATATAATCCTTGATATCACAAAGAGATTTCTTATGACATCTGGACGAACGATTTCGCAAATTACAGATCATCTTTGCATAGAAAAGCCAGGTTTCATTACCCAAGCGAAGGTTTTGCAGCTCGTTATAGATGACCCGTTGCAGATGATCATAGCTGATTCAACCAAGTACTTACCGACGGGTCAACGTTATGTGGAATTGACCAAAGAGGCCCGATCATCGATATTTTCAGCGAATTTCGATTTGCCTGAAAATCTGAGAAATACGATTTTTCCACTGCTGACTACGCGCGTGATGTGGAATGAGTTACAAAGTGTATATAAAATTGTGATAAAAACTATCCAAGTTCAAAATCTGATGAGAAGATATGGTTGTTTTTGCAAGTATCTCATTGAAACCGTTAAAACTGTTGAGCCAAATTTGGACGCCGGGAGTTATAGCACACACCTTCAAAGCCTGTTAAAGCCACTCATATTGAATACTCTGGATAAACACCCGATTCAAGGGAAACATATCAACGTTTTGCTGCAAGAGGCTTCACTCGCTGGATTGGCTGACAGCTCATTCGTGCGCGAAGTGGCAGAATATTACAGCTACGAATTTGTGTTCGTTGCGCCCAACATACTTGCTCTTCGCGAAAACTGTGCTATGGAGTTTAACGAAGGAGGCGATGTCCACGAAGAGAATTGTGATTCTGGACCAAAAAAAGTTGACCCGATGACAGATCTAAAATCACCCGCAATTTTACACCTTCTTACTAAGCAGCCTACGTTTATTGACATCTTTGACGTATTCAAGGCTGTACCAGAGGTATCTCGAGCAGTTCTTGCTAATAATTCAATGAGTTTCTTTGAATGGTTGATCAGCTTGTCCAAACGTTTGATGGCACACGATGCTCCAATATTTGAAGCTCATTTGCAGAATGTAATTCAAGAAGAAGTGGTTCAGCTTCATTCTCGACAGCATTGCCAGACTATACATCATGTACACAGTCAGTTATGCATGCAATATGCGATGCTTCTCAGTCCTAAATTTTGAATTGGTGTTTGGAACAACAAAAATCTCCATTCACAGTTCATCAGTCTTGGATATACTTGAAGAACTCGAATGACCGGAGTCAGTCTCCTCACGAACCAGAGTCATCGAATACTGTTATTCAACAATGCGACGTTCGCAAAGTAATCGCATCAACTGAAGCACTGCTTAACGTAGTCTACTCATGCAAACATTTATGCGATGTTATCAAGGCAATAAAGGAAATTTCATTAGAAGATGTAGGATACATAATTCAGAACAATTCCTACTGGTTCGACTATATCGAGAACAACATTAGAGATCGTAAAAACAGATTGAAGCTTACCAACCACATCATAGAACAAGCGATTACTTGTTTAGAAGAAAGAATTCTGAAAATACACGAATTAACTTCGCTCTTATCTGAGGGGGTTTCAAATTTCATTTCAACTGAAACACTTGAAAACATTTTGCAACAGAAAAGAGACATTTTTGCTTTGGCTGGAGACGTAATTGCGGATTGTTACGTTGGTGTTGTACGGCAAAGAGGAGGAGACGATGCGAATTGTAGCAATGAGTATGAGGAAAATTTAATGCGGCATGTGTTGGTATATTTCCCTTCATCTGGAAGATGCGATATTTCAACTCTTCTTGGAATTTTTCACAAAGACAACAGTTCCCCGAACCCTGACTATATGAAATGTTTTTTCCTGATGTTTCCCATGCTATTTTGTGCGCGTGGAGATGTGATTGTTTTAACCTGCATGGCGCTCAACAAACAAGAGAAGTACAGAAGTGGAATTTACCCAACATGTACAACAGAAAACGACGTCAATGACAAGAAATCAGAAAAACAAAATATAAAGTCCCATGAATCTCAAAAGCGGTGTTCTCCTCCCCGACTAGATTGTCACGAAAAAAACTCTAAAAGCACGAGACTAAGCATTTCTCCTGCTGATCGTTTGTTTCATAGCAACGAAGACATCACAATAAATACATCAAATGACGGTAAGGTTATTGGCGGCAAAGATTTTGATAAAATGTACAAAAACACTGACATTATAGTTGTGGACGAAGACTGTAAGAAATCGCCCATAGAGAATTTGATCGATTACTTTCCTGCATGTGCTTTAGTAAACATTGCGATTGGTTTACTTCTGAATAACAATAGGAAATTAGAAGCCAAGAAATTATTGAACGAAGTTCTCCGTATGGCTGTAACGTCTGATAATTATCGTCAAATACTCAGCTCGACGAAACTGTTTTCAAATTTTAAAGAAAAAACTTTTGAAGCGTTGAGAAATAGCATGAAGTTTGAACTTCTACGCGGTCAAGGAGAACACGCGCAAGAAGTGAAGCTGAAACAAGATGAAGGTAGGGCAAATGTAAATTTCCCATGCCCATCCCATGCATCTGGATGTAAAAAGGATACTTGAATTATGTAGGTATGGTTATTTTCCTTGCTGGGATCAAAGTTGCTACTCTAGTTTGTTGATATATATTTCAATGCCTGGGGCGCATAAAAATCTTCAATTAACATTTTAGTATTTTTATCTAATAAAAACCCTGCTTTATTGAGTGATAACCTTTTTCCGGATATTCAAAAACTATGAATATATTCATAAGAGAGCTAGCTCGTAGCTATTGGGAAATAACGATGTTTTTATGTAATATTCGAACCCAACTAATTGAGGCGTTCAGCTTTATGAAATTATGTTAAAGATACCGAAGACAATTCACAAGTCGAAGAAATCACATGTACTACGAGCAAAACTCCCGAATTAGCAGCAGATACCGTTGAACCTACGTCAAGCAACATCTCCGAAGACAAAGTGATGAAAATATTTCCGCACGTTCGTTCGCCCAAGGATTTAATCAGTGATGACAAAGTTATAAAACTCTCACACACGGAACAAACTTCTCTTTCTCCAATATCGCGGGAATCTGAAAGTAATATATTAGAGGATCGATCATCAATCAGCGATACCGGGAAGACGAAGATAACAGATTACACCTTAACGGACTCAGACAATTACGTGAAACCGAAATTTAGTAGCCACACACAAAAACGATATTCGTCAGCCAGTCCCGTAGGAAAATTATTCGAGTTTTTCAACATTTACCTGGAGTTCAACGAAGGAACGTGTCCAACTGATCTTCTCATTACATGGGCGCACGAAAGCTTCCGTGGTGAAAGATTTGCTCGCAGTCGTTTGGCTTTCGAAGCTTATCTTTATGATTTGGCATTCCAAAATTACGACATAATTATTTTGAGTGGAAGTACTTGTGAATTTGGTGTTACCAAAATCTCTCGAAGCAGTGCCTCACTCTACTCCTCGTCGCAAGTCGCGGAGCCAGCTAACCTATTCTTTCTGAAATTTAATCCGGAAGTTTGCAAAGAGTGTTGTTCTTTTCTCTGTACTAAACCGAACAAGCTAAGCACTTTGACAGAAGTTTGCAAGGCTGTCAACTCGCGGTTGCACGACCATCTCGAAATCTTTTCGGGCGAGGAAGTTACTGCAGTTGTTCGTTGCCTAGTCTTGGTTTCAGTATTACGTAATATCAACCTGTTTGATTTTTCCAGAAACGAGCCATTTGTATGTCTTTGCGATCACAAGAAGTCACATGTTAAGCCTACTTATCTACAATATAAACACATACGTGAGTACCAGAATTTGACCAATGATGACGAAGCTATAAAACTTTCACACACGAAACAAGCTTCCGTCGATTCTGATATTTCTCCAATATCGGGGGATTCAGACAGGAATATATCGGAGGACCGATCATCATTTAGTTCCAGCGATATCGAGAGGACAATGGAGCTAAACTACTCTTCAAACTCATTAGAAAATGACTTGAAACTGAAAGTTCGTAGCCATACACAAAAACGATATTCGACAGTCTGTCGAAAAAGTCAATTACTGGAGTTTTCCAAAAATTACCTGGAGGTCAATGCAGGATCGTGTTCAACTGATTTGCTCATCAGAAGTGCCAACGGACGCTTTCGTGATAGATTCACTAGCAGTCGTGTGGAGGTCGAAGCCTATGTTTACGATCTGGCACTCCAAAATCCGCGCTTATTTATTTTGAATGGAAGTGCTAGTGAATTGGGCGTCACAAGAATATCTCGAAGCACTAGTCCTCCCAACTCTTCGCAGCAAGCTAACCTATTCTGTCCTAAAATTGTTTCGAGAGTTTGCAGCATTTGTTTTGCTTTTCTCAGTACTAAATCAAACAAGCGATGCCTTTTGAGTGAAGTTTGCGAAGCTGTCAACGCTGTGAAGTTTGCGAAGCTGTCGGTCGAGGTTTCACGACCGTCTTGAAATCTTTTCTGACAAAGAAGTTGCAGCAGTTGTTCGTTGCCTAGTCTTGGTTGCACTCATACGTAATCTTCACCTGTTTTGTTTTTCCGTGAACGAGCCAGTTGTATATCTTCGCGATCACAAATAGTGACATACAAAGCCTATACTTTTCCTCAATATAAGTACAGATGTGAGGTAGAGAACATTCGGCAAAATTCTTCCTTGACCGACGCCATTCTGCTGATGGCGGACATTGTCAGAACGTGCCACCCTACATCTCAAACTTTGTTGCAGAATATGTGGAAAACTCGAACACCCCTACTCTAAAAACGTTTTTGGGACTGGTATTTCTTTCACACTCTCTTTTAGAAAAAATGGGTTCGTTTTTCCATCATCCGACGAAGAAACAATATCAGTAAAAAAAAAAAAACTCTGTATCACCATGTAATTCTAATAATTCCCTAGTTCATTTTTTTTCATTTTTTCGTTACATTAAATTTTTCTACTGTTCATGATTTGCCATTTGAAAAAAATTTTGTGCTGCTTTCTAAGCTTGCATTTTCCTTGGTATGCTATTCATTTCTACTTGTTTTGTGCATTTGGAGAGACCCTAGTAAAAAGACACTTATTTTGGGGACGAAATGTGTGTTTTTAACAATTTATTTAATCTGACGATTGGATCACGTTTAAACGATAATATATATTTTTCATTCCATTTATTTTTTTTAAACTTGTAATAAGTTCTTGTTATAAATATCTCAACTGGTCTAGTGTAAATGGAAGAACCATAATTGTGAGGCACTATTTCCGGCCAGTTGGGCCAGTTTAATTAAGCACCACTGCATTGTATACCGTCACACTTAATAAACACATATTTGCTTGAGTATTGAGCTTTGTATTAATATTATATCACATATGTAGCACTACCGTCTTTTTTGGCAGGTTTCGGGGCTTATAGATATCGTCAATTTTTATAAGAAAGCCAGAAGCCCATCAAAATCACGCTCCGTAATAACCTTTCCGTGATATTTTTAACTAAGAAAGAGAGAGAGAGAGGGATGTATTGTTCCGTGACCAGAAAACAAGCATTGATACAATAAAAAAATATACAAAAGTAATTCGGTATAGACTGAGGGGAGCGATACGACCAAAAGGTCGTCAGAGTCCGTCCCTACGAACTAATGCATGTAATTGGACAAGGTACCTAGTGTGGGACTCAAGGTGCCGGTTTTATTCCTTATTCTTATCATGACAGGGAAGCATTGACAGCATGTTTTTAGCTCCTTAGAATCACTAATTTGTAAAATAAAGAAATTAACCAAATAGTAATTTTTTGATGAGCCGAGTTTAGCTGTGCTAGGGAGTTCTAAGATTCAGATATTTATTTTCATTCAATATGCGATATGAAATAAGCAATAAATGAAATACATGCCAAAAAACTACAAAACGGATATCCGTTTATTGCACTTAACAAGGGGTCGCTAACATTGACTCAATTGATCATCTATTCTAGATCATCAAGGTGGTCCAAGGTTGTGGGCTTCGGGGGCCACAAAATTATTTTTGCATTGTCCGCGGGTCACAATAGTGCCAAGAATAGGTAAACAGTGCAATACAAAACAAACACTTTCATCAAGATTTTAAAATACCTTTTTCAATTATATTCTATTGTTACCGACATATCAAGCAAGCATTGGGGGGGGGAGGGCATAATTACTGAACTATCTGCTATATAGGCAGCATTTTTTGTAATAATGTTTAGGCTGATTGCAAAAAAAAAACGGCATGAAGTATATATATATATAAGTATTTTGTTAGACGATAACATTAATATTTAGTTATCGGGCATATCAAACCAAGGCTAATATAATCCACATTAGATTTTTAGTTGTCTATGATGCCAAAATTGTTAGCATATATTCTCGACCAGAAGGATAGAAAGCCAGATGACAATTTAGACTGCCAAGCACATTATTCAACTTCGCTGGTCATAACACTAATCAATCCAGTGACATTGGGGAAGTAACAATATGTCCAAATTTTTTTATGACGAAACAACACCAAATGCGATTTTTGATTACTCTCCGAATGCGAAGCGGGTCACAGATAATGAAGCTGCGGGCCACATGTGGTTCGCGGGTCTGGGTTTGGACCACAATGATCTAATTCTAGCTAGTCAGAAACATATTGTAGCTGAATTGAGCAACAAATATAAGGACGGAACAACTTACTATTAAACATTTACTAAATTAAACACAATGAAAAAAAAGAACAAAAAAAAATCGAAATAAACTACGAGTATGGCTGCAAGAGACAAATTTTTTCTATTAACATTTCCAGCTCTCAGCGTAGGGGTTTTCAGTGCATGTTTGTAAGAATTATAATTACATATCCGAATGCTATTAATTAAGAAGCTTATTCCATGATCTAATACAGTGCTCTTCAACTTTTTGGTAATTGCGGAACCCCTGATATAATTTTTCGTTTTTTATGGAACCCCCAATTAACAAAATTGGAAAAAAAAAAACACGGAATACTCTAACACGAAATAATTGTAATTCAAATATTTCTATTTCACCAACGAAACAGAAAGAAGATAATAAGCGTGAAATTCAATGACTAGGTTGTTCTTGCATTTCCTTTGCAATCTTCTTGAATCGTGGCTCCACGGCGCTCAATGCAATTCCCATCCTCATGTCTACACTCTTTGCACAAATTCTTTTTTTCGTTTTTAATAGTTGTTAAAGCAGAGAATGCTGATTCACACAAATAGGTATTATGAAATTGACACAGAAGTTTTAATGCTTCGTTTGCAATTGCTGTAACCTCTTTGTGAAGAGAAATTAAAAAAAATTCTTTCCATGTTTTTTAAGGTATTAAAAAGTCGGGTTGCACACTATTTTTACTATATTCCAACAAAAGCTGAACAACATGTAACTATGGTGCGACAATGGCGTTTTTTTTGTTAGTTGCATAACAATGACTAAAGTGACGCAACAACCGAAAATATTTCTCTGCACTGTGACTAAACCTCCTATTTAACGAATTGGCCTACTTGTAGTTTGAATGAGACACGGTGGTCTAAGAATATTTATAATGACGCATCAACATGCTGAACCAAGAAATGATTTCCCCTTAAAAAACAAAAAGAAAAACGCGGAACCCCTAAGGAACCCTATATAAACTCACGGAACCCCACTGTATGTGTTGCCGCGGAACCCCTGTTGAAGAGCACTGATCTAACACCAACTAATTTGATCGTTTATGGTGAGTTTGGTGGAAAAGCGATTTACATAATAAAAGCGCCTGTCTGAGGACCACGTAATTACCCTGTTTCCAAAACTAGTTTGTGAATACGGGATGTTTTTTGTAGTGATGGTGGTGCATTAATTTCAACACTCAGATTTCATAAATATCTGCCATTATTATTTTGAAATAGGACGGAGTCGTGAACGATGATCGACAACACATATCGCAGGGATTGCTCGGTTTTGTGTACTTTCAATGCGCCGTAACAAGGTTTTATCAGCTGAGCCCAATGCAATAATACCGTATTGAATATGGCGCTGGAATGAGTAGTAGACCATGTAGTCTTGTCGGCGCGTGAATCTTTCAAGCTTGTATAGTAACCCAGTATCTTCAACTAAAATATCGTTGCAAGTACCTTGGGAGAGTGCAGAATGTTGTCACCTTTTTTTCTATTTCTAAGATATCTAAATTATCACCCGTGAAACGAGCAAATTCTTTAGCAATTTCTTTCTTTCTTTTCTGTTGACCAACTCGATAACCTTTGCAAAGTTATCTGTAATTACCCAAGTTACGTTCGCTATGAATTTTGAATGAGCGGCGAGGGAGACAACGAAAAATGATTTGGTCGAATATAAGCTAATGCTACCTAGACTAAACACATGTTTTGAATTAAGATGTCAAATATAAAAAAAACTTCTTCGCGTAAAATTCTTTGGTGGCATACAAGGAAAGTATTTATATCGACACCGAACTCTCAGTCGCGACGAGTTGTACCTATAGATCAGGGGTCGGCAACCTTTTGTCGCTCGCCGGCCAAAATAAAGGGTTGCAAGTCATTGGCGGGCCGCAAATATTTTTAGAAAGTTGAAATCCGAACGGATGGCCGATGAATCACATTTTTTTCACACAGATCATAAGTTGAATTTTAAGCAACGCGCGAAGACTGCGCCAACTCGTGAACTCAACTTGGCCGACTTACTTAAAGAAACAATTTTACAAATGACATTAAATGTGACACTTTTTGTTTCATCACGCTTTTCTGAATTGGACACTGAATGAAGCCAAGATTAAAACATTTCACAAATTTGGAATCACTAATCCAGGTTCTCAGCTGTTCTCTCTAATGTTCATTTTCGAAAATAATTGTTCGCATGCCCAATGCCCACGTACTTCTTCAAAACATCAATGTGAATTTTTTTCGCATGGTTTGTCAAATTTTCTATAAAGAAGATACTTTCTATAATAAAAGTGATACATCTCTCGAATATAATAAAGATTTATTTCTTCATTGTACATCTCAAAAAATTTCATTTGAATATTTTCTGCGCCATTGAACCCTTTGCACTTAGCATCAACTTTTCTGTGTTTTGTTCCCATTTGTCTAATTATAATTGAATTAAGAGCTCATTAAACGAGTAATTGTGAATTATATACTTGTTAGGTTATAATATACTTTAGTCTACACGTGTCTCGCAATAAATTCTGTTACGAAAAGAATACAATCGTCAAAACAGCTCTTTTGATAGTATAATTCAGTGGAGCGTTGCAGGCCGAATTATATTACCCAGCGGGCCGTAGGTTGCCGACCCCTGCTATAGATAGTTTTGTCATTATTATTGGACACGAAATGGACCTTGTGGATCGTTTAGTTATTATGTTGCTGTTGGAATTCTATTTCTTGTTGTTGTTATCAAATCTCATTAATTACAGGACCAATTGCTAAGAAACTTTCAGTTGTGATTGGAAACTATTACATTTTATTTCAAAAATTCTATGTGCCAATCAACGGAATTTGTTTTTTTTTGTGTGCAATTACGCCATCTAAATTAGGTGAAGCTCTATTACGTGATTGTGACGTAGCAGTTGCGAAATTCGAAATTAAATTTTCGATTCCGATTCTCGATTCCTCGACATATCTTACCGAATAAACCTATACCCACCTAAGCAACACCATATGAAATCAAACAAGAGCACGATGTTCAAATTCTGGACGGACAAGAAGGCCGAAACTAAGTAGTATGGGTATCCAATCTGTCACAGGAGACAAAATCGCAAAAAAATCCTTCAGAACCCACAGAGATTTTCAAAATAAATAAACGTTAGAGCCTTTCAGCGAAATATATATATATCATATACAGTGAAGTTTGTGGCGTCGAAGCAACTCAACATATTAGTGAAGCAGTTTATACATATATATATATATATGTTACAAAAACGATTCCGCGAAGAATCGATTCTGTAATCGAATCCGGACTCGATTCCGCCATCCCTAGTCTTGAATGCAACATCCAACTTATTTGCATAGACCAGGGCTTCCCAAACTTTTGAGTTCGCGGCCCCTTTTAATATATTAAAATTTTTCGCGGCCCTTGTTCACGTTAATAATGCTAAACAGTTCGAAATATGCATTTTTGGTGTCTTATTGGCACAGCTAATTATCAACTATTATTATATCCTTACCAAACAAAAAAACAAGCACATATTTATTCAGATTAACGTTTCTCAATTATTCAGTGTAATGGGTGCGAATGCTTTTGCTGCATAGCAAGTCCAGCCGTTGTTCAATGTTTGTTTATGTGGGCCTAAATGATGAATTATGATGTCTGGCCACCGACGACATGGTCCTCATCTCGAATTGTTCACTCTTATAGATCAAACTTAGCATAACGCAGCGGTTTGTGCGACGCCAAATTATCAGGGAAAAAACTCATGGCGGACCTACACGAAAAATAAGCTGCCTCAAAACAAAACACAATTTTGTCATTGTTAATATGTGCTTTACGTCTTTTGATGTTTTTAAACATGTAGGTCTAAGGAAAAAAGTTAAAGTTTCTTTCTTATCTCTGCCAGTTTTTCTTTAAAATCCTAAAAAAAACTCATGTTTGATAATCTCGGTTAAGCAAATGAATAAACTACAGTCTATGAGATTGCAGCATGTAGGGTTTACCTCTTATCTTACGTAACAAGAGACCCTACGTAAAAGAAAGTAAACAAAATAAAATGGTAAAATGAATTTGATTCATATACACATCATTTGCAACAATGAAACATTTAGAATAAATATAATATGTTTCGAGGCCCACTCAGCAAATCGTCCTCGAAAACCGCTATCTTAAGGATTAAAGCCGTCATTGTTATGCAAGCACCCGCAAATCGGGTTTTACAATCAGAATATGCATTGTTATGCAAGCGCGATGATTCTACCGTGTTTCCCCGAGGATAAGACCAAAACTTACTCAGTTAATAGCGCTCTATTGTTTTTTACTTAATCCCGTGGAAGTAAGTCGTTTCAATTTTGCTAGGACGTCGCAAAATTTCGTGATTCGTGAACGTTTCAACCAAACCATATCTTCTACTTTTACAGAAAATTTCGTTTCGTATTTATATAAAGCAGTCTTTCTATCAGGGTCATCAAATGCGATTTTACTGACTGTCGTTAAGTTTTTGTTCGTTTATATGATCAATACGTATTTTCACGGGGAGTCGCAACTTGAGCATATTTTTGGAGGGCTTCACAATACAATGAAGTTCGAGAATCACTGAGTCCCAGTCGATAGCAAGAAATCGTTTCTACTTTTCAAATGGTTAATAATCTATACGTAGTAGTTATTTTAAATAAAAACTATAAACGTACTATTTATAAGCAAATCGGTATACATATTTTGTATAATAAAAAATCTCGGTATTCTCTATCCCAAAAAAGCCCTAGTGTTGTTTTCAAAAGAAAATTGAAGACACTGTCTTATTTTTGGGGAAACACGGTATTATGATGATGTATTCACTCGGAATCGTGAAATGTTTGATTTACACTATTTTTAATAACTGTATTTCGCATCAAGAGTCTGAAAAAGTACAATTGATATGGTACTTTGTGTAAAATTGGTGCTCTTTGCGGCCCCTAAAATTCGTTTCGCGGCCCCTAGTTTGGGAAGCCCTGGCATACACTAATATAATATCACCTGTCTTCCAGACAAGACTGAAAAATACGCGTAATATATAATATTGGATTTTTAATTGATAAAAACTATTTGAACAGGAAATGGTGGATATTTATATGCGTATCCCTTCGCGGTCTGGATAAGTTATGCCGATAATGACCAATGAAACTTATATTAAGGTACAATGCATTGGTTGAGTAACCTTCATTAACATTTGTTCTTAACAATATAGTAAGATAGAATAGCAGACCAAGAAATTGCAAGCTGAAAAAGCACCATAAAAAGAAAGTTTACATGTCGAACCATGGGCAGTGGGTAAAAAAATGTAGTGGAACGAAATGAAAGAAAATAAATAAGAAATTGGCAGTTATTAAAACTGCATGGTGATACAGAAAATAATTTAACATTTGCTGTGTGTATAAACATTGAAGAGGCAACATTTACCGATCTGTCAGTCACTCAATAGGACGGACTATATGACTCATAACGTCTTCGTCAACTGATATTTTTCCCTCGTCGGATGATGGAAAAACGAAGCCATATTTTCTAAGTGAGAGTGTAAAAGAAATACCAGTCCCAAAAACTTTCCTAAGAGTAGGAGGTGCTCGAGTTTGCCACATATTCCGCAACAAAGTTTGAGATGTAGGGCGGCACGTTCTTACAATGTCCGCCATCAGCAGGATGGCGTCGGTCAAAGTAGGATTTTGCAGAATGTTCTCTACCTCACGCCTGTACTTATATTGTGGAGACGTAGGCTTTGTATGTGACTCCTTGTGATCGCGAATATATACAACTGGCTCGTTTACGGAAAAACAAAACAGGCGAAGATTACGTATGAGTGCGACTAAGACTAGGCAATGAACAACTGCAGTAATTTCCTTGTCAGAAAAGATTCCAAGATGGTCGTGCAACCGCGAGTTGACAGCCTCGCAAACCTCAATCAAAAGGCTTCGCTTGTTTGGTTTAGTACAGAGAAAAGAACAACACTCTTTGCAAACCTCCGGAATAAATTTAAGAAAGAATAGGTTAGCTGGTTCGGCAACTTGGGGTGAAGAGCTCGGGGAGCCACCGCTTTGAGATATTTTGGTAACACCAAATTCACAAGTACTTCCACTCAAAATAAATAAGTCGTGATTTTGGAATGCCAGATCATAAACATACGCTTCGAAAGCCAAACGACTGCGAGCAAATCTTTCATCATGAAAGCGTCTGTGTGCGCTTGAAACGAGCAGATCAGTTGAACACGATCCTGCGTTGATTTCCAGGTAATTTTTGAAAAACTCAAGTAATTGACCCTCGCGACTGGCTGATGAATATCGTTTTCGCTTATGGCTACGAACTTTCGGTTTCACGTAATTGTCTGACGCGGTCACGGAGTAATTTGGCATCTTCGGAATCTCGGTATCGTTGAGTGATGAACGGTCATCTGATATTTTCCTGTCAGATTCCCGCGATACCGGAGAAATATCAGAATCGATAGAAGCTTGTTCCGTGTGTGAAAGTTTAATAATTTCGTCATCACTGACCAAATTCTGGGGCGAATCAATTATCACATTAGCTTCGGAGATTTTACTTAACGTAGGTTCAACGGTATCTGCTGCTCTTTCGGGAGTTCGGCTCGTAGTACTTGTGATTTCTTCGATTTGTGAATCGTCCTCTTTATCTGTAATATAAATCATCATGATTATTTTGTGACTTACTGAAGTCTCAGTAAGCTTGGTTTCATATTCTGTCTGATCTGGGTACTTTGTTTCAATACGAACAAGGTAGCGCTTTTGCTTTATTAAACTTTATGTACGTGCTGATATTATTTTCACAACAACTGGAGGTAAGTATTTGATAAAATGTTCGAAATGGTAACGAAAACTAAAAAAGTGCATATGTGCACGGACAAACTTTAAATTTTTATTAACCAGGATCATGAAATGTAAGACCCAGCCCTTCCCGACAGAATTGTTTCTATATATACCCAGATGCGTTGACTTAATGAATACCGCCTAGTATTGATCATATTAGATGAAAGAAATTTAGATTTTTTTAAGTGCCTACCTTCGCCTTTGTTAATAAGCGTTCTCGAACCAGATTCGAAGTCGTGTTTTAGCTTCACTTCTTGTACGTGTTCTCCTTGTCCACGTAGAAGATCAAACTTCATGCTATTTTTAAGCGCATCAAACGTTTTCTCACGAAAAATAGAAAACATTTTTGTCGAGCTGAGTATCTGACGACATTCCTCCGACGCTACGGTCATTCGTAGTACTTCGTTCAAGAATTCCTTAGCCCTTGATTTCCCATTGTTATTCAGAAGTAAACTAGTCGCAATATCTACTAAAAGACACGCAGGCAAGTCATCAATCAAATTTTGCATGGTCAATTCCTCACAGTCTTCGTCCACAACTAAATTGTCAGTGTACATGAACATTTTATCAGAATGATCGTTGCCGTTTACTCCGACGTCATTTGTTGTATTTATTTCGATGTCTTCGTCGCTATGAGACAGTGACCGACGATCAGAAGAAATACTGCGTCGTTTACGTTTAGAGTCTTTTCCATGGCGATGGCGTCTTGGTCGGGAACGGCGTTTTCGTGATTTATGGGACTTTATATTTTGTTTTTCTGATTTCTTGTCATTGACGTCGTTTTCTGTCGTACTTGTTGGGTGAAAACCACTTCTGTATTTCCCTCTTTTGTCGAGCGCCATGCAGGTTAAAACAATCACATCTCCACGCGCATAAAAGAGCATGGGAAACATCATGAAAAAACATTTCATATAGTCAGGGTTCGGGGAACTGTTGTCTTTGTAGAGATAACTATCTTCTTTGCAAATAATTCCAAGTAGAGTTGAAATATCGCAAGACCCAGCTGAAGGGAAATACAACAACACCTGCCGCATTAAATTTTCTTCATACTCATTGCTACAAATCACATTGTCTCCTTCCATTTGTCGTACAACACCAACGTGGCAATCCACAACAACGTTTCCTGCCAAAGCAAAAATGTCTCTTCTCTGTTGCAAAATGTGTTCAAGTGTTTCAGTTGAAATGAAATTTGGAACCCCCTTGGATAAAAGCGAGGTTAAGTCATGTATTTTTAGAATTCGTTCTTCTAAACAATAAATCGCTTGTTCTATGATGAGGCTGGTAAGCTTCAATCTGTTTTTACGATCTTTGATGTTGTTCTCGATATAGTCGAACCAGTATAAATTGTTCTGAATTATGTATCCTACATCTTCTAATGGAATTTCCTTTATTGCCTTGATAACATCGCATAAATGTTTGCATGAGTACACTACGTTGAGCAGTGCTTCAGGTGATGGGGTTCTTTTGCGAACGTCACGTTGTTGAAAAACAGTCTTCGATGACTCCGGTTCGTGGGATGATCGCCTTTTGTCAATCGAGTTTTTCAAATATATCCATGACTGATGAACTGTAAATGGAGATTTTGATTGTTCCAAACACCAACTCAAAAAGTTAGGACTGAGAAGCATTGCATATTGCATGCATAACTGACTGTGCACATGATGTATAGTCATCTGGCAATGCTGTCGAGAATGAAGCTGAACCACTTCTTTTTGAATTACATTCTGCAAATGAGCTTCAAATATCGGCGCATCGTGCGGCATCAAACGTTTAGACAAGCTGATCAACCATTCAAAGAAACTCATTGAATTATTAGCAAGAACGGCTCGTGATGCCTCTGGGACAGTCATGAATACGTCAAATATGTCAATAAACCTAGGTTGCTTAGTAAGAAGGTGTAAAACTCGGGGTGATTCCAGATCGGCCAGCGGGTCAACTTCCTTCGGTACAGGATCATAATTCTCTTCGTGGGCATCGCCTTCTTCGTTAAACTCGATAGCGCAGTTCTCGCGAAAAGCAAGTTTATTGGTTCCAACAAACACAAACTCGTGGCTGTAATACTCTACCACCTCGCGCACAAATGAACAGTCAGCCACTCCAGAAAGTGAAGCCTCTTGCAATACGGCGTTGATATGTTTTCCTTGACTGGAGCGCTTATCCAGAGTATTCATTATGAGAGGCTTCATCAGGCTTTGGAGGTGTACATTATAACTTTCGGTGTCTAGCTTTGGCTTAACAGCTTTAACCATTTCAATGAGATACTTGCAAAAACAGCCGTATTTAGTCATCAGCTTTTGAACTTGGATGGTTTTTATCACAATCTTATATACACTTTGCAACGCATTCAACACGACGCGAGTAGTTAGCAGTGGAAATATCCGACTTCTCAGATTTTCAGGCAAATCGAAATCCGCTGGAAGTAACGATGATCGACCTTCTTTGGTCAATTCCACATACCGTTGGCCCGTCGGTAGGTACTTGGTTGAATCAGCTATGAACATCTGCAACGGGTCGTCCATAATGAGCTGCAAAACCTTCTCTTTCGTAATGAAACTTGGCTTGTCAATGCAAAGATGATCTGTAATTTGCGAAATGGTTCGCCCAGATGGCGTAAGAAATTTCTTAATAATATTAAGGAATATGCCATTCAAATTGGTTTCGTACAAATCAGCATCATTCGGAGCATTCAGTTTACTTATCTCCAGCAGCCATGTTAAAAATTCCGTCCGGAATTGACCACAGTACTTTAGCCAATATGAAAAGACTTGTAAAATATTTTTATAGGATGCAGTGTGACGCAGAGCCGCAATTACCTCAGGATTGGTTTTGAACAAATGCTTCAACTGAATAGCTTTTCGATCTGTCATTTTTGATGCCCCAGCCGGTTCTGATTTCTGGTTTTCTTTGACTGGCGATGCTGCAAATTGTACTACCATTTCATTCCCAACTTGTTTCACTTCAAATATATTTGAACTATCGCAGCAAATTTCTTTAACAACATTGTCTGATATGAAATATCGACCAGCCCGAAATATCTCGAATGATATTTTCTTCAGGGGTATTTTACTCACAGCTATGAGTCCGACGGCAATCTTTTGCCTAATTGCATCGTAAAGTTTGGCGCGTAATTCTGACGGTGATATTTTCGTCCAATTGAAGAAACTGATGTCTCGAGAACAAGCCGCCAAGAGAAGTTCAATATACGTTTTTCCGCTTCGTGAGATCTGAAATTGAAAATTTTGAATTAGGCTGTCAGCACATAAAGATTAAGGATATTTTGCCCACTTCGAAGTATTGTATCAAGGAAGATAACAACACAACCGCTTACAAAAATAAGCGTTCCCACGTCTATCAGCTATGTATGCAAAGTCTTGTGCATAAAGTGTAATATTGCATTTGGTAGTTTTCCGAAATGTCCTAACACTAAAATTTACATTTCCAAACAGTTAAGACTTGCGTTGTCTACAGTTATACTGCCATCAGTGTAGCGGTTATTTCTTGCGCGTGGGAACGCACGTGCCCATATACTTTTGAGTACATTATTTCACGTACCATATGGTGCACTTCAAATCCATTTTTTTAATCGTTCGTGTGCGTTATAAGCCAGTGCAGTGCGCCTGGTGTATGGTTCACTTTTGTTTTAAAACAAACGGCCGTCCTACGCAAGGAATTAAAACCAAATCAAGTAATTTAATGGCAGTGCCTTATGATCCGTAAAATACGATAATTAGCGCTGTGGTTTTACTTTACCCTATAATTAAAAGCGGATTGTAAAGTCCGCGACAATAGATTTCAAACTGAATATTTTCGTTGTTCGTCTAAAACCGGAGTATTTAATTCTACACCATCGAGATCTTTCCTATTGTATTTTATCTACATATTTGTCTCATAAAATAATATTTGGACTTATATGCTAACCTCGATATTTGTTAGCTGGGCGATATTCATATAACAAACACTAAGCAAGCGTCATCACAAGAAAGTCTTTTCGGACAGGTCACATGTAAATTTGAATCTTAATCCAACAGCATATTTCAATTTAAATCGGCTAAGAGTGGAATACGTTTCCTATTCGCCATACCTAAAAACCTTAATTAATAATTTTTTCCATAATCAAATGAAAATGCTGTGGAGTGTGGATAAACAAGGCGTCGTAATTACCAAATGTGTCATGGCATCCCAGGTCCATTTCCTCATACTATTTATCGTGTATTCAGCAAAAAATTTATGCATATAATTTACAGGAAAAATGCTCTTAGTTTACTGAAAGTGATAAGTTATATATTCAAATGTTGATGTAAAATTAATCATCGGTTTCTTTTGCGGAGTTAGAAATTTACAATCGAATCCTCACGGGGTTACCCGCCATACTTGATCAAATAAAAGATATACTAGAATCCTTATTGAAAATATTTCAATGTCTGCGGTACTTCCAAGTTCCAAATTTTAAGGAGTATTTTTGTATGCCAGCGCTTACGTTGACCGGTTATTCTGAGAAAACTACCAGCGAGCAAATTTAAACACTCGATTTGGAAGTTGCTGAATTAGCAATAATAATAACTTTTGTAAACCACAATACGCACTGCAGGGTGGAGTTCATTGAGTTGGTGAATTTTTTCAGTTTGTTATTATACACCTATAAATCAAAGGCTGGCGATGCTCCCAAAATGGTTCCGATCTCTCTTGGGAGTCGTTTTTATCGAAATGATGAATACGAACTAAAATCAGACGAGTTTTCGGAAAATTTATGTTGAATAGAAGGTTTATTTTGGTTTCGAAAAATTTGTCCTTGCGTGAAATGTCAAAGTTCTTGATAGTAATGAATCCTACAACATTAAGCATAAGATAACATCGATGATTTATACTGTGTTTTATGGTTCATGTTATAATTGTGTGCCATCGGGTATGCGTGACATACGTGTTCCATTCAGGGAACTCCAAAACAAATTTCATTATATCCGGTATGAAAAAAATTTGATTTTAGGAATAATTTTGTTTGAAAATTAGAGATTGAGTCGTCAGACAAGCAAATCAAAGCGTGCGATATTTCAACTGATAACAAACAACACTGAAAGACCATGAACTTTATAGTATGTTGTTTTAGATGTGATCAAGGTGAAGAAATAGTGATTTATGTAATTTTCCACATGAACTCGCCCCCACTAAGGAATTGGATATTCTATATTCGAAAATATTTTTTTCAAAATGTATTCGGAATAGTGCAACATTTGTGTTTAGCCACCCCTGGTTCCGTCACACGTTCTTGGTCTCAGGACATTATAAAATTATAATTTTAAACACGATTTACATATTAGTACAAAAATAACTATTATCCAAAAATTATTATAGTATATTATACATTTTTATTTAATAATATTAGTGGCCATGACAGGTTTTATACCCTTGTTTTTGGAGAGTTCTATGTATCTTTAAATGAAAAATCATTTTGAACGACAGTCACACATAATATTGTGTTACAAAACATGTATACAAGCACATTTGTACATGCACAAGCAAAAATGTTAGTCATCTTCACATTACATATTTTATGTTATCAGATAATATTACTGATACTGTAATACAGTATTATGTGGGACACAATTTTGCTGCACAAGATTAAAAAAAGACTTGTAGCTTTATGCAAAAATGTATAAAAAGATTTTGAATCTATTGCTTTCTAAATCCAATAAATACTTTTTCGCAAATTTCCATGTGAAATCTACTAAAATAATATTTCATGGCCCTGAGTGAGCCTTAGATTGGCTGGAACTCGATCTTGGAAGTAAAAGCACTCAGACAATGCCATCTCATTATGAACATTGTAGGCTAGTATTTATTTAATAGGATGAAATTATATTAGGTGGGGATTATTTTTCTGCTAAAATATATTTATTCTATAGTGAGTATATTTATTCCATTCCATGAGTATTCCATAGTGTTCCAAAATGCCAATCAATTTACAACCCAGTTTCAAAGGGTAACAATTCATAAAAATTATGTTTTGAACAATATCCCTTGGGATAAACTACATATTTCAAATTGCAACTATATTCTTTGGGCAACAAACTTCCGAATAATCCTTCCATGGTTACATGAACAACCCTGAAGTAATGGCAAGTAGCATAGAATTTCTCTCACACATAATAACCCAAACATAATAGAAACCTGTACTTCCCAGTAGGGTATTAATTCATATAATCACCAATATTAGTATACATACATATACATAGTTTAAATACTTGGCATACAGAAAAGAGCATCATGGATGATCAAAAACCCAAGCAATCTGTCAATAATGTAGAATTAAATTATTGTACGATTCTATATAAAAAGACTAATAATTTCATAGGTTTTGAACTTCGAGTAAATAATTATACCAAGTGAATAACTATCAAACTGAGGGGTGACCAGTGTTCCCCCTAAGGTGTGCGCGCGCACACAGCTTTCAGAGGCTGCGCACACGCATAGATTTACTGCGCACAGACGTATTTCGATGTAATGTAACAATGTGCTCGGTTGGCAGGTGGAGAAAGTTTGTTGTTGGCCCACTTATTACCCGGTTAGAACGCCAAAATTTCTTCACTGGTTTTTGCACAAATATTAGTCATTTCCAAAAAAGTGCGCACACACCAAAATTTCTGCGCACACATACTACAAAAAATTAGAGGGAACATTGGGGGTGACCTAAAATAATTTATATTTTTTTTAATAGGTGTTAAAACTGGAAATCAATATTTATCACATTACATTATTTGTCAGTTGCCACTTGCCAACATCCAATACAATTCCCATCACTTTTTTTAATATTTTTTCAACTTCCTACACTTAAAGAGAGATAAATGAGCTTATGTCTAGCTGAATATCACAATTCCACAAAATGATAGTTTTTGAATGAGGTATGAAAATTTACAATAGAGTTCAAACATTCAATTCGTATTAAACAGTTTTGATCAGGTAATCAAATTAAACTGAGCAGGCGAAGTACTGGGTTACCATAAATATCAGAGCCGTGGAGTTAGTTTAAAGACAATATGCCTGTATTCAAACTGTTTTTCCAGCTACTGAACCCAAGTCGGGAACCACAACTAAAGATTTTTTTTTGTATGAGCAGTACCATGAAATCCTGTTTCGTCATGGTGTGATTCAAAGCAACGATACACAGAGTTCAAACTTAAAATAGGAACTTTTAATTTTACAGATTCAACATATTAAAGCTCAAAGAGTATCAATTTTATTTTTGGTGTAATGTATTATGAAATTATATATGTGGTAAAATAATAGAAATGTTTAGTAGCCTGAGCTCTGACTTTAGAATTGTTTATTAAGACGTAAGATAAAAATGGCCGCAGAAAAAATGTAGTGGTCGCATATTTATAGGGGTGAAAATTTGCAAAAATTGAGTTTTTGATGTCATATTGGTCATTGACAGATTGATGGACATTTTGTTTTGTCAAACTAATGCAAATA
This sequence comes from Styela clava, assembly GCF_964204865.1. Taxonomy (NCBI): domain Eukaryota; kingdom Metazoa; phylum Chordata; class Ascidiacea; order Stolidobranchia; family Styelidae; genus Styela; species Styela clava. Next base: position 8,378,021 of record NC_135258.1, on the reverse strand, counting down.
TTGGAAGATGTAGTGAAATTATTAATGGATATTAAAAAAAGGGGATTATAGGAGTGGTTCATGCAATATTCCATTGTCCACAACAATGCACAGAATCCACCAAAACCTGCTTGCGATGACCATCGTATTGTTCCAAAATAAACTATCTATTTTCGATCAATCCATAACTGCATAATAAGCCTTGTTTGATATTGAATGAGTTCAATGATGTATGAAAGTATGTTTGTATTTATATATTCATTGTCTGCATTAGGAATGGTTGTTAAAATGCTCCAATGAAAATTACAGAAAATAGATTACTGATATACCAAAAAAAAGTATAATATTTGAAATATGATAACTTCAGATCACCTACTGCAGTACTGTGCAATGTATAAGATTTGGAAGAATGCAATAATGTGAGCTGGTAACTTACTAGATCAACTTTAGACTTTGTAAGATTCTGGTAGCATTTTACCAACGTTGCATATTGGATTTTACTCTGAATCTCCTCTGCTCGACCAGGTTCAAGAACGTCGACAATGCTCAATTCCATTGCCGCTTTATTTCTTCAGTACACAAATCTATAGAGCTACGGTACCGGTACCTCATATAGGCCTATATAACCACTTCTACTATTACTAATAACTTTCCCAAACTCGAGCTTTTGCAGATAGCGGACAAAAACGTTTGAAAAATCACGTCTGCGCTGTCTCTCCATCAGCAAAAGGTCGAAAGCCTGGCGGTCTGTACCACGTTTCCTTTTTGCCGCCTGTCATGATGTTAGGAGAAAGGTGCAAAACTTTGCAATCATCGCAGCGAAAATTCTTTTGGACTTTTTATAACAAAATCATCGCCTGTTTTATAGGTGTTTCAACAATCTAACAAAAACAAAAATATTGATGTTCGCAAACTTATAGATAAACTGTTTGGCATGTTTCTCCTCCTCAAATTTAATTATAGCAACAGGGATTGCTAAAAGCGTTAGATGGCGTCATGGTCAATAGATCGTTTGCTTGTATCTCGGTCGTTCAGCCTGATCGCTTGTTAGTAAACCTGTTCCAGGCTTCTCGGAATTGATCATTTTATTCATCGTGTTGTTTATTTCTAATATAAGCCAGATCATAGACCTTCAAACGAATTCAACAAGAGAATTTATATTTCGCATTATAATGGATCGTGGGTGAGTAGACTAATACAAAAGTTTTTGCGATCATTACAGGTAGGCTACGGTACCGGTACCAGTATCACATTTATTTCAGCATAAATTCAGTCATACTTGCATTCTGCTCATTGATATGAATATCTGCTCATTACCACTTAAATTAGGCTTGTGTTTCAAGCAATCTCGAAATCGTGGATATATTTTCAGTACAGACAGACCGGGTCTAGTGTAATTTTAACCTCAAGTTCGGTACTTCTAGTGGTCGTAGCATACCGTAACAATTTTTTCATATGTTAAATCCTAACCCCCACCTGACTGCGTCATTCAGAAATTACTTCACTACGACATCACAGTGGTGTAATAAGGCCCTTCAGACTATTCAAATTGTAATCCAAGACGCGCAGTCGATTTCTCCACGCAACGATTCCGATATGAGAGAGATCAGGCGGTGTGGCGCATCGTGCTAAGCGTTAAGAATACGCTCGCCACCACATCTCTGATTACCCTTCGTGGGATCGCAGGTTCGAATCCCATGCGGGGAGGATCATGTGCGAGAGGATTGCTGGACTCTTCGCCGCCGTAGGGCCAGTCTGGATTTCATGGCCTTTTTGAACGAGAAATCGGGCGTGCAATCAGAAATTCCTGCGTGCAAATAAGAATTCCTGGCGTGCAATTATAACTCACGGCTGCAAGACAACTGCGCCCGCGTGCAACTGACTTTGACATTTGATACCTCTCAATACATCCGCGTAAAATTACTGGTATCGCATAAAAAATACGATGAATCAGACCAAAAATGGACGTTTGACCTTTGACCCCAAACATTATTTCTACAATTTGTCGCTAATTTTGAGAGTGTTTGTGCGACTTTAGATACCGGTACTGTTCAGTACATTCGTGTAAAATTATTGCATGAAAAATACGCTGAATCAGAGCCGTACCTGACCAGCGTTGGTGCAAAGGCGATCTTTTCGTCCATAACTATTCTCACAGGATTCCTATCATTCAACACGATATGGTCTTTTTTGCTTCGCAATTTTTCGATTAGACCAAATCTTGCAAGCTAGTATTTGTCGACAATTGTGGAGTTATAATATTTTGGCATCTTCATATTACTGGATTATTGATTTTAAAGCCATTTAAACCGATTTACATTGGTGAGCAATTGCAAATTGTCCGCGTGCAAAATTGAATTCGCTCGCGTGCATTTTTGCGGAGCGCTAGCGCTCTCGGGCGTGCACCTGCTATGGAATCCAGTCTGGCCGTAGGGTGGTTCACGTAACCGCTGGTCGGTTACGGCTTCCTCCACCATCAAGTCCATGCTTCCGAAAACGGATAACTGGCTAACTGATCCCATACCCGACCTGGTCTGGTAACCGGACGAGAGGCCGTGGTTCGCCATATGATTAAGCCGTCTTATCGACTTTCCTCTCCCCCAGGATAAATATGTAAATCCCATCCTATCACTGCCGTTAGTCAGTTTTTTATCATCAGCAGATGCCATTTCGGGCGATTGTAGGTACAGTATACTTCAGTACTTTGGCGAGCTCTATGACGGGATTTTGACATCGTACGGTAGTGAGGTAGTTTTTGGATGGCGTAGTCAGGAGGGAGTTAGGATTGACATATGAATGTAATTGTTACGCTACGCCCACTAGACGTACTTGAGGTACGAAACTACATGAGACCTGACAGACCTATGTTTTTTATCCTGATTAGCACAATGTTAAATTAGGAAATTTTTATTGCTGAAACTACTGAACTAATCCAGATCATACAGTCATGTTAGGGTCAGGGATGGCCAATACCGAATAGTTCACTATTTCGAATACATTCGAAATTATTTTTTTCGAATATGAAATTTTGAATACTTCGAAAATAAAATCCACTAATTGAAGCTTATCTAAATGTATGTAGGAATTTCCATACAATAAGCAATGGAATAACTGCTATCTACAAGTTACAACCTAGCTATATTACCAGGCATTTCATATTTGCAGATTATTGCAGCATATATTTTATATACCATGAGTCATGTTAACAGAATTAAATTAATACGACAATAGTGGTATCGATGATGGATTTGAATATTTGCGCAACACAAAATCACCCTAGTAAAACGGCCATACTTTTAAATACCAACCATTATCCAAATTATTTGTGAAAAGCGGGATAAAGTATGAGGTATTTTTCCGACTTGTGACAATTTTTTCGTGAGTACAAAAATACGAATCAAAAATTAATTATATTTGGGAACTTTACCACACATTTTAAGTCCGCAGATCGCCGTTGTATGTTTGAGTAATAATACTTTTATTATTTCATAAATTTGAAAATAGGAATCAAAAACTATTTATAATCGGGTAGTTTACCACACATTGTAAGTCCACAGATCGCCGTTGTATTTTGTAAATACGAAAATAGGAATCAAAAATTAATATTAATCACGAGTTTGCCACACAATTTATGTCCACAGATTGCCGTGATATTGTGCCGAATATAATTAGTTTTGATTCTTATTTTCGAACTCACGAAAAATTGTCACAAGTCGGAAAAAGAATTTATATTTTATCCCGCTCTTGGGAACTAATTTGTATAATGGTTGCCATTGGTTTGTATTTAAAAGTATGGACTTTTTACTAGGATGATTTTGTGCTGCGCAAAATATTCGAATCCATGACCGATACCACTACTTAAAATGCCTTACCGTGTTAATTTAATTCTATTATCATAACTCAAATGTTGGTAAATCGGACAGTTTACCACACATTTGAAGGCCACAGATCGCCGTTGCATTTTAGAATTATTAGTTTTATTATTTTGTAAACACGAATCCGAAATTAGTTATAATTGGGCAGTTTACCACGTATTTCATGTCCACAAATACCCGTTGTATTTGGCATTAATACTTTCATTATTTTATCAATATGAAAATAGGAATCAATATTTAATAATATCGGTCAGTTTACTACACATTTTATGTCCACAGATTGTCGATACAACCATGAGTTACGTTGAACAGAATTAAATTAATACGGCATGACATTTTAAATGCTGGTACCAGTCATGGATTGGATTATTTTGCGCAACAAAAAATCATCCTGGAAAGGATCGATACTTTTAACTATCGTTATCAGAATTATTTGCCTAAAATTATTTTCTAATAAATCGACTTGTTTTTCCAACTTGTGACAATTTATTGGATATCGTAACAATTACGGCTATAAATACCGTATTTCCCGGCTAAAGAGTCCACATGGCAAATAGGACGATGTCTATTTTTAGCACTCAAAAAAGGGGTTTTCCCCTATAGGCCTCCAATAAGACGGGTAGAAAAATTCGCTAATAATTTTATATGTTTAGAACCAGATCATGTTAGTTTGGTAGAATCATACTCACAGAATTAACTATTTTTAACAATTGAGCGGTAAATTTAAGTTGTAAAGCGCCAATCATTTTGGACAACCTATTAACCCGAATGTTGAAATAATTTTGGAATGTGATAAGTACTACACTGTACGTCCACGGGTTATTTCACAGCTGTGTTTTCCTGTCCATGTCGTGTTTTGCTGAATCGGCAAAACGAAAGGGTCACAAATCACTTTATCTCGGTGGCCGTGTTTCTCTTTAAAGTAACGATAACCAGCCTGCGATTAAATATCATGATTGGCAGACCCTAAGACCCAAATATAAGGTTACACAAATCATGCTTGAGAAGACTCATGCGAATAAAAAGCAGGCCACATAGAAATAAAAGAAACATACTTTCTCAATTTTTCGACGTAATGGAAATGAATTTGTAAATTAAAAGCCTCGTACACGAATGTCGGCAATGTCCACCCACGCAAACGTGCAAATGTGTCGCAACACTATGCGACGTACGGTCGCACAGAATATAAACAATCAAAGTGCCGATTTAAAAAGTCGTTTAAAGATTCCCGTAAAACGAAACACCACGTTTACGGCGAAAAGTGGCTACTATTCGGAATTATTCGAAAATCAGCCGAAAAGGTATTCGAATACCTTGATATTCGAATACATTCGAATATTCGATTCGTTTTGGACAACCCTGGTTAGGGTAATACTGTACTAATGTTGAACTACTGGGTCAAGCGAAGTAAATGCCATGTAACTATTCAAATAACATCAAACAAAACTATGATGCGAAATTATTATGTTTTTTTTTAAATTTCTTCTGGTGCAAAATGAAATCCTTGATGAACACGTTTAGGTAAAATCAAACCTACTCAATTTTTAACTAAGCTGGTACCCGTCAGTGGTAGGATTCAATTTTCTTGTCAGCCAGCTCCATCACAGAAAATTTGCGTGTTTTTTTTTTGACATCACTCAAACAACTGCTATCTGGTTGATGCATGAAAAGATGCAAGTGTAGCTGTATAACATGGGTAGGATGGAGATTTGAGTGTCAAGAATTAGCATGTCTCCGAAGAAGCATTTTTTCTATCATACATAGCGATTTTTCTTAGCTTGAAACACTTTCAAGATCCTTGAAAACCACGTTTTTTGGCTTCTAGCAAAAAATACATCAAATTCAATGTTTTGTCAAATTACAAGTCTGTTCTAATGTGTCTGTGAACATCTTTAGGAATTTTTTTCCCTTATTATATTTACAGTTTAGTTTTTTTAACTTCAGCAAAACTGTGAAAATGATTTCATTCTTTTTCAATTCAGATATGAATATCGATCTGATCCTGATTGGGACAGGTTCAGAGGAAATCGAAGCCCTCCAGGAGGAAGAAATGTGAGTTATTTATCATAATATATAGCTTATATACACATACCGGTATATTTGTATAAGAATATCAAGGGCGTGGCTAGGAATTTTCAAAGGCGGTGTTCTGGAATTTTTAATGGCCAAATTAAATCAAAACAGCTGGCGGTTCTGGCTAGAGGCCAAAAAAACGAAGTTTTCAAGTATCTTGAGGGTTTCAATCTACGAAAAATCACTATGTATGATAAAAAAAATGCTTCTTCATTTCTTGACATTTCATTAAAAAATTATTCTGACATTCATTCGGTAATAGTTATTCCTATATATCGTTTACTTGGTATTATTTTTTGTTATCACTCAAATAACGCTTACTCTGGGACTGGGAACTTATGGTACATACTATTTCCCTGGTGGCATTACTGCTGTGAATATGAAATCTGTTTTGTACATTTCACTCAGAGCAAATTTAGTTCATCTATCAGTTATCATTTCAGGCCAGGTGGTGGGGCAGAGAGGCTTTGAAAATATAATATGCTCTTGTAGTCTAGGCATTTGGGTAATTTCGAAAAAACTATACTCTTCAATAATAACAATATTGGGATAACTCAACTCCCGAGTCATAAATCTAAAATAGATACAAGAACCTTGGTTGTCTATAACCCAGATTTGTGCTCTGTGACTTCCTTTTCTCATTAAAACTATGTGTTCATTTTACTCCCTTAATTTTGCTGCGATTTTTTTACTTGCTGTGAATAATTACCTTGACTATTGTGTCCTATGGTGGATATGATTTTAAAACAGTAAACTAAACACTAATTTTTCTGAATGTTTTATGTACTTGATATTAATCCATTACTCTATTGTTAAGTTTGAACTGCTTTTCTAAGGTTAAGTCATCTCATAAAGCAGTTCGTTGGGTTACTGGTTTAGTCTCCACCTCTACCATGTATTTGAATGTTCTGAAGTAGTCCATTTAAGCGAAAAATTATAATATGGGCCATTCCAAGCAAAAGTTGAATTCCATCAATTTTTAAAAAGTGTAGTGAAAGTAATTTTTTTTATTTTTGATATCAAAAGACATTGGAATTTTATTGGACTGCATTCATTTCATCGAACAATTTAAAATTTCACCCAGGTTTTTCATGGTTTATAAAAAATGGCCTGAAATGCAGAAATTTTAGTATAATTGACATATTTTGTGATGATTCCTGATACAAAGTGTTTGATTGTGTGGTACAGTTATTTCATATGGAATTGACGCACTGGATTTAAGTTAATAAAGTTTGAATGTTTGCAGTGCTGTAGAACATTTCTTCACCCATTTAACGATTTATTACCAGAATTTCAAGAGATGATAGATGCCGCTATTCCGAAGTGGAAAAATGTCCGTAGTGTCACGTCCTGTAGTGTCACATACAATATGCACATTATTGACATGGATTTACAGTGTTACATTAAGTAACTTGAGCAACACATAGAGGGGTAGTTCAGCTACTGCACCAGAAAATATTATGGGCTCCTAGTGCCGCCTCCTACCGTACCATCACAAAAATTTACAGCACAACACAACGTACTGTTAGTGCATGGTGGATTTGCCGTCCTGTAGTGTCACGCTATATTTTACTATATTTTTTTTATCTACTAAGTAAGGTTGGGTGTAACTTTTGTGCAATTTTTTACATATTCAATAAAGCAACTGATTGGACAATGAAACAAAACATGTAGCTGAAAATGTGAAAATATATTGAATTTAACAACATGCAAAATTTCTGGAATTGTCCTGTAGTGTCACTTGGAATAGCCCATATATGTCAATTTTTTTTACAAGAAAGCCTATAATATTAGTTGAAATGTGAATTAAGATAGTGAGAGGTTCAAATAATCTTCTCATCAGCTGAAGACTGACAAATATACTGGGGTCCCATGATGCGCCACAATTTCTACCTTCAATAGATCTTTGTTAAGAGCTTGATTTTCAAAATTAACTCAATTTCCTTGCTTCTCCTATCCTAGCTCTGCCTAGCAAGCCATATTTCTCATGGCTAAAGCAGTATTTCTCACCATTGTAAAATGAATGCAAACATAAAAATTTTATCACCTTATAATTATTGTCACCATGCGTATGGCGTAACTGGGATATATGGTTATATAGAACATTCTCTCAGGCAATGTTCTCACAGTCGTATGAAGAGTTTTTTTATTACACAAGTTGAAATTTTTTGTTTGAAAATTTTTTTTAGATTTTCACTGTAAAGTATAAATTTCAGTTTTGACTTCCAACATTTAATATTGTTACAAATTTACACAATCGGAAATTTTTCACTCATTTGTACTGAAATCTCTGTCTCAACAATTTTAAACACTGGTTTCTTTGAATACCAGGTTTTTACTGGATACAGAAGTAGTTTTAGGTTGTGTAGCAGTTTCTTTTGGGTTTGATCGCCGCTTTTGCCAGGCCTCTGGATCTTGTGATTCAGACTCGACACTGTCTGGCACATGTGTGTGAAGAGTGAGACGTGGTGTCGGTGACAGGGCATTTTGTCGACACGTGCATTGTGGTTGTTCATGAACAGTAATTTTAGGTGGTCCATTGGTTTCATTATTCTGTTGAGTTTTTTGATTGACATCTTTTGATCCTGTCACTGTGTGTCGTTGTTGTGATGAAGACCCCCCACGCTTGGGGGCTTTATTCTCCTGTGAAACCTGTTGTTTTCCTGCTACGATAGCTGTGAACGCTGTCATACTTCCTTGAAAAGCCAGCATAGATGTTGCTGTTGTGTGAAGGTTTGGTGCACTTGGACTTTTACTGAGGTTACTATCGTCTACAGATAAGGTGGAGTTGTGTTGAGCATCTGAAAATGTAAAATTAAATTCTGGAGTGATTAATCTCAGTCATTAAACAAAGCTAACTTCTTAACTTTTTAATTTACGTGATATATTGCACCATGTCTGACTCGAACAGTCCACTTAATTATGCCCATTTTATTCAAAATAAGAAAACACATTTTCAAATAATAATTGTTGCTACTTTTAATCGGAAGAGTCTTTTGGATTTTTTCTATAACAAAGTGATGCATTGTTTGCTTTACATTTCAGTTTAAAGTTTATTAATCTAATTATTCTTTCAATGTACATTAAAAAATATTTCAGTTTGGTTAGTTATTTGACTAATTTGAAGTTGATAATTTTATATTCATTGGAATAAAATACAAAAGTACTCTGTGCTATGGCCTGTTACTAGTGATTGAAAATAATTTCTTGGTGCGGCACTAATTGATATGTATGTGCTTTATATGTGGTTTCCTAAGGTCAAAATGTTGTGATTTTCTTTCCATAATTAATTCAATTTATTTGCCTTTTACCAAAGCATAGCAAATTATATTATATGGTAGTTGATTGACAGGTACAGGCAGTCCCAAAAGAGATTACATAATTTTGCTTTCTCTAGTGTGTGGTCATTTCAAATTTTTAAAATCTTCACGTGTTGTTAAATTTATTTGAACGGATTTTTCTTTTTCAGTACTTGACATTCATTGATTATAGTAATTTTATGGTGAATAAAAGTTTTTAATTTTTGGATAATTGAAATATGAATATTATGGGAAATTGATGGACATAACTTGATAATCATCAAAATACATTATGAAAAGTGTTATTATTGAAATATATTTTGGACAAGATTGAAATTCAAAAATTAAGGATTTGCCCAACGTCAAATTTATTGTTTTACTAATTACGATAAGTTTGGTACTTTTACTTGCAGTAATAATCTTTGGATTTAAATGCATACACACATGAACCATACATTATTATAGTATTTGAATCTGGCTGCAAGAATGCTATTTATACACAAAACCATTTATAGGCGATCTTATTTAACTTGAATAATTGGAGAATACAATGTAATATAGAATGTTTTGTTACAGTATGATCAAATGGAATATTCAAAAATTGAAAGGATTTGGAGAGAATAAAAATGTCAAACTTTTAGATACTTTAAATCGAATTTCATACAATAATAAATATTTGCAGTTTTTTTATTTCTATATAAATTTTTCTCTTGAATACTGTACATATAGTATTTAAGAAAAAAGGTTAACAAAATCAATCATATTTTTATTCGTACAGATTTTCATTATATTCAATAAAATTGCATAGTTACCCGTAATTGCACTTATATTTTCAATAGTCTATAACATTTGTTTTACTATCTATATTCAACAAATAATTTTAAACGAACGTTTTTTCCTATGAGATGTGGTCGGAGGTATGATTGGATTACTTCTGAGTTCTGATACACCGAGAAATCCTATTCCTGTCTGACAAGGGTGGCAATCACAGTTTGGTGACAACTGCCGTGGACTGCATTCCATGGATTTTGACATATCTGTAAAGAAGCAATTGGTTGTTAGGTTGACGATTATTAAAGCTCTCCAGCTCTTACATGGTGTCGTCTACATTAATAGGCTTATCACTAGCGTGTATGAAAAATATCAAGATAACCAAAGGTTTAAAACAGCAAAAGTCATGAATGTTATTCTCCAAAGAAATGTTTCTTTTGAATATTTTCTTTTTGGGAAATTTGTTACGAATGTATATACTTACTATGTGGAAAAGGAAATTTTCTGATTTGCCAGTTCCCCCACACAACCAGATGATTTATTGGAATTGCTTGCATCAATTTCAACTAAGTTCACATTGACTAAGTACTTTAAGATATTCTTACTTTGGTCATGATGTTTTTTCTTCGTTCCGAATCTTCTGTCATGTCGGGGGCTTGTGCTTCCTGACCGAGGAGGACGATGACTTGAAAGACTAGGTCTTGATGATGAACTTAATCTTGGATTTGTTGTGCATGTTCCAATAACTACATTCATATTATCAATTTCTATTGTTACTGATTATTAAAGTCTGTTGATTATTTCCAATTATAAGTTTATATAAATCTGCAAAGAATGAGGGAAAAGGTGAATGCTCACGATCTTAGGGCCCTTTGAAGCCTTAAGCCTATCGTAATTGGGATTATCGTTGGATACAGACTCATTTTTTTATTGAAGTTAAATGTGAATGATTAATGATAATAAATAAGACCCGCACCCCAAGTACGCAATGTCTCAAAGAATCAAATTTATTTGCTTTTGTTTTGTTGGCCATCTGAATTACACCAAGTATATATAATTGGCCATTCAAGAGTCGAACCTTAGCAAATATGAAAGTTGGAAGAAATAATTGCAGGCCATCACCTGCGAAATTTGAGATAACAGAATATAATACCGTCGCTGACAATATTTCAGCCGGTTTCCGCGCTGCCGACTCTCTCAGCTCTCACTTTCCAAACCAACGTCCGTTTTTACAGACTCGAACCTGCGAACCCACGCAGAGTAATCAGAGGTGCGGTGGCGAGCGTATTCGTGAAACTTGCACGATAAGCCACACCGCCGAGGAAGAAGAAATTGCTGGCCATCGCCTGCGAAATCTGAGATATCAGAAAAAATTACCGTCTTTGACAAGATTTCAGCCGGTTTCCGCGGTACGCACTATGCGCTATCGATGTGCAACTCTCTCTTTTCAAACCAGCAACGTTCGTTTTATCAGACAGCAATGGCTACTACCTTCCGCCAGCACACAAAACCTAGAATAAAAATTCTAATAGGCATAACATTGATAACAGAGTCTTGACAGGAATTTAAAGATAATGAATGACACTTTTCACTTATAACCTTGTCTTCGTGAAATATGCATTATTTGTTTAAAAATATATAATCAGGTTGTGTTCACAAGTATCCAATTTTCTTTCATGTGTGTTGAAGTCCATCGACTGTCTATAAATAAATTATATTGCTCGCATATCTGTCTTCCACACAATACCATAAACTACGTCTATAAATATGCAAGAAATAATTGCAAAACTATAATTGTATCTGAACTGATTACTGACAACAGCAAGCTTATGCCAGGGGAGATGACTCTGGTGATCGTATGTGTGGTCGTATCGCTCCCCTGTCTACACCGAAAACTTTTGAGTATGTTGTTGTATATTATTGTTGCAATTCTCGTTTTTTTCTGGTTGACGGAAAATAAATCTCTCGCTCTATTTCGGCCCAACCCGTTTGCAATTAGCGTGATATCGTCGATCTCAACCCATACATCCATCACCTTGCTAAAACGAATTGAAAGCGTGTTAGGGTTCCAAAGCTGGAAAAATAATTTGAAAAATTGAGGAGATCGTGTGCGGATCGATATCCGATTCCCAAGTGGATATTTGAATGTTTAAATTAAAACGAACTTTTACCTTGGATACGAGCTTTATGTGGTTTAGAATGAATGAAATATTCAACTATGATACGTGATTGTTTAAACATATCCGAGTGGGTTATTTTAAGTTGCTTATATTCGTTTTGCAGTTGGCGTTGTTTCGCATGGGCCAGACGGTCGAAATTGGCGAGATCAGACTTTGTTAAGCCGCTTAGATTTATGGGTGACATGCTTGTCAAGCGTGCGTCAGATGGTGATCTCTTAATGTAAATTGGTTTGACGTACCGATGTCCAACGATGATTGGGACATCCGAATTCCCCAATCTGTGTTGCAAAGTGTTATTATGATTTTGTTTGTATCGGGCTACGACCAAATCTGGATAATTAAATGTGTCCTTAGAATTCCGTTTTTTTTAATTTGAAATTGATTCCGTTTTAATTGAGAATTCTATTTTCACCATCTGTTGTTGACTTTTTCTGAAACTAAGCATACGGATATCTCATTCGAAAATTTTACTGATTCATTTATATGCTAGCGATAGGCAATATATACCAGCGTATATTATTTACTAGGTGTCATATTATGCTCCGAGGGAGCGGATCGCTCGCATACCAATCGTATTTTAATGTTCACAATGTTCACATGTTTAGATCTGAAAACGCATATTTCGAATTTGCAATTCATTAGTTTTATTATCGTTATCGCGTGCTGTTTTTGCTATACGACTTGTCAGTTTGCTATTGAAACAGACTTATTTTTCAAAGTTTCGTTCCAAGTAAATCCTACCGAACTAAATAAATATACCTTGTCTGAATATGACTTTAAAAAGATATGCAAATTGGCATTGTTTAAAAATTCCTATCAGTGACTATTCCTTGCGGACTATCTATTTCTTATATTTCACTTTCTACTTATGCAAACTCTGTTTTCTCCCATACTGCTGACTAATATAACTTTGAATATGCACTAAGAGCCGTTCCGAGAAAGCCAATGCCGCCATCTGCTCAAACACCGACTTTTCATTCGTGAAATATTCAATTTGATTACCGTATGGAGTAGGATTGCATTCGCGTTTTCTTTTACATTGATTCCGTTGGCAACGAAGTCTCCTTGCTCGTGAATAATGAATGGCTTTTTACCAAGCGACAGGATAATGATTCCTAATTGCCCCTTATTGCGTTTGTTTTACCCTAAAGATGATATTTTAGTCAGCGACTTTCTCTTTTAACTAACTTGCAATAAAGAGGATATAGTAAAAACACTTAATACGGTTTCAAAGCGATCTTACTTAGTAAGAGTTAGCTGCCAAAAATTTGCATATTTTGTTTTAATTTTCGTGACCTCTAGCAAATGTATCGACATTTTAATTTTTTAAGTGTTCAAAACCTCGACTATTATCGTCGTAGGTTAGTGTATTGCATTTTTTTAAATATTTATTTGCTGTCGGCTTGTCGGAGCCTCTCGTTCTTTTGCCGAGAGTCGCGTTTGGATTTTAGTTCATAGGCTGATTATTGTTCACACCTAAAAAAAATATGGACGCCGAAAATGTGAAGAGTTTTTTATCATATCATGCCTGTGTTGTCGCACTTTGCTCTCGCTCTTATGAGTTATGAAAAAAGTTGTCTTCACACAAAGGCGCGAATAACGAACAATTATAAATAGTAGCGTTATAATATGAACGATAGATATCACCTGGCGAATAAATAAGTCTGAGGTTTATAGCATAAGGCTTCTAGCATTTATATGGACGCTGTTTTATGGTGCCTAAAACAATTAAGAGTTTCTACCCCATTTTTGTAATTTTCTTAGCGTGGGATGTCTATGGCACTTTAGGCCCCGTGTTCATTCGGGAGAACGGTATTTTGATACTTTTATGCGGCCGTCTATCAAGACGTAAATATCAAATTCTCATTATCACGGTGCAATTTAGGGAACGCATGGAAACGTGTATTGTGCTATCTGAAAGAAAAAAAAAACGGGAATAAAATTTTACCAGTTAGCGAAATAAAAGTATAAAAAATTTATTAGCGGTATAGAAATTATTTAACCCCGTGTCCCCGTGTTTTAACCTTGGAAATCGTAAACCATAAAGAGGTTTTTCTGAATAACATATCCGCCCTTTGGCATGAATAATTGACGGCAAGTGACGGGATTTATACATAATAGCAAGCGCATGTTTTCGTCTGCGTGTGATAGGTTTTCATAACATTTAGTGCGACCAAGTCTGTTCTATTTATCAATATTCACAACGAAAACAAAACAAGTTTAGTTGAATTTCCATTCATCTATAAGGGGCTGATTGAGGGCGTGACGCTCATCTGGAATTAAATCACTGACCATCGGAAATACGTAATTCGCCGTTACCATAGAAACAGCTGTCTTTTAGGGATATTGGTTGTATTGGATATTGGAGTATTGGTTGAAAACAACATTTGTTTCTGGTTAATTGGGTGAATGTGAGAAACATGTTTCTGCATATCTAGTCCATATATCTGAAACCAATAACTCGTAAACTGTTTCTATACCAGTAATACCATATGGGATGGCTTCGTCTTTCTGTCTCCCCAGATAAATATATTTTTTTTTTGGGAGTCGTTGATATTGTATAAAAAAAATTTAATGACATTCATTGTAGTATATGTAACCTTATTACAGACTTATTTAACTTGTATGTATACCATAAATGGAATTTAGGATAAATTTAATGTTTTTAAAAGTAAACATATATTAATTACTGAATCAATTGACAAATTGTGGGGTAGGAAATTCAAATGGCTGCAGTGCTATATATCTTGAAGTTGAAAAATGGGTTCAATTTGTAATAGGCAACTATCAATCTAATTGAAATGTTTTGATCTTTAGCTATTTGTGATACATACATCAATTATATTAGAAATTGTTTTGAATCATATTGTGACAAAGTTCTCATGCATAATTCATGTTCAAACGTCACTATTCATAATTGGTAAAACTGAGGCATAAAAGGATTTGTTCTTGTCTTTATTCAAGACTGAGGTGTAGTTTCTTTTATAAAATTCAATATTTGACATGGTTTTATAGTTAATCTGTCATGAAAGAGTTTTACGTCTTATGTTAAATACTATGGATATTTTTAGATGGAAATAAAAATGCAGATATTTTTTATATTTGTAAGCGGTAAGCTATTACATATCATCTCGGGTCAAATCTCTTGTTCCCCACTCTACCCAGGGTGTGGCAATGTGGGTATTCAATGTCTAAACGAAAAGCTTTGGGTCCTTCCTAATATTAATATCTTTTCATGAAACTTTCGATATCAGTGGCTGCTTCTATAAGATTTTGTTGTCAATGTTTGAACATGTCATTGTTTGATGAGACATATAATAAAAATTATTACTAACTTATTTGTTTTAGTTAAAAATCGATACAAAAATGACTATTAATTTTAGTATCCATGTTTTTGTTTTTCTGGCTTGAGATTTAGTTGAGTTTTTTATTTTTTTTATTTCTGAAATATAGTTTGATTTATAATTTTTTATTTTCCCATTTTATTTTCAGAGAGAAATGTATGACAGATACGAACGTAGGTCACCAGATCAAGGTGTTTATGTCTATGATATGCCTGGAGAACAACCATCGGCCCAACCACGAAATGATGATAGGGATTGGAGAGAGAGAAGAAGTCCAATCGAAAGATCTCCTGATCGTCATGTTATAATAGAAAGGTCTCCACCTCGCCGCGAACCCTCACCAGAAAGATACAGAAATTCACCAGATTATCGTAGATCCTTGGAAAGGTATTCACCTGACAGAAGGCGATCTTTATCACCACCAGATCGAAGAAAG
The DNA here is from genome assembly GCF_964204865.1 of Styela clava. Lineage (NCBI taxonomy): Eukaryota > Metazoa > Chordata > Ascidiacea > Stolidobranchia > Styelidae > Styela > Styela clava. Next base: position 8,362,064 of record NC_135258.1, on the reverse strand, counting down.
AATGATTATAAAGAGTAAGTTGCATTCAGAAAATAATTTTGGGGTAAAATATATTATTTTCATATAGGACTGACTACACTTACAACCAAATTTTGCTATAAAGTTTTAAAACAGTGGAAATTGCCAATTGTAATTTATTATCAATTATACAGATGTATGAATCAAATTAATTGGTGCATTTTTTTTCATTTTGCAAGTTCTAGCATAATTTTTCGAATTCTTTGATAAATCCGAAAAATTTTATGAGAACATTGGAAATTTTGAGTCGATTGTTACCTATTTTTCAGGCAAATTCTGATAATTGATGTTGTTTTGTTAAATTTTCTATTCAGTTCTCCAAGGGATCGTTACAATGATAGACGTAGATCATCAAGGTCGCCACCACCTCCTGGCGAAGACGGTTACGTACAGGAATCATCTGTCATTTCAATCGCTCGAATTCCACATGACATCACCGAAACTGAAGTATTGAGGCATTTAAAATGTTTAGATAAATCTAAATTTGTTTGTGGAAAATTGAAGAAATATGAAAAAATATTGAATTCAGTATTAATGTTTTAAAGATCTTAGGTTTTGTTGGGAAACGTGGAACGGCTTACGAGAACTATTTACGTACACTTTGTCAGGTTTTTAATAATTAAATGATTATTCAGATACGATATGAACTGCAAGTGTTCGGGGCTCCTGTTATCAGTGTTGAATTGGAAACGCCTCCAGGTGATGAAATTTATGGTATAATTGTGAATTCATGGAAGTTGTTTATCCACTGATCATATGCGAACGTGGTTTCATGATTGTGCTTTTAGTTGGCCACTGTTGTTGGAAATTCCACCTATTTTTCTATCAAAGAAGTTCATGGCTTCTTTAGTAGAAGGCAACAAGCAACATTCATTGATTTGGAGACCATTCTTGGAAATCTATAACCATTGTCTATGTGTAGATTTTTGTTACCATGTTCGTGTATTATTCTTACCCCAGTCCACTTTTCCTAATAACGATTAGTATCACGGTCATATAAAATGATACAGGAATTATCATGACTATTTTAGCATGAAAATAGTCCTATGTTATGTAATACGAGGCTTTGAGCCTTTCGCAGTGGCCGAAATTTTTGCCACTGACTTTGGATCAACAACTAGGCTTAAGAAGTTACTTGTTCTAAATAAGGTAAGTTTTGAAAGGAATCTGGGAAAATATATTCATCCTCGCGGAGAGTCGTCACGAAATTCATCTTGCTTTGAGTCCTATCAGTTGTTTCATTCTTTTTGCATTGGAAATCTCACAGGTCCCGAGGATCCGAGAGAAAAAGTCTGTTTCGTGGAATTTTCTGAACTCGATGATGCCATCAGGTGGATGCAACAGCAGAAGGTTGTTTGTTTTTCATCTTATTTCAATGTCTTTGTCTTTATTTCAAATATTATGGCAGTTATGCACAGGTAAAGAGAGTCACATAGAACTCAGTCGAAGTGGATATTTTCAGATGAATGGCATGAATTAAGGATTGCTTATACTGTACAAAGAAACTAGCAAAGCAGCGTTTGCAGATATATAATGAAAAAATACGAGTCTACGGCAGAGGAAGAGAATATACAGTTTTAGTACAAGAAACATAGCATGCAGAATTGATGAAGTTGGAAGTAAAGTCTTGCAATAAAGACTCTTTCATTCACAAATTTAGCACTTCAGAAAGTGGTGTCAAATCAAGAAGTCGAAAACAGGATCCTACAATTTGTATTGGCTGCGTCATTTTATTTTCCTTTCTTGAAAATCGAGTTGTCTATGCTTTTATCGTTATCGAATTTTACTAACAATATTTTCTTAATTTTTCTATTATTGCTTCAATGGCGATACAGGGAGTGCTATACATAAATGGAGCTCCTCTCTTACTTTCGTACTCTGACCGTCAACCGCAAAATGTTCCGAGAGGAGAGAGACGCCATGATCGGGACCGTTACGATAGACGAAGAAGCGGAAGTAGGGAGAAACGAAGCGATAGTCGAGACCGTCGTGATTATGATCGCGATAGAAGGGGAGGTAGTCGGGAACGACGTGACCATGACAGAGATAGAAAGGATTACTATGATCGAACAAAACGGGATCGACATGATCACAGTTCGGAGAGAGGTAGACGAGACCGTGATAAACGTGACGATCATGATCGAAGAAGAGATTCATTTGACAGACGAGACGGAGAGAGGGTAAGATGAATTAAATCGAACTCAATTTTTGAAATTTCAAGTTGTTTTATGCTATCACCTACTCCCTCCCATAAAGCTGTAAACAACCAGATACTGATATGAAGTGAGCAAGGAAGTGGAGTAGAATGCAATGTCCTTTTTCCAATCTTCCTGGAGTCAAGTTGTAGCTTTGAATACCCTGCAGTTTGTTAAGAATTTGAGACTTAATGGTAAGAAATCGAAAATCAACAAAAATTACTTGGTAGTTTACATGATCGTTCTTTTTACAGGACAGATTTCGGCATCCGGCAAGAACAAACAAAAAGACAGACAGTAAGTCACTTGCAATACAAAGTAATATATAGTAATATAAATGTAGAGACTGATACAGTAAAGATTTAGAGTCATGTTTAATCTTCAGTGATAACTAGGTTTTTTGATATTTCATATTGGTGTACCATGGTCGTACTAATCCTTTTTTTATACATTGCTCACTTTGCCTATATTACACCTACCATTTCAGTATGCCTAAAAACTATGTTTCTCTCAGTTGGTTAATCATTTATCTTGTGATATCCACAATCTCTGACAAGTTTATAATGTGATTATGTATTACAGTAATACAAATAACTAAACAATATTGGTAAAACTACACCGAATACAAAGTTATGTTTCTGTATTTAACCCCCATAAACAACCAGAGCATTTCTTTCTTGGTTGGGAAGCACAGACTAAATTAGACATAATATAATTGAAATGTTTTCTATAATTTTTCAGCTATGATTGTGATGGGACTGGATCGGAATACGACTGTGCCAACTATCAGAGCTTCATTTGAATATATTACACATTTTAAAATTGTCGACATTCGACTTGTTAAAGATAAATTTGGAGTTCCTAGAGGATTTTGCTTCGTTCAATGGGAAACTGTAGATGTATGCGCATCTTATTTTTGATTTTATGAATGATTGAGGATCTTCCATTTTAAAAATTATTATATTGGGCAATGAATACTCATAACATGACCTACAAGGCCTTTATCTAATCTCTTATTTGCGCTCCAGAAGCATGTGCACCAAGATGGCGCACAAGCTGAGCCCTAACCTGGTACAATAATATGTTCAGGTTGTGCGCCATCTTGGTGCACATACTTCGGTAGCACCCTCTTATTATTTCATATGCGAAAATTTTAGAATGTATTTGAAATAGTTGATTGTTAGTATATTTAACTATGCTGAATTTGAATCATGATATTTGAATCATGATTTGTGTAAAATTTCAATTTGGAAAAAAAAGTATTTGTAAAAATAAATGATGGTTATGGTATGTGAGATTGGTTTTGCTAAAGATTGCATACATATCTCACTGTTTTTAATTGTATTCTTGCTTTGTATTATTCTGGTGTTCAGGTTTTAGGATCTTTGAAACTATACTTTGGTATTGCTTACAGTTGATATTGTATATTTTACTCTATTTATTCAGGAATGTTCACAAGTGCTTGAATATCTGAAAACTGCAACACCGAAGTTTAATATAGATGGCAAACAAGTTGTACTTGACTACAGTCAACCGCGCCAACCTGAACCACAAGCATCATCAACATCAGCTAACGCAGCTGCTGCCGCTATTGAAGCTGCTAAATGGTCGAGAGTTGGGGTGAGTTACTGAAACATATTACTTCGGACGATAGATAGCAAAAGCAGGCCAAATACTTTACTTATTTATATAAATTTTTAGTTTGCCACACTCTCCTTTAGGAGCTGATTAACACATTAATTCCCTAATTAGGTATTTGATTGAGGTATGATTTAAAGTCAGTCCTATCTGTCAAAATAAACGTTAAATTGCTATTTTGTTATATTTGTTGTAATAATAACACCTATATAAGAGTTGGTGTCAAACCGCATAGTGTTTACATATTATTAGCTACCGTTTTGTAGCATAAAGAGGTTCCTATTTGATAAAGCCTATCGGTTTTGTGAGTTTGATGTGGCCATGGTTTTGTCACAGTCATAAATGTTGATAAGTACTATCAGATCTGTTGTGTGATATGATTATTTTTATATGAAAACAGCTCTCTCGTTGTAATTGATGATTGTTTTCTTTTAATTTTCAGGGCGCGAAGCCAGACACAAATGGTGAGTAATGAGTATTATCCTTGAATTTTTATCAAAGAATAATAACGAGAATATCGGTCGGAGGTTAGGGGATCCCCAAAACAGCGCTCTTACTCCATAGTGACACCGTGTGTCCCATCACTAATTAATTAATAACTCGCTAATTACACGACATAACTCATCGAAAATCGATGGGCTTCTGTTCCGAACTATGATGAATGCACATGCAAATCTGAAGCAGATTCAACCTCGCTTTCGTAAGATATCACGTGTATCTAACAGACAAACAAACAGACAAATACCTATCAATATACTTACCGATCTTAAGATCGATAAGTAATAATAATAATGAAGACATACTTCATATTTGATTTAAAAAAAAAAAAAAACTCTTCTTTGAATTCATAATTAAATAATTTTTCTTTTTCGCTGTTGAAATAGCAATGTTGTTGCTGTAACATTTTTTCTTTTCTGAAGTCTTCTTACTTATGCATGCCCTATTTCTCCGGTATTTGTCACCAAATTAATTATTTCTCAATATTTTCAGGTAACAAATCTGAAACTGCAATGGTTCAAGTTGCCAAGGCTCAGAAAGAAGTGAGTTCAGTTTTCATGATTTTAAAATAAATTAAGAATTTTGCAAATAACAGTAGTTTAGATTGGGTAGTTGTTGTATTTATGAAATTTTTGTGACTTGCGGTGGTTAAAAAAACTCTTTCTGCAAAATATTTCTATTATTCTCATATATCACTTATTTCACCAATTTCATCTTTTTGATTAATGTTAGATTCAATTAGAGTTGGAAAAAGGAGAAAGTTTTTATTTTATTTTTTTTATATAAATTATTATAATATTTGATTTTACTTCAAAAAATATTCATTAATTTCACAGGCTGCTCCCCCTAAAAAATCCACGACACCAACACAACTGCCTATGCCTGGCATGCCAGGGCAAATGTGGCAGCAAAATATGGTATGGCAAGCAATGGCCAATATGCAAGCTCAGATGCAGCGACCACAGAGATATCCGACTCCGGATATTTCAAAATATGTCTACGAGGAAAAATCAGGATATCATTATGATACCTCAACAGGACTATACTACAATGCAAACACAAGGGTAAGTTGTTATTGTTATACTCATTTTTTTGTTATAAAATTAACAGAGCGCAGAATAGATTTTAGACAATATAAGAGAATATTTCTTTCTATTTTTATATATTTTGTACAACTACAATTCGATTTTTTGGATAGTTTTCACTTTTTTTACCAACTCATGAAATATAAAATTGTTCAGCCTATCGATTGTTACCATGACCATGACTTTATTCCCGTATCGAAAACTTTGGCAAATATATTTTATTTTTTAATGAGTCTCTGTGTAAGCATTCACTAATATGAAAGAAGCTGTAATAAATTAAATTGACCAGAATTTTTTTCCACATCACCCACCTAATTCATTATACACTGGGTGGTAGTGTTTGAATTGGATTTAAACTCGAGATCTGGATGCTAACTTGTTTCTCCAATGTTTTAACCCTTTGAGGCTTTAGGCCAGGGGTCGTCAACCTACGGCCCGCGGAGTAATATAATCTGGCCCGCGACGTTCCACTGAATTATAGTAACAAAACTGCTATTTTGACGATTATATTCTTTACGTAACAAAATTTATTGTGAGACACGGTAGACTAAATTATATTATAATCTAACTAATAGAAAATTCGCAATTACTCGTTTATGGAGCCTATAATTTAGTTATAATTAGACCAATGGCAACAAAACGCAGAAAAGTTAATGCTAAGTGCAAAGGGTTCAATGGCGCCGAAAATATTCCAATGGAATTTTTTGAGATGCAGTTCAATGAAGAAATAAATCTATATTCTATTTGAGAGATGTATCATTTCTTGATTTTCATTATAAAAAGTATCATTCGTTCAGTTTTCAACTTTCTAAAAATGCTGCCCGCCAATAACTCGCAAGTCGCAACCATGAATTTTGGCTAGCGGGCGACAAAAGGTTGCCGTCCCCTGCTTTAGGCCATGTCATACCAGCATAAGCCTTCTTCAAATTTATCACATTTCTACCCTATTTTCAGTATTACTACAACAGTTTTTCTGGTATATATTTATACTGGGATCAGAAGTCTCACACATATATTCCAGTATCGAGTGAAATGCAGGCAGCACAGACAAAAGCTGCCGATGAAAAAAAGAAAGAAAATATCAACAAAGAAGCGAAATCAAAAACAGCAAAAAAGGTATGGGAAATGAAAGTTTAGAAAGTCTACTTCAATATTTGTAACTTGCTTTGTGAAATTATTTTCCAAATTACAAGTCAATGATTTAACATTTCTTGGTATCCATAGGTAGTAGAGATGCTCGAAGAATTAAAATTAAACAAAATTTGAATTAATCAGAATTCTGGCATATTGAACTTCTTGGATGTGATCATTCGTATCCATAAGCAAGTGTTTGATTTAAAATGTTTCAAATATTGTTTCTACTATAATAGATTTAGGTTATTTATTTCTTCGATAATAAATCTGAAATATGTTATTAAAAACATTGATATTACAGATTGCAAAAGACATGGAGCGATGGGCGAAAGCTCAAAATAAAAAGAAAGAAGAAACTAAGAAGTTATTGGAGGAAAACACAAATGCGTCTAAGAAAGAATCATCAACGGGTGAGTACTTTATTCAACTTTGTTGTTTTAATGGATTATCGATATTCGTTGATCAAGAGCTATGTTGCCCTACGAAATTTTTGAACGAAAAGTGAAGCTGGTCGTGGACAAACTCTATAAGACTTTTCTGTTAGCTTGTATGATTTGTGTGCTACGATTATTTATGAATAAAAAATAAACACTACAAACCTGTCATAATTTTTCAATTGAAACTCATCCATAATGATAACGTAAATATTGTTTCCAGGTGATATTGGATTTTCATTGCTTGAGAAGAGAGTGAGCGAGGAAGAACGACGAGCTACGATAAAGGATACTTTCTCCAACGATATGTTCAAGTCACCTGGAATGGTAATGTAGCATTATGACAAGAGTTGTTAAATGAGCCTCAAATTTAATGATTAATATTGGATAATGGATTTCTTCACGCTCACCATAATGTAGTTATATGTTTTAAAATCATGATGTAAACAAGCCAATCTGTTTAATTTTTTCTCATCTCTTGCCTACTGTCTTATACAGGATGTAAGAAATTAGTTAGAGTTGATTGAGACCATATTGGTTTAACACAATCCAAACCCCAGTAATTCTTGACTTCTAATTTTTCAAACATGACTCTGACTTCAAATCTGAGAAAACCAAGTTTCAGTTGGTAACAATGAATGTTGGCGTTTGCTAGGCTTTAATAATTGTTGTTGTCGATACTTAGTTGCTCCAATATTATTTGTGTTTCTGTCATAAGTTTTGATTATTGTCACTAAACATTTAAAGTTCCGACTGCTGACACTGAAAAATTTTGAATTTTGTTTTTGACTCAAAAGAAAATAGGACTCTGGCTCTGATTAATAAACTTTTCAGTATGATCGAAAAAAAGCCTCATAATAGTATAGAATATGTTTAACCCAAGCTTTCAAACTGTTCATAACCCATGATATAATTCTTTCTGTAGAAGAATTCAATGGGTGAAGTCATGTCACCTCTCGTTATGGCAAATCATTCATCATCTTCTATTCCTGGTTTATCATCATATGGTGCCGGTAGTGACAGTGATGATGAAGAACCACAACAACAATTAAGTATTGAAGAACAAATCAAACAAATGACAGATTGGAATAAAATGGCTTGTCTGTTATGCAGGTGAACTAATTTTATTACGAAAGTACTAGGATATTGTATATTGAACTGCAGGTTCTTTCTCCTTGTTTACTTTCTACTTGGATCCGTATGTGTTTGTAGTCACAAGGATACTTAAACAAGATAGTATCAAAATGATCTTTCCACAAAGATATAGATTATTTTGCCTGAAGAAGTGGAACTGTGATCTTACGAAAGCTAACAAATACACTTGCTACTCTGCAGAAAGAGATTATGTTCTCCATATTTTATTATCTCTAAAGTTGTGTCTTAGTGCTTCGGACATCATACTAATTGATAAGAACATGCTTGCCATCACACATCTGTTTGCCCTCTCCCGGTTCGCAGGTTCTACACCTTTTCTGTATTTCATATGGTGTTTATTACCTGTATTTAAATTATGATTGGCAGTTTTTTATTAGTTTTACTTATTTATTCTTATAGACGAGCTTTTTTATCAAAAGAGGGATTAGAAAAACATCAAAAGCAGTCTGACCTTCACAGGCAAAACGTCGAGACTTTCAGGTAATTGAAAAATGTTTGAATTATTGAATGTCATCATATTTATAAAACGCAACTATACACCAATTTTATCTTGATTTTATCCTTTGATCTAAAGCAGGGGTTCCCAAACTTTTGGTGTTGCGGAGCCCTCAAAAGGTTGACTACTATTCACGGAGCCCCAAAAGAAATGTTATAATTGTTACTTTCAGATTAATATTCCTGAGCAAGTTAAAAGTACTTTACTTAATTTAAATGCTGGAGCTTTTTAATAGGGTTATTACAAGTCATGAATCTGAAACTACCGACGGAGCCGAATGCAATAAAATAAATTTCAATTTTTCGTATTTTGCCCAGATATTGTGATTTTTTAAACGGCGCTATCTTAAAAACGAATCTTAAGTGCGAAAGAACAAATCAAGTACGACGAATCCTAAGATCGCAGAAATATGATTCCAATTTATTTATAGTTGGCAGTTTATCACATATTTCATGTTATTTTAGAATGGTATTCTTTCATTTCAGTAATCCTAATAGTAATCTCGAATCAAACGTGAGTAACGATGAGCACAATTACATTATACTGACGAGACACGTTAAATGCTCGCATCGGTCATGGATTGAATATTTTACGCAACAGAATTCTCGTTATCCGTTTTTTTTAATCGCGAAGAATGTTGCGCGAAAATTTCCAATTCCAATTTTGAACCCCTTCTCTCTTAAGAACCCTGGCTGCGCTCCTGCTTATAAATAATGTCATTTTTTAATTCCGCCTCTTTGCCATATTTCGAGGCTATATTGTTGTCAGATTTCATCAAAGCTGTTATTGCTTCTTTGAACAGTTATAAAATTAGTCAGTATTTTGAAAAGTAATCGAATAGCTCGCGGAGCCCCTGGGTTTCTATCGCGGAGCCCTGGGGCTCCGTACGGAGCACTTTGAGAACCTATGATCTAAAGCATCGTCTCCAAATGGGGGATTTTTGCTTTGTATTCTCTGTAATAATATTATTACTATATTGCTTATTCTTGAACATATTTATATAACAAACTCCCTAAACTGTACAAAACGGGAGTGAGACATGAACAAACACTAGCAAAGGATCCTTCAAAAATTGAATAAATAAAGTAGTATCATGCATAGGGGAAGAAATAAAGAGTTTCATCCAAAATAGGCAACAGGAGGAATTTACCAAAAATGTTTAGCAACCACTGGTGTAAAAAATTGCTCTATTGCGTTTTCAGATCAAAAAACAAATCTGCCTCTTCACAAGGTCAAATGTTGGAACAACCTAAATACCGAGACAGAGCTGCGGAAAGAAGAAGCAAGTACGGTATTGCTGATCCACCTTTGAAGAAAGCTAGATATCATAAAGCAGCACCTGTGTAAGTTGGTTTTGCAATATAAACTATTGTAATACAGTTAGTTTGTGTATCTGGTTGTCAACATTGTGCAAAAGAATGAAAATCAAGATGTATTGTGAAATTGGACATATGAAGATTTTGTTGCAAAATTATTAAGATTATATTTTATAAAACACATTTACACGCCTTTATGCAAGGCTCTCAAAAGCATCTACAGTTTTTGTTATTATATTGAAACGACGCGTTGGCATTGTTTACCCAATTTATTATCACTGGGAGAGGTGGTATAACTGTGAGAGATTTATAACCTGTGATCAGGGATGGCCATTTCCGAATATTGAACTATTCCTAGTACATTCTAAAATTAGACAACACAATTTTGTTTTAGTTTATTATAACCCAGTGAAACAGAAAATAGGCTTTACTAGAAATACCACACTTAAACCACAGATCCACAGTGTAAATACAAGAAGTAATTGATATTTTATAGCTATCAATAAAAATAATAGCAACTTGTGACACAGTAAAATAGAAAATAGGCTTCGATGGAAATACCACAGTAAAACCACAGATCCACAGTATATTTACAAAAAGTAATTGATATTTATAGCTATCAATAAAAATAATAGCAACTTGTGACACAGTAATTTTAATCGAATTGTGCAATCAAGACCATCAGAAACAAAACAGAAATAAAACAACTAAAACTGTAAGTACAAACAACTAGAGCATTGCATTGTTGCAGTGGAGAAATGTCAGTTGTTCAACATGTGAACCAGTTAGCCGAGAACGTAGCTCGGATGCAGTGAGGCCAGCACTGGAAAATGAACGCTCAGCAGAAGCTGATGTAGCTGGGATAACGAGATATTTCCTTGCTTGTTTATAAAGACGAGGCGCAGTAATCTTGTTATTCTTCCACCATGCCAAGGAGTTCTCTGACGCTTTCTGTTGTTGGTACCACGCTAGTTCGTCAGTCTGTGTCTCATCTTTGATGCTACCTGTGGGTGAGGAATCCCTTTCATTAGACTGGCCATAGGCCAGAATGAGGTCCAAATTTGATGGGGTTGGTGAGTCTGGTAAAACTGGTCTTTCCGTGGGGCGTTGTTCCGGACGTGGAGATTCCGACATTTCTTCCAATATGGCTTCTCGAACTAAAGATTTTTCTCTCTGGGAAAAATACTTTTCCTTGTATTGGGGATCCAGATACGCAGCTTTATAAAACACATTTGGGGTCAAGGAGAAATTGAGCACATAGGAGAACCTTTCTCCTAATGATGATGTCATATTGAATTTGAAATTCCGCTCAAAGGCTTCGTCACTATCGTTCATTTCTTCATATTTAACGCATAAACTCTTGACTATTGGGTAGACTGATGATAGAAAAAAATATTTTTCGCCTTGGAGAAACTTTGTTGAGGTTTTTATAGGAGCTAATAAGTCGACAAGCTTTTGAATTATCAGCCAATGACTGTCACAAAGTTCCAGTCTGGCTGCCCGATCACGGTGAAGGGTTGACAGATATTGTCTGATTGACCATTGATATGAACACAGTCTTTGTATCATGTCGTACGTGGAGTCCCATCGAGTAGGACAATCCATTATTAAATTGAAAGTGGCTGGTTCATCACTGGGGCGTGTGTCCGCGTATGCTGTTCTTAGTTCATTTAATGCACGGGACGATTGTTTCATGTGTTGAACAAGGTGACGTGCAGCAGCAAGAGCCCGCTTTACTGGGTTCACTTTCACACAATCGTGCACACACAATTGCAACATATGCGCAACACACCTGATGTGTTGCCAACCATGATTAGCAGTGCATTGTCGCATAGCAGCCACAACATTAGCGCCATTGTCTGTGACAATGGAAGAAACTTGAGATGGCGAGATCCCATACTCTGAGAGTATAAGTTCAATCCATGAACAATATTATCAGCTGTGTTTGATTGTGTGACTTGGCGGATTGCAAGTACACGCCTTTCTAGTGTAACAGTTTCTTCCTGCTCTTTGATGTAGTGGCAGGTTATTCCTAAAAAACTCTCCATTCTGCAAACACGCCTTTCTAGTGTAACAGTTTCTTCCTGCTCTTTGATGTAGTGGCAAGTTATTCCTAAAAAACTCTCCATTCTGCAACTGCTCCAAATGTCAGCTGTCAGTGCCGTCGAAGATATATTTTCAAGTTCCGAAGTTAATTTATTCTTCATAAGAGCATATTTGTTTTCAAGCATTCTTGTGAATGTTTGACGACTTGGCATTACATAATTGGGCTCGACATATTTCATTAAATCTTGGAAGTGCGTTCCGTCTACAATGGAAATTGGCCTTAGGTCACCCACAATAAAATTTGAGATTAAGCCAGTAATCTTTTCAGCTCGCTTTTGGTTCAATGGAACTTTGCTGTACTGATCCATGGTTTTTTGAGACACTCGTTTCTGTGTAACGGTTGCGCCAGAATAAGAGCTTGTAGAGGGTGATTCTGAAGGGTTCCACACAGTTGAATGCTTTGATCTCAGATGACTTTGTAAGTTGCTAGTTGATTAACAATAGCTGAGTTTTTCCTGGCATACTGAGCATGTTACAAATTTCTTCTGTCCACCATCTGAATAAGGCGATGAGAAAAAATCCCAAACACCAGAAGTTTTTCTTCGGCCTCTTGGCATCATGAATTATAATAATAGTCTATTGGCAAATGAGCTATTTGTATTCAGATGAATTTGTATATTTTCTGAAAGTAATAAAATTCATTAGCAATACAAGCAATTGAATCAAGCCATAACAATCAACAATATCAATTACCGGTACCGGTATGCATTCCCAAATTATAATATTTAAGCCTGAAGTATCCTACTACCAGTACCGGTATATTAATTTAAGTTTACCATGTATCGGCAGTTTGTTTGCCTGAAATAAGCAATAAATCAGCTGACAAACTTACCCTTACAAATCTACAATACGCAAATTTTGGGTCTAGTACCACAAGTACTTCCAGTGGGCGTAGCATAACGAATTTTGCATATGTTATTCCTAACCCCAACCTGACTATGCCATCACGTCATAGGCTTGCAAAAGTATAATTACAATCGCCCGAAATGGAATCTGCGCCGCCGATAACGAGTTGCTATCTTTCTCCAATCGTGATCGTTGTGACAAGAAAACGAGAGAAATAGCTTGCTCGTTTTCGGGTGATCGTCTGCGCGTTTTGGACGACCATCCGCATACTTTGGTGGGCCTCGTTACGCCACTGTGACGACGAAATGACGTTTTTCGGTGACGTAGTCAGGTGGGGGTTAGGATTGACATATGCAAAAATTGTTGAGCCAAGCCAACTAGAAGTACGTTAGGTACGAAACTACACGAGACCCAAATTTTATATACTCATTGGTTGCTAACAACCAAAGTCACTTTGCTAACAACGTACGGTACGAGTTACTGCGATAGCTGACAACAACGATCTGCACAAACATATAAACTCGCGGCTGTGTTTATGCAGAGTAGAAATAGAAAACACGCAGAGGACGGCAATAAAATGGACAAAGAGAAAGAAATAATATATTTTGATCTAGATTGTTGCGGCGAGCGCGTGATAATACGGTGACAGAGAAAAATATATTATATTTTGACCAAGATTATCACAGCGAGCGAGCGAGTGAAAAAGCACGCTGGGGCGACAATACAATGTAGGCCGAGAAACAATTATATCCAGCCTACTCTGCAAGATTTAGGTTTTTGCAAAGCGAGAGAACCTGTATGACCTAAATCAGGGTGGTCCAACCCAGGCCCGCGGGCCAAATGTGGCCCGCCACTCCATTATCTGTGGCCCGCGTCACATTCGGAGAGTAATCGAAAAATCGCATTCCGGGTTGTTTCGTCATAAAATTAATCAGAAAAATCATTTGACATATTGTTACATCACTAAAGTCACTGAATTGAGTAGTGTTATGGCTAGCTGAGGAAACTAGCGAAGTTGAATGATGTGCTTGGCAGTCTAAATTGTTATCTGGCTTTCTATCTCTTTGGTCGGAAATATAATGTTAACAATATATGAATCATAGAAAACTAAAAATCGAATGCGGAATCTATTAGTCTGTTGGCAATGCCTGATAACTATGTGTTTGCACAATAAAAGTGTTTGTTTTGTATTGCGCTGTTTACCTATACTTGGCACTAGTGTGGCCCGCGAACAATGCAAAAATATTTTTGTGGCCCGCGAAGTCGACAACCTTGACCCAACCTGACCTCATTTTTGCGACAAGAGCGCGCATGTGGTGAGTGTGCGTACGATGCGCAAGTTTCTATCGAGAAAACGTCTTGGAAGCGGCGTCGAAGATGTGTGACGTCACACAACAATCCGATATTCTTATGAACGATAATTCCGATCTTCCGATGACGAGTTATTCGAATTGGCCATTCCTGCCTGTGATGTAGTTAACTCCAACGCATTGCCCAAATAGAGTTATCTAATCCTCTCTGTAGAAGAATTCAATGGGGGAAGTCATGTCGCCACTAGTTATGGCAAATCAATCATTCATCTTCCAATCCTGGTTTATCATCGTATGGGGCGGGTAGTTTATTTCAGTGCAGAGTTTTAAATTACCAGCAGAGTTTTAAATTACCAAGGGTTAGTGTCTCTGATACTTGCGTTATGATACAATATACTTTTTATTTGTTTCTAGTCCATATGAACAACCAACAAAAGATGGAATTGGTGATTCTAATATTGGAAATAAAATGTTGCAAAAAATGGGATGGAAAAGTGGATCTGGTCTTGGAAAATCACAATCCGGAATCACTGTACCGATAATGGTAAGTAGGGCTGGGCAAAATATTTGAATAGCGAATCGAATATTGAATTATTCGAATGGCATTTTACTATTCGCATATCTGACCTGCACCGCTTTGCTCAAACACAGAACTCGCACGTCTTTAAATCGTTCGTGGATTGCGCGAGAATTCACCTACATCGCTCACTAACAAACAAAAGCGACAAATTTGAGAAATCGTTGTCTTTGCGTCATGGTATTATTTGCCTCCTTTCTGCGCATAATGTATCGTTTCAATTTCCTGTTTTGCAAAATAACGCGCCGACATTAAACTCTGTATGCCTGGCGGCATGATAAGCCGTTTCATGCATGAACCCATCATAAGATTGAATATTGAAAATTAAAAGTTGAAATGACGTGTTCGAGAGACCATACAGGGTATATCACCCCTATAAACTGTAACCAGAAAAAAATGACAGGCCATACTCTTTTTAAACTTCTTATTAGCTCGTTCATGAACCCTTCCATTCTTGACCAAGTAATGTTTCAAAAATTTGAACATTTTACTCGACCGGGTATGGCGGGTGGACTGTTAAAATCGCAAACAAGAGTAGATCGTAAAATTAATCGTGAATTTCGATGTAATAACGCACACTGGTCCGTTTGTGAATTGTTGCGCCTGTTATCGTCGGAAATGATTACATTCGTAATATTGTAAGCATTTTTGCACTAATAATTATGGCGTGACATTATCAAAATCGTCAAGTGAATTTGCAAACTCCATAAATAAAATATGCATGTAACTGCTTTTCGTGTTGTAGTTGAATTATGTATGTCTGAAGAAGTCTGACCTTGGTCAGACGAAACGTTACAGAAATATATTTGTGTTAGTGTGCAGCAAGACTCTTGAATCACTTAGGATCCATAAATAAATTTGTGAATCACTCGTTAATGATTTTAGCTTTAATGATTGCCGGGGTATTGTTTTGTTAAAAATAAAACGTTGAAACTTTGAATGAATTAGTTATAATTGGCGCTGTCTGACACTCTATTATGCACAAAAGCACTCGGGCGCAAACTATTTTTAGCATATGTTAAATATCATTCAAGAAGTGCTGTTTAACGTCATCTCGTCTTATGGCCACGTAGAAAAGCCTCTATTGTCAAATTATTCAATCACAATTTTAAATCAATATTCTGAATTGCGCAATTGCAGCTTTGGTAGGTTTATCTGTATAATAACATAGATACCCATACCATAGAAAAGCATTTGAAGTTAATTATCGCCTTAATAAATATCTCCAACCCGGTATTGATAATAATATTACCAACCGCTTAAAAATGGGACGGTAAATTTACACACGTTGATCAGTAAGATCAAAGCCAACGCAAAAGATAAAAATTAGAATAAAATTAATTTGGGTTTTGAAATCAGTCTGTGGTGTCTTTCACAGCTGTTGGCTGTTGCCGGCGTGAACGCACGGTTATGCCGAACTATAAAACTTCGATATCTGTAGACCCTCAAGAATTAATACTTGCAAAAAAGACAAAGAACGGAAATTATTACCAACTTCAATATATCGCCAGCGAAACGATCACGGTGACAAAAACAATCAGCGATTATGATGAAATTAACCATCATAAAAAAACGCTTCGCTGCTGATTTTTCAATTTTTTCATTTATTTTCAAAAGGATTATCGACCGAGGTTCTGGTCTCTTGTGTATAAAAATATATTCATTATTCGAATTATTCGATTCCAAAAAAGTATTCGATTTTGTCCACCTCTTATGGTAAGCTAGTGACAATACTTTATTTATCCATTATTTAGCCGAATCTTGTGTTTTCTAGGTGTTTCAAGATGTCGTTATGAATGTGTTATCATTGGAATTGACCAATGCTACTTATTCTTTATTTACACACAATATGCTATAGCACAGAATGAAACATCGAAATATTTTATTTAACGTAAAGGTAATAAGATATCTTGATTTCAAAATGTTTGTGATTTCTATTCTAGGCTGAACAAAGAACCATGGGTTCAGGACTTGGAGTAAGGGGTTCTCGGCTTGGACCAAGCACAGGCAGTGATAGCTATAAAGATGCGGCAAGGCAACGTATCATGGCGCGATACAGGGAAACTGAATGAGTGCTGAACTATTCCATAATTCTGATGTTGATAGTTTAATACAGCATGTCTGGATAGTTTAATACAGCATGTCTGCTTATCCAGGGGATTGTTTCTTATTGGTTACTGAATGCAAACCAATTTGAAAATGAACTAATGGAACTAATGCTTATATATGCTGCCGCAATATATTTCAAGAATACATTTTTTTGCATTCTAATTTGGTCTGTTCTTCGCTGCACCTAACACAAATGGACAAGTTATTGCGTATGATATATATTTTGAGGCATTCCACACTCACAGTTGTATTTTTATGTTGTTAAAAGTTGTGAATTCACTTCCTATTTCTGCAGTGTAGTTGACAATTTGTAATGGTTTGTTGCAAAACATGCAGAAATGATATTCATTGTCTATATCATTTCTCATACTCATCAAATACCAGAGCCGTGGCATGTAATATTTATTTTGTATAATGCTCACCATTGGATTCACCTAAATTCAATATTTTTTATCCAATTTAATTTTGCCTTGTACGTCTAGGATTCACTTATAAATAAAGGTTGTCACTAATTTTTGTGTTTGCCTGATTTTTTGTTCATACTTTTCTAACCAACTAAAAATTCTTGCCGCAGTGATTTATCCCAAACTCTACTCCAGTTTCAAAATATTATTTTGCTTTCCGCTAATGAGCGAGTCTTGTGATTTCGCCTCTACTAGATTATGTTGTTTCACTCAGTTTCGAATTGTTATATATTCAATTTAAGAGTTTGGCATATGTCATGACTAGTGGTGCCCATATTCCAACAAGTGACAAAATGAAACCTATTTTGGTTCATAAATGGAACTTCTACTGAGAAAACTAATTTGAATGTAAATTTTTTGAATATTTTTCCTCTTTAACTAATTTCGAAATTTACTCAACCTATTTGAAATCTAAAAAGATCATTACTGATATTTTTAGAAGTAGCAAGTTTTGTTCTTGTGATTGCCCATTCACTAAAAGCTTTTATTTTGTGTCCCATAATAGTTTCTTGCGGAATTAGATGAAGTAGTAGGATCTGTTATATTGTTGAATTCATGCAGCATTGTGATGTGAGACACCAATTGCATAAAAAGTTGGTTCAAAATGTCTACCTAACGCAGTGTACCTTCCTAATCACGCTTTTTATTTCAATTTTTTTATTCTTCTGTAAAATAAACTTAAGACATCTTCATATTTTGTTTGACTGTATCTATCTGCTGGTACTTTTGAATATATAGGCTCATTTTGGATGGTATAGGCATATCAGTACATATGATATACTAAGGTTTGTAAGTTTACATGAACTCAGAAGCAAACAATTGCGTAGAGAAATTGGTCCAAAATCTTATATGCGATGTGGCTACATCCATCAGGTTGGCAAATAGACTCTTCAAATGATTCTTGTTGATTGCAATGATTGTCATTTTGCCAATGGTTGTCAGCTTGCCAAGTTGATTGATTGTAATCAGTCCTTTTGTGCATAACCTATAGCAGTGGTTCCCAACCTTTCTATCCTGGCGGACCGGTAAAATCAAATTAAATGTACTCGCGGACCAGCAAAAAATTGAAATGACCGCAACATATAATATAATGCAATGCCGGGCGCTCGATATGCTTCTAGACAAAAATGCACACTTAAAAACATTCCACACGAAGAAAAACTATCAAATAATGTGCCGGCCAAAAATTGAAATGGGTGAAACATAATGTAATACCATCTATTTTCGTAATAAAATGCAGTACTGTGCACCCAATATGCGTAAGAAAGGCACGCATAAAACATCTCACATAAAAAAACATGTACATGCCGAATAATGTATAAACACAATTAACTCTAGTGAGAATTTTGCTGCTGTTTCGTTTCCAATATTGGATTGCAAACGAGGCCTCAAAGAAGTTTTTGCAACATGTAGCTCTGCAGAGGCGTGCTGCCCGATTTCTTTGCTTCGTTTTAATTGAAGCTAGTGATGAAAATGTTTTTTTCACATAACGCAGTAACTGATTGAAAATACGGTATTTGCCATCAAGAGATATTCAAAATTGTGACAGTTATTCTTTCTTAAATCTGGACTGTAAAGTAGAATCACACTTTTAATCAAGATTTTTCTTTTTCATCGGTTTCATCATATTAGACCCTCTGCAGTTGATCGACGCCTCAAACGAAATGAATTTACATTACAATGACAAAGTCGTCGGTGACTTGGCAAGTTGGCACCAGGATCAAAATTCTACTATGTCTGCTCAAAATATTCTAAAAGATCTCGGCCCATGTTTTTTTGCGCGACGCAGAGCAGAGAAAGCACGCGTGCCGATTTTTCAATTTTGCCGGATTTGATGGAGTGCATTCGCGATGAATCGGAGCCGAAAAAGCAAAAAGTGTGAAAAGTCGGCGCCGAGATGTCGCGAAATACGTCGCAATATGACGATGGATGAGAAATTTCGTAATAAACCAACGCAACCTCGTCTTCGTTAAAGCGATTGGGACGGAATAAAAACAATGAAATTTCTCGCGGACCGGCGGTTGGGAACCACTGACCTATAGGACTCACAGATTTATATGTAAAATAAGCTTGCAAATCAGAATTGCCTGCAATGTTATTCCAGGAAACAATTAGATAAATAGCCTTTCATGTGGGCATTTCCATTTGTTTAGCTTATGGGATGTTTAAAAAGGACCGAAACTGAATCACAGCAACACTTGTTCCAGAAACTTAGATCTACACCTAATTTTTTAACTTTAAAGTAACACATTTTTTTATACAGATCTATATATTTCATGACACAAATATTGTTTTATAAAAATATTTACAATTTAGCATTATACACATTTATCACACCATTCCTGGTTTCGCATACATCGGCAGATGGTAGTAATTGTAACTCAAGAAGCTGAGAAGACGATTTTCGACAGCTTTTTTCAAGCCGATACTTTGATAGAATTCTCGTAAGTTTGCTTTCTGTTCTGATGAAATATTTAGATCTTCTTTAACGAGCTGTTGGACTTCAGCTTCGAGTGATGATAAGCTTCCTCCACCTGATGGCGGCATACTGAGTAATTCCCGAACCTACAAGTAATAGAAACAGATATATATCTGATCTAGGAATATCTTCTTGTAGTATATTGGTCATACCATTGAAGTGCCAACGTGACACTTTGAAATTGTTGAAAAAATAAATATTCACCATAAACAGAATAAGATACAATAATGAATCGTGTATACTGTCTGTTCCATACTGCGGTATGTGTTCACATTTCCAAGGATGCAGTGGGAGCAAACTTAGTGGATACGTGTTTTGGAGTCAGAGTGTCCAATTTTTGGTGGAAACTTTGAAATCATTAGGTTAACTGTGCATTCTCAACAGACAATGAAAAAAGCTCTTTCATGCGATATTTGTTTGGAGGCTGGAGTCAACATTTCCTACCGCATGGAGTCGTTGTTTAATTGGCTCAAATTTTGGAGTCTCAGTCGGATGTAAATTCCCCGTTTTCACAGCCCTGTTACCATCAAACCCAGGACCCAACAAATTAGTTGGCAATGCCGCAATGAAATTATCCTGACCCTGTAACTCTACAGATCAGTGGTTGGTTTTCCACGCCCTTCTTCAAAGCAACATTGTGAAGCATTGTAACAAAACCAGCCAACTTACCTCTTGTCTGAGGTCTCTGAACCTGTCGTGGAAGATTGCCATGCACCACGGTTCACGGAAAAACTCGAACAAATCTGCGATCAGACCTTCCTCTACCCTTGCAAGAAGATTGTTCAAATATCTTTCATGGATGTTGTACAGTTGAGTGATGTTCCAGACGGGGATAGGAAGGCCTTCACCAGCTTAGCAATGAATGAAAAAGATGTGATATATGATTACTCAAACACGGCCTTAATTTTGTTAATGGGTTTGGGCAGTTTGATCATTAATATACATTAGGAACAAAATGGACCTAAGCAGGAGCCCTGAGTAAGCTGCCAAAATTAACAGTGAGCAGGCCGACTATGTTTGAAAAAGATTTTTTTTTCAAAAGAACGAGAGTCCAAAAGACGGCTCAACAATTACCAGCATGCATCTGAAACGAATAACGGAATATCTAACTAATCCCATGGACATTCCCCGTTATCAACGTAATAAAGCCAAACCAGAGGTCGTAGTTCATACACCAGTTGAATATATAATAAGATAACACTTTTGGTACTCCTTAAGTATGTGCACCAAGATGTCGCATAACCTGAACCCTAACCTGGTACACAACCTGAGTTCAGGTTGTGCGCCATCTTGGTGCGCATATGTCAGGAGGTCCCCACTTTCACTGTTACAAATGCAAGAGTTAGTAATGATTACCTTTCACGACACAAGTAATAGTTTCCACACAGTTCATTTGGTTGATATGTAATCTGAAATAATTTCCATTTTTCACGCTTCCTGTTTCAATCTCATGCCCATGGTTTGGATTTGCAAGTTGAGACTCATATGCTTGAGTTGCTCCAGGTTTTCTCACATGAAGGTATTCAAAATTACCAGGTAGATAACCATGAAACACCTGAAGTATTTAATTTGATAAATATTAGAAAATTGTTTACTTATAGTTTTTGATTAGATTTTCAAAATTTCAATACAGAATAAATTAGTGGATGTCGAAAAATAGGATGTCCAAATTTTATCTAATTCTCAGTGATAAATTGTTACTTCAAATTCCATCATTTCCAATAAAACTAGCCTTGTTGGGTATGCATCCCTAAAAATGTCGTATATAAAAGTGATGTATTACAAATTTTTAATTAAAAAGAGACAATAATAAATAGTTATGTCGGAAGTGGGGATTGTGGAATACTACAGTGAATAACAATCTTTAAATGATATTTGATCAAACATTAAGAGGGACGACTCTATTATAACTACTAATGTAATAGTAATAATCTTAACGATTAAAGCACAGATCTTTTTCAATTAATGTACCAATACTCCTAAACCCAAAGTATGCCCGCAGTCGCCAAGCCCAATACATAACTTATTTTTAGCAGCTTGGTAAATCATACCTTGCAATCACTGAAAATCGGTGTCAGTTTGGAGTATGGATCATTCGGATCATTTTCTTCAATCATTGACTCCAATGTAGGATCAAAAAGTGGCAAAACAGACATTGCAAGACGAAATCCAATTTCACATGAATTATATCCATCGTGGTTGGACCAGTCTTCAGCATGGTAACGTCGAGCGTATTTCGTCAGTGGACCAGCTGCTCGAATTACAGGATCATTTGTACAAAAGTTGGTGTCAATCACGAGACGTCCATCAAAAACGAGACAAGCATCATTTACTGATTTGAATGTCCAAGCGTCGATACATTTTGGATAGAAAGAAAGGAATGCATGGCACTCGATGATGACAGGTTTAGTTGGAGTGGTGAATGAGACTTCTGATATTTTGTTCGGTGCAACATCACTCATTTGCCAATCCGCAAAAACACAATCTATGTGATACTGGAAGAAAAAAATACGATTATATATGAAATAATTATTTAATATTAACAATAAAAAGATATTGGAGAATATGGTAGAATATTAGTTGCTGATATTTAGTGCATACACAATCAACAATCATTTTACAGTTTGAGAAAATAATTATCCACAAAAATGTAATGAAAATCGGACAACAGAGACCATTGACCAGTGTCAGTATTTATAATAGGATATATAGAAGGCACTTTTAACTAAAGATTTTTTATCTTTAGACTGAAGAAAGGCAATAAGAAAAGCTTAACCATAGAACAGGTATGAGGTAAGGTATGAGTTCTCAGGGTAATCATCAAACATTGCGCTACCTAACAAAAGTAATATTCAAATATTGTGAATCATTATTATTCAAATATTCTCTGTTATATTTTATGTGAGAGAAGACACGCTAATACATGACATCAATTCAAAAAGTTGGTTTCTCTGCACAATAAGAATCATTACTAATCATCAAAGGTTAAATGAGGTTGAATCGATAACAAAGATTTATGAAATATTTATATTTGGAAATTTACTTCTGAAAACTAAAATGTAAAGCATTGATCCCATTGATTTCAAATAACTTATATATCATATTAAGCAGCATACCTCCACCCCAGCATCTTCAATGGCTTTCATCACAGCTTTAACGAGCCCATGTTCTTGAAACGTGTCAGGTTCACTAAATTTATGAGATGAAGGTGGCTGAATAAGAGCAAGATTTTGCCCAGGAACTCCACATGAAAGTAACGATTGCAAAGTGAAATATGCATCCAATGAATTTCCATAAATGACAACTTTGCCTTGAAATTCCTTCACTCTGGTAAAAAAAGTGCATATATATAAATAAACATAACATATAAATAATTTGAAATAGAAAATTTTTAAATTAAGAACTGGTGCACAAACAAATTCTGGTGGTGAGTCTTTAAATAAAATGGCCCAATACCTTTCTCAACACACATTGTATTTTAAGAAAAACCTAAGCAAAAATAATATACAGCCTCAATAATCAATTCACGTAACAGATGATGAAATCGAAAGTATAAGTGAACAAAAAATGATTATGAAATCCCAAGAGCAAATAAAACTTACAAAAGTTTAAAATGTACAGAGTTTAAATAAAAAAGTGCCAAAGAAAGTATTAACGTACACTAGTTTGATTAGTTAATATTGGTAATATTAATTGCGATATAAAACTTAAAGATCCACTGCTCACAACTTTACCTACAGATAATTTGATCATTATTGGGCGCAATGTGATTAAAACGCTGGACCCAACTGTCACAGGTTCAAGATCCTCAGAGGCTCAATTCCTGCATCCAACAACTTATCCAGGGTAAAAAAAAAACTTGTTTAAAATTTAAAGTTTTTAGTGGCACAAGTTATTTATCATTTGCATTTGAACTTTACAAGTGAAGTTTCTTACCCGGTTATCCATTTCATCATTTGTTTTTCATCCATTGATTTATTTATTGTCATGACATTGACAGGTGGTTCGTATGGATAAGGTGATTCAATAGCACGAGGTGATATTATGTGATTGGTTGCACCTTCTTCTATGTCAACCTTGGTTGGTTTTGGTACCTGGGAACATAAATATAACTTCATTTTGACTCCATAATCAGCATAATAGACGTTAAATAACTGACAAAAACGAAATAAATAAAACTGATTATAGAATTAGGAAAGTGAACAAAACCTTAAATAAGGTTTGAAACGTACAGATTTTCAATTGAAAGGTGTTGTTAAAAGAAGTAGATGATGAATTGAAATCTTAATTATGAAGCAGACAGCATTCCTCAATACTAAACTGAATCTCATATTCATCAAATACGATCACAGTGATCACAGATGAAAAAAAAGAGGTTGACTATAGCTGTACAATAATTGGTGCCTGCATCTCTTGGTCTATGAAGCAAAATAATAAGGAAATATATAGTCGAGCATGTTCTTGATGTTGGCAAATTTACCAGGATATTACTTGATAAATATAGTATCAACATCTATGATCCGAGTTTATTCAGAAGATTGGCTTTTATGTTGTCACATTCACCAAGATAATATTTGTATGTTCTTATTTCTTACAAGTGATTCTTAAATTTTGTGTCATGGTTTCCAGTGCGTTGCCAATTATCATTTCAAAAAATATTAATGCTTATTTGTCCAAGTTTGGAACTTGATTTAAAATCTTCGAATCTGTTGAAATTAGCATTGAGATAGAAGTGCAACTTCCAATATCGAATATTCAGCCACATTACCAGTCTTTATTTGGAAAAAAGTAAGCTCACATATTGCTTTGATTGAGTGTGTATATATCAAAAATTTTTGGCATGTCATAATAAAATTTCACAAAATTCAAATTTTCTTTCAAATGCGTCACAATTTATATTTCAGAAAGTAATCGAGTCATGAGTTTAAGAACTCATGCCTTACACTCTCATGCTCGTCAAGGATAACCATTTATTAATATGTTAGACATGACTATATTACCTGATACTGTTGTCCAGTACATAACATCAAGTAATCATATGAAACTTTCTCTCCGCCTTCTAATATAACATACTTGTGTGAACGATCAATGGCCACCATGTTCCCTGATAAAAGAAAATTGTATGAATGGCGAAATAGGATGGAAGAAAGCAGATAAGATTGCTCAATCGTATAGCAAAACCACAACATATAGTCCGATATCTAGTCTTGATTGAATAAATAAAATGGTCAGTTTTACCAATGCATTATTCCAGATGCATTGACTCGAATGTTGCAGGAAGCTACAGATCACCAGTGCTTATGTGAGCCAACCAAAAAAGGAGAGTTTAGTAATCTCCTAGCACATAATTATCCCTCAGGGGATTCGATTCCGCAAAATCGGACAGGGTGATCGGTGGTATGATAGCAAGCACATAATGTGGTTCTGGTCCTTCCAAACTAAAAGAAGCTCCTTATCTAACAGTGGCTACTTGTGAGGAGCCTCGCTTGCAGTAAAATAAGAAAAATGAAAAGAAATTTGAATTCATGAGTTATTGAGAAAACATTCTTACCTTGTACGACATTCACCCATGTCGCAAGCGACATGCAAGCAAGTTGTTCTGTAGTGTAACTATAATCTGCAGAATGAATTTTATCTGGAAGTCCATCCTTTGCTATCAGCGTTAAATTATTAAATCGAAGGTGGGGACAAAAACTCAAAGTTTCAAGAAATGAGATTCCGACACTTGATGCTCCAACAACAATAATGCGAGCATTGATTGTAACCTGGTTATAAAAGGAAATATATTATTCCCTGATTCATTGATTAGATTTGCCCAAATACATCCAATACAGCAAAGTAATATCAATATTCTCAGGAAATATCCAGTTTTCACTTTCCCACAAAATTTCCCCATAGTAGAATCTTTAATTAGCATTTATGTAATAAGACAAACAGGTTATTAGTGGACACAGTGGCATAATGGTTAGAGTATTGGACAAAACTACATTAACATTGCAGGTAAAATATCTTGGGTTCAAACTCCACTGGTAAACAATGCCAAAGCAGAAAGTTTTCGTCTTTCTAAAAATAATAGCACCTTACAAATAAACAGTTGCTTGTTAAGCGGAAAGATGAAAAAAACTTCATAAAAAGCCATGGCCATTATGCCATCAAGTACGTACATTAAAGTTAATAATCATCCAATTCAAAATCTACAAGACTACATAATAATATATAAAAATTTTCAAATTCACCTTTGGTTCAAGGGTCAATTTTCTATTGATATGATAGAGAGCATAAGGAGGCATGTTATCAACTATTCTTTCTGAAGGAGCATTTTCATTCAATTCATCAAGTGGATATACAATCTGACGTCTTGCTCTCACAGGTACCAAATAGTTGATGCCTGGAATTTAAAAATAAAACATCATCCTTAGATAATATTTGGAATTTGGATCATTTTTAATTTGAAGGTAAGGCAATGAATACAAGATGTGACACAGGGTAAGTGCTGCCAACATAGTTAGGCCCACACTTTGACCACTGACTGAGCCATCACATCCAAGACAAATTTAACTAATATTACCTGTAATAAGTGAATGTTTCTTGGAATTGTCTTCACAATCTTTTTCAACTGGATAAAACAAACAAGACTTGTGTCCTTGTCGAAGTATTTCTTTGAAGAATTGTTTGGTGTAATGCTAAAAATATTGAATTGAAGATGCAATTTCTGAGACTTAATACTATTCAAATAGTAAGAAATGAGAGAAATTCTATCCTAGGTTCAACAAAAATTTCAGTTGCTGTAGTTTTCTTGAGTATGCTCGCACATGCATAATCAATCACAGTACATAGGATAGGAAGAATAGGCAATAGAATATTTAGCCCAGAAGAAGGGAAAGCCAATATGATGACCCAATCATATGTTGAACCACTTTCTTTTATTTGGTTACCATGTTGAGTGGGAATGAGGAACCAGTTAGGTATTTGTTTCAGATGATTTTACTTTTGCAATCTCCCCCCAACAAGCTTGAGATAACACTGCTGATTATCTAGATTGCTTCAATTCTGTGCAAGAAGATATTTGATTAACCGTAGGCAAGTTGAAGGTTTCACAATGCACTCATATTTGGAACATCTGGACTAGTCACAGAATAATTGTTTTCTATCATAACGTTAACTGTGTTCTAACCGAAATAAGTATAATACCGTAATTCCTGACCTCTCCCTTGGCAACTGATTGATTCACTAATTCTCTATTGTCAGTTCAATACATCAAAATTATTAATTTACCTGGAAAACAGGATTGAGACTGAAGTGATGTAAGTGACCATGTTCATCTCTTCTATGATGGTTGAAATAAATGAAATCTTCAATATTGTAATGTGATCGAATGTATTCAATGTTTTCTTCTCTTCTCACAATGGCGACACCAACTATCTGGAATTGGGCATTGAAACTTTACAAAAAGGAGATTTTTCAGGAAACTTTCATGTTGTAGAAAGACTGTGACTGGAGGATATTGCGGTTGAATGAAATGCAAAAGAACAAAAAGAAATTGCAGAAAATAATGACACCAAAATTTTATAAAAAAGATTATAATTTTTTGTGTTTACTATATTATCAACTATATAATTTTCTCAAATGAATTATTTTTTGCATAAGGCTATAGACAAGCATCCGGCTTCTACTGCTGGAAGGATGGAAAACTGCCAGGTTCAGCGTTGCCTGCCTAACCATTTACACTTTTGGTGAGGTGGCATGCACAGGGTTTAGACCTAAGCTCTTCAATCTTTGATACCAAGGTAAATAAGTATAATGATTTGTCCACCATTCGATCATATGCAAAACATTTGGAAAGCATGCCTGTAATCCATCAAATTCAATTCGAAATATACCATAATTTTACTAAATTGTAAAATAGCAGACATGAAAAACAGCAATCACCTGCCCCAAGCATTCTGCTACGAAAGCTTGAACTTCTGTGCCATCATCATCTCGTCTTGATGAGTTGAAAATCTCAACATCATTTAAAATATCCTGAGTGGCTGATAATGCAGTCACAAGATCTGTAATCTGAAAACAAAATGAATTAAAATATTACTATCTACAATTTGCCAAACATTGAGAATTTGTATTGCAATTTTGTTTAAACTGACTCTCCATTAGACTCCATTATTTTTTAATTATAGTGTGTGTGTAAGTGTAATAGAGTGTTTGAAATAATATGTAAATATATATTACTCACCTGTTTTGTATCTTTTGTTACGACAGGTCTCACAACAAAATCATGAAGAAGACCTCCTCTATGAAATATATAGAGTTCTTGACTGACAAGCATTGAATTTTTTGGAGTGACTCGAACAAAATGTTGCAACAGAGGAAATTCTTGAACGAAATGAGGAACAGTGATAACAGCAAACTCTTTACCAGGAAACAACCTGATGTATAAAAAATGCAGTTTTAAATTTATTTGACCTTAGAATAGGAATTTGATAATTAAAGGAAAGCAGACAAGAAGTCCTAATCATATGACGTATCACTGCCTCTGGTCCAGTTATCCCCATGTCAAGTATGGGATTAGTTAGCCAGTTATTTGTTTCAGATGTTTGGACTTGATGGTGGAGGAAGCTGTAACTGACCAATGGTAAAGCGAACCACAATACAACAGCAAGGAGTCCCGCAATCCTATCGTACCTAATTTCGCTTCGTGGGATTTAAACCTGTGAAACAACACATGGTAATCAGACGAGTGACTCGTATTCCGACCCTCAACATGATTCACCAACTGCCGTGCTGCTTGCATAGCACAAGTAATATAAATCTTAGGTAGTAATCAAGCAGTATAACACTACACTTGATACGACTACACTTCTTCAAATATCATCAAAATTGTAATTAGAGTAAATTTACGAGGGATGTACCTTAGATGAAAAAGACTGAGCCACATTAACATTTCGAGCTTAATCATATTATCTGTTGAGTTACTGTAAATCTACTTGAATAATTCAAACAAAATTACAATTTATTAAATAAAAATCTAAGAAAATGTTTTTTAATTGTAATCATACTTGAAGACTTGAGGTAAGAAGTCCGCAGATCTCATCTCATACAATTCATCAATGCAAAATAACTGAAGTGAAAAACAGTTCGATTCTCCAAAATATTGAGGCTCAAACTGAAAGAAATATAAATATAAAGAATGTTAGGTATTGAAAATCACATATATGCCAGGAAGGCAGAAAATAAATAAGATGGCTTAATCATATGCACCATGGTGCACCATGGCCTCTTGTCCATTTACCAGTCAGGGAAGCCAGATATGAGAAAATCTGACCAATTAATCATTATGAATGTATGGACTAAAATTCAGTCCAGTCAGAACTGTCCAGTTACATGAGCGAAGGAGCAAGGGGTCCAACATCTCATTGGCACATAATTATATTTCACACGATTCAAACTTGCAAAACGGACAAGGACAAATACATAGGAACAAATGGTGGATTAAACAGAATGAAATACTTGGTTATAAACCATAAACTTGCTTCAGCATCCTTCGTGACCTAGCTCACATACAAACTGTCAGAAAACAACTATTTCCGATCTACGTATTATGTTTTTAAGTGCTTTCAAAAATTCTAATTTGCACAATTTACATGCTACATTATATATATATTTGAAATATTCAAAATGAAACAAAGTATCAAAAATTAATGTTACAAATAAAATCCTAATATGGCTTGTTTTATTTATGAATCATGACTATCTTTGCAACAACTATCTTCAATCTCACTGGTGGTTTTTGAACAGGAGTTGGAACATCTTCGAATGGTGTTTGTTGTCGTTCCACATTTTCAATTCCAGATGAAGGTGATGGGGCTTCTTCAGTTGGATCCTCGCCATCCTCAGCATCATCAGTTTCTTGTGATGAACTTTTTTCCTAATGAATTCAAACAGATAATATTCTATGAATTCTGCAAATCCTCATTTCACAATCAATGAGTACTTATTGCATATTTTTCTGGTTTCAAACTGTTTTTTTTTTAAATAATATGAATTTTTATTTCGAATATTTTGGCGGTGATAAGCCAAAAATGAACTTCGAAATGATGAAATCAATGAGAGAATTGCTGGACTTTTCACCAATATAGTGTTCTTCGGATAACCACTTTAGGACTCCCTCCATCATCAAGTCCATGTCTTGTACAAATACCAGCTATCTATATCTGATATTGGTAACAGAATGGGAGGCCGTGATGTGGCATATACTAGAACCATCTTATTGTCTTCCCTCTTTCCGAGAAAAATATGGGAAATTTATATCTTATCCCAGGGGTGGGCAAACTACGCTTCGTTGAAGTGTTTCATCCAGCCCATTTGTTCCAGCTGAAATTACGACTATGGTATTTAGGTTTTTTAGGACTTTTTTGTGCGACCGTAATTGCTGCAGCACATTTTTTCCTCTTGCTCGTACATTAATTTCAACACTTAAATTCAATTATTTTGTTTATACTCACGTCACTAACCTTCCAATGGTAATTACTACATCTCCTGCAGCAAATACCTATTGCATTACATCAGTGAAACGAGCAGGCAGCAATTGTTTATCGAGCTAGTTAATTTTAAATAGACTGTTCTTCATTTATAATTCCATATTGAGTTTTGAACGTCCGGCCAAGTAACCAATTTTATTATCTGTAAGAGGGCTTACTTGGGAAAGTAATTGCTCACCCTTGTCTCCTCCTTTACTCACGGACTTACGATAAGTAAAATTGAATTACATGATAAAAGTAGAAACACAATAATAATAATAATAATATGTTTCCCACCAGTACTGCCCTGCTTTCTTCTTCTGCAGGTTGTTCTTCAGGTTTTGCTGCTTCTGTTACTGTTGGGTCTTCAGGAGGAGGTGTTGGAGGAGAATCATCTTTCAATTTATCATCAGGATGAGGTTTTCTTAATCCATGAAACGACGCAAGTTCGTATTCTTTCTGTAAATAGATGCAATGATGGTGATTGACAAGGTATCGTCACAAATTTTATTTTTATGTAAATTAATGATTAATAAATATAAATGAAGATTAGGATTTGCATATCAACACGCATCTGGTTACCAGTGCAGTCCAAGTTTGGAACCACCTGTTTGTATTTACCCAATCTTGAGGTAGCTCTTTGTGACCGTTTTCATTTTCAGCTTATAAAAAAATATACTGAATCCAAATGAATACAGCGAGACTATGTATAATTTCTTAGGGCAGTGGTTTTCAAACTTTTTGGTGGAGCAGAATCCAATGAAACATTCCAGAGAAACCCATGTGCAATTGTTTAATTGTCTGCATTGTATAAACTATAAATATACATGAAAGCAAACATAATACTCACAAAAAAGACGATCTTTAAGTGTCGCAAGCTTAATAATAGTGGCAAACCTAATAGGTATTTGATTATACTTAACAATATACATATATTAATATATGGCCCTGGAATTGGATAAAAACTTTTGGAACTCCTGGTCTGTGCTGGCAGAACTCTAGATAAAACCCTGGATACAAATCACTATCTTAGGGTAATTTTTGATGACTTTCTAAGGTATTATACCTGCAGTAAATCAATGTTAACGTGGCTACACATGCTGATAAATCCAATTGCTTTTCCACCAACTTCAGCAACCAATGCATGATTATCTTCATCTTGTGCTTCAATTAATTCAGCAAGAAAATGATCACCATATGTCTGAGAGCAAAAGAATATTAAAGTGAAAGTTGAAACAAAATTACCACAATCATTAGAATAATGGGATTTAGTTGAATAATATATTTTCTGTAATTCAAAAAATGATGTTATGAGTTAATATTTCTTCAATTCAATACAGAAACATCTAATTTGGCCAGATTTGAACGTCGGTATTGCACAGCTTTATATCACAGAATTTTTTTTTTTTAATTCATTTTAATTTAGCAATAATATATACAAAGCTAAAACGTCACCAAACTTTCACGGTGAGATAGCTTAAAATGAGCAATTTCAACAAAACAAGACATAATTTAGATTATTGAACCTGAACTAACATAGTCGGTATGCTGAGAAATCTCCAGTAACGGTGCTATTTCAATACAAAACATCTAATTCAACAAAAACATAATAAATGAAAATAAGCAATATCATAATACATGATAAAAAGACAATGAAAAAATTACCTGGGTCAGATTATCATTCAGTCTTAGAAATATCGGTAACAAATCATCATTATCTTCAACAACAGCTCTTCTTATATGAAGTACTGGAACATGAGAATGACGATAACATCCATACAGGTTGAAACGTTCTAAATAAAAAATATTATTTATAGATCCATTGAACTCAATTATTACATGGATACTTTAAGAGAGTTGTCTTGACTTTATTTCTAAAAATAGTACACTCATATATTTATTCTGAAGTAGGTTTCATACAAGGCACATTTATACACACAGTTTATTCGATTGAGAATATCTAAGAAGACAACCCAACCGAGCACATTCAGGGTTATATTGTGATGACTTTCGAAGTAAACACAGCTGGAAGATAGGCTCCAGCGCAAACATAAATCATTATCAGTAAATAATGCTAACCCACGGAAATTTACAACAAAATATAATAAATTGAGAAACCCATTAATCGAATTGTTCAACAATAATTTGGACCTATAGTCTTGACCCCATGACTATCGTTCAATCAAAGAGGTGCAGGCTATTCCAAACGAAGTGAAAGCCTACTTTTCAGTAGTTGCTTGTCCAGAGTACTGTCAGAGTAAAAATGTGAGACATAATGATTCAAACTCACCTCCATCCTTTCCTTCTATCTGATGAAATATTTGTCCGAGAGCTTGTTCTGGTTTGACATTATTTCGTAGCACAAGGAATAGAAAATGAAGATCTGGAACTGCATTGAACACAGTTCTTACAATCTCAGTCGCACATCCTATTGTGTAATCGGACTTGGCCACAAAATAATGAAGAAACAAGCTGACAAAGGAAAAAAAGAATTATTTATAAATAAACACATTGGCAATTAGTGACATTCACAATTACATGTCTTTTAAATATTATACATTGGACTTCACTGGATGCTGTGTTTGGGCTTCTAATTGGAGTTAAATTGACAAATGATATGTTAGCTAAAAACAAGATGGATAAAAGTTTTTATCCCGTTTGCCTAACCAAGTCATCTCAGTAACAACAATGGAAAAATGTATTTGCAAGACATATTCATCAAATATCTCTAGTTCCCAATCAAAAAAGGAAACGCCATGATAAATATTTCTATTGATTGGGTTTCTACGAGAATAACTACTTCTCCGTCTTCTATGCTTTTGTGCCAGTAGATCCGTAGGATGCAAGGATGCTGTAGCAAGAGTAAAGATAAATATCCTAAGTGATTCAAGAGTCTTGCTGCACACTAACTCAAATATATTTCTGTAACGTTTCGTCTGACCAAGGTCAGCTTTCCTCAGACATACATAGTTCAACTACAACCTTGGTCAGATGAAATACAGAAATATATTTGAGTTAGTGTGCAGCAAGACTCTTGAATCACTTAGGATAAATATTTTTATTTGAGTCAATTTCAACTTTATTTACTTCAAAATTTATTGACAATATTGTCAAATCTTAATTTTACAGAAGATTCAAATCTTCCATTAACTGAGTGAAACAAGTATGCAGCTGAATTAAAATAAACATTAAAACTTATTAATGCTACTGAACTAGTGACAGATTATCAATGATAGTGCAAAAGATTGCAAACTAATTTTCACTCAACCTATTCAACGCTGTGCATTTCTCAATAACAGGATATTTTGCATCTTTCATCCATTCCTCCCATTTTGCAGAATCACAAACATCTTGAGGAAGAGGAGGATAATCAAGAAATCCAGCGAATCCAAGAACCTGAACAAGAAATCCAATTGCACAGATGTAAATATATAGTGTATTTATAGTTTAGTAATTGGAAATTGCATTACATTAAATGCCCATTCTGTTTAGACTTAGGATGAACATGAGAAGTAAAACATCAGAATGATGTCATCAGCTCAAAAAACAACTAAAAGTTTCAATGTGATTCATACAAAATCACGAGTGAGAAGATAAGGCAGAAACAGCATTTTTTTAAGAAGAAGTTTTTATTTTCCTATATTATTTAAAACGACCCGACTAGCGTTTAATAATGTTTCCTATTTTGATTCATCGTGCTATGCTGAGAGAAAAAAAAATCAATCGGTTGGGAAACTTCAGTGTAAGCAGTTCTAACCATTGTTCTATTTCCGTTATCCTAATCATACTATTTTGTTTGTCAGAATTGAAAACTATGATAATCAAGTTTTGTTTAGTTTAGTTTAGCACATTGCATATTTTGGCTATTAAAGCATGAATTAGATCAGCATAGCTACTATATTGACAGAATCAAACCCATTTTCATCATCTTAATCATAAACCATCAAAATCAGAAAATATATGCCAACAACTAGAAAATCTTAAGCCTGAAACAAAAATTCAACTCATAACAATAAAATTCATTCAACAAACCTCATTTTCTTCATTTATCAATGTAACAGCAAGGTTTGCTTTTTCTATCAAATGGACAACATTGACATGACCAAACTGTTCAACTGTGTGATTTGAAACTAAATCTAAAATTGCTGGAGCATCCAATGATTCTGTTCTCCTGGCATTTATTACCTGGAATTAGGAGATAAATGACTGTCATTTTAATTAACCCCAAAAAATCATGTTCTCATACTAATACAGTAATATACACGTACCTATAATAAATATTAATTCTTTTACATTATTTCTGTAAAAAGCTGAGGCTCTATTTGAAATAAACATATATATTTCAATTTCACCACAGCATTAAGAAGAATTGTAAGCAAAACTTATGATCTTTGCTTTCAACAACTTGCATTTTCAAGGATGTCCATTTCAAAAATTTCTTCACAAAAACCAAGGTTTTCATAGTCATATATATTTTTTGGAACCTGTAGTAATGTATGATTTATTATACGGTTATCTTACCTCAGTCGGTCCATGGGAAGACGCTATTGTCGTCATTTTGTTTCAATATCACACCCTCTCCTAATCTTGAATCTAAGAGGTTAATAACCACACCTAATTTACTAACTGGAATATCGTATCATAACTTATACATAAAAGAATATCAGCTATGAACAAACGGAATCCCCGAAACGCTTCCAATGAATAACAACTCCAACAAAATCTAGATTCTTTTTCAGCATTTGCAATGTTGTTGTCAATGGTGACCGATTAACCACTCTCTTGCGCTACGAGTGGCGAATTAAAATATATCTGATATTTTCACACTAATTTTTTATTACTGCAATTAAATTAAAACTCCTAGGAATACAGAGTGATCATTGAATTATCTGATTTATACTTAAATTTCCAAAACACAACTGATCAAAAACGCGAAAAGGAGGTAACGTTTACGACCACGCCTGAAAATCTATCTGAGTTAGAAAAGTGTCTGAGCGGAAGCGAAAAGGGGGCATTGTTACGTCACTTGCTGATTGGCCAATGTCGCGATGTAAACACGGAAGTCGATGCCTGGAGAAAGGTCCAAGTAAAACAACTTTCTCAGGTCCCCCGGACCCTATATTTTGACCAAAGATTTGCTCTTTCATTTCAATTCCCGACAGTAATCTCTTTCTTACTGCTCATCTAAGGTCTCGCCTGTACCAATACCAACTTTCGTGGCCTCACATTCAAAAGATTTCTTTCCCATGCACTTTTTCATCAAGTTTTTTATTAAACGTATAATTTATTTATTGAAACAATCGAATTTCGTCATTTGCCATGAAGGACATTTTTTAATTCACCATATATAGATACATTTCAACATGCACATATACTGTAATATATTATAGGTAATAAACCGAGGATTTCACCGACCGAGGATTTCACGCAGTCTGAAATCCTTTTTTTAATTATTCGAGCTTAGATCTTGCTTTCGCATCTATGAATGCAAGTCGTTGGGATGCATCAATCAAATGAATCAAATCAAGAATACCTTTAATGAATATTAATGGAATGCCAGTGTAAACAAGCAGGCTAACTATTCCAACATTGAATCCAGCAAATTCGATCATTGAACCGTTTGTGAAGTGAAGAAAATACAAAATAGCAAAGAACACTTCATTGCCGAGTATGCCGACAGATAGGACGAAGAACATTGTCGGAGAAAACATCTTAAGAAAAAATTTCCTTCAGTATTAATGTTTTTGTGGCTGTTTCCTCCGAGGTGAGACACGTGAAAATGCATCCAGTGGCCAGCAATATCGAGAGCTAAATTTATTGGAAACCACTGTGTATAATCCGGGTAAAAATTGACAACAGCGCCGTGAAGTAAAGCTGGTATCGCTCGATTTGATATCTGGTCCACCATTTCGCCAAATTGCGTGAATTGATTATAAAAGCGGGCCACTCGTCCACCAACTTCGTCAAAAATTATACTGAGGATGAGACAGGAAAGGGCGATAATATAATTTGTCTTGCTGAAATAGAATGCAGTGAACGTTTACGTAACTATGATTCTTGCGTAGCTAACAACGTTCGGCCGAACAACATAACATCACGAGCAGTAACTTCTTTCCCCGTTATTCTATACTCAGCTTTGAAGTGCACAATAACTGCAAAAATATTTTTCAAATGCTGCAAACAAAGATAGGATTAGTTTGGTTTAATATCTCACGATTTCAACACGCGCAGAACTCTTGTCATTGATCTTAAAAGTAATTGACAGCGCACCAAAAATTTCCGGTGCGCACATTTGTTCACAAATGCGATATTACCCAATTTTAATAATTTCGTTTGATTTCGAAAAATTCGTATTTTCCAATGCAAAGTAACAAAATTATGAACAGATAATTTAGGATTTGAAACACTAATATATACTATAGGAAACAACAAACAAATTTATATGGAAGTTTTCAGCTTTTGTCGTCTTGTGTGTTGCCAAATTTAATACTCTCATGCCCACCGAAGTGCTCGCTTACAGCTTCTCAAAAATATTTCTTTCATTTCCCGTGTCTTGTATGATAGCAAAGTATCAAATTATAATTCGGTCAATTTCAGGTTTATAAATGAGGTCCATCTTGCGTTTCCTGTTATCCACAGACTGCAACACATAGCACAGCCTTCTTGATCTAATTAGAATGTGACCTTTGTAATGTGGCGGAAATCAATTGATCAGCTGCAACACTTCAATATATTCTTGCTTTTCGAATTATATGTGATTTACATCCGTAAATGTATCTGTTTATTCTTGGGACGAATCCGACTCATTGGGGTTTTAAATCTGGCTTCAAGTTTGCGAGTTACTTATTGTAAGCAATTTAAACACAAAACGCAACCCCCCAAGTAGCTGATTATCCTCAATGTTACCGCGCCTGAAAACCCGCGACACGCGAATCATCTTCACTGTGATCAGAGTTTAATACAAAATTAATGCCTCAGCCAGGCTAAATTTTTTACTAACCATACTCCGAAAGTTCAATATTTCTAATACTGATAGGACAAAAATAGCTCAACGTGTAATAAATGGTTGAAAAATACTCGACACATTTCACAGAGAAAATTCAACCATTCAACCGTTTCTGAGCTCTGAAATTGGTTGTGAGTCTTTCCACCAATTCCCTGCTCGTAATTCAGAACGTAATATTAGCTGTTGAAAATTATTCAAAAAGAATATGTCAATAACATCATATGCGCCAGCCCCCGAGCCTGTTTGATTATTTATTTGGATCTGGCCATCAGGGGCATTTGTGTCTATAGCTTTACAGATACAATTTTACATTAAACTATAATATTATATATTAATAATAATTCCGAAACAGATATTTAGATTATAGCTTTACACAAAAAATATAAGTTAACAAAGTTTTACTTTTTGTGCACTCTAATTTGTCCGATAGAAAGATTGGAAGTTCCAACTCTTCCCTGAGATTGAGCATGCTTTCAAAGACTCCAATACTATGTTTTGAAGCTTTGCGATATAAATAGGTTAAATATGGGAATAAAAATAACATGTTACACAAAATGCAATAATAATACGAGTCCTAGTCATAATGCTAATAATTGGCTTTATAAATGGAATAGAAAGTTAAAAATGCTTGATTGGGAAATAATGTAATTTATTTTTATATCGCACCTCACTGATTAATTATTCGATCTTAGATCGTTCTTTCGCATCTATGGCTGCAAGTCGTTGGGATGCATCGCTCAAATGAACCAAATTAAGAATACTTTTGGTGAATATTATCGGGATGCCGATGTAAAAAAGTATGTCAATGAGCCCAACATTGAATCCAGCGACGTCGATCATTGGGCCGTGTGTAAAATGGAGTAGATACAAAAGAGCAAAGACCACTTCATGGCCGATAGACAGAACGAAGAATATTAGCGGAGACGTGTAGTACAATCGCAAGAGAAAATTTCCTTTAACATCGATGTTTTTGTGGCTGTTTTCTCCGATGTGCGACACGTGAAAATGCATCCAGTGGCCAGCAACATCAATAGCTAAATTCATTTGAAACCAAGTCGTATATTCCGGATAAAAATTGACAAGAGCGACATAAACACAAGCTGATATTACTCGATCTGATATCATGTCCACCGCTTCGCCGAATCTTGTGCATTGATTGAGAAAACGGGCCACTCGTCCATCAACTTCGTCAAGAAATATACTCAGGATAAGACAAGAAAAGGCGATAATATAATTTGTCTTGATAAAATAGAAAGCAGTGAATGTAACTATGATTCTTGCGTAGCTAACAAGGTTCGGTGCAAACGACATAACATCACGAGCAGTAACTTCTTTTCTAGACATTTCAAACTAAGCTTTGTTGAAGTACACAATAACTGCATAATATTATTCAAATGCTGCAAATAAGACAAAAGATTAATTGGTAGCATGAATTCCCTTGACTCTATATCTCGCGTGTTTAACATTTTAGTAATCATACATATTATATATATATATAACAGCCGCTGTGCTCGCTTATATCTTCTCCATTTCATGTCGTCACGCTAATAACCGATTTGCGTAAGTCATTTTTAGCAGTTTTGAGAAAAACGTAAAAAACTTCCTAATGTTATTGCTATGCCATTGAGAGTCAATAATTTGCCATAGTTCATTTTTTGATCGTAGCCGGATTTAAGTTAATTTGTAAGACGCAGTCATGTGACGTCATAGTGGCGCACTGTGACTTACGCAGAAATGTGTCTATGACTTGGGGACATACGCATTTTTGCAATTTGACTATATGCACCAGTCCTGAAAACCAAACAATCCAAAAACGAATGTCTAATCCCCAAAATAGCTAATCTGTTACAATTACATTATTTTTTATGTTTAAAAATATATATTTCATCACTATAACACGCTCTGCACACCCACCGAAATCAGACTAAGATTAAATATAAAGAATAAAACAGCAATGTATCCTTATATAGTAGCCAACCAAGGTGAATTGGACTCGACAGTGAATATCACAAGTTGACGCCTTCCTATACTGCAGTATAAATTCAAATTTATAAGTGTTAAACAAGAATCTGAGATGCAAAAACTCGAAAATCCTTCGCTGAGGTTATTTTGCCTTCGTGACGTCACAATAGTTCTGCGTTAACAATGATAATTCATTATGACGAAACAATTGAACAAATTTGCATGTCATGCAAAATCTCAATTTTTATGGGTTTTGGAATTCTTAAAATAAAATCTGAGTTAACAGACAGGTGCGCAGCATTACATAAATACCTATTTTATAAAGAACTCAAAACCGTCAAAAATGACTTACGCAATTCGGTTATTAGCCTGACGATGTGCTGTATATATAGCAAATTGTCAAATTTCAATTTAGTCAACTTCGAGTTAATAAGTGAGATCCAACTTTCGTTCCCCATATCTTGGCAAGCTGCAACACAGAGCACAACGTCTCTAAACTAAGTGTATGTGTAAGTCTAAACTAGGATTGTGTGACCCGCGTATTGCGGCGGAAGGGGAAATCAATTGATGGCCTCAGGCGCAAGTAACTTTTTACGCATTTTGAATTATATGAGATTTATTTAAGTTTGTATCTGTATATACATGGGCCAAATCCGATCAGTTGTGATATATTTATGTTTTTATGCAGTTCCACGATTGTTGCTATGTATGATTGGTCCATATTTCGTGAGTTTGCATTTGTTTGTCACCCGATATGATTAGTCAAGCAAAAACAAACCACACCTTTTGCGTAGCTAACTAATCTAATTGCCACCGCGATCGGAAACGCGCGGCCGTTAAGTTCAAAAAAACGTTCTTCTATTCTTAAACTGTATTTTTTCATTTTGTATACTTTGAGTGGCCTGTCAGGTAATTTTGAAAACCCTTTGTCCCGCAATTCACAAACTGTGCCAATCAAACCCTTTGTTAGAAATAATGTTACATTACTGTAGTCCGTGAGTTCCTGATGCATTATTTGGCTAAAAGATCGTTCATTGATATCTGCATACCATGTGTTTACATTCGGTTGATGTTGATCCCTACTTCAAGCAGCCTCAGAGCACAAAACGATATGACGAATACTGCGGACAACGACGCGATACGTGACCTCGTGTCCATATTCTAAAAGATTTTATTAAAATGGAACGAAAAACAATACAGAATACATTGAAAAAATTAAAAATACACACGCTGAGTAAAGTCAAACTGAAATGGTTCGCTGGTGAATTTTGTTTTGGCGTGGTACGGATTTGGTATTGGGTGTCGCTGTCCCTGCTGTTTGCCAAGCGGTGCCATTTCTTGCCATTCCGAATCGAAAAGGAGAGAGGTGTTTGTGAGTGTGAGAACCTATAAAAAAAATCAAAAGTTAAATAAGTAGAAATAACTGAGCATCGAAAAAGACGTCTTTAAGCATGTTGAAAAACAGATACAATAATAATATGGCCTGTTCACAAATTCAAAGATGAGATTTAAATTAAATTCAACTATGCTTTGTTTGTCTACCTTGTTGCTTGGATTTGAAATCGCTTCCTCCAAGAGTTGTATCTGATATTGAACGACGTTTGAGTTTACGACAAAATGGGGTTCCTAAATTTGGTTGTCTGTCTTTTTGTACGTCAACTGGAGTATCGAAGCATTTGGGGACAGATGCAGCAGAATTGTTGGCAATATGATTATTTTTGGTTGTACTGGTAGTTTTTGAGTGCAATGATTTATCATTCGAAGCTTTATTATCAGTTTTCCGGCATGTTTGATTCAACGATAATCTTTCAAATTTTGTCTTTAACAAATCTAGGTGTGAAGTTTTAATACTCGAAAACAAATGTTCGATCTCTTCATCAATTTCAATTTGATCTTTCTTGCAGATTGCGATAAATTCATCTCGTAGGTAAGTTGCAAGTTTCATTCTTTCTTCTTTCGTTTTTAAAAGCCTTTCTTCTAAAGAGGAATGTTGTTTTCTGGTTTCAGCATCCAATCTAAACTGTGAATCGTCAGTAATAACTATTTCCAGTTCAAGATCAGTCGATGGCTCAATTTCCATTTCCTCCATTAAATTCAGAAGGCGACGACGTTGCTCAGAAAGCCTTTGTCTCCTAAACAATACAGATTTAATTAAAGTCTAGTATCTCGAATTTCGTTGAACATAAATGAGCCAGATGGTGGTTATTGATATCACTGATAATCTACAAATTGTTTTAAATCAAACCGGCAATTATATCAAGCGTTATCCTATAACTCCTTCGGCAAATTACATTGGATATTTGCTTATTATCGCTTGAAATACTGATAAAATTATAACGATATCACAAAGTGGGACCTAAAAAATTTTGTATTTTTAAAAGAAATTCACCAAAGATATTTTTAAAATATTAATCATATTGAAATAATATGGTCTTAGTTTCAACACGAGCGTCTGAACTACATAAGAGCATATACATTTTCAACAATCTTTAGATTTTAAGCAACAGATATTGAAAGTGTTCCATCTCGTGATAAAATACCGTGTTTTCCCGAAAATAAGTCCTAGACTAAAGTTTAAAAATGAGATTAATGCCCTCCCCTTAAAATAAGACCTAGTAGACAGTGCAAGTTGTTTTTAACCTAGTGAGTAAATGGATATCTCTACTTTGTAATTTTGTTTTTAATAGAAGAAAATAAAAGACATCCTCCCAAAATAAGCCCTATTGTTATTTTTCAAAGGTAAATTGAACTAAGACCCTGTCGTATTTTCGGGGAAACACGGTAATATGTCTGATATGCATACAGAAAATTATGGTGGACCTAAACCTTACCTCATACATTCTTTTTGTTGAAGATTATAGATGTAACGCTTCAGCGAATCGATATCGCTTTGAGATGGAATGTCGCTCTGTTTAAAGTTTGTAACGAGGTCGTGTGGAGGTTCTGAGAGATTCGATGATAACTTTTCTGCTTTCTTAACCAATGTTGCCATCTTCAGTTTTCTCTTTTCTGACATGCACTGAAGTTGATCCAATGCACATTCCAACTGGTGTTTCTTTAAAGGAAATAATCAGGCATTTATTGAACAAATAGTTCTCATTTTTTTGTATAAAATTCATCTGAATACTAACTTTTAAAATTAAGGATTTCGGTTCTTGAATTCGTGAGGCATGCCTGTTTACTCTGGGGGTTGCGCCGAGGATTGCCGTGAGATCCGCAATTTTATTTTCATAATCCGAAAGCTTCCTTTTTGTGCTTTGTAACAATTTGTTCTCTTCGTTTACCATACGTTGTAGTAAATTTTTCACATGCTTGCAAACTGTTTGATATCTAGCTTGAACCTGCGATGTCAAGGTTAGATGAGGGTTAAGGTAAGTAATATATTATACCAGCAGTAAGCAAACGTTGGATTCGCAATTACAACTACAGTTTCGAAACATTTCCTTAGATGCGCGCTTGACTATTACTAATAAAATGAATAACGAAAGTTGATTTCATTGAAACACCAAATGCTTCATACCATGAGGCAATGGAAATTTATAATGTCTGAAATCGATTACACCCTACACTCTACAGCCTACAGTATTGGGATCTTTTCCATAAACAGCATTACTTGAACGATAGCAAAAAGGTAGAAACAAAATGGCGGTAAAAATAGAATGACAACGTAAAGCAGTATTCGACGTCTGTTGTTATGAATGTTTGTTGTTAAAATCAATAACCGCGGTGACGTCTAATGAGCATTGATTTTATTTTACAATTGTTTGATTTACGTCATATGTACGACAGATCGGAAACGTTTGAGAAATGGGTGTTATTATTACTTAACACAAAAACAAAGAATAAGACACATTACCTGTTCCTCCGGGATCCCAAGTTCATTCCAGATCCTTTCCAACATAAGAATTCTACTCTCTACTGTTTCAGCAAGTTCTGACTTTTTACTACCAGAATGCAGTTTTTCGCCCATTGTCATATTACTGGTAACGCTTTGTTCGCTGTCCAATTGTAAATGAGGTTCGTCGATTTCATCCCGCATTTTATAACTCTCGCTGATACAATCTGTTCCA
Source organism: Styela clava (assembly GCF_964204865.1). Taxonomy (NCBI): domain Eukaryota; kingdom Metazoa; phylum Chordata; class Ascidiacea; order Stolidobranchia; family Styelidae; genus Styela; species Styela clava. Next base: position 8,318,652 of record NC_135258.1, on the reverse strand, counting down.
GTCTCAACACCGATAGCAGCGCATACAGATCCGGAAACAAGGCTTCAAACAGAGCTTTTTGTTACAAATGGATTATTGTTAATACTTCTCTGAAGGGGCAATTATTTAATCGGTGATAGAGCACGAGTTCACCGAATACTAGCGAAAGATAACTTACCGGTATTGATTACGCGTGCCGTCAAAATACCGGATGATCTAAAAAAAATAACAAATACAGCGACTCAGTGATTAGCACTAAGCAAATAGGTTATCACCTGAAGTATATGTATAAACAAATTGATAATATATCATACAACTCACGAATAACGAGACGCAAGCCCAAGCACAGGCTGACCCAGTTTATGGGAGCTATGTACTGCTTTTATCATTATGACATCACATTGAAATCAAATTCCAAGGATACGAAAAAATGTTGGCAGCTCTTGTCGAGCCTAATTCTGTACCCAAATACTCAGTGTATAATTCTAATTTATTTTAGAAATTAAAATATTTAGAATTCTTACTTTGTTCGATTTCCTGTTTCCCGATATCTCGCTTTTCATATTACCGATGACAAAGCGAACCGTGAATTCCGCCGACTGAAATTCTCACTCAAGTCGATGCACAGCCCCAAAAGACAGGCCAATTTATCGATTTTAATAAGACATCCTGAGTTTGCTCAGCACACCATCATAAATAAATAAAAAGTAACTTTACAATGATAAATAACGTTGGCCACGACTCGTTTTGTAGGGTTGCTCAAAGTGGGTCCAAAAAACCTTCCAAAACCATTTTGGGAGCGAACATAATAAGAAATCATCGACACGTGGTGAACCCGATGGTGATGCCGCCGTATATAAAAACCGGTTCGGGGACAGTCAAGATGAGCTGGCGTCGGCCAGAACATAATTTGTAGCACGAGTTGGGAATAATTTAGGAATGAGAAAATTCCTCAGTCACTGTCAGTTCTCTCCCCGTTTAAGTGCATGTGGTCAACTCATTTTCCCTCAAGCTCATTCGTGCACTCGCAGCGATTTATTTAAAAAGCTGGGCAACATACTGTGCACTTGTCATTTTTCACACAAAACTTTGAGATCATCCCAGATTCAAATTTATTAAATAACGCAAAAATTAATAGAAGCAAAGTTGAGTTGATCATGTTCATATTAAAAAATCAACAACAAATAAAATATCATAAAATAAATAAATGTCAAATTGATCAAGATTAATCAACAAGATTCTCGTGTTTGGATTCATATGCTATCATCTATGTGTAGATCATGTTTGAGTAACTCAAAATATAATACACCTAAATTAAGCCATACATGATATGTACTCAAATCCGTTATTTGCACGAACCAAAACACAGAAACATAGAACGAAAATTAATAGCCAGTCAGGGCATGTTTAAAACGTACTACCGAAAATGGACCGACCAGTGTGAATGTCTTCGAAACATGGTTTATCTCTGACGCACGGCAGATAAATTATATCTTAATAGGCTTTATCAGTATAGCAAAGAGATCAATTACGCTAAATCGTTAAGATTAATTGTAGATCCAGTGAAATCTCCTCGCAAGTCATGTGATTCTTTGATGAACTGGTCGTCAGGAATACGACTTCTTTTTCTCAAGAAAGACCTGTCATTTATGGATGCAATGTCCTGAAAATGAAAAAAAAAAGTTAGCAAACGGAATTTTGCGATGCTCGTTCGAAACTGAGAAATAATATAATTGCTATCTAGGATAGAATTTCATTAACGTTAACTGGTATAGCATAACACAACAGATATAAATTGTAAAATTTTTGGGTGAGTAATCAAGAATGCTGTTGCTTCACATGGTGCTTATTTTATTTCACGCCTGTATAACGCTGCGCCCTGGCTAGTATAAGACTCGCAAACCCCAAAGTAATATTTGTATCGGCTTTAGATTAAGTTTATGATCCAATGATAACGTCATAATCGACATAAACCGACAACAAAGCACTACGCCGCGATAGGTCTTCATAATGAATGATCATTTTATCACTAAATATTTTAATAAGCGTGAAACGTGATTGTGCGAGTCGGACGCCAGATGACCAAGACTGCTAATAAAAGTTTAGCGGACGCGTGACCAATAGTATAATATATTTAACAGCTTATGAAGTCCTCGCTGGGTGAATATACATAAAACACCAAGTCGAATTGCGTGAAGACCAGGTCGCGACTGTAATACACAGCATGGTCAGTACAAAAAATTAATGAAATTAGCTGCGGTATATCTGAGTGTTTGAAATGGTAATCCGTTTTTTTTTTGATAATCAACGTTATTGTCTATTTTCGATGAATGCTTTCGGTATTTTAACCTTCCACATGAAACAACACTTTTTTATGGAAGCGGGTTTTGACAATCGTCGCTTCCAATTTTATCGATTAAATTTTACGATTATTCATTTTATATTATTGACCTCATGCTTCACGACTAACGCAAACGCCGAACCGTCACAAGACGCGCAATATTTGATGGCGTCAACACATACAAGAAAACGAATCCCATTCATCTCAATTTTTGAAATAAATAAAAGTAATAGCCTTCTAGTGATAAACACAATTTTTAACCACTGAAAATTTCAAAGCAATTGGTTCTGTAGATAATGAGAAAAGCGATTTGGTGCTCCAGAAGTTAGTGTACCAATATGGAGGTAACTAACTTTGTTCGCTTACTTTACATTAAGTTGTATAAAGGGACTGAAACCTATGGGGTATATTCACTTAAGATAAAACCAAAATAAGGAAAATCAGACATCAGAGTACCCAAAAAATTTACACGTACACCATTACAGGGGTATAATATTCATTAGAAGGAAGAACATCACCAAATTCTCCAAGTACATGTAATGCATACTCACTTGTTTCCCATCGACTCCATTATTAAAGATAAATGATTGGATATCAGTATCAAACTCAGAGACAGAATCTCGAGATTCAGGTGAAATTTCACTATGAGAAGAAGTTGCATCCTGCTTTAATGATGACCCGAATGTATGTTTCCGATGTATGAAAACATCAGTACGAGCAGATCCGCTGCTTCTTGCCAGATTATTATTAGAATCACAAATAGATGAATCATCATCATCAGATGTTTCATAAGATGAAGAAACAGTGCTGTTCGATCCCTGAAACACTGAAATCAAAAGGTAAATCATCATATTATTTTAACTCAAACGGATCAAAAACTATCTTTTTGTTTATGATCACAGATTTTCCCAAAAAGGATTCAATGTAGAGTTGGGAACTGCAATTGCAGTTCAAAATGAATTTTTTTTTAACAGGAAGTCAAAAAACATTCAAAATTTTTTGGCGCTCCAGAAGTATGTGTACCAATATAGAGGTAACTACCGTAATTTTGTTTGCCTACTTTACTTTATATCAAGTTGCGTAAAGGGAAAGCATCTTTTGTGCCAGGGAGTATATTCACTTGGCTAACACAAACAGTCCCTGAACTCATAATACAACTAAAATAAGGAAAATCGGAATAAAATTATGGCCTAACCCTAACCTAGTACCAAATTTTTCCTGGAGCCGAGTGAAAGTTTCCATTACTCCACATCCTTTCATCCCTCGTTTATAGCAAAAGAAAAAAAGAATTATTATTAAAGGTAACTTACATGAAACAGGGATCGACATGACCATGTTTGGATCAACAGTCTGATCACATTCATTAAAATTAAGAAATCTATCTGTCGAACTTGATGGTGGATATTGTGGTATATTGATGTACTTCATGGCTTCAGAATTTGCAGAAAACTCATCTGTAGTTCCGCCTAACAAAAACTGCGATGGATCTATCGTAGACGTAGGTGAAGTAGATAATCCTTGTGTTGGTGGGAATATAACACTGCCTGCCAGCTCAAGAGTTTGTCCATTTGACACTTTAGCATCAGGTACAGTATTAATATAGACCATGTTTTCAGATCCAGACCCTTCTGCTAGAGATGTCACGCTGGTGATCAAAATATCATTAGATTCCGGTATATCAGGATTTTCTCGCAACATGGTTTTCAGTAATGATTCTGTGCTTTGTTGATCAGTGATAATCTGAAAAATAGTTTCAAAATATTCCTGATTATATCAAATGTTTAAACTGTAAATAGTAATTTTGACCAAAAATATCTAGGTTTTTAAGTCAGTTGCTAAGACCTGATTAGAACAAATATTGAAGCAAAATGTTACAACAGCAGGTGGTAATACCTTCATACAGATATCTAAGCCTAAACACTAGAAAATGGTCTCTGTGACAGTGAAACGCACTTTTATATATCAGATCCAACTAATCGGTGAAGCATCTCCAATATTACAGAGGCAACGCTTTATCAAATTTGAGAAATGGAGTCGTTTCCTAATTGAAAAATTAAACATATTTTAAATCAGTTCAAGTTCTTGTTTACTTTCACATATCTTACTTGCAAAAAGGGAAGCCTTTGCTCATTCCAATATTCAAAAAATAGTAAAAAACTAGGAAATTTCTAATAATATATAAAAGTGAACCTTTTCATTGCTACTTATGTCATCAGAAATATTATTATCATCAAGTATTTCATCATTCGTCTTCATTGCTTCCAATGTAATAGAAACAGGTTGAGTATCTAAGTTTAAAAATATTACAATTTTTCTTCTGTTGGTTCTCTAAACAAGTTTAGCAAGTTTTGGATATACTATAAGGAGTCCCTTCATCACAATTGTTTTCAATTTCACCAATAAATAACCCTTGGAGGCCCAGTTAATGCTACTCCCGTAGTATGTGTACCAGGTTAGAGTTAGGCCATAATTTTATTCCGATTTTCCTTATTTTAGTTCTAGACTGTCTGTGTTAGCCAAGTAAATATACCCCCTGCTCATAGGCTTTCGTCCTTTTACACAACTTGATGTAAAGCAAGCGAACAAAATTAGTTACCGTACCCCAATATTGGTACACATACTTCTGGAGCGCCCAATTAACAACAGTGAAAGAAGAGATTCTTTTCAAAAATAACAATTTTCTATTATATATCATCAACAATATTGTACATTGAAAGCTCGATAAGAGAGAATCAATGTGAGGCAAACAAAAATTGTATCAATCTGACCTAATATATTGTCCGTTTCTTTTGAACATGATATCTCTTGAGATGTCACATTTGCATTTTGAGTATGAACTTTTTGTATATGTTGTTTAGCTCCAATTAGTGTCGTGAATAATAATCCACATTCATCATAAGGACAAAGATAATAAAGTAAATTGTCTTCGTTCGATTCTACCGGAGCCTCAAAGTCATTTGAACCTGTTCAAAATAAAATGCAAGATGAAGAGTCAAGTCTTAAGTCAGGGGTTCTCAACCTGGGGTTCACGAGAAGATTTCCAGGGGTACTTGGACGGCAGTCGAGTTTCCGTGTGTTGCTGTTTTTAACATCCTTTATTACTCTCGAGGGAAATGCGTGTCGATTGAAACTAAATGCCAATTGAAATGTACATTTTTCCTGATGTTGCGTTGTTGTGATTATAACGCAACAATGTGAAATTCACGGCTTTGCAACCGAACTGTGAAAAATTATACGACAGCGTACTGCGAGCATTGGAGAAAGTGAATATGCCTATTAAAACTTGGGAAAGATTTTAAGAAATCATTAGTTGGGCGGAGGACAAGGGCAATAATATCAACACGAAGATTTAATTTAGTTACATCTGGTCAATAAATTGCTGTTTCAAAAAATCGTTAGTCAATATATCACATATTCAGATGATTTATTTCTATCATGCAAGAATCAACACAAAAGCAAGGAAATTGACAAACGTGTATAATGACAATCGTAACAAATGTAATTATATATACACATAAGAATTGATACAAGTGAGAGATTCATAGCAATAGATAAGGGGTCGCGAAAGACTGTGACAGTCATCAGGTCAGCGACATGAATCAAAATTAACAGAAAAACAAAATCACAACATATCAAGGAGTAATAATACAAGCGATAGCGCCCTCATGGGGTTCAACTGTGCGTTCATGGACTGTAACACAAAGTTTGTTCGGTGTCTGATTACCGGGGGTTCGCGTTGATTGTTTTGTGACTCGGGGGGTACTTGACAAAAAAAAGGTTGAGAACCCTTGTCTTAAGTGAATACTAGGGGAACCCCCAAAGAAACAGATACCCTTCTAGCGACAAATACAATCTCTAACCAAGTGAAAATTTCAAAGCAATTGGTCCGCAACAACAATAGTACCATGTCTAAGCACCAACAACAACAAATCAATCCATAAGTCCACTTCGTGCCCAATAACCATCCACTGACTAATACTATTATTGATAAATCAACCAAATGACAGAATAAACTAACACAAACCTTCATCATCATTTCTGCTTTTCAATGTGTGAACCTTCAAATGTGATTTCAAATGTTCTAATCTTGAAAATTGACTGGCACAGTTTTCAACAGGACATTGATATCTGAGAAAACATTTGATCAAGTTTTTGGAGCGAAGTATTCAATAATAATGAGAAAGAGCATCTTATATTTTATTAAGGTAAAATATTTGATTTTAGAAAAAGTTTGAGACAAGACTATTATGACTAATGACTCTAGTGTATTGGGGTAATTAAAGATAAAATTAAAGATAAATATTCACAAAATGAATCCAAAATGGTCTGACTTAATAAAATAAAAACTAGTCATGTAAATCCATCAACAATCATGTGGCTGCAGCAACATATAAACTTCGTTTGCTTCCCTTTTCAGAGTTTGCAAAAAGTTTTCAAAAAAATAATAGAATGGCTTTATTAGTTCATTTCACTTTAGATTAGCTTCTTCAAGATAAAGCTTCCAGAAAGTAGAGCCAAATGGCTCACTTATCAAAAACATTCAATAAGTAATAATTAGTACTTAAAAAACTAGTTGAATCAATTAGCAAGGTGTAACTTGCCACTACAGATAAACTTTATTTGCTATACCTTTTAGTGTTTGTATGCGACATTATATGCCTCCTTAATTTTCCTCTTGTTGTGAAAGCCCAACGGCATTCTGGATATTCACACTTGAATGGCTTTATATTTGAGTGTTCCATTACATGTATTTTAAAAATTGCACGACGTTTAAAACGTTTTCCGCATCCTTCTACTCCACAAATAAATTCTCGTACGATATGGCTTTTGGCATGGGTGTTGCGACCACTGGTCGTATGAAACTTTTTGCCACATTCGTCACACTCGAACATGGGAGCTACGTTATGGATTGTTCGTCTATGTTTCATGAGTTGAGCAAAATGAGTAAATGTTTCATTGCATTCAGGGCAAACACGAAATGCTCCACATTTATTATGCATATTCATATGAGTTTGGAGATTATATTTAGTTGAACAAATTGTGTTACATCCCTCATAAGTGCATTTATATTGCTTTATTTGATCGTGAGATTTTAAATGTCGCTTAAGTTTATACGGAGTTGAAAATGACCACGGACACGACGGATACAAACATGGATATCTCTCACATTTTTGATGTTTAACATTATGTTCTTCAAGTTCTTTTTGCGTCTTGAACGTTTTATTGCAGTTGAATATTTTGCATTTATACTTGATCGTTTTCTTCTCACTGTTATTGTGCTTTGTAGCCCAACTTTCAATAAAACCATCCATACAATTGAGAATTTCTCTTGTGGCTTCTTCCTCGTTGCTTTTGTTGGAATGTTCTTGTATTAATAAAGTACGAGTTTGAGACGATGTTTCATTTGTTTTAGACGATGGATGTGGTCTGATAGGCCTGGGAAGAGAGTTTGTTGTTTCTTGAGAAGTTCCATTTTCGATGAGTGTGACTGCTTGGTTTTCCGTGTTCAGTTCACTCAAACCAACAACACATATATTATTTGGGTCCAAGACTAGTAAATCGGATGATTTCAACACACCATTTTCAGTATTGTCCTCAAAATTGGTGTCCCCATTGCCTATTATCAGAACGTTCTTGGTGTTCAAGTTCCCATCAATTGAATCAACAAAGGTATTCTCTTCGAAAGTGGCTCCATGTATTTCCAATGTATTTTTATTTGTAATTTTTGGAGAAACATAAGATGATGTCGAGTCACTGAGTACCTTTAGGACATTTTCAGGGACAAGGATTACACTCATATCTCTCTTGTCACTCATATTTTCATCAGTCACAGTTATATCACAGTTCATCATGATTGCATTATTATTGTGAGAGTCCATAATCATAGGCCTGTCAAGTCCACATCAGGAAATTGTTATTTTGGCTCAAGTTTAGTGGTCCCATGAAATTTCATTGTTTTAGAATAAACATACTTTATGCCTAAGCTAAATTAAGTTTAAAAAACATAAAGAGACACATGAATAATACAAGTTAAAGATTTGCCATTGCCTTATTATTTAAAATTAGATTTAACAAGTAACAGTAAAATATAATATAGCATACCGTATTTGCTCGTTTTGTAGCCCGGGCCCATATTTTTTTCAACCAACTCACTAACCGGGCCCCTATTCAAACCGGCCCTTATTCGAGCACAGGCGCTTGTTATTTTCGATCGTTACAATAATTAATATATTGTTATTTCCAGTTCAAGTATGATTCAAACGAGAATAACGAAAATTTGATTTTTTCTACGCACCGCAGGTACAAATCCGCAAAAGAAGATAAGTTTTGCGACACAATATCAATATTGAAACGACGCACTTGGGCGTTCAACGCCCAGTTTGAGAACCATGATGTTATGTAATCAATGCTATCTGTTATGTACTTGGACGCCTAAAGCTGAGTGTTATCTACAGGCGCTTTAAATTCAACAGCGTTGTGACAAAAGCACTTCTTATTTCCTATTGTTCTCTACCACTGAAAAATCACCTTTTACATCTGGCGGGTATTCAAGCACCGGCCCTTATTTATTTTATGTTCTGTTCACACGGGCGGCTATTCAAACGGGCCCTTAATCAAAATTGGGCGATAAAACGAGCATATACGGTAATCATCAGACACACATTGTGCTGTTTTAATGAAGTTCAGTACTTGAACTAACTCAAAAAGTGAATAAAGTCAGACTCATAAGATTAACTGAAATGGAATTTAAGAATATATTTTGGGCTGCCTAAAATTGGACAGCAAAACACCAACATATAATCAAAATGTAGCAAATGTTTGAAAAAAATGTTCGATATCATTATTCTTAAATTTTATTAAAAAAATATTTAGACATCCCCAACAGAAAGTCAATAGTCCAACAGCATATTCTAAACACCAGTCTATAAATCAATAATGAACGATTAACAATATATTGCACACACTTGAAAGTGGGATTCAGCACATGAACCAACCATACTGGAAGGTTATTTCTGAAAATTATACTTATAGGCAGTCTAATGAAGGCCGTTGGTAACTACCTAAGTAGAGCACCAATTTGAATATTAATCTGTGGTAGTAAATTGAATCTAGATATGCATAATTAAACAGAAAATAGGGTACTCCCAAAGTATGTGAACCAAGATGGCGGACACCGAAACGTAGTATGTGTACCGGGTTAGGGTTAGGCCATAATTTTATTTCAATTTTCCTTAATTTAGTTCTATTACGAGTTCGGAGACTACCCTAACCTGGTACACATACTACGCTCTGGTGTCCGCCATCTTGGTTGACATACTTACGGAGTTAAAAAAATAGAACAAACAAATAGAACAACAGATGCTAAAGTAATCAGGATATAATCTTATATTTATCTTAAAAATTTGTGGACTAACAAACCATCAATAACAAATACAAAGTTCAAGGGGGAATATTAAAAAGTTTTTGACTTGAATTATGACATCACAATATGAGAAAAAAATAAATTTGAATATCTGAATTTTTATAAAAACAAATTCTTTTCTTTTAAATTTTGTTCAAAATAAATTCTCAACGTAAAGTCAAAATCTCAAACTGAAAGTAATTTTACCAATAGTCTGTTCATGCAGAATTAATTATAATAAAACAATCTAAAAAAAGTCAAATATATAAACAATATCATTTGACAACTATTGAAAGATTATCAAAGTGTATTAACATTTACTGTAAGTAATATTGGCCCATTTGTGTCATTTAAAAATTAAATTGAAGTATAAAAACAAAAATTTTATATTGGCCATAGTGAAATTGTCATATGACTTAAGAATGGAACTTAACAACCCTCTTAACATCCCATGCCTACAGATGGATCATTTAAATTATTCATTTCGTATAATCATTATTATTTAAAATGAACCTTTTGAAGCTCCAATTACTGGATTCGTTAACAATGCTAACGAGAAGAAGGCGACTTGAATGTTATAAAATAAATATAATTTCACCATTCTGAAAATATTTTCATTGAAAAATATTGAACAGAGAACAGAACATAAATCAGATTTTATTTGAAGATGTTAAAAATTAAAATATACTGTAATAATACATGGAAGTTAATCTCTGCTTAGATTGCTATTTATTTTAGGGTTTTCTACAGTTATCAGAAGTTAACTGTAGTCGATCTATAAGCAAACTATGCCAAGTGATCAAATTTACATTATTCTTAATAAAATATTAGATTCATTGTGTATATGATAGATACAGCACTGCACATTATTTAAGTATCGGTATATATTATTTGTGAACAAAGATAATTGATTATTCAAGACAGGAAACTAAACCTGTAATGGGAGGATGGTTGGATCATGAATTGAATACAATATTGTCATATTTGCCCTATTCATTATAAGATATTAGTCATTTAATTCAAAACCTAGACAACAAATTTGTGAAGTGAAAAAAATCAATGGAATTTTTAATTAAGGCAACTTTACCAAATTGCTATTTGGACTGTATATACCAGATATACTGACCTAGAACTTAAATATTTAAATGCTGAAATACTTGCTTGTCTATAGTTAAATGTTGGTATGCTTCAAATGAGATGGTAGTATACAATTCATGGTGACTGGAAATTGAAATCATAAAAAACAAAAAAGAATAGAAAATGCTGCATTGGATATGACAGACACATTGAAAATGGTATAAAAATATACTGCATTAAGTTTATAACAACCTATTAAAATGTATATACTGTAAAAACACTTTAAACAGAAAAACCGGTAGGCTATGGTTGAAAGTTGTATGAAAATACTGAGGCTTGTCATTTGCCACTAAAATCTCAATTCGATCCATAAAACTAAATACAAACTATTCTTACCAAATACATTATAAATAAGCACTATTAATAATCCAATTGAGCAATAAGTTGTATCTAATTATACATTACTTCGTCATGGATATTGTTCCATCAACGGACTAGAAAAAATACTAAAACTGACTGAAAAACCATAAATATTATAAAAACGAACTTTCATTTTAAATTTGGAGAACTATGAGAAGAAATAAAATTAATTTAGTTTCCAATTTACAAAACATATTATGTATGGTCTAATAACGATAGTCCAATACTACCAAAATTTACACTTTCATTCTTGAAAAACTGTTACCCGGTAAGTTAAAGCGAGTTTGTGAGTGAAATAATAAGTTTAAAAAGACTGCGCAAGAATGATCTCATTGAAGACGCCAGTGTACAGAACATAAAATGAATAGTTATAGACTACAATACTAGATCGCTTTAACTCAGTATATTATGAAAGTATCACAGTAACTAATATAAGAACATTAATCTAATTTTATAAATACATTCCATTGATTAAATAGTCTGACTCTTCCATTGACAGTGGCTTACCACGCCTTCTCAATTTTTTCTTCATGATGTGCAATCTGCAACCTACCATAAGCAGTACACATGCAGTAACAGATAACCCAAGAGCAAGAGGTAACACAGCACCCTTCTGCGGGGCTGTTCTTTCACCAACACTTTCGAATTCTAGTTCGTTTTCGATAATTTCTATTTCGCTGTTTGAAGTAATTTTTGATGGCAAAATCTTTGGTATCGTTGTAGTGGCGACTGTTGATTCTTGTACACTAACAGAAGTCACATGCAAAGCTTCACTCGTTGAAAATTCCGGTTCTTCTTCGATTGTTTTTGCATCTTTAGTATCAGGGCGACCTAGTCCTTCGCAACTACCTTCATCGCTATGATCAAGACAATCATATTTTCCATTGCAGACATCAGTAACTTTAACGCAGCTACCATCATCACATTTCCAATCTAACCGTCCACAAGATTTATCAACATGAACAGTAGAAGACAATTCATTCTCCAAAATTGAAGCCGATGATACAGTAGTACTAGTAGTGGTAGTTGTTGTGGACATGAGTGTTTTAATAGGCAGAGTTGATGTAGTTGATATTGTTTCAGTCTTAGATGCTAAACTGGTAGCCATATCTATAAGCTGATTTTCTTCAACATCAAGCGTTCTTTGTAGAGTAACATAGTCCGCATTTAACGATGTGAGACATTTGAATTTCCCATCATGATCAGTACATGAAAACAAGTAGCATCTTGGCTTATCACTCTGAGATTCATCCTTTTTCTGCTGAAAGACGGCAAAATCACAATGACGTGACGTCTTGTCAGAAACAGTTGAACAACACTCTTCCTCACACTGTTCCACTGTTTCTATATTTTTTGGTAACATCAAGAATTCAGCACCATTTGTGATAGAATCTTGAGTCCTAATTATTTTGCCAGTTGTCTTTTTAAATTGCTTCGCACATTGTTTATTTTCTGATTCTGTTTCTTTATTACTGGATTCTTTTTTCTCCGCAGCGACATCGATGAGCTGTTTTTCAGCCACTTCATATTTTCTTTTAAGTACTTTGTAATCTGAATTTGGTGACAACACACATATATCTGTCCTATTTTCCAAAAAACATGAGAATAGGAAACATCTCGGTTGATCATCAGATGGGTCATCATCTTGTTTCTGAAACACCGCTAGATCACAATGAAGAGTTCCGTTCTTTTCTCGATTATTACAACATGCCTTTTTGCATTCAGGTTCTGTATTAATATAATCAGGGGCAGAAATGAACTTAGCTCCATTCGCAAGTGAATCATGAGTTCTTAGAATAACTCCAGATACTTCTTCAAAATCGCAGTTTTCCACGGTAGCATCTTTTTCTCTCCGAGATAGAATACTTTCCAGAAACACATCAAGATCTTCCTTTGTTAAATCATCAGAATTAATTTTCCTTTTGGTATTATCTGCAATCACGAATGAATTTATACAGATGCCAAAAATGAGAACACCAGTGAACAAGAATATTGGTTTTTGCATTCTATAAGTAATCTAAATCAGATATAAATATGCAACCTGAAATATATAATCCTTGTTAAACAAAATATATCTCTTTTTTTTACGTACGCGAAGGTTTTAGAGGAGTTAAAATACGGATGTTTTTATATAAAACAATAGTGCCGGTACTGGTTTTGACTGTCAGACTGTAGGCAACAGGCAATAACCTAATAACTGAATAAAGCAATATCTGATCCATACATTACGGAAATATGTGCACCGGCTTATCGTATTTTGCCAAAATAAAAGGAGTTGAAGCAGTGGTTCCCAAAGTTATTCGGAGGGGCTGCGAAAGAAATCTGTTATATGGGTCATAGTTGATAATACACAACTTAAGTTCTCGAATTTGCAAACACACAGTTGTTGCCTTTCTGCCTTTTGCGGGACGGACTAAAAGTAGGCACTTGCAAATTAGGCACTTTTTTAGGCACTTTGGAAAAAAAGTAAAAAGGGCGTAATACCTTTTAAAAACATAATTAATTAGTTAAAAATGGTCAAATTAAATGTTGAAAACGCAAATTGCAACGGGCAAACTCAATAGCAATATTTAAAACGCAGTATTAAAGGCAGTCGCACGCGCTTGGTCACCACATATGCTAGGCACATATTTAGGCACTTCGAAAAATAAATAAAATGGCATATTCACTAATAAAAGACAGAGAAATAAACATATTACCCACACTGATTAGCTTGAGTAAATATCTAAGAGATGCACTTGAGTCTAGTACTGGAATTTAGAAATAATAAATTGTTACCGGTAGGCACTTTTTTAGGCACTTACTTAGGCACAACGAAAAAAAGGTGAAATGGACGTAGTAACTCCTAGAAAGATAATGAATTAGTTCAAAATATTTAAATTAAATGTTGAACGCGGAAATTGCAACAGGTAAACCCACTAACGATTTATCACGAAAATAAGTCCCAGGCTAATCATTTTGACTAATATTTTTATTTTATTTTTTTTATTGGTGATTATTCCCATTTTTTTTTTTTCGATGTGCCCAAATATGTGCATATGTTCATATTAGCATATGTGGTGACAGAGCGCGTGCGACTGACTTTAATACTACGTTTTAAATATTGTTATTGAGTTTGCCCGTTGCAATTTGCGTTTTCAACATTTAATTTGACCATTTTTAGCCAATTACTTATCATTTTAAAAGTTAGTACTAAGTTTTAATAATCATTATTGGGTTTAACTGTTGCAATTTTTGCGTTCAACATTTAATTTAAATATTTTGAACTAATTCATTATCTTTTTAGGAGTTACCACGTCCATTCCACCTTTTTTTCGAAGTGCCTACCGGTAACAATTTATTATTTCTAAATTCCAGTAATAGACTCAAGTGCATCTATTGGATATTTGCCCAGGCTAATCAGTGTGGGTAAAATTTTTAATACTCTGTCTTTTACTGGTGATAATTCCGATTTTCTTCTTTTTTCAAAGTGCCTAAATATGTGCCTAGCATATGTGGTGACCGAGCGCGTGTGACTCCTTTTAATACTACCGTTTTAAAAATCGTTATTCGGTTCACCCATTGCAATTTGCGTGTTCAATATTTAATTTGACAATTTTCAACTAATTAATTATCATTTTAAAAGTTATTACGCCCATTTCACCTTTTTTTCGATGTGCCTAAATAAGTGCCTAAAAAAGTGCCTACCGGTAACAATTTATTATTTCTAAATTCCAGTACTAGACTCAAGTGCATCTATTGGATATTTACCCAGGCTAATCAGTGTGGGTAATATTTTTATTTCTCTGTCTTTTATTAGTGATAATTGCCATTTTCCTCATTTTTCGAAGTGCCCAAATATGTGCCTAGCATACGTGGTGACAGAGCGCGTGCGTCTCCCTTTAATACTACGTTTTAAAAATCGTTATTAGATTTAACTGTTGCAATTTTTGCGTTCAACATTTAATTTAAATATTTTGAACTAATCCATTACCTTTTTAGGAGTTACTACGTCCATTTCACCTTTTTTCCGAAGTGCCTAAATAAGTGCCTACTGGTAACAATTTATTATTTCTAAATTCCAGTACTAGACTCAAGTGCATCTATTGGATATTTACCCAGGCTAATCAGTGTGGGTAATATGTTTATGTCTCTGTCTTTTATTAGTGATAATTGCCATTTTCTTTATTTTTCGCAGTGCCTAAATATGTGCCTAGCATATGTGGTGACCAAGCGCGTGCGACTGCCTTTAATACTACGTTTTAAATTTGTTATTGAGTTTGCCCGTTGCAATTTGCGTTTTCAACATTTAATTTGACCATTTTTAACTAATTAATTATGTTTTTAAAAGGTATTACGCCCTTTTTACTTTTTTTCCAATGTGCCTAAAAAAGTGCCTAATTTGCAAGTGCCTACTTTTAGTCCGTCCCGCCTTTTGCTGATTCGCAATCACTGCTGGAGACACTGATTCTTCACTTTCTGTTTCTGAAATTTAATAAAGTTAAACCAAACATATTGATGTATGGATAACAACCAAAGGAGACATATAAAACGAGAAATGGGTTGACCATAATTGAAGCATGGAGTTTATGGCCGTGAAAAGTGACATGTTTTTTGAAGTAAGTTTTAAGTGTCTGATGAACAGAAGTTTTATTGTCTCGGTAGGTTAGAACTTTCAAGTTAGACTGTAGGAAATTAGGGTATAGGATAGGAATCTAGGATACTTTCTACATTCGAAATAAAACTCCCTTACATTAGGTCCGGAGTTCCGGCACATTCCAGCATTCAGTCTACCGGACATGAATTTGGAGCTTTACCTAACAGTCTTACGGCTCCACAATTTCATGAGAACGTACTGGTAGACTATACGGTACATGAATAAGATAAAATACAACCTGCACATATATACCTACCGGCAATAGCCTACTTCATGTCCATAACTCAGTAAATATCCCCTTCCTTTTAGGCCTATTTCTCTGAAAACACCCCGAACGACATAAAATTGACAGTGCTGATTAGAGTCAACTAGAAATCGGATACTGATTAATCGTATTTTTCGATTATACCGAACCGTACATCAACGGTATCCTGTGATAATTTTTTTTTGCTATAACTATAAATGTAGGTATATACCCATAGACTAGTGTCTTTACCATATCCTAATAAAGTTTTTTTGTATCCAACGTAATTCGAAACGTTGGCACGCCCAAATTTTCTCGCGACCCTCAGGATGTTCTTCAAATACAGAATTTTTATTGCACTAGAAGCAAAGTTGTGACATAACAATGGTTCCGTGACGCATGATGAAAAACGTGCCTAAATGAAACGAAAATATATGCAATTTGTATCGCATCTCTTCTGATATAAATCAAATTGTGTATTTTCATACCTCTCGTTTTGTAAGTTAGTGGAGATGGGTCATGACTCCTAAATCTGAGCCTATGATTTTGGACATCATCCAAATTTACAACTTTTGCCGATTCTATTGTCCAGTCCTGCTTCCTTCTACTTTTCCACAGAGATTATTATCCAAGTTTGAATGTTAAATGAGTGTTATTGCCTCTGTTCGTTTGTTATTGATAGAAAGTTATGTTTGAGTCACATATATATATATATTGCCAACACCGGCCGTGTTCTACTTATCCTCAACTGCCTTTGGAATCGAGATGTATCACTGTTACTTCCATGTATTAAATCGTAGTAGTATAGATTTACGATTTAATATAGTTACGGTATCTTTCATGGCGAATGGAAGCTTTTCATGTGATATTCAAGATTCGACTTCGTTGTGTCCTTGTTGAATTTTTGATCAATGCGATCTGTATTTAGTGTCATTTGAAGCTCAATTGAATTTAATATACTTTGGCAAAGTATGCCTTTATGGCTATTGCATTGTTGTTAAATGAAATAATTCGCGACTAGATTAGATGATAGATTATTTATCATGACGAATTATCAAGATCGCCAGTCCTCTCCTATTAATGCATGTATAAACCGTTTTACTCACTACAGTTATCGCCTATTATTTTACCCAGGCAGTTATCCAATGATAGGCTCTTATCTGATTTTTAAGTAGAAATTTCGTATCGAGAGGCCGTTACCGGTCCGTGGCAAGACACGGCAATCAGATGGTCTGACAGGGCCCGGTCGATGAGATGAGTCGCGCTTTTCATCATGTCATCGTCTCAAACATTATTTCGATAAACACGACACTTTGAGCCTTTCCCAGTTTGGTTTCCGAAACAACTATTCAACCGAGCTAGCCATAGCGCGGCTCAAAGAAATGATAATAGAGAATAAGTCAAATAGCAAGATCACATGTGCCATTTTTTTGGATCTTGCGAAAGCTTTTGATACTGTTAACCACCAAATTTTACTAGATAAGTTATATCATTATGGTATTAGAGAAAAGGCATATCATCTCATCGGATCATATTTAAGTGGCCGCAAACAATATGTCCAATATGGGGATTGTATTTCTGAAATAGGCCTTAACGAATGTGGTGTCCCCCAGGGTTCCACGATTGGCCAGCTGTTATTTTTATGCTACATAAACGATCTACCTTTGGCATCTGCATTTTTTCGACATTGTTTGCCGATGATACTTCTTTGCTAAAATCAGCATCTTGTGGTTCAGAACTCCAAACCGTGGTGAATCATGAACTCCAGAAGATTGATAATTGGCTTAAAGCGAACAAATTATCCCTGAGCTATTCTGAAACAAAATTTATGTTGTTCTGTAATAAAAAGCACGCTATTTCCACATTTAGAGTTGGCATTGGCAGCAACATTAGAACAAACAAAATCCATTAAATATTTGGAAATTACAATTGATGACGAACTGAGTTGGAAACCACATATTGCCCAGTTATCCAAGAAATTATCGCAAACTCTTGAAATATTTTACAGGTTAATTAAGGCACATTTTGAACTCTAAAACACTTAAATTAGTATATTTTAGTCTATTTCACTCGCGACTGTAATATGGCCTGCTAAGTTGGGGCTCAGCAACAAGGTCTTCCTTACAGCCAGTCCAAGTTCTGCAAAATAAAGTCTTACGATGCATGGCATTTGCAGAGAAAGTTCGTGTAACTAATTTGCAGCTCTAATACCAGTATGAAATTCTACAGCTGTCTGATATGCATACGCTAGAAATTGCAAAGTTCATGCATCGATATGAAAATGACATTGTGCCTCCTGTTTTTATACATTATATCACCCCATTAAAAAAAGTACACAATTACTGCACCAGGTCCCAAAGAAACAAGGTTTTCTTTAATCCCCAAGTGTCCACTGAGGTGGACAAAACACCTCTGAAGTATAAATATGGGTGTACAGGTCTGGGGCAATGTTCCACCTGAAACTAAGAAAAGTTCTGAGCATGTTGTCAGTAAGAAACTGAAAAAGTATTTCCTACTGAAATATTCTACTTTGTCCTAACATCTGTAGTTTAATATGCCTATATAACTGTGTTGAAAACTGTATTTTATTACTATAAATTTAACTGTTTCATATAAACACTGCACATTGAGGGTCATAGGCCTTTTTCCAACTCCTGTATATGTATAATTCAAAGTTGCTGTTTTTCTCTCTTTCTTTTTTTTTACACAAATTTCTGCTCTGGCATCAATGTGATGATAATTATGTTCAACTTCAAAAGCCATTGTTAATGATATTTCTATCTTTTGAATTATTGCTAAACTTTAATAATATGATTGCTTCATTGTTATATTATTTCTCCATGTAATTGAGTATAAAAATCTCTCTCTTGATTCGTATAGTACTGCTTAATTTACTGTAATTACCTTTTTATGTCATCAAAAGTTATTGTGTCATAACTGATGAACTGCATATTTAATTGTGGATCATATATTAATATTCCAGTTCTTTTTCAAGTATGCATAAATTCCTTATAAATGTTGGTAGCCTCTCTGTAAATAAATTTAATAAGCCTTTTATATTGTTAAAAAAAATCATCTGTGTAAAAAAGTGATTAAATGCATTAATAATTGCATTTTTAATTGTTCATATTTAACTGTGGATTATACATTAATTAGTATTCCATTTCTCAAGTATGTATTGATACTTATGAAGGTTGGTAGCCAGTAGCCACTATAAAGTATTCAGTGATTGTCACTGTTTTTTCCATGCTTCCATTTCGTAAATTAATTTGATAACTTCTTTATATCGTTAAAATTCATTGTGTAATAAGCGATGAAATGTACACTTAATTATGGATCATACAGTAATATTCCAGTTCTTTTTCAAGTATGTATCAATACTTATGAATGTCGTAAATTAATTCAATAACCTTTTTTCATTGTTAAAAATCATTGTGTAAAAAGTGATGAACTGCTTTGTTAACTGCTTATTTAATTGTGAATCATGTATTAATACTTCATTTTTCAAGTATGTATCAATACTTATGAATGTGAATACTTATGATTTTGAATCATATACACTTTATACAGTATTAATATTCCAGTTCTTTTTCAAGTATGTATAGATACTTATGAGTGTTGGTAGCAACTATACAATATGCAGTGATTATTACAATCTTTTTCCCTGTATTCCTCTCGTGAACTAATTAAGGTGTCAAATGATACTTTTACATCATGCGCTCGCTATATTGCTGAATCTGTGATGACATTATTTCTCGTCCCTATTACTTCATTTTGATCCCAGTCAGTGCTTTTTGCGAAAATCTTCCCATTGGACATATCCGGCTTCAACCAATACATGACCTCTCAAAATTATAAATTGCCCTTAATAATAATAACTTCCATAATACCATTAAATTGTCGACTCATTTCTTTATCTTATTTATATGTTATATATTTATATTTATTCTCGTTTCCATCAACCTATATGGTACTATTTTATGCCATGATAGTCTTATATACAGCATATACACAAGAGTCGGGAGCCTAGATGACTTTAATCGGTCTTGTACACTGACCCGCACACAGCAATAATCAATCACTGTTATTACTGCTGAAATATTTTATAACAGATGTTGCCTGAAAATGATTCGAGGCAATATTTAGGGGTATGTTATTAAATTCACCCAATATAAGACGCGATCGACTACTCGAGACCTGGCGATCGACCTGGTATATATACATCAATGAAAAGCATGAATCTTTATCAATCCTGTGTATTTTACCAAAGAACAAAAACAATATTCATCCCAAGTAAGTAGATTTCTCCATTCCGTCCCTTACGTTAGGTGTGTATTGCAGGTGTGTGTCGAACAAAGTACTTTCAAATCTTTTATGCGACTGGACAAACTCTCTGTAATCGTTTGCTGCTGTAAAGTCGAGAAGATTTTCAATTTTATCGAACGGAAGGAAATTAAGCAGGAAAATCTATAGCATAAATGATTGGTAGATGAATGTGATGTTACCATATATTGCTATTTCGTAGATTGTCTCTGACTTGCAAGTCACCCGTTCACCCTTCAGCTTCAACGCCCACGTGAATGATGATACGTTAAAAATCTCTATATGTTTTTATTCGTAAATTTCCACAAAACACAGAATACAAATCTTAAAACATTTATCCACACTCGCTTAGAATGGTTTTCATCGTCCCCTATCTCCCTATCGAAAGATATCGGAGTCGTATTTATACGTTGATCATAAATCCAATTAAATGCTGTAAACGTGAGCTCGTGATTCACGTTATAAACAGAAATTCCTATTATCTCAACAAGGGTAATTAGGTACATCGTACGGATGGGAACTTAGATATAATTATTTCAATCAGTGCCAAAGGTCTTAGGAATATCAATTTTAATTTGATAATGACTGGGTGGAACATGTAATGTTCTTAAAACTGGTGTAATTTGATTCCTACGAAAGTCTTTGTTCGAATTTTGGGAAAAATTAACTTTGTTTTGGTGATTTCAACATGAAATGGGGTACATTTGGGGGTTAGTTGCTATATTATCTCCCCATCTTACTAACTGGAAGTTTAAAGATTTGGCACCCTCTAATAAAGTGAAAATATATAGAAAAATACAATACACAATGCTAAAATTAATGATACAAGTCAAAAAAAATATTTACATGTATATGATCTACAATGAGACACGACATTGAAATGAGGAAGAGTTTATAGAAAGAGTAAAGATTGTAAAGTAGAATTACAGAAGGATGGCGTATTTTTATTTGAAAAATTTTGGTTTGGATGGTTAAAACATATTTTCAATTTAATGTATTTCGCTAAGTTAAAATACTTATACTCGCTTTATCGCATTGTTACGATTTTGTAGACCTAGTTGGTCAATATATGCTTGTCCCATGTCGGGAAGAAAAAACGCATTTTTAAGTTTATGCCATCTCAGGGCTTATTTGAAAAAATAACGCTTTTGGATACAATTTTTGTTTAACGAGCTTATTATTTCACCGTTCTATGTGACGGCTTTGTAAATAATTAAAAGTATGACTCGCTCGAATCTACTTTTAGAAAGCATTTTAATAATTACGAAATCTATTTAATCGAAAAGGAATGCTAACCACAAATATTCAATAATATAAATCTCTTTAAAGGTATTTGAAATTAGAATATTCAAAGTTTTACCATTAATTAATTTATAAAAATTGAAAGTCGAATGAAACGCCATGTATATATAAGAAGAAAAAGAAGTACTTTACCTTAGTATTAGTGGAAGAATGAAAAATATCTGTCTCAATGAGGAGAAAAACCTGCAAATCATGAAACAAATTGTAGAATGACATGCTCCTGATCTGTATATCCATTATGTATGCGCGAAAATATCTCTATTGTTTGGAATAGAGCGCGTAATTTACCGTAAAACAGTCCATAGAGTTCATTGTTTTCAACAGTTTGTTTTTGATTAGGTTTTTCATCTCGAACATATACCATGTTCTAAAAGAGTTCATTTCGATCGATGTTCAATACAGTCCATATTCATGATTTTAACGTTTCCAGAGTCCGTTACCATAGTTCAACTGTTTTCAATTTAGATTATTGTCTTTTCATAATGTTCTTCATTTTTCGACTTGTCAGCAATTTGCTACTTCAATCGTTGTTCCAGGCAATTTGAATCTCCCCGACGTTCGTAAGTTGGTCGAATTTGATTTTCGCACGTTTTGTATAGATGGTTTCTCGGCAATTGTGGAAAGCTTTCGCTTGGTCTGTTTTTTGGTTGATTCCTTCCAATTGTTGCCTGTCCTGATTGTTGTCCGTTGATCTGGTCCGTTTTCAGAAGGTTAATTCAAGTCGGTTTTGTCACCATTTATAACATAAATAATGGGTAAATTCTGTTTGATTTTATTCTCAGATTTCCACGATACACAGAATACAAATCTTAAAACATTTATCCACACTCGCTTAGAATGGTTTTCATCGTCCCCTATCTCCCTATCGAAAGATATCGGAGTCGTATTTATACGTTGATCATAAATCCAATTAAATGCTGTAAACGTGAGCTCGTGATTCACGTTATAAACAGAAATTCCTATTATCTCAACAAGGGTAATTAGGTACATCGTACGGATGGGAACTTAGATATAATTATTTCAATCAGTGCCAAAGGTCTTAGGAATATCAATTTTAATTTGATAATGACTGGGTGGAACATGTAATGTTCTTAAAACTGGTGTAATTTGATTCCTACGAAAGTCTTTGTTCGAATTTTGGGAAAAATTAACTTTGTTTTGGTGATTTCAACATGAAATGGGGTACATTTGGGGGTTAGTTGCTATAAATCTACTACTTCGAATAATTTTTATTTTACATTGAACTAAAGTCACCATAAATTAGTATATCCCTGTATAATCGTGGGTTGTTAATACAATCGACTTCCCGATTGAAAGATATTTTAGTTGTTGATGTAGCAGAGTGGAATTGCAAAATATTACTTGCAAAGAATATTATGTACGAATAACAAGGCTCCTATACAGATTGTTACAATGGCATGTGGGAACAAAGCAAGTCCCCCGAAAAAACACCCCGCAATTGATTAAATTAAGAAATTATTCATTTACAATTTTTATTCACTGGTGGAAATCAGCGGTGTCATGGGAAGCCAACGCACAATTACTTAAAACGTGGCGGCGAGCTCAATTGGTACTAGCCTACTTAAAACGTGGCGGGGGTGTTATTCCTAAATCTCCCATTTTTGCAGTGGCGGCGAGGGCTTTCTGCAAAAGACGAATATCATTGACATTAATGCTACTTCACGTCAAATTATTGCCAGCATGACTGCCGTTACCTGGGTATAGAACGTTGTCTGAAAGAACGACGCTGCCTTTCTGTAATAAACCAGCATCAAGCATTTCAATCAGATTGCCTTTGTAGTGTTTACAGCCGTTATCGAGCAACGCTAAGTCAATTTTTTCAATTTTATATTTGTCTCTTAGCTGTGGAATAACTTCATGAGCGTCACTTAATACAACTTTCACCTGAAGTAGTAAAGAATAAGTCTTATACTAGGCTTACAAAATACTTATTCGGGTTTGGAAAAAATCGAAACAAATTTTAGTCACGTCAATAACAGACAAAATGATCAGAGTCACAACTTGAACGACTCGAAAGGCCTTGTTGACAATGGCTTTGTGTGTTTGGAAAATTAAAGCTACCGGACCCCGACAACACAGCCTGGTAGTAACATAAACAGTGGGGGAATTCGGGGATTTTGTTATAATCAGCAAACGTGATCATGAATTTTAGGACTTAATGTTGGGTATGGTTTTTAAAATGTTCGTGAATTAGTATATCTTGTTCGTGAACTCAATACAAAAAAAAAAACGGTACTTCTGAAGTATGCGCACCAAGATGTCGTACAACCAGAACCCTAACCTGGTACCCGACCTGGGTTCAGGGTGTGCGCCATCTTGGTGCGCAAACTTCAGGAGGTCCAAAAAAACTTTCTCAAAATTTCAAATTCCATATTATTTATGAAAATAAGTAAGTGATCAGGTAGGTTATAGTCATGTAAAGTCACCGTTTGACCAACCTTGTCACTTAACCCAGCGTGTTTAACAAGTCGTTCTGTCAACTTCGCACAGATAGGATCGATCTCTAACGAGTAAAAACAGCTACCAGGTTTCATTAAACGTGCAATCCGTACCGCACTATATCCGAACCACGCCCCACATTCTAAAGCAACAGTCGGATTTACGTCTTGAACGACCTCATCCACGAATTTACCTAAAGAATGACAACAACCTCAATAAGTTGTCATAAAAGCGCGTTGCCCTCCGATCAGTTATGGAGATTGGATCAGTTATGGTTTATGTAGAATCTTTGAACTTCATCGTATTTGTAATCATAGTAGGCCTACTAGCGTTTTTGTACAGTATAAAATAAGGCACAATAGAAAACGTGGTTTGATGACCATACTACCTTTAACATCTCCTATCGCAATAGATCTGAGTTTTCCTAAATTCCAACCATAATAATCAGCAGCTTTCAGTACGTCATTTGGATCACCTTTCTTTGCATTTTTCTCTGCATATTCCACGATAAGGCTGGGGTTTTCAAATTCACGCTCGTCCGGTGGTGGCCAAACTAGAAGCAGTATGTATCGAGTTCGTGAATGCTATATTACTTTCGGAAACATAAAAAAAAGCATGGCGGGAAAATCTTATTAACGCCCAACCATGCTACGCCGATAAAGGCTTGGTTGATGATTACTTACTTTAAAACACTGTAAACTTGAGGAGCTACAAAAATTTTGCTAGCCACCTAAAATCAATCCGAAAAAGGGCGGCAAACCTTGGAAGATTCGGCATAAGATATACGAACATGCTTCAGTTGCAATTACAGTGTTTTACAATACAAATTTTTTTATAGCAAAAATTCATGACAAAATAATTTATTATTGTAGAATTATATCTTGAAATTCAATTATATTTATAATATTTTACATCAAAAGCATGGAATGTGGGGAATTTTGAGTAGAATTTCAGTAACAAAATAAGAAGACTTCAATGAAAGTAAGCCCGTATTGGAATAGCAAATGATTTGAGTACAAGAATACTATTACTTTGCAAAAAGGCAAAGTAACTTTCAACTATTTGATATCTACCCAGATTTTGTCAAAATTAATAAAGTTTCGAAGCCAATTGCCTCAAAGCAAAGCTTGATTTGCAAACAGTGCAATAAAATGAGATATTTACTCAATTCGGCGTTCTGTTTTTCTGCATTTGCCATGCTTTCTTGAAATAATGTATTCCTAAACTAGTTTGAGCTATAAACAAAAATGACAGCAAAAGTAATATTCGAAACCCGATGACCTTCACAAATCTGAGCCACTATCGAAACCTCTAATAAAAAATTATTTCTCGTCGTTCAAACGCACATGAATTACCGCCCAGCTTTTCTAAGTCTTTGAAAGTATTTTTAAGTCTCTTTGCGGCGTCATTGCTGGAGAGAGAGAGAGATATTTAAATTTATTTTTATCGTCTGCCATTTATTTCAATCTGTTTGCCTGACTTTTTCTATCAAGCTACAAGAGGCAGTTTTCATGACTTCAATATTTGACATTCCTTGCTTGTACGAGCATGTCTTTACACGAATTTACCATGTCAAATACCCCGTGAGATCACTAATTTCTGAGAGTCAAATGAAAAATTGGCTACATCGTCCATCTAAAAAGCGAATACTGACGAACTTGTTGAATAGAAGCAGTGCCATAGTCTACTTCCCATTGAAATATCCATATGGGTAAAAACTTTTGACCTTACTATATCTTCGTATTTTTATTGTATTTATAATTTTGGTGCGAGGGTTTTGTTTGTTTTTTCATTACCTGTAGTCAGTGTAGTCAACATAAAAAGTGGAAAACTATTATAAGCTCCTGTTTTTAAAGAGCAATTGTATATGTGGTTTCGAGTATATATAAGAGTGATGCTCATTCGTAAACTAAATGTGGCTCTTCGGCCATAAAGGTTGGACAACCCTGGCTGATCCATACGAAATATACTCGAATAAATAAAATATATATATGCTGCAGATGGTGGTGCCGCCGCCATGGTTGAACGACACTGTGGTTTTGTTTAGGCCTAGGGATTTGTTCAAAGAGAATTGTTTTGAATCAATTGTTTCAAATATATTTTTTTTTGTGGTCTTGTTTAAAATGATTGTATCACTTGATTTTAATATTAGATATAATAATTTAAAATTAATATAATAAATAAGGTAAAACTAAATAGATTGATGTAATAACTTGCCAAATGTTTCTTATTCGCAATAACACGGTCGGCGGATTAAGATGCAGAAATTACGACCCGCGGACCGAAACCAGTCCACCTAACTATTTCATTTGTCCCAATTATGCCTGCTGAAATTACGACTATAGTTTAATGAAATATAATGTGCAAAACGAGCAACAAATACCTCAAACACACCCATCCACCACTGGACTAAGTGTTTGGGCCAGCATAGTTGCGAAAAAGCCTTGTTACATCACGAGGTGTCACCAACAAACTTCTATGATTGATTTGATGAATAATGTGCAACCATCACACAGGTTTTGCTCACAACTTTGTTTATCACGGTCGCAATTGTACTGGCAACAGCATATTATAACGGGTCGGCAACGTTTTCTTCCCAGTGTGCCAATTTGTAAAACTCTTACGTAGGCTTGCACGTAATTTACGAAATTACGGAATTATTTCGAGTTACGGAAGCGAAGTTACGAATTACGTAAAGTCGTAATTATTGGTCGAGCGCTTTCGCGATTGAAACGAGCTCTCTTCAGAGCAGTCAATTCCGTCGATTGTAAAAAATTAAAGTTTAAGTAAAAGAAGTTGGAGTTCCGATATTCGCAGCCGTTTCTCTCTCTCTTGTTAGGCAGGTGGGAAGGCATAACGCGTCATTTACTAACCTATTATCACCTTATCTAGGATGGCCAATGTACATATTAACCGTAGATAAGGAAGATAATTGTGTTGAGACCCATGGACGTCAACACACCTGGTTTCAACTTCTTCGGGTGAAATGACTAAAGAATGTAAGAGATCAACTTATAAAACATGGTCTATTTGTAAATGCCGTGATAATTAATGTCGCGCTTATCAAACAGCAATTTAAAGACGGAAGAGAAATTGCGTAATGAACCAACACAACTTAGTATTTTCGGCATCGGAGAAGCGATTGAGACGGCAGAGAAACAACAATACGACGGGATTTCCCGTGTTTATTCTGCGCGAGATCCATTTTCTATTACAAAATCTTGATGTTCTGTTACCGATTTTATCGTCATATATCTGTCCGGACTTGGCCTTGCTCAATATGTTTTTCACAATGCCTCGCAATATGTCGGCCAAATATGATTACCTGTCTTTACCAAATGCGGCAACTTATTTTGATTTATCGTCGACTCGAATACCACCGGCACTCAGCCAAACTTGTGTCAATCTTGGCAAATAGGATTGTCGACTTGAGTTAGAAAAATAAATTAATATTTTCATAAGTGCAAAATAAATGTCACAAAATGCATTGTTTTGTGATGTAACTTTGTATTTTCGGAGAAGGCATGTCATATAAGTAATATTTGATTTAAATTTATCGCAAATAATGTTATAACCTTTAGGCCGCGAAATGATTTAATGTAAAATTAAGCATGGAATTCGGAATATCGTCAATAAGTCGTTTTTATTTTATTTATAAGTTTTTATTTAACACGAAAGTCGTATTAATACGTTAATACGATTTTAAAAAAGTGAACTATCGTTTCTTAAATATATTACCAGTGTTGGTAATGATAAATTTGATCGCATAAAATTTGGTGATAAAGTGGTTAAAAAAAAAATTAAAGCTAATACAAAAGATAAAAATCAGAATAAAATTATTTTGAATTCACTCCTTAATATTTGTCTTTAACATCTGTCGCCGGCGTGTAGTACTGCCGGGAATATAAAAACCAAACTTCGATGTCCCATTCGGAATAGGAGTGGATTAAATTGGTTGTTATGATAGGTTTAAATGTGCGAAAAAAATATCGCAATTACGGGGTCATTACGTAATCGATTTGGCCGTATTTACGGAATTGATTTTTGTCAATTACGTGCAAGCCTACTCTTACGTGTGGGTGAAAAATTGCATTATATAATAAGACCTGAAGAGAAAGCAAATTGGTGTACAGTCGTTTCGATAGCTTGAACTACCTAAAGTTATTAGTTTAAATCTACTTATTTAAATTTCACAGCGAATAATTAAAGTTACTTTTATCATATATACACAAAAATATTCAAAATTACATTCCATTTCAATGCAATGGATCTTTCCCCGACCTTTGACCCCCGAACAATTCTTCCTATACTTTACCATTGCAAAATTTTCGGGGCTATTTTAAGAGTGCTTTTGCGCCTGTAAAATGTGGTATATATGTGTTTCAAACCATCATCATGATTCATCGCATACAATAATATGTTTTTTAAAAGTAACGGTAAAGAATTTTAGCCTAGTATATCACAGCTATTTCTACACTACCTTTTTATTACTGCAATTAAATTAAAACTCCTAGAAAGACTAGAGTGATCATTGAATTATCTGATTTATATTTAGGTTTCCTAAGCACAACTGAAAACTAACGAATAGAGTTTAAAAAAGCGAAAACGAGGTAATGTTTACGACCACGCTTGAAAATCTGTCTGAGTGAGAAAAGTGTCTGAGCGGATGCGAAAAGGGAGCATTGTTACGTCACTTTTTGCATCTTGCTGATTGGCCAATGTCACGAAGTAAACAAGGAAGTCTATGCTCGGGGAAAGGTCCATTCCTGTCCTCGCTGTTCTCACTCAAGGTTTCAATAATTGGATTGTAATTTTTGGCTTTTAGCTGAACACAAGACAAGTTTAGAAATTATCAGCCGCGAGGCGATTGCGATGAGAGCTCAAGACGAACATCATGTGCGAAAATATTCGTTCGCCCAAGCACACTGATCAGAATACAGAAACCAAGGCTTTTGCTACGTCTTGAAGATTACCTAAAGTGAACTGTAATGATGCTCAACTCTTCAATATCAACTTCGAACGATTCTTACTATCCACAGTTTCGATAGCATGGCGCAATTACGCAAATTTGCCTATTAACAATACCAAAGACTGCGAATCAATCAGCAGGCTGTTGGATACAAAAGCCGTCGATCGTCGCTCTTTGTGACAACGTTCTAATCTAACCCAGGTAACGTCAGTGGTGCTGACAATAATTCGACGTAGAGTAGCATTGAGGTTTCAATGATATTCGATGCTGCTGCAGGCATGCAACTGCAACTCCCATTTTTATATGAATGCCGTTTAGACTCATATGATACTCTGTCTCAATTTCATGCAGTTAGTACTGCTGTTTCGAAACGTTTAATAACATGAAGAAATCCAGTACGCGGGAAATACCAAGTATACACTGGTCAAGTTCAAGAAATTAATAAAAACATAACGATATGTAAACTATTATCTTAAATTGCAACATCGCAATTGATCACATTTTCATCAAAACAATATACAACTAAATTCAATACCAGTACCTATTCTAACCTCATATTCTAAATATCCTTTCAAAACAACAAATTCGGCATTAAAATAACATTAATCTAGCCATGCCGAATCGGGACTACGCACAGGGACAACACTAACTGGCTGAACTCGTGCCCCATGAAGAAGAGAGGAAGTGACACATAAATTCTAAAACCTGCAATACTAAACCATAATTAACTGAATATAGTTTGCTCACGCGTTTTTCGTCCTTGTTGATTTATGTTACTCTGTTTCTTCGCTTGAGTGGGACTGTACGGTATTCTTTCAACGCGATTTTGTGCTGTGTGTGTTACATCGAGAATTGCATTTACTTGATTTTTGTATTGACTTGAACATTGCGTCCGTTTAACTTGTGTAGTAATTTATTTGTTATTGTTGACGTCGTAAGTTCCCTTGATTGGCGGTGTGCTTCTACACACTTTCTTACGGAACAATTGAGAGAGTCTATGTGGGCATTTGCTTGCCCAGACCATTGAGGTGTATACACTGCCACTCAACAAAAATAGCGTACATGTACTTATTTATCTCATGTGATCTTGCACACCAAGTTTGTTCCTTGTTTTCGTATTAATTTGAACATGTGTAGAAAACCAATGTCCACATATGTAAGCAGAGACGAAAGGGATAATGATTTTTAAAGCAGTGGCGTTATGCTCACAACTACTTGTTTTATGCGATATAATCATGAATATGATATCAAAACTGAATTCTTGTTATCAACATATTTTGATACGGAAAGCCTAAATTGGGATAAGTCTTTGTCGTATTTTCTCTGTTCAAGTAAAAGTAATAGCCTTCTAGCGACAATAACAATCTTTTCCTCTGAAAATTTTGAATCATTTGATACTGTAGGCTTGATAAACAGAAGAGCGATTACTACACAACAAGAGCCATCTAATAATTCAAATTTGGAGGGAAATGGCTTATTAGGTTCAGATTGCTTGCTAGATGACTTACTGGTATTTCACTTTTACATGGGTGAATGTTGTTTTTCTGGTAAAATTTATTTTTAAATGAAAAGCAAGATTAGTCATAACAAATAATGTCTATTCAACAGATTCCAATTTGAGCTTGTTCATTGAATCAGACCTAGACTGCCATTGCATTATGTATAAACACATCAGAATCAAGCACAACTTAGTTAGTGAATAATACGGTACCTGTAACGGTATGCCAGCAATCTGACAAAACCGTGCATTTCAGCCGACCCAATTTACAAAACATGCTTCCGTATATTAGTTGTCATGGTATTACTACCGGTATCTATACCGAATCACATTTATAAATACTACCGGTACGGCACCACCTGACTTTCAAAACTTGATTCTTCAACTCATGTGCATACACGTTTTGTGTTATCCGTTTCCAAGTTAATGGCTAAACCACCAACAATAGCGTGAAAATCTACTACAACGCGCAGAATGATGAATTTCCTCAAATTATCTTACATTTTGCACCACTGACACAGCAAATCCAACCTACTCACTGCATCCGCAAGTAGAAAATCGCGCGTACCAAGATGGCCGCCGCGACCTTCAATTCGGCACAAAATTTTTGCTCCTATGCGCTCTCTAGTTATATACACCTCAATGGCCCAGACATGTCTCGCTTAGACAGGGATAGTTTCGATAATTTGCTTTCGATAGCGCTTTACTTTTGCAGAGAATGGCGCTCGTTTCGTTGTGATTTGTAAATAAGTTGAGATTGGTTTAGCCACCTTGGCTTTCTGTTTTGACAGTAGGACGATTAAATAATGTAGATTATGGCTGTTCCACATAGGCCTAGTTTAGGGATGTTTTTATGAGCATTAGATTGCCTTTGTGATTGTTTTTACAGTTATAGTTTATTTAATTTATTTGATTGGATTTCATGTTTAACTTATGATTATAATTTAAGCCTGGAATAGCAGACAAATTCGGTATAACATACTTTGTAATTCTTTCTGATTTGAAGGCTGCAAGTTATTTAATAGTAATTTGGTTCGAATTTCTAATTACCGGTAACTATGTTTGATAAATGTGTTCATAAATTTGAGTAGGCTTTCTAGAAGCCGAATTGTGTATGATTATTTATTTATTGCAAGTATTTTGTATTGATTTGTTTTTACGTTTGTATTAAGATAACCGTGTAAACTGTATACTTCGAGTTGTGTGATTTTCTGGATTTGGGGATACAAACTCGGGGCTTGAAAGACCGCGTTATTGAACTGTTAATAAATATGTAGTGTGCAGTCGGTGTCGTCCAGGTCACAAGGAACGGCTGTTACAGTGTGCAGTCCAGTCCCTCATCCAGCCATCGGCCGATGAAGAATGGTAACCAGTTCGAAACGAGATACCATATTAGCACGATTAACATGACTTCAAGTTTACAGGTGTAGGCACATACAGTAAAGGAGTGTTTCAAATGCATATAATCTGTTTTCACAAAAAATGAGTTTTTGAGTTGCAGAGTTGTTACATTTCACTTCATTTTGGTATGCATCTACTGACAGGCTGATGGCATACGGTTCCGATACTATTTTAGGATGCTGTATCTAGATACCCTATCATGAATTATACCCCAAAATAGTCTGGTTTCAGAGTTTACTAGCGTTTTTGGCAGTCCCATACCATGATAGCAGGATAGTGATATCATAATTTTTAAAATTTCAGATTAGTACGTTGATTGCTACCGTACCGTTCTCAATATAAATAGAAATGACCATCACACATTGTACTATGCCCAGGTGCAGTGGCGTAGAATGCACCCCCGCAACCCCCGCTGTCGCGGGAGGGTCCACAGCGCAAAGGGGCCCAAGCGGTTAGAATTTAGAAATTTAAGCCGCAAAACCGAAAGCTGCATTGCAAAACCAGTTATGCACATCTTATAACGTTAATGTTAGTTCTGCCCAAATCGGTTTGTTACGTAACAATGCCAGGGAGTCGTCGATTTTCGGCGTCTTTTGGTTTAATCGCACCGGCAAATTTACGAAGGCTGTCAGAAAGATGTCGAAAGCAAAACCTCTCAGTGGCGCACAGAATCGCAGAAAAAGGACAGGAGAGGAAGCACGTATGAAAAAAAATTAAAGTAACCAATATAAACGGCAAATTTTTGGTTACCATTGCCTTTAGCGAAATGTTATGTTTTTTGACGAAATAAAAAAGAGCGTTGTTTCAGCATATGTTCGAGAGTTTTTAGGGTCATTTCCACGAAATATTTTTGAGGGGGGGGGGGGCCACGAGAGTCTTGCTACGCCACTGCCCGGGTGTTTACCAAGCGGATACGAGTATTCTTTTTGTGTCAAAAGAAATAAGAAATATTGTACAACAACAGCCAAATTCTTACTTTCTATGCAAGATACAACCAAGATAAAGAAACTGTTGCATATATTTATTTATTTATTTATGACAAGCAACCTGTAAATATTTTGCCCAACTAATCTTGAACAGCAAAGAGTCTACTTTGGCCAGACTGCTTCTCATTATTTTTGTGTCAAAAAGTGTGAATCTTAAGTTGACAACGTAAAGAAATGTATTTCAATTTTTGGAATTTGTGTTTTGATTCGGAAATTTCTATCTAACAGAACGAGGTAAATAGATAGTTCAAAAGCAATATAAATAAAATACCGATCGGAGACTGGATTCTGTTAAAGGGTGAACTACTATACAATTTCTACTTCATAAATCTTAGTTAGGAATGCGCCCGGACCTCGGATTTAAACATAAATGAAAAATATACACCATGATGGTTTCTGCCATTGTACATATTTATAATGCATTCTACTTCTTTTTATATATACCTAATTGAGTATAGATAATCCGATATTATTTCATGTCCTTTTCAGTTAATAACAACTAAAGTATTTGTGAGAACTGCAATTCATTTTCATCCCAAGATGATTTTTTTTCAAGAATCATGATGCTACTGAGGAAGGCCCCAATAAGTTGATTTTTATTTGAATTAATTTTTAAGGTACTTATTTTTTGGTTGTTTACAAGTTCGAGCCGTTCATTTATGGACTAGCTTACAAGCCCAGTTAAGCGATGATTGGTTCGAATTATGATTGATGCATCCTATAAACGAATTTCCCACTCAGCTAACGAGTTAGCGTAGTCTTGTGATCAAAAAGACTTTTTTAGACGGATTGAAGTATTTGCTCGATAGAACACAAGTGCAGTTTCAAGTATTTTGTAGAGACTGAAGCTGCCGCAGAACCAGTGCGGGATTTCCAAACCAAGGCCGCTATGGCCAAACCCATCAACACATGGCGACTGAATTTTTAGCTGCCACAAACCAATGGCGAACCAAATTGAAAACCGGCTATAATGTCAGGGCTGCCCCTGATAGTGGTAAGTGTTGGGTGAGTTGGAACATTTTTCGTACGGATACAGTTTTGATGGATTTGGGATTAGGTTTCAGGTTCAATCTGGTGCATGACTTTGTGAATATAACTGTAATAGCGCCATAACCACGGCAAGAGCTGCCATAGGTTCGTTCGTGACAGGGGCTGCCATGGAGTGGTAAGAACTGCGCCTAATAGAAGATGCAATACCTCCCTGCAAATTCGTGAAAATCGCACATCTATTTGCACAGTCAAGCACAGGAATTTGTCTCACTCCCAGAGGCGCATTTTTTTAACTGAAAACGTACAATGAAGCCGTCATAAATAGGCTTACCATATTTCTGAAGCAAAAAACCGGGACGGCGCGGATCGGACAAGCCAACCTTGGTTCGATTCCAGGGGCTTAGTAGTAGTTTAAACGTTTTCCATACTCTTATGGGTGATTACGGGCACCAAAACTAGCTCTAAATCCCATTAAAATATCCTCTATCGGTTTTTGCTTCAAATAATGGAAATCGTTCAACTCATTAGAAAACTTCAGAACTTGCACTTTGTTTCCAGCATTTTGGTAATTCACAGTACAGGTGGTGTTAAATTAAAGCATGGTTCATACTTCATATCATAACTATGACATAACAATTTTTCTCTCTATCTGAACCAGTGAAGTGAAACGCAAATCAGTGGTAAATCGGCTACCTCCGTCAAAATTAAAAACAATTTTGTAATAGTATCAAATAGAAAAATTATTTATGACCATCATACTGCAAAACCGGGATATTTGAGTCTATCGCCGGGACGGCAGAAAAAACATGCTAAATCCGGGACTGTAATGGTAAGCCTAAGGGACTGTAATGGTAAGCCTAGTCATAAATGTTTCACTTCATAAGTAGTACAGTAATGTCGGGGTATAATTATCACGATAGAATCATATTTAGTAAATGGTCACTGGGATAATTGTTAAAAAATTCAGATAAACACACACATATGTATGTAAAATACCTGATTATGCTAGCGATTTTCCTGTTTTTATTGATTTATTTTATTAAAACGGTTGCTCTTTTTCATACTAGTGTCCAAGTAGGCCGTGTTCTATCTTGATGATAGAATGAACAGACAGAATGTAAATTCGGAAAAACGGATTTTATAATATTTGAATGCTTGCATTTATTCTTCCACATTATTTGATGGAATTGTAAACTGCAAATGAAACTCATCAATTCGGCAACATTTTGCTTTTCGAACTGATTTACAGATTATCTGTACTTGATCAGAATAGTGTGATGTTCCACATGAACATTCAAATCGAAACGTCCCATGGGATGGGACAGCACACATTTGTATTTCCCATGGGACACGAAAACTGTATGATTTTCAGGGAAATGATGGGGAAAAAATCGTTATTAACTTCGTTTCCATACATTTCAGCATAGATCTCTTGTTAGTTATAAAGAGCAAAATATATTCAGCCTCAACAATATACTTCGTGAAGGAGCTGATGGACACATGCATAAAAGTTATAAATATAAAGTTAACAAAGTACGTAAATTTTGTTGTGTTGCATGTCTCTTCGTACAAGTAGTCCTATTTAGTAGACGCTGAACTTAAATTTAACATTTTTTATGGAATTTTATTCCAATGGGAATCCCATGGGATGGGATGAGACGGGCATCATTGCTATGGGATGGGACAGAAAATTACGTCCCATGGACAAGCCTGGTAATCTTGATTTATTTTCCGTATTTCAATTTCATTGAAATAAGCAAAAAATCTCTCTGTTGAAATGGTACCTTGAGTGCCGCCAGTACAATTCAGGCTTTAGACAAGTTCTGTTTTGTTTAAGTAAAACCACGCCACGATTTCAAATCCTCGCTAAGGGCAAATTAGCGCGGTACATTCACTGGAACTCAAAATCTAAGAAGTAACTCAAGTCGTAGCAATGTTTCCGTGTTCCGTCCTGCTAATATTCCATATGTATTTTGGACATATTCATTACCCTGCAAACCTTTCATAGTGATTCTGTGAAATGAAGATCTTGTTCCCAACTGATGGCTGTATATAATGAGGCAACGGTAACATCACCAATGTCAAAAACTATTCATCAATTGTGTATATATCAATGATAAGCATGAATATATATCAATCCCATGTATTTTACCAAATAACAAAAACAATATTTGTCCTAAATACGTAGATTTCTCCATTCCGTCTCTTACATTAGGTGTGTATTGCAGGTGTGTGTCAAACAAAGTACTTTCAAATCTTTTATGCGACCGGAAAAACTCTCTGTAATCGCTTGCTGCTGTGATGTCGAGAAGATTTTCTATTTTATTAAACTGGAAATTACCCTCGAAAATCTACTACTTCAAATAATTTTTATTTGACAGTGATGTCATCATAAATTAGTCTATCCCTGTATACCGAGTTTCCCCGAAAATAAGACCTACCTCGAAAATAAGAACTAGCCTGAATTTTAAAATGATTTTAATATAAGCCCTCACCGTAAAATAAGACCTAGTCAATAACGCGGATTTTTTTTTGGTGGATAGCAAGATAGTCCATAACAAGAAATCTCTCCAACACGTTTTGAATGATTGATAATCTACGTTTTGCAGCTATTTTGAATAAAAACGTAAATAAATATCAGTTTTTCTATTTTGTAGATTTGAAAATCTCGTAATTGCCTACTTTGTAATTTTGTTTTTGATAATTTAAAATATAAGATATTCGCCGAAACGAAAAAGCCCTAGTGTTGTTTTTCGGAAGATATTGAAATAAGACCCAGTCTTATTTTCGGGGAAGCACGGAAATCATGGGTTGTTAATCGACTTCCCGATTAAAAAATATTTTAGGTATTGCTGTAGCAGAGTGGAATTACAAAATATATATTGCTTGTAGAGAATTATGTACGAATGACAAGGCACCTCCACAGACTTCACAATAGCATTAAGGAGCAATGGGAATCCCTTCCAAAACAAAACACCCCCGCAATCGCTCAGTTACCTGGTTATGAAACGTTGTCTGAAAGAACGACGCTGCCTTTCTGTAATAAACCAGAATCAAGCATTTTAATCAAATTGCCTTTGTAGTGTTTACAGCCGTTATCGAGCAACGCTAAGTCAATTTTATTTAATTTCAATTTAATCCCAAAATTTTCTCATAGCTGTGGAATAACTTCATGAGCGTCTCCCAATACAACTTACAAGGAAGGAATAAGTCTTATACAAGTCCTACAATATACCCCTTCGGGTTTAGAAAAAACTTGAACGATTCAAGAGAATTGCCTTATTCACAGTGCCTTAGTGTGTTTGGAAAATTAAAGCTACCGGACGCCGACAACACAGCCTGGTAGTAACGTAAACTGTGGGGGATTTGGGGATTTCGTGACAACCAGCAAACGTGATCATGAATTTCAGGATTCAATGTTTCGCATGGTTTTTGAAATGTTCGTAAAAATTTCAAATTCCATCTTATTTCTGAATATAAGTAAATGATCAGGTGGTTATAGTCATGTAAAATAACCCTTTGACTAACCCAGCGTGTTCAACAAATCGTTCTGTCAACTTCGCACAGGTTGGGTCGATCTCCAACGAGTAAAAACAGCTACCAGGTTTCAACGTACAATAGGTAGAGCAATATATTCAAACCACGCCCCACATTCTAAAGTAAAAGTCGAATTCATGTCTCGAACGTAAAGTGGAATTACAAAAGATTGCTTGACAATATTATTATTTACGAATGACATAATAGTAGGCTACATAATAATCTTGCCAAGCAATCTTTTGTAATTTCACTTTACTACAGCAATAACCGAAATATCCTTTAATCGTAAAGTCGATTTTATTAACAACCCACGATTATAGATAGACTAATTTATGATGACTTCACGCGCAAACACTGTTTGGTTACGGCACGAGCCACTTTATGGAATTTATGATGTTTAGCTCACTAGCTTACAAGCCCAGTTAAGCGATGACTGGTTCGAATTAAATTCTTACCACTCACCTAGCGAGTCCGCGTACCCCTGTGACGGCCTAAAAGACTTTTTAGACGGATGAACTCTTTGCGCGATAGAAGATGCAATACCTCACCGTGAACTCGTAAAATCGCTTCCATTTGCACAGTCAAGCCCAGGAATCTGTCTCACTCCCAGAGACGCAATATTTTGAACTGAAATCCTACAATGAAGCATAAATCAAATATATGAACACACATATATGTATGTAAAATACATGATTATGCTTGCGATTTCACTGTTTCTATCAAATCAGTACTAAATATTGACAACACAGCGAAACAGTAGGTGTTTGCATAGTTTTCGGAGCGAGAGGCTTGAGTAAGTGTAATATGCAAAAGTCCATCTCCCATGTGAAATTATGAAACCGTTTTTCTTCTGACGATATTGTTTATGGCGGAATATTACTGTTATTACGAACTATGATGCCGGTAATCTAATTTCCATTGAAAGACAAAACTACTGCTTTGATTTGCGCAACATCAAGGCGCCAACACCAAACGACGAACATATTTTCACCTATTGATTCAATAGGGGAAGCAGGTGCTTTCTGTTGTTCGGTTGTTTCATCACTTATTGAAATTCAAACACTGGCCTTGTTATATTTTGTATAAAATCATAATCCTTGTTTAAATCGAGTATAAAAAATGATCGCAATGAACCGCAAAACAAAGTTCCAAGTTGACAATATTCCCTGAAGTTTTCGAGCCTCGATTATCTTTTGGCATATTTCTGCAATTTGCATATATTATAACTATAAAATTACTGTTATAGCCTAAACTTGAGGCTAGGCTTATCCCGGAGCATATTACGACCCACGAGCAGAAAACGATCCAATTGAATTCTAGAATTGGAATAAACCTCCCAGATGCGACATGGAGGGCATGTTTCCCAACTTTAGCTGACACGAACACTTATGTCAATAGTAGTTACTATACACACGTTATGTCTAATTGAATATAGTCTACCTTCATTTTAAATATAAATAAAAGAGGAATACTGTTTTTAGGGTATACTAGGAACTAGATATTAAATGCAAGCATGAAATTATATTACATTTGTTATAGAGGTAATTGATAAGCAATAAAACGGAAATAAAAAACAATTGCACTTTCTTACATTGGCGTCTAGGTAGGCTGTGTGTGTACCTCGAACAGCAATCTTTATACCTTCATTTTGGTGATAGAATGAACAGACAGAATGAAAATCCGGAGAGACGGATTTTAAAATATTTGAATGCTTGCATTTATTCTTCCACATTATTCGATGAAATCGTAAACTGCAAAAGAATCTCACATTTCGCTTATCGTAAAATGAATGTAATTGTTTTCAACATTAAATAATATGATCATGATCAACATTTTGCTTTTCGAACTGATTTACAGATCACCTGTGCTTTTAATAGTGTGATGTTCTACATGAAGATTTGAATCGATTTTACCAATTGGATTTAGATCGATTTTAACAAATATGTTTGATTATTAATTAATGTTCAAACTTTAGAAAGAAAAGAACAGAAATATTACCTAGAAAATATCTATCAATTTGAATTTATAATAATTGACTTTGACATTATAAGCTAATAATATGCTATGTCTAATAATAATATATGGCTCGCAAATCTATTATCTACTCGCACGGTGTGTCGTAAATGTCGTGTCCCACTTTGCTCTGGGACAAGTGGGACACGACATTTTTGAAACACCCCATTCCGAATGAAACGACGGTAACGAAATAATAAGTTCGTATTTTCAGCATGATGAAGAAATAAATTATCCATTTTCCATATCCATATTCATTTTTACATATTAGAAGCAGAAGTTCAGAAATTTCAGGTAAATTTACTTTCGTTTCTGTTAGACTCAATCACGGGTGTCGCTGCTCGATAACCAGTATTGGTTTCTTGCGCTCTCCTGAAATAACAGTTTTGTTTCTTTTTACATTCTGTACTCTCGAAGTGTATTTCATGTATAAATAAACTAATAATTACAGCTCAACAATGCTTGTCAGTTGCCAATAAATATATTTATGTAAAAAAAAAAAATGAAATCCCTTTTTACATTCAGATTCTAGTCACTTTCTTCTTGGACAAATTCACACTTATGCTTCCTTATACGTATATACTTACAACATCAATATTACGAAAAGAAATAAAATGATGAAATGAATAATAATAAAGTCATTCTTATACTGCAAATTCAATGTGTCAGCCCTGGGCAGTGGCCTCCAACTTGGGTTCCACAGAAAAGATTATTGTGGATAGGAAAAATTATTTATTGCTATTTATTTGGGTTAAAAAAGTCACACTGCGTGTTCTTGAGCAGATTATCTATACATACAAGTAGATCCCATTTTCTATTCGACGCCTCATGTCCTTCGACCCGATATCTAACTGAGATCCAACTATGTGCGAACGGCCACTACATCATCCATCGCATTTTTGCGCGCAGTTTTCTCGCGAAGTTTTGTGTATTGGTGAAAGTCACTCTTGCATAACAGTAATGGGCATACTACAGCCCGCGGGCCAAATCCGGCCCGTTGGGTAATCCAATCTGGCCCGCCTGATGCTGCCACAACCAAACTAAAACCAAATTTTGATGTTTTAGCTACAAAATAGCGCAAGGAATTTGCTGAGATTGTGATTACATTTGCGCGAAGCTTATTGTTTTCCACTTTTGCTTTTGAATATTGTGCATAGAATGTAACTTTCTACGTCACACTTACTAGCCCGCTAGTATAGGTGGGGAAATTTTTGACACCAGTCCAAAAACCTTCCCTACCCCTGGCTTAAACGTTAATTTATTTCGAATTTTCTCACAACGTTATCAATACTTTTAAAGCCGCATACAGGGTGTAAATAAAGTTACTTTACAATTTCAATTTTGTTGTGAACTCAGTTCTTAATACATATCTATATATCTTAACCAGGTTTGTTATTTTTTATTCATCAGTTACTTCATTTAATAGTGTATATTTACGATTTAATACATCTGTGAGGGCCAAAACAATATATGATATATCGATAAATTCCTCTTTCAATTTAAAAAGAAATTATCACTTCATGGGCATCCTGTAAATATATACTTTCTGATGTGAAGGGAAACAAGAGAGCTATGCTCAAATATATGGACACGTAGGCACCCAATGGCAATAATTTTGATGACGTCATAGCGAAAAAAAAAGTAATAGCCTTCTGGAGAAAAATTTTATCTTCAACCACTGAAAATTTCAAAGCAATTGGTCCAGTATTCGAAGAGAAAAGCGACTTTTTAAAAACGTGTCAAAGAACAAGAACAACAACAAGGATAACAAGAACAACAACAACATAATATTGAAACGATCGTTATGTCCACTACGTGTCCAATAATGGCTCCACTTTTTTAAACCAACTTGGATGTTTCTCTAACGTTAAAACCCTCGAAATTTGTTGGTTTATAATAGCCTACTTTTGCGCATATAAATCACGAAAGGTTGTATGTAAAACGTTCGCCAATAAAATGACAGTCGTCTTGATAGTTTTGTAAAAAGTGTCGAAGATAAGAAGTTCAGAAGAGTTAAGACTGGTAATATGAGGTGATTTAAGTTTATAAATGCCGGGAACGATCACGTAGGATTGGGAGGTGGGATTTGGCACGTATAATTCGAGTGGAGATTTTGTATGGGATTAGAAATGAGAAATTCATGAAAAGGTTGCTTGATGCTTAGCTGTCGCGGGGGGGACGTGATAGCTATTTGGTTAAGTGGAGGAAGGAGGAATATAATATAAAATTATAAACGGTCATTTATATTTTATGCTACCAATTATGGTGCCTCGCAATCTAAAATGTATTCGACAATCGTCCATGCGCCTGGAACGAATCGCTGGCT
The DNA here is from genome assembly GCF_964204865.1 of Styela clava. Lineage (NCBI taxonomy): Eukaryota > Metazoa > Chordata > Ascidiacea > Stolidobranchia > Styelidae > Styela > Styela clava. Next base: position 8,276,748 of record NC_135258.1, on the reverse strand, counting down.
AACTATTCCAATACTCGGAGTTGGCTGGTAACCGGACGAGGGTTCAAGGTTCGTCATATGATTAAGCTTTCTAGTTGGCTTACTTCCCCAAAGAGTATACATGACCGCCGAAACAAATATGAAATTCTATCCAAACTTTTTACTCTCTGGCGTCACAATGTGACAGCAATTTGCATTCTAAAAATCCAAACTACAAATGGGAATGACGTCACTTCGTTCTCCCTGCGGTCGCGTATGGAAAAAGATTCTGAAATTACTACAGTACGGTACCGAAACTCTCAAAAACTATGTATTTAAAATAAAATGATTTGATTCAAAATATTAATACGAAAATTCCGTTTGGCATTGGAATTTATTTGGCGAAAAAGGGGGTCCCGGTACGGTACCGGTACCGGTAGGATACTACCGTAACTGACAATATTCTGACAGTCAGGTACCGGTACGGTCTGACGGTGGTACCGTATGTTGCATTAACAGACTCAGACTGAAGTTGCAAAGCTGGGAGCACAATTACTGAATTAACTTACTGACTTAAGCCCTACCAGTCAGCCAGTAGTCTAATCAGAATAATATTGTTCTTGTTGTTGTTTTAATGTAAAAGTGACAGCTTCGACAGTCCAGCAATCTGACAGTTGATTTTCAGCAAATTTCTGCATTAGGCTATTTGTCTTCTGGTCTGCTTTTGAAAAATGAAGTCCTGAAGTTAGTGATTTGGATAGCTAGATAAACATTTTTATGCTTTGAGTAAATTTTGTAGAAAGATAAACCAGCGTAAGTCAGTAAGTTGGATTACTGTATTACATGATCAAATACATGAATTCAACTCATTTTCCATCCTTATAACAGTATAATGTCTGAATGTCAGTTTATTTCATGCTTCGTAGATTAAAATTTTTGATGTTATATTTTTGTAGCATTGGTCGCTCAACTAGCCTATCATGTTTTCCAAATAAAAAATAGATAATAAGACTCCATTGTCTGAAAAAGGCTGAACGTGTAAGGGAAATATCTTATACTACAGTACTATTGGAATTATTTAAACACTATAAAAATCACTATGATGCGGTCAATTCGGAATAGTTTTCGAAGGAAGAAGAAACCAAAAGTTCCAGAAAGTACTCAACCACCTGAATGGCAACAGGATGAAAAATCTGTACAGACTGGAACTTGTAAATTTCATGTTAAGGTAGATAATATAAACTTTCTGAATGTGTGTGTATTAATATAAGGGTTTCAAGAAAACAACGTCAAATGTTAAAATAGAGAAAAAAACATTTTTTTAAAAAAAATTCTAAGAAATAATGTGAATGCTTTTTACTGTTTCAAGCTGGCTCTAATCAAAGTTCAAAGAAAAAGGTATTTAATGAAAAGAGGAGTTTGAAATTAAAAAATGAATGTTTTCTTCATTTTCTAATGACCTTTTTTTTTCAAATTTTTTATTTTCGGGTTGAAGCTCTTGCCTAGTAGATTTGTCAGCCTGAAATAATATATTTTATAGCTTATTGTAACACTGATAGATGTTCGTTTCATTGTTGATATACTGCATTCAAATTTTATTACAACTACGGTAAATTTTCAAGTTTTATAGATAGATAGATTTTATTTTGATTCATTCGCAAAAAAATAAAACAATACACAAAAAAGAGAAAGGCGAAGAATCTGGAAATTGAACAAAACCTAAAAATAAATTTATAACATATTAAACGAGTTCGTTCACTCACCGAAGAAGAAAGAAAACAAATCACAACAAACACAAACAAATAAACATCAATACAAATGATTGGTCAATATTCAGGCTTCTAACTTCATAATCAAATTACCTGAAATTATTTACAAACAAAATAGTGAACTGAATAGTGGATATGTGTGCGATGTGTGAGATGGTGTGTAAACAAACAACCGAACAAATTGTTTCCAGATGAAAATGTGTGAACCTATGCCAAATCAGCTATATATAACGTCTACACAATGATGCGAACATCGATTGTCATCGAGATACTTCAGCCTCTATTGTATTCTACCACAATTTGGTCTACCACTCTTGTAGCATCACCAAACAGTTCGATCAGCACAAAATATATGACAGTGATTTGTTGTAAGATTAAAATTATGCGAAACAAAAACAATAACAACACAGGAAAAATTGTTCTATTTTATACCTATATTCCAACTTTATTTGGTAAAAACTTGTTTTGTCCCTTTATTCAAATCTGTAATTAGTCTGTATCAAACAACAGCATGAGCTTTTTTTTATTAGGGACAAATTGGTAATACTTGATATCAGTCAATTACTCATAAATACAAAATCTATATTCACACATAATTGTTTTAATCAGTTGTGTTAAATTTATCTAGCAGCATATTTAATATCAACAAATCAGTGATTTAAAATTGTGGATGGTTTTTAATAGAAGATTTATTGGAAGAAACTGATGATTATAGACACTTTACCGGACAGTGATGCATAATAATTTATTTAGTGTTATGTATTGAAAAGTGGGCAGTAAATAGAAAATGAAAGATGAATAGCGAAAATTCCTAAATCTGCATCATCTGGTTATTTTTTTTTTTTTTTCTCTCTTCAGTATCTTGGATGTATTGAGGTTCAAGACTCAAGAGGAATGCAAGTTTGTGAACAAGCAGTGAAAAGTCTAAAAGCGGTGAGACTTTATTTAATTTCATTTGCTAATTTTTGTATCAGTGTTCATGTACATGTTAAAAATTTTGTGGCTATGATATATATCAGTATAAATTGTGTTTCTTTTATGTTTGTTGTTAGTTCTGTACGGCAAATGAAGGTTTGCAATTAGCTTCAGTAAAAAATTGGATTTTTTTTTTATCAAATATCATTATAATGAAAAATTGATATTTTTGCAATATAATGAGTGTAGCATATTCATATGCCGTTTGTCTGGTTAAACATCAAAATACCTACCTGTGCACTTATAATACAATTATTGCTTATTAGATCACGAGTCTATTGCAAATTAGGTTGTGTATTTTTGTTACACAACTGACAGTTAATTTATGTTAGTTGGCAAATCAAGCTGTATATATCAATTTATCAATGTCAAATATGAAATTTTAGTGTGCTTCAAACAATGGTTCATATCGGGATTAAATATAGACAGTCGGAAGTGCGGTTATCCTGTGTTTTAACATTGTGGTGCTAATGTATCATCCTTATGACGTTAATTCTTTATTGTTTGTTTATTTTTCCTTTCTAATTCAAAGACGTTTTCCTATAGATTCAGGATGCGATAAGAATTTTTCCTCGGGCAATTGAATGCTTCTGGCGTAATCAAAGCAATCATGATATTGTGGGTTCATGCATAATATTTTTACGACATTATAACAAGCATAACATAGAAAATCTGTTTTGTGACCTTTGGCTTAGTTTCAAACATATCCCACTGGAAAAAGCATAATTAAACCGTGCTTTACATACAAATGAGCTCTCCTATTGATTGATAATGAAGCTATGTTCAGGATAAGATTCCCCAGTGCACGAACTTATTAAAGCTCTTAAGTTTGTAAATAATTATTCCCTTGACTGATGGAATTATGTGTATTATCGACTATTCCCCATCCAAGTGTTGGTGACTTAATATAAGTATGATTAAGTTAATGAAACATATAAATTTTTAATTTTCAAATGTACCCAGTAATGTCCAGTAATTTAAAATCGTTAATTCATTTCGACGTAATAGGGGTCTCACAGATGGACCAAAAAGGCCTGCATATTATGATTTTTAATAATTCAAATCAAACAAATTCAAATTACTGTTTATCTACTATTCCCCTGTATTTCCAAAACAAACTCATTAAGTATGCATGTATTGACTTTTTTGTTTATTGGTTGAATATTTAAAATGTATTCGGTATGCTAATATGTAAAAATATTATTTTAATAAATGGATTTGAATAGTAGATCATTTGGTTTTGGCCACCTGTGTGTGCCATTTATGAATTTTAATTTACTTGGTGTTTTTGGAAGGATATGTAAATGTACATTTCAGAATCTGTAATATTCTTTACCTTTTTACCACTGTTCATCATATTACATGTATCCCAAATCAGCATATTTCAAATAGAAACACATGATAATCGATATACGCCAAATTTTATTTTGTATCTTCACTATGTAGCATTTCGTAAAAATTTACTTTTCGTCGAATATCTTTTTGATCAGATTGTAAGAAATATTATTCTAATTTATTGGACTAATACTATATGTAGGGTTACACAAATTCAACCCTAGTTGCCTCTTTGATTTACACTGAGTAAATTTGCCAGGGGAATGATGTCACATCATTTATTGATTTAAGCATTCTTGTTTTATGATATAATTTAGCATCGTGTTATAAAGTTAATATGTCACAAACTACTGCCTGCATATCCAAATTGTATCTTTATGCAGACAGCAAGCTAATTTTTTTTTAGCTTTAATCAGAATTAAAACATCTGATTTAGACATTTTTTGACTTTATTAAAGTAATACATGTACCATTGCCATCATTATAATAATATAATGAAATTCAGGAAAAAACATTTATAGGTAATAGGCACTATATGAAAAAGATTAAACATTTTTAATTTAAATTGTCTTTTAATAATGTGATGACTGATGATACTGAATAGTATTCCATGCTGTCTGCCCAAAAAAACTTCTTTTTATTTATTCAAATTTCATATTTTTATCAACTTCCGAGATAAAATAATATACCGGTAGATTGTTGCTTTTACTGTTCTTAATGAGATAGTCATTTCATACTACAGTATACACGTTTTTATGAATGAGGTGAACGTGTGTGAAATTTCTACCTATTTATAATTATCGACTTCTCTTTTCTGTGGTTTTAAATTACAGAAATTGATTGTAATTTATTTTATAATAGCAGTCTTTTGAGAACTGAAACCACCAAAAGTATGCTCCAAGCATTTCAACAATTTTAGGCTAATTTCCCAGAAATAAAACCTAAACTAACCATTTTGTATTTGCTGTAGAATTTTTATATGGAAAAAACTTTAAATAAAATTTATATGCTGAATTTTAATATTGATAATTGTTACTGTTAATAGAAACGTTTGGTATATTAGTATATTTGGTATAAAACCAACTTGACATTTCAATTTCAATTTGTGAAAAGTTATAAAGTATTACTCGATCCACTTGACAGCTTTTAAAGCCTATTTTGTGGTTATTTACTTGATTAGTTCAATACAGTTTCGTTTTCATGGTTGAATGCCAACGGGGACATGGATTAAAGAACATTAATCAAAAAGTAAACAAAGCTCCGCTGCTTCTGACATCAATTTGAGTTGTTTGAAGTATGGGTGGTAAAACAATTCAAGGCTTAAAAGGCTTTTATACCGAAGATACGAAATTAATGCTACTTGCAAAGTTATACAATATAATTATAAAGTTAGCTTTCATGATTGTAATTCAAATTCCAGTTGGATTTTGAAAGTTATTTAATTTATTAAATAATAAGATGCGTTAGAACTGCTAAAGAAATATCTATTATTCCAAAGTAAAAAAAAACTTTTTATGAATCGTAATGCCGTCGGTATGATGTATTATCACCCGTATCAGAATAAAAAATATGACAGAAATTGCGGTTGACTATAATATTTGAATACATTTTTTTGTGAAAATGTTGTGATTTTTTTGAGTGTTTATGTGTTTGTGTGATGTGCTCGATCATCTTCTGTATAACTAGGAATGTCCTTACATAATTCTTTTTGAAAGAAATTTGGATTTAATTTTTTAATATTTAGATAAATATAAATTTTCAAAATCATTTTTTTACGTTCGAGTTGGCATAATACGAATCGACGAAATAAAGTTGATCATTTAAGCAGGCTCTGACCTTGTTTTTAAGAAAATTTCTGGACTTGCCTAATTGTAAGTAAACATTGTTGAAATCACAATGAATAGATTTGTCATTTGTCACTTTTGTTAGTTATGTACGGTAATATGTTCTTTATTGTAATCATTTGATTCACTTTTGTTTCATATGATCATAACTTTGCAATCAACTTTTATTGTTATTTCAATTCATAATATTGTTTGTATTTGTCGAATTGTTGTGAAAATCTTTGTTTTGATTCATTTTTTTTATTAATTTCAACGAAACAGGATCTGAGAAAACACCGTACAGCAAGAATGTTCGGACGGGTAAACTAAATAGAATAATTCTAAACCATTTTAACAAAAGAATGTCTCACATGCATGTTCACTGCATCTCTTCATTTCATTTGAAATTGCATGTTTCTTTCTTGGTGCATGATGGCATTTTATTGCTTTATTTGGGATCGTTAAACTACCATTAATTAGTTCATGTAGTTATAGTGTTTTCATAAAGTCCGGTTACAGTTACACTACAGTTTCAATTTCATTAAGAAGTCTGTTCTTAATATATCTCAACCAATTTTTATGGTATTTAGAGACCAACAAACCATATCATAAGGTATTGATATTTTTCTTCGAAATTTTTTTTTTTTTCAAGACTTATACTTTTATTTAATAACACCCTGTATAGCCACATGAGTAAATAAATATTGGTGGTGATGTTTTGCTTTTTCTTTTTTTTAAATGTGTGTAATCATGGGTCACTAAATCTCTTTTAAATTTTTTTATATGCATCATATGCATGTATATTGCTTATGCAGATATATTTTCACAAAGTAGTTCTGAAAATATATACGGTAAATGTACAATGTGTGCATAATTATGCTCATTGAACGCTGCCACTGAACTTAAAATATCAATGGACAATTTATTTAAATATATTTCAGTAAATCAAAAACATTGGATTATTAATAACAGAGTTCATGTTTTATTTACCGGTAGTTGTATTTTACTGGTTAGGAATAAGATATATTTATTTTAACAAGTCATTCAAAACAAATCACTTAATAACTTAATTGTCTAACTTTCATGACACTTCGACTTTATAGTGTTGGTCATACATTTAATCAAACATAATAATAACAGTGTATGTAATGTTTTTTTTTTTGCCTTCAAGGTTCCATTGACTTTTGACTATTAACTAATCACATACAAGGGCAGATGACGTTTTGCGCACACTCCCTTGATGAATATTTCATTATGTAAAATGGAGAAGGGATTTTGGATATGAATTCACATTACTAAATCATACTTGGGCCGAGCAAAATATTCATATTTTATTCACAATATGGTAATACATGGCCACACATGAAACAAAGATATAAATCTGGCCCAGTTATGAATAATGCATAATGCACCTAATCACATTATAAATATATTTCTGACCCCCATCCAGCAACAACATTGATATTTAAAAACAAATTAGAATATGTATTTAAACGCAGGTGTTTTTAATCTTCTTTGCTGTGTTTTTCACTGCTGGTATTGATTTCAATAAGATAGGATGACATTGAGTGGTTTCTGCTGCCTACTGTGTGGCTGATAACTTATATACGTTGGCTGCCCCCATATTACACTATACGTAATTCAAATTACTGAAATGTTCTCAGAGACTGATATAAGGAAGGTTGAAAAATTTTACATTAAATTTTAAGATAGCATCACATTCAAAAATTTTTATCAGTAGTGATAAATTGAATAGTTATCTTTATTCTTGCCATGGCATCCTTTCATTATGCGCAGACAGGTCTATGGATGCAAAAAAATAAGAAGTTGATCTTGCACAAACGAAAAGTTTTTGTAATTTTATTCTAATTAATAGAAATTGTTAAAATTGTTAATTAATTAAAATTGTTGCATTGAATCTAATTTGATTAAACTAAACATAAATTACAGAGCAGCATTCTAAAATTCATTCCCTATTCTCATGTGAACACCCTCAATTAATCAGGTTATGAGGTTGCGCTTTACATTTGAACTTCAAATGTTAAATATATGATACATGCTTGGATTTGGTCATGTTTGAGTTTATCACGAACTGCAATATGAATGATATTCTGGGTTTGTGTCAACATCAACATAATATTCTCATATTATATGACATAACACAAGGTATTTTCACATATTTAAATACTATAGTTTCCTGTTGGAACTTCCTGAAAAAATGAGTAAATGCAATGTATATTTCATATTATATCAGTTTAGTACCTATTTTCTGAAATATGAATTGTTTGTAAGAATGAATATCCAAATCTAAACAGTATGGAATTTTGAATTCACAATATGCAATTAATTTTTAAGTTTAAGAAATCTAAATGACAGATTAAAAAATGGAAATTGTAGTTTTTATTTACCCAACATCTTTCCCGAAAAGCTAGAATTTGGGATTAAACCACTTGGTAGAATTCCTCTGTTGAATATACAACTTGTATCAAGTAAGCACCACTTCAGACTTGTGTATAACTAGGATGGCCAAAACCGAATATTTTATTATTTCAAATACATTCTGAAAATTTTTTTTTGAATATGAAATATTGAATCCATTCTAAATTGGAGGAACAACGCTCATGTGGAAAATTACATAAATCACTATATCTTCATATTGATCACATCTAAAACAATATAAATATAAAACGTCAATGCTCTCTCTGTGTCATTTCCCATACCGGTTGAGATATCGTACGTTTTTTGATCTACTTGTCTATCGGCTCCAAATCCATAATTTTTGAATAAAAATATTCTAAATTATATTTGAATTCAAAAATTTACTATATCGAATATAATTAATTTTAAAAGTATTCAATATTCATGTCGTTTTGGACATGAGACCCAATTATAAACATCTTCTAATTGAGAATATAAATACCAGTGACAACGTGAATCAATCAGATACGTGATGTCATTAGCATAACCCACCATGACATTAATACAATTATAAAAAGATTTGCATTTAATCCCTTACAATCAGTTCCAGCCCTTATCCCCTTTTCCTATTATAATGTCAGTACCGGTATGTTATATAATCCCGGTGGGATACTAATCTAACGTTGTGACGCACTGATTTGTTATGTCAATGCCTAAAATGAATCTACCGACCGAATACATTCATCTTCAAAGTTGGGGGCATGTGAGGAAAGGCCCAACACTTGGAAACTTTTTTCAAATGTTTTTCTCCAAGCCGAGGCTTTGCTGACACAGCTTTATTAATACAAAATAATCAAAATGGCTTCTAGATGACGTAACCCCATAGCCATATTCTTTTTCAAGTTATAGCTTTCGGGTTGAAGTTGGAAACTTTCAACTAAAGTATGCCTATGCTTTTAGATAGATATTCTTCAGCATGCGGCCAGTATACTTGGAATATAGCTTAATTCAAATTTTTTCTTCATGCCAAGTAATTCAAGAGTCCTTCTGCATACTAACACTAATGTGTTTCGGTATTCAACGGCATTTGTTTGAGAAGCTCTGGCCAAACAAATGTTAATGAAATAAATTTGTGTTATCGACATCATACAGCAACCTCATTAATTACTTAGAATAGTTATCTTCACTCTTGCTACGCCTTCCCTGCATTATACACTATTTATAAATCCACCAGCTCAAAAGCATTGAAGAAAGATAGATAATTGGTCTCACAAAAACCAACTTTTTATTTTTATTTCTGTAACACTATTTTCCTTCTTCTATCGTTAGGAAACAATGCATGAAGACACCATGATTAAAAATAGATTAAAAATTCTGGTATATGGCTGGTTTTGTTTAATTCTTCTTTAGTAGTAATATATGAAATATTCAATCCCAATATTTCAATCTTATATTCTGCCCTATTTATTGGTGTTTGTTGCTTTTTTCAAATTGATTATTCATACTATTTTTGATTTTTCAATTTAAGTTTGTTGTTTCAGGGTAAAAAGAAAAAGATCAAGGCAATATTATATGTCTCGCCTGAAGCATTAAGAGTTGTTGAAGATTCCAGCAAGGCATTGTTACTTGATCAGACAATTGAAAAAGTATCATTTTGTGCTCCGGATCGTAACTATAATCATGCTTTTTCATATATTTGTCGAGATGGTACAACAAGAAGATGGATCTGCCATTCGTTTTTTGCAATAAAAGATTCGGTAAGTGATGTAATTTTATAGTTTTTCATCTTATAGTATTGGATTTTGTTCTAGATTCAGAATATGTGTCATGTATAGAAATAATCTGCAAGTGAATCAAATAGTCAAAATTGATTCCAATATATTAGGCTAGTATTTGATATTTTTAATTTTCGATTTTATTAAGAATGATTTAGAATATTTTGATTTGTAAAATTATAATTTACAACAAGAAGTTAGAGTTCCGGTATTTGCAGCCGTTTTGAGCCGGCATGACGCGTTGCCACCCCGTTTGAGCGTTTGGTTTCACGGTCAAAACGATATTATTATAAGCGTTATCACCGTAACGCAATTAACACCGACAGTCTTTTTTGTCTTCACGATCTGGTATCTTTTCTATTCGGCGCTGATGATGATAAATAAGAATGTGTGATAGTTGATTGTAATTCCGGAAAGCGTATTTTTCTTTCTCTCCGTGAAACAGACATGAAACGAATTTTACCGCAGAAATATGAAAGAGAACTCTGTTCACTGAAAGGCAAAATGAGAGAAGCGAAAAAAAGAAAACGCTCGGCCGCAGATATTTCCCGGGGAAAAATACTCATTTATTAGAACGTGGAAAAGCGACTAACACTGATATATATCGGCCAGATATATCGGCCGGTTGGGCCGATATGATATATCTGCAAACACGCAATATCGGCCCGATATATCGGTTGGCCGATATATCGGTCGAGCTCTAACTGTGACCTTGCATATATGACAGAAAAGGTTGATGGAATTCCTGGAAAACTATAAAATATGGAAAACTAAGTAAATGTTTCTTTGTAGTTTTCAAAATCAAACTTATTGTACACAAATACATTCTTTGTCGAATACGACCCAACTCAAATATATATTTAATTATATTTGATACTTCAATAATATTATACTGTATTCGGGGTAGTAAATTGGTGGTATTAGGTGTTCGATTTGGACTTTGATAAACTCATAATATGCAAATATTGAACGTTTTTTTTTGAACTCAATACTATGAATCAACTATTTTTTTATTCCATTGGGGCAAGAAATAGAAAATAAGTTCTACTGATCTTTACAATGAATGATATATTTATACATAATCAGATTTATCCATATTTTATTATGATTCACTGTATTCTGTATTCTGATTATGAATAATTTTTCAAATTAATTTTATTTTTAGTACTTAGCATCTAACAGATCACAGTGAATCATCAAATATTGTCATCAAACTATACTTTAAGTTTTATTGAAAAATACCTAAAAACAAGATAAGCAAAAATTTTTTTCTCTAAATGAACAAATTTCTTGATTGAATGATTGAGCTGTTTGGGGATTTATCATTGCTAGCCTACTAGCAACATTGTTATTGGGATTTCTGTAACCATTTCCTGCTTTGAATTCATAGTAGGAAGTTAGATATTTATATTATAAAGTAGAAACTATGACAAAGGAAACTTGAACCATTAGTTTCGAATGACTGTCCTTAGTTTCTGGTATTGGAATAGTAGTTTCTACGTCTGAGTCGGGATATGAGTTAGACAGTGCCATGTTTCTATGTGTTGATTTTGATATCTACAGACAATATTAAGACATATGATTTTAGATCATTATGATTGTATAACTTCGAACAAGAGTTTTCAAAAGGTGGGTCGCGCCCCACAAGGGGGGGGGAGCATAGACAATTTTTTGAGGGGGCGTGAAGCTAATTAAAAATATAAATTTTATTTAGGTTTGATCTTGCCTGCCTAATTTTGGATATTTACATTTCTTTATTTTAGGTATTTACGTCCCATTCATGTATTTCCATTACTTTTGCCTTGCTATTTGTTATATGTAGCTTATCGTTAGCTAGTTTGAGGTGAGGCGCGAGACTTGACAAATTCTAAAAAGGAGGCTTAAAAAGTTTGAGAATCACTGTCTTATAAGAATTCATCACCACAAAATTTCTAAATATTAGCTCACGATCATGTTTGAAAGCAATTTTAGTCATTTTTTAAATCGTTGAAACCATCATGTGAAATACTGTCCGCCCCTTTGGGGTTCAATTCTAAATTCTATCCATTCGTTAGAGATACTAAGATAATAAAACTGACTAGGTATTCTTCTATTTCTGTTTGTCATTTTATAATGTAATCATAAAAAAATGATTCTTTAAAATCAAAATTGACCGCATATCAGAATTCTTTTATCATAAACTATTTAGATTTGGACACTTCTGAGGTTAAAAGGAATCATTAGATAGCATAGAATAGTGCCATTAGTGAATACCGATTTACACAAGACTTGGTCAGTTTATGTAAATACAATCAGGAAAACAGCTATACCACAAGGACACATTTTTGAGGGGGCGTGAAGCTAATTAAAAATGAAAATATTCGTTAAAATTGATCGTACCCACCTTATTTTAGATATTTCCATTTTTTATTTGGGATATTTGTTCCATCCGCGTATTTACATGTTTTTTGAATGAAACATACTTTTGCTCTACGATATGTTATTTGTAGTTTATAATTAGCTACCGGTAGTTATTTTTGAGGTGGGGCACGGGACTTGACAAGTTCCAGAAAAGGCGGCACGGCTTAAAAAGTTTGAGAACCACGGAGCTATAAGGTAATGAACTCCAAATACCTGAAGTCGTTGGAAACAAATTTTTTTACCTGGTAGATGACAGTATACGAGTATAAGCTCACAGCCAACATAAATAACAGCCATTTCTAGCTGTTGTCCTATACATTTGTTTGGATATTTTAATCAGCCTCGATAAAAATATTATTTTTACTTATCCAGGGTGAACGGCTCAGCCACGCTGTCGGCTGTGCGTTTGCTGCATGTTTGGAAAAGAAACAAAAGAGAGAGAGGGAGACAATTGGTGTAACAGCAAGATACGATAACAACAGAACCATGTTTACAAGGGAGGGTTCATTCAGACCCAAAATGCAAACTGATATTGATCAGGAAAACAAGACCTTGGCAATTATAAAATGTGAGATAAGTTGTGTTGTTGCATTCCATTTTTAATATTACCATAATGATTGATAAGACTGAAATGCATATTTGAATCCTCCAAATTCTTCCTTGAACTCGATGATATTCAATACTATTTAGCATTTTGTAAGTCAACTAATTGTCTATAATGCTATGAAATAATGTTTTTTCATTAGTCATTGGCTTAAACAAATTCTGCTATTTTATGTCTAATGATTTGAAGGTATAATGAATGAATGGTGAACTGTATATTATTGGTAGTTATCTGTATAGTGAAATCCAATAGGGGTGAATCAGATAAATAATTCAGTTTATTTAGTATAATATGTAACAAGATACCTCGGTAGTCACTGTACATGTATTATAGATTATTTGAAGAATGTTATTGTAATGCAGGGATGATTTTTTTACCATGTTGGCAAGATTTAATAATGATGACTGACCATACCTCATAGCTTCCTTTGTCTGAATGGATCTACAAAACTTAGTTTATTCTGAAAGCGTAAAACATTTCACACTTCTGAGCAAATTTCTGTGACACCTTGCAAAATCATATTGTTTATGTTATCATGATTCACTATCATATAATTTGTTATTGATGGTCTGAATATTAGCTTCATTATTATTTTGAGCTTTCCACTTGACTTCAAAGATCTTCACCATTCAAATATGAAGTGCACTGTAGATGAAATCAATATTGATGTTATTTTTCATATGATCCAGCTACCACTGAAGTACCAGCCGATGTTCACACGTCAGCTGCAGTTCCTAGACCACATGCTCCATTGCATCTCGTCAGACAAGCATCGTTAAGGTTAGTATTGTTGATCTTGTACTCTGTGGTTTGCACCTACACGATGCTCACACATTTTCATGTCTTACTTCCTGGAAATGTTCTCCCGGTATAGCACTTGGTAATGTATTGCATCGAGGATATACAAATACTATTACTAAAATGACCTTGTGTGGATGTTTAATTAAGTGTTTATTCTGTGTCTAGCTGAGGACATGTCGTGTTCTATATTTAGTCTGAGTTTTCAAAAACGAATCGACTTGACATCAATTTTATTTTATTAAATTTATCATTTCATGATTTGAGAAACTGAAGTCTCCCGGTATGAACAAAAGAATCTCCATTCAATTTTGAAAACTGTAAAAAAACATAAAAAAACAATCAAATCACTGTTTATCCAAACTTTCTGTAATTTCTGTGAATTGAACTTCTTGAACTCACAATGGAGTATACTATTGAATATACCATGAAGTCTCTTTACAATTTCAATTTTGTAATGAAGTCAGTTCCCAATATATCATGGCCAAGTTTATTGTTTTTTAATCAGTAAATGTTCAAGTATTTTCTACTTCATTTAATACAGGGGTCGGCAACCTTTTGGCACTCGCGGGCCAAAATTGAAGGCTGCAATTACTGGCGGGCCGGACATATTTTGGCGATGACGCACAACCTGAACTCAAAGCTGGTACACATACTATGTTGAAGGTTGTGCGCCACGTTTGTACACATACTTCAGGAGCAGCCATATTTTTTTAAGAAAGTTATAAACCGAATGGGTTGTTTATTAATCACATTTTTACACAGATCAAAAATTGAAATTTTAGATTGTAAATAGCGAGCTCTGTGACGACTCGTGAACTCAAGTCGCCGTACAGGCAAACAAATTAGAAAGGATATTTAATGTGACACTTGTTGTTGCATTACGCTTGATAGCTTTTCGACGTCAGGTGACACACTGGATGAAGCCAACATCAGAACATTTTCTAAATGGGCATCACTAATACTAGTTGTCCGCCTGTTCTTTGTAATGTTCATTTTTGAAAATAATTGTTCGCACGCATATGTGCTTCCAAACATCGATGTGAATTTTTTCGCATGGTTTATCAAATTCGGATAGATATTTCCCTCGAGAAAATACTTTTTATAAAAATCAACCAGTGACACATCTCTCGAATAAAAAATGGATTTAATTTCCTCATTGCATTGCATCTCAAGAAGCTCCATTTGAATATTTTCTGCAACTGTTTCTACGTTGACATCAAACGGAGTACTAAACAGCCTGAATTCGTTTTCAAGAGAACGAAAGTCAGCAAAGCGGGAGGAAAAATCGCTTCGTAACTCCCGTATTACAGAAACAAACTCAAAGTTGCTTGTGGGGTTTCTTTCTTTAAGTGTGTTAAAGTGAGCGTAATTTGCTTTTCCCAGTTGGCTCTCCCAGAGGCATAACTTCCTTTCGAATGCGAGTATATGTCTCCACATCTGATGTACGAGCTGATTTTTCCCCTGGAGCTGCAAATTCAGTTTGTTTAGATGGGACGTTAAATCAACTAGAAATGCCAGTTCAGAGAGCCATTTTGGATCGCGAAATTCAGGAAAATTCTTATTTTTGCTTTCAAGGAATGACGCTATTTCATTCCTCAGTATATACACTCTCTCTAGCATTGTACCCCGACTAAGCCAGCGAACGTCGCAGAAGTAATTTAAATCGCCGTATTCGTTTTCTGCATCTGAAAGCAACTGACGAAACTGGCGATGGTTCAAGCCTTGAGATAACACAATGTTGACAGCATTCACTACTGTATTCATAACACCCTTCAAACTCAAAGCTTTGGCGCACAGGGCTTCTTGGTGAATCAGACAGTGTATTTTGACGATGTCGTTGTCAATTCCGAGGTCACTTATGTGTTTTTGAAGTAGAGCTGAGACGCCTCGATTCTTACCTGTCATTGCCGGGGCTCCATCGGTGATTATTGATACCATCTTTGATAGATCAAGGTCCATGTCTCCAATGCATAGCAGCAATGCGCTCAGAATGTCAGCACCTGTTGTAGTTTCCTTCATGGGAACTAGTTGGACAAACTCCTCAACAACGTCAAAAGCTTCACTTACTCCACGCACGAAAACTGAAAGCTGAGCGGTGTCTGCCGCATCTGTACTCTCGTCAATTGCAATTGAGAAGAATTGTAAGTTATTGATGATATCCCTTTGACGACGCTTCACATCCCTTGACATTTCTTCTATTCGCCGAGTCACGGTTCTAGCAGAAAGGCTGATATTTGAGAATAACTTTTCCTTATCAGGACATACAATAACAACGACGGTCATCAAGCATTCTTTCACAAATTCACCATCTACAAAGGGCTTCATGTGTTCTGCAATTAATTTAGCCACCTCGTAACTAGCAACAATATTTTGTTCGGTTTCGTTGTGTTGTTTGTGGAAGAAAGAACTTTGCTTTTCTAAACTGTATTTTAACTGTTTAATCTTGTCCTTCCTCCTTTGGCTATCTAGTTCTGAAAATTTGGGATGCTTTGTCACATAGTGGCGTCTAATGTTACATTCCTTATTGACAGCTATAGATGCGTAGCAAATCAAGCAGGTGGGTTTGCCCAAGTGTTCTACAAAGAAATACTTTGTCGTCCACGTGCTATTGAACCCTCTTCCCTCAGCATCAACTTTCCTGCGCTTTGTTGCCATTCGCCTAATTATAATTATATTGCTGGCTCAATAAACCTGTTCACTATATTACTAGGTTATATTAAAATTTAGTCCACTTCACAATAAATTCTGTTACATAAACAAAACAGCTATGCTCAAATATCCTCTTCTAAGCGAGATATTTTATCACCAATTCCCCAAGAATCATATGAGGCAACTTACCGGTATCGGGATATTGTCACAGCTTTTCCAGGTCCTGTGACAATGATCTATTCTTCATAATTCAGTTTTAATGTGAATTGAAATACCAAGTGATCTGAGTCACCTCTATATTTCCAGATCAAGTACCACAGCCTACCATTACCCATAAAATCATTTCCATAAATCATCTGCGTTAACTTACCAGTCCGGTTACGGTACAAGGACTGTCATGCTTTTCCAGGCCCCGTGGCGATTACACATTCATTTTATTAAATTTTAACATGAATCTGAAATGCGAACTGATCCGAGTCATTTCTGTATCACCAGTTCAGGCCCCACAGTCTAACGTTCCCCATAAAAACTTTCGCCCACTTTCGCTAATCACGAGATACACCGACGTTCGCTGAGCACGAAATCGGCAGATACGCGTTCGCGCAAACGCCACAAGGCGGCAAATTTTGGAGACGAGTCGTAGCACACAAAAAACGAATCCCATAGAGCTCACAGAAATAATTGAAATGAATAAAATACCGTTTAATTAATGAAGACCACATAATAACAAAACGATCCATAGCTCCGTGTCTAATAATCTGCTCCTCGAGGGTAGATTATTAAATTAAATGGTGAAAATTCACCTTTTTGCAAAATTCACAAATTCGTCGTTTTGTCTCTAAATTTTGGTGAAGCGTCGCGGGCCGGATTGCGTTACTCCGCGGGCCGTAGGTTGCCGACCCCTGATTTAATACATCTGTGAGAACAAAAACAATATATGGTATCGATAAATTCCGTTTGCAATTTGAAGGAGTTTTAAGACTCAATGGACTCTATATATTTCATATCAAATATTATTATTGAATGTATTTAGAATAGTTCGGTTTTGACCATCCCTAGGTCAAGGTCATTCAAGGGTTGTTTTATTTGTTATTGATTACCAATAATACCCTCAGGCAAGTAGGCCGGTGATGATAGGATATCATAATTATTATCAATACATCGCTAGACTGTTTTAGTCTATTAAATAGAATTTTATTGATAGCTATCTTTTATTATGATGGCTGATTTCATGGTCTTATCAATGTTCAATAACAAAAGCATGTCATTAGATAAATTACCAATTTTGATTATACGAAAATGAATGTTTTTACTGTCTGTAAATAATGGGTAATAAACCTGTATGAATTTAAATTTGTTGATTCTTGAAGTCTAGTTGGATATCACTGTTGTTATCTATAGTGGCGCATTGGCTAAAATGAATTAACGTCACACAAAGATATATGGATATCCCATTATTCAAGCTATCCCATGCCTCCATTCAGGGTTTCAGAAAATACTTAGGCCATATCTAATTTCACTGGTTGCAATATCCTTCCAAATTCAATAGTTTGCAATACCTTAATAATGGGTACTTGTACATTGCATACCCTTGTTCAGATCAAAATGTGCAATACTTGCTCATTAGGTAAATCTCATGCAGAACAAAATTTTATATATTGCAAACTTTTTAGATGTCTCCAGCTATCTACGTTGAATGTTACATCAGATCTTTTGTGTTTTTTTCAGAAATTTTAGTAACAAGAAGAAATTTATGGATGGAGATTTGAATTCACCATTTAAAAGAAATCTTTCATTGAGAGTGAATGAACTTCCTTCCACCATAAATCGACAACAAGTTATGAATCCAGGTAACTTTTCTACAGCTCAACAACTCATCTGTTGAAAAATTTCTAAATCTAAGTGGGGAGCAATGGTCTAACACTCTAGCCAGCGCAGGGTTAATCAACTATTTTCACCAGAGGTTCGTACACAAAATTCAAAATTAGCGGGGTCTGGTCATCCATATTTGATCTATTTTTAAATTTCGAAATCACAACTAAAAACTGACAAATAGCACGCAAAGCCATAAAACCAAGCTAATATTTACAACCATGTCTAAAAATCTGTCGAAATGTATCCAAGCAGTCGTTAAAACTTCAGTTGTGACATCTTGCTGCATAACTAATTCTAGGGGAGCAAACAAGTGAGCTCTGAAAACCTGATGTTGCAATGACAATTTATCCTTGGTGGTTTAGCAAAAAATTAAATGATGCATTCGAAGTTAAGAAGAAGCTGCAGTCCAATTTTACTACTCGAATTCGGTCCGAATTCGGAAGGCGGTTTGTCAGTTGAGTAGCCCTGGTCCAGTGCATTAGTTTTCAACCTAATTTCCTAACTCCGTTATTAAAGCCTCTTTATTCATTGAATTTCTGGTATGGGTAAGGTATGGAGTTTTTTTTTCATAATATCTCTTATTTAGCCTGCAAATTTTGTTTTAGTGCCAGAAGTCGAGACTGAAATGGATATTGAAGCTCATCTTCCTCATGCAAATACATTTAGTAATGGTGATGATCCGTTCACAAAAGCTCCTCCGATGTCAAAACCTGCTGTTAGACCAACAAGTAAAATATTTTTTCATTGTTTGAAGAATAAAATTGTAATTAATAGTTAGTCACTAGCTAGTTATGACATGGGCAAACATGGTCTATTAGGTAAGTCAATTTTGCCCGCCTGGTGCTGCCACAACCAAACTAAAACCAAATTTTGATGTTTGAGCTAAAAAATAGCTTAATTAGGGAATTCGTTGAGATTGCGATTAAATTTAGTTTTGGCACAACACAAGGCTTATTGTTTTCCACTTTTGCAACACTGTGAATACACTGGCTCCTTGTTATCATTAGTCCATTAGATTTTTGAATTTTTTTGTTAACTGATGACTCAATTGCCAAATGAAAAAAGATTTTCAAATTCATTGCAAGGCTGTATGAAAAAATATAATTTATTTTATAATTTACAGATCTCAATGGTTTCGGAGAACATCCAACCACAAATGGAGGTTTGTTCACCAGCGGAATAAATAATGATCTTAAGGCAATGAATATGACAACGACAACGCAATCTCCAGTAAGGGAAACAAATCCTTGGGCAAGCGAAGTCACTCAACAACAACAAAACGTTGCTCATAAACGTACACCATCGCAAGCAGATCAATGGCTTTCAGGACTGGAAAGCCAGGCCAAAAATCAGCAACCATTTATTACGCCACAACCTATGTACAACCCTATGATGATGCAACAACAACCTAGCGTTTTTCAGCCACAACCTTTCCAGCAACCAATGACTGTCGGTACCGGTTATACCCAGTTTTCAACACAGCAACAGACATTTACAATGCCTACCGTTCAGCCTATGTACCAACAACAGAATGCATTTATGGTGAATATGTGAGGTTTTATTATAAACTACAGGACTGGGAAATGTGCTCTGTACAGCGTAATTTTGAATATAATTCCATGATGACATATTCCAAAATTCTTGCCTAATGCATTTTGGAATTTTCACGACTTATCGACGCAAGTGCAATAGAATAACTAAACCACTTGCTACATGGAATACAAGCATATTTACCAGTCCTGTGAAATCTGTAAAAAATGAAATGATGCCTGCCCTACATAAGGCTGATAATAATCTGTCTATATGCTTTTATTGCTCCGATTTCCAATGAGTTTTTTTATTATTATTTCTGAGTATTATGTGTATGTAATTTTCATTATTTCTTTTGATTTTAATGTTAAATCTAATTTTTCAGAAGCTCTTTTCTTAATTTTGTTTATCCATTGTACACGAATGCTGGTGCGCATTTTTTTCTCAATTACCCAGAGATGTGAGTTATTTTGGCAAGTAGTGTGACGAGTACTCCCTAAACTCTTTAACTCGGGTTTGGCGTGTTGCGAACTTCTCATGCTGAGTTTTATATTTGAGTAATTAAAGGTTGGTTCGATTTGTGACTGACTACAATATATATATGTTTGTTGCTGATTTCTCTTAGTTTTCAGTCAAATGGCTTCGGATGGGTTTAAATTTTGATCCTTGGAAACACAATTTTGAGAACTTTTTAATCTTTGGTGAACCAGAACCAGTAACGATATTAATCCTAATGGATTTTTATCAGTGTATCTGTGTGAAAGTCAGAAGTGCTTTAAAAACAAAGCGTTTTATTTTGAGAAAAATTCAATTCTGTAATTCTGAGTTGCTTGTGTCATGCCTACTAAAAACAGTGGCTCAACTGTCTTTACAAAAATAATCATGCCGTCTTTACAAAAATAATCATGCCATTCAGCCTATTTAATTTTCATTGCGCCATCAACGTTGTCACTTTTCATTCCAGAGAATCTTGCTAAAATAATTTGTATCTCTGCCTAATCTTTTTCATTTTGAGCTTGGTCGTTCTTTCAGTCGAGCGTTTCCCGCAAATGTCTTTTAGGGGTTTCTCAATCATTGTTATTTCTAGTAATTGTGCCTATTACATAACGCCAATTGGTACAGATATCTCTGGTAGATGTCATGTTTTTGAATCATTTCTATAAAATACTCCTTCCCAATCAATTCCTTCCCAACTTTTTGATAATCAGTTTCATTATATAATATTAACCATAATCTGCCAGTGTTTTAGTTTATAATATAATCATAGCTTAGATGATTTTGGGGAAGCCATAATTGGGTTAATTGTCAAGACAACTAGAAAAATTTTAATTTTTGAACATAAATATAAGATATGTTTGCGTGCGTATTCAGTTTGTGAGCAAAACATCAAAATCTGGGATAAAATTGTTAAATTGTTATTTTCGTGCTTTGAGAAGTGTTTATAAATATAAATTCTGCGAAACAGGTGCATTGCTATTACAATTTTTCTGCTGTTTGTTTTTGATTTTTCCTCTGTACCATATTATTATGAACTATCTTTTAAAATCTGTATACATCTAATATTTTTCTTTCTTCTATTGCCAAGATGTGAATTTTTTCATCAACTCAATATCTGTTGAGCTAAATGATGAATTTTGGATTTTAGACATAATCGGCATCTTATAAGTAGTCGTGTGAAATGGACCAAACTTTACATAGCACTTATATTAAATGTCAACAGGTAGTAAGTACTGGTATGATCTACATCGAGCGCGGTACAATGAAATCTTGTTCGTGTTATGCTATAATATCACAGTAATTTTCAGCACATTGGATATTTTTTTTCTGCACTTTTCTCAACAATAATTAGGTATATCGTGTACTTGAACTAATTTTGCACTTTCTTCAATGGTTTAGGTAATAAAAAAATATTTGTTGGATGTTCACATACAATAGGATTTCATGTTTCCGAAAGGAAAATCTATCAGTGGTTCAATCAGGGCTAAGTGTCTAAACACTCTTAGAAACTGGTTGTACCAGTTTCAAGTAGATGAAAATAAAAAATCCTTTGTATTTTACATGTTTCAATTGTAGTGGTACTAACAGTTTATATACTCACATGCTGCTTTCTATATTTGTCTAATTTTATTCGTTTACTTTCAATTATCAAATTGTAACTTAGAAAAATATTTATCGCTGATGTTCAGTGGTTATCATATCTTAACATGGCCCTCCTGCTCATACAATAATTTATAACTAACTGATAGAAGCATACTGGGTTTAACAGAAAGGTTTGAATGACTTTTTACACATAGTTGATAAATTTGGTGATAAATAGTAGTGCCCAAAGCTGGATTGCTTTCCCTGTTTGACAAAGTATTGTTTAGAATGTTTTTACGCCAATTTTTTTCAAATATTCTCACTGAATGTTTTGTTTCAATAGGCCTAGTATGAAAACTGTCCAACTTATCATGTCTGCTACAGTCTCTGTTATGTAGTTTTGAAGGTATCCCAACTGAAGGTTTATTTTCTCATAGTTTTGATTGCCTTCAACCAGCTAATGGTGATACTCTTATCTGGAACAAAAAAATCAATTGGTGTAGCTGAATGATAATTTAATTATCTTGATAACTTTAGCTTTTTTTTGAAAATGTAAATCCAATCCATGTATATTTTGTTCACTTTCATACAAGGTAAATAAATGTAAGAAAAACCGTCTTTGTTTATTACGTTTATTAATTTTATTTGATTTTTAATATTGAGTGCATATCATTTTCAAATATGTTTTAGTCGGTGCATGCTTCAGCGTCACCACTGTAAAGTTTCCTTGTCGCCCATCAAGTGTTGATTTCTGTTCATAGGTCAGAAAGTAACCTGATTAGAATGGCAATAAAACGATTAATTATTGTATATACGACGTTTTCCTGTAGTAGCTGGAACAGTGGATGTTAGGCGTCTCGGGATAGAAGTGCGGTGACCTTGAATTTCAGTTAACGTTTTATATAGGAATAGTTGAATACTCCAGATGCAAGAGGACAGCTTAGCTTGACACTGAAGAGCTGGTCTTACCGTTATTGGTATTATGAACTTAACATGAAAATCAGTTCGAATATATCCACAGAGAGTCAACTGGTGACACGATATAGAAATTTGTACAATACTTCACAATTTATATCGACTTCACTGGGTGTCATCTCAACTATATAAATGATAAATAGGACCACATGTCGATTTATGTGCCCATTGGGCGGCTACATCCGCTCTCACACCCGTGTATTTATTTGAAGCGTTGACTCTTTTTATAAATTTTTTGCTAATTGAACTTATTTTGGAACAAGAGATCATAGATATTTTCAAGTTCAACCTTTTCATTGACTTTCCTTAATGTCAGGATAAATCTGAAATATCGTCTTTGTCCAACTTCTGAAACTTCTTTGACGCAAAGAGTGATTAAATGTAGCATACCCGGTTCGTCTACTCACTAGTATGACCTCAGTCAATATTTTCTTCACTGTTTGGTCATCTGGTGGTACCTGTATTTAGTAATCCAAAACAATATGAAATGTAGATGAGGAAATCACAACAATTTTCGGTAAGGATAATTATAATTTTTTTTTTATCGGAAACATTATTCTATTTTCTGTATCTGAGAATGTATGCTTCTCGGGCAGCACATCGAGAAATTGTCCTCTTGATGTTGATGTACGTCAAATGTTCATTAGCACATTGTGTTGTTTGTAATATTGGGTGCTCAAACAAAAATTCGTGGCCCTTCTTTTTTTGTTGTTGCCAATAATAAATTGTTTACGTGCACTAACTGTCGGAGAATAGAAGCAACAAACAGGTTAAAATTTTTACTTTGGTGGATATCAATAATCACGATAACAAAATTAACAAGTCAACGATTGCTTATAAAATATTAAAATATTTTGAAATAAACGATGTTACTGCGTTCAAGATTTTTATATGGAATCAAAACAGAGATCAATATAATTCATTCTTGAGCCGTGATCACCATCGATATTTGCGGTGGTTAGAGAAATATTTTTCCCGTACTTTGTGACTAGGTCATATATATTTTTGTATCAATTAATAGCGTAATTTTGTATATCTTCCAATTTAAAAGATTTAGTTCCTTCTCTTTAACTACCCAGTATGTTAGAATGAAATGAATATTAAAAACATCATAATGTGTATCTTAGACTCCATTCACCACAATCACCGCGGGACATTTGATTTTAGTTTCTTCTTGTCTGTCATTGATCTGTTCCTCTGTCTGTCTGTCTTGTAGTATTTTCCGTACTTTGGCTACTGGTCTGCAGGTTACAGAGGTGTCGACGTGTCGTTGTAGTGTTGTGTGTGGTTTGTTTATTTTGAGTGCGGTTATTGGACTTTACATGCTCCAGGATTGGAAATTTCAGAGGAGGTAAAAGCGCAAAAACTGAATAACAGCAACAAACCAGGTTTGAACAATTATCGTACCGTACCTGAACAGTCCATGAATCTGAGACAAATAACTTCAGAACTTGCTAATCCTATTTACGACACAGACTGGTAACTAGACAAGAGGCCGTGTTTACCCATAATTCCTGTCTTAGCTTGGCGGTGTGGCGTTGTGCTAAGCGTTAGGAATACTGGAATACGCTTGCCACCGTATCTCTGATTACCGGTACCCTTCGTGGGATCGCAGGTTCGAATCCCATGCGGGGATGATCATGTGCGAAAGGATTGCTGGACTCCTCGCCACCGTAGGGTGGTTCACGTAACCGCTGGTCGTTACGGCTTTCTCCACCATCAAGTCCAGGCTTTTCCAAAACAAATCTGGTAACTGGCCTGGACTGCCAGTCTGGATTTCATGGCCTTTTCGAACGAGAAATCGGGCGGGCAATCAGAAATTCCCACGTGCAAATAATAATTCCTGGCGTGCAATTATAGCTCACGGCGTGCAAAACAACTGCGCTCGCGTGCAACTTACTTCGACATTAGATACCTCTCAATACCAAAGTGACCATAACACTTTATAGTCACTTTGCGCAATACATCCGCGTAAAATTACCGGTATTGGATAAAAATACGTTGAATCATAGCATAAATGGACGTTTGACCTTCAACCCCCAAACATTATTTCTACAGTTTGTAGCTAATTTTGAGTGTTTGTGCGACTTTGGATAACTTTAATTATTGGAAAAAATAATATGTTGAAACAGAGCAAAATGGACATATTTTGTCATTAATTTTGGGAGTGTTTTCACGGTCTTACTACTTACTGAATACAGCGCGAAACACCGCAAAGAGCGCAAAACAGCGCGAAACAGCGCAAAACAGCGCGAAACAGCGCAAAACAGAGGGAAACAGCGCAAAACAGTGTGGAAACAGCGCAAAACAGCGCGAAAGGGCGCAAAACAGAGGGAAACAGTGTGAAGCAGAAAAAAATTTTGCAATGAGTTCGGGGCACCTTGATTTGAGTTGGAGTACCACGGCAGCAAATTAAAAACACAAACCAACGGATGTAGCCAGTAATGCTGTAATGGCAGGTCTGCCCCTGTTGGTGACACATTTTGGGTACCATAATTTAGAACATTTTCCACATGGATATGGTTGGCTTTAGGGTTAGGGTTAGGTAAAAAGGGACCTCCAGAAGTATGTGCACCAAGATGGCGCACAACCTAAAAATAGTATGTGTGTGTGTGTGTGTGTAGCGGATTCAGGTTGTGCGACATTTTGCTGCACATACTTCTGGGGCACCAAAAAGGTAGATAAAATTTCGCGTGATGACCTATACTCCGGTACATAACCTTGTAAATAGCGCCATAAAACCATGGCGAGAGGCGCCGTGGTTCTTTCGTGGCAGGAGGTGGTAATGACTGCGTCTTCTGTTTTGCGCTGTTCCCCTCTGTTTTGCGCTGGTTTCCTTCTGTTTCGCGCTGGTTTCCTCTGTTTTGCGCTGTTTCGCGCTATTTTGCGCTGTTTCGCGCTCTTTTGCGCTGTTTCGCGCTGTTTTGCGCTCTTTGCGGTGTTTCGCGCTGTATTCAGTAAGTAGTAAGACCCGTGTTTTCACGTAGAATTAACAAATGAAAAATATGTCAAATCAGAGCAAAAATGGTCGTTTGACTTTTGACCACAAACATTATGTCTATACTTTGTCACTAATTTTGAGAGTGTTTGTGCGACTTTAGATACCAGTACTGTTCACTACATCCGTGTAAAATTATTGCTAAAAAATACGCTGAATCGGAGCCATAACTGGCCAGTGTCGGTGAGGAGGCGATCTTTTCGCCCATAACTGTTCTCACAGGATTCCTATCATTCACGATATGGTCTTTTTTGCTTTGCATTTTTCGATCAGGCCTAATCCTGCAAGCTAGTATTAGTCGACAATTGTGCAGTTATAACTTTTTGGCATCTTTATATTACTGGATTATTGATTTAACCTGTTCTGTGCGAATCGGTGCATTAGCGCAATTTCAGACGCTGTGTGTAAACCATGAGGTCTGGAATGTTTGTTATGGTCTTGTTTGGAAGAATAGCTCATTTCCTACCCAGCAATATAAGAATGAACGTTATATGACATTTGGAAGTAATAAAATATATCGCTTACATTTCACGAGTGTACTTCCCGCTGCGATAGAAAAACGTCGCACAGCAAGAAAATAATTCAATAAACCTTGGCGTTGCGCGCTAACCAATAACAAAAGCTAGTATGATAAGGTCTTATTTTGAAGGTCCTTTTATATGCTACATAACATAGGAGAGTGGACATCTCACAACGTCAGGAAGATAAAAAAATATCGAGTCGTTTGATCGCAGCTGCCTCACCGAAAAAAAGTTATTCCACATAGGCGTTTTATCTCGCAAATTCTCCTTGTCTCACGATTATAAGCTTTTATGATTCATAATAAATGTTTTATTATGACTCACAAAAGCTTTCAACGCGATAAAGCACAAACAAACAACCGATCGATCTATCAAGCTTAGCCTGGCCTGATTCGATGTGGTGACTTCTCAAACGGAAAATTTCCAAAACGTTTGAACGACACGCGCTAACGAAAAGCGTTTAGTATCATATGAAAGAGAAAACCAATGTGCAGTCAACTGTATAGTCACATTTGCGCTTTTCAATAGCTATACACGTCCAACAGATGATAGAATGAGAGAGTGTAAATATTTTTGTTATTTTTTGACGTTACGAGAGACCTCTTGAAAGAGGTCCTCCAGTGACATCTAGCGTATAGTACTCTAAAAGACCTTTCCAATGGTATATAATTATTGTATATTGGGTAAATTTTGGGGGTCGTTTGACATGAATAAAAATTGGTATACAAAATTGGGCTCGATAAAGAGTGTCGAACAGGTTAAAGACCATTTAAACCGATTTACATTGATTATTGATTTAAAGACCATTTAAACCGATTTACATGCTCCAGGATTGGAAATTTCAGAGGAGGTAAAAGCGCAAAAACTGAATAACAGCAACAAACCAGGTTTGAACAATTATCGTACCATACCTGAACAGTCCATGAATCTGAGACAAATAACTTCAGAACTTGCTAATCCTATTTACGACACAGACTGGTAACTAGACAAGAGGCCGTGTGTTGAACCATGTTACAAATTTTCGGCATGCGAAATTGAATTCCCTCGCGTGCATTTTTGCGGAGCGCTAGCGCCCTCGGGTGTGCACAGTGCACCTGCCATGGAATCCAGTCTGGATGGACCGGTAACCGGACGAGAGGCCGTGGTTCGCTATATGGTTAAGTCGTCTTATCGGCTTTCCCCCTCCTCCGGGATAAATATGTAAATCCTATTCAACATCAGTCGGTCAGGAGACTGATAAATGTTGATTTCTACTTTGTCATACTTTTGTACTTTGGTATCGGTACCACACCGCTGTTCTGGTAGTCTTATGGCTGTATCGCTACGGTACCTGTAGTTTATTAGCCTACTTCATACCACAGTACTGGTACTGTAGTCTACCATACTGCCATATGCTCAGAGTAGCCTAGTTTTGTAGTTAGCATTCACCACTTCTGCACTTGCACATCTGTACAGCAACCAAATTGTTAATTCTGTTCGTACCTAGTTTCTGAATTCATCATTTTGTTTTTATTTCTGTATATAGAGGTTGCCAATTTTTTCAAATTTTTGAGGCTACGAAAGCTGCGGAATGTGTTCAAAAGGCTTCTCCAACCATAATTCTTTGAAGAGCCCAATTGCACCAGGTTAGAATTGCTGTACTGTAGGTAGTTAATTTTTTCAGGTTTTGTTATCTTACCTATCTACTGCTGTACTGGTCAAATTTGATCCGTATCTTAATTTTGACTTATTGGCTTCTGCGCTATTTGTCTGTTTGTCATTATTGCTTTTCAGCATTTCAAGAAATTGCTCAAATAAAAAAATAAAAAAAGACCGCTTCATCTGAAGAGAATTTTTTTGTCGATTGTATGCACTCTATAATATCTCGAATATCTTGGAATTTTTTTAATTTTTCACTGATTGAAGATATTTTTGCCAATGCAGGTGGTCAGTTCAAAGCAACAAAAATTTGGAAAGATCTTGTCAATCATCTTTATGAAAATGCAAATGTGAAGAAAAGAAGAGTTATGATGAAATCTCATGATGATTGTTTTAGTGGTGAATATTTTTTTGTCAATATACAGATGTATTCTGGTACTTTTGTGCTGTCAGAAGTCGCCAGAATGAAATAAGTATGTCATAGAGCTAGAACTGAGTACTTACCGGTATATATATTTCATGAATCATACCGAAATATTAGTTCATTTGACGAATTTTTATTTTGATAGCATGATGTGAAATTTCCTATTTTAATTTCATGTAGGCCTACCTGATGGCAATTAGATGCAGTTTGAATGAAACACAAGTTTTGTTCAGATGTGTTACAACTTGCTTAAAGAGATACAGACTAACTTGCTATATTTATTCACTTCAAATTACTTAAGGAAAAAATGTTTTATTTTTTATAATATCTTCAGGATATTCTTACCACTCTTTACCTAAATAAAATTGTTGTTTCTCTTATTTGCCCTCGACTCGGCGTCTGAATGATATCTAGTGTGTCTATACGATCTATATGATGAGTATTTCAAATATTCCAACTATATACCATTGAAATGAATGTTTGTACAATTTCGATGCTACAGATGTTTCAGCAGTAAGCTTTTTTTTACATGCATGTATATATTTTTTATCTTCAATTTCATTTACAGGAGGAAATGCTGTTGATACCCTTCTGAGTTACGTTCAAGGTAATGCGGATAGATTTCCAAACACGACAATGGTAACTCGAGAAAATATTGTCAGACTTTGTCAAAGTTTTATCGATGCCGATGTATTTGAATGTGTTAATGCTGGAGATGATTCAGAAAAAAGATCGAAATTTGAGGATTCATCATCAAGACTTTATAGGTTTGATTTGAAAAACAAACGAGAATTTTTTAAGAGTAATATGTGTAAATCATCACCGTCACTCAGTGACCAAAACTGTCAGTCATTTGCAAATGATGTTGAGCATTTGCCAGCGAAATTCAGTAATTTATTGACAGTACCACGTTCGGTCGAACCAGTTGCAAGACATAAAACCATGTTTTCACCGTTCGGAAATGCATTACATGCTGTCGGTAAACGATCATCAAGTGAGCAGCGTCGTGCTTCTGGATCACAAACTAGCGATTCTGATTGTGAGAATAGGCCACAAAAGAAAACACCATCCAGATTAAAAAGAAGCGGTAGTTTCGTGAGAGTCGTCCTGAAAAGATCATCATCGGATTCAAATTTACGCAAAGAATCTTCATCTTCTACTGAATCTGATTCAAGTTCAAAGCATCGGAGTCCTGGTGATCCTTTAACAAGAGGAAGATTGAGGTTGAGTCAAAGATTATCATTTCGGAAAAAGTCTTTGAGGTATATAATATGATTTATTATCAATTTTCTGATTAAATATTCACCGATAAATTACTTTCAAATTACGCTCTTGGGTTTAATTTCAAAAAATTTTTTGAACCAGATTGTCGGAAATGAATAGTTCATTGTTATTCTTTAACTTCTGTACCATGTATCATAAAAAAATTGGATTCTTCTCCAAAAATAAGGATTGTCTGATACTGTCTTTGGTTATTTTCGTGATAATAATAGTATATAATATAATAGTAATATTCATTGCCGTTCGGATATATATAATCTTTTCAACTTTTTTCTAGGCGTTCTGGACACTCCTCATACCATTTACAACAACCCTGCGTAATTCAAAATCCTGCAGCTGGGAAAGAAAGATTAACAGATCAGGAAGATACTGCCAATGATGCAGCAATGTCTTCTAACTTATTTACTCACAAAGATTTGAAACGTAGAAGTCAACGTCGAATGCACTCAAATTCAGTTGTTGCTGATACCCATTGTAGTAAAGTGAAAGTTGTCAGCAGTAAACCTAGACAAAGAAAGCTTACTCCACAAGGTTCAAAGTATTTGTTTGATAATGAATGCAGTTATTTTTGGCAAACTTTGAGTTTCTGGATATGTTATAAAGGATTTTACTTTGTGTGATAATATAGCATTTGCCCCATATCCTCGCATATAAACAGAGTTTGAAACTCAAAAAAAAAGTTGCCAAACTGAGGGGTTGGCTTATACGTACATAACTCTGATCGCACTGAAGGGTTCGACACTTCTTACCGTTATTAATAAAAGTAAACATAACAATAATTATCATTTTCATTAATTCTCTACTGCAACCATTTGTTGTGATAGGTGCATACGGCAAATTACGATTTGTAGGGTCGGCTTGTATATGAATTTTTATAGATTCACAGTTTTAGGGCCGTTTTTACGGGCTCGACTTATATGCGAGAATATACCGTATTTGATCCAAGGAAGCATAAGCTACCTCCCGAGTAGTGCAATCATGAAACTTGCAAAATATAAAAGTATTTGTTATAATAAAATCAGATGCCGAACTGACTGGTTGTGAGCCCTCACTTGTTTACTGTCAGTTACCCACCCAGAAGACAAAAAGTATTCAAGTGCAATTGACCTCATAACTGTTTTTGTGATTATATTGATATGACTACTTCAAGTCACATGTAGATCGGTATTTACTATCGTACAATTCTATGCAGTAATTTTTATTTTGTCTCAGTAGCTCTTGCTCAGATTTTAATCTCCTTTATTTCCTAGTTAGTGCTTGTAACTTTGCTCAGAGATTAATCTCCTTTACTTCCTAGTTAGTGCTTGTAACCTTGCTTTGAGCGAATTTACTTTACAAAAATAGTACGATTATGTAACTTTGATAAGGTTTATTATAATTAGTCTATTGTTTTTTGTTGTCTGATGGTGATGTTTTTTTTTCTTTAGAAACATCTCATGTTAAAAGAGAAAGTGTTCGGGTTCGACTTCTACAAATACTGGACTTACCTTTTGTTGAAAGTTTGATTATATCTCCTACGTTTGATAAAAAAGTATTAGGAATCTCACAAGCAGGTTGGTTTATAATGGTGAACACTGAACACACATTCTTACGTTCAATAAGCCTAAATTTCTTATTTTATCAGGATTGAAAAGGCGTTTATTATTCAAATCTTTTTCCACCACACATTGTTTTTATATCATTGTCTTATTGTAATCACCTTTCCCTCAATTACTAGCTAGAATAATCACTTTCAAAGTCTCTTCCGAGTTTCTAGTTTTTCTTGTTTACAATGACCTTTAAATTTTGCCTATTTTGTTTGGATCCTCATGTGAGCATCTATAATTAAAGCTTTTATCCTTTTTCTCATTTTTTGTTGTAGAAAACAAGCAATCATGTGGATATACTGGAGTTCATTACAGTGAAGTTGTTGCATCATATAACAAGTGAGAAATTTATTCATTTCATCCCTATATCGTGTCAAAATATTAAGATCATGTAAATGTTTGAAATTCCAGAGGTTCTACTTGAAAATGAAAGTCTACCTGATGGCCTACTAACAATTTGCTTTTTTTAAATATATAAATTCCAGAGACTATTTTGAATCCTTGAAGTACGGCCTTGAAAATGTATAGTGGCTCAAGGTATTAGTGACTACTTTTCTAGAGTCTTGTTCAGAGTGCTAATATAATCCATAATATAAATTGTGAATGTTATACATCCAGAGAAACTTATAAGTTCAATTTGCCAATTGATGGCTTCATTATTTTAATATTCAACACAGTGATGATCCATGGATATTCAACTCACTGACTGTTCTACAACATATACCGGATAGTTATAACATTTTAAGAAAACATGCAAGATCGATTGATAACAGAAAGAAAACAGAGGTAGTATCTAAAGCATTTATTATTTTTTCATCCTATCTATTCAAAAGATTCGGTACTTCTTCAAGCTCCCACATATAAATGCTATGTATGCTATTGTCTTTTGAAATAATCTCACCTTCATGGAAGGCGTCATTAGCTTCAGTAACAATGTATATATACACATTCTTCTTATCAGGTATATTTTTGACTTCAGATCTCCTTATGGTTATAGTCCAGTGGTTCTCAAACGGTGGGGCGTACCCCACAAGAGGGGCGTAGAAAATTTTTTGAGGGGGGTGAAGCTAATTAAAAGTAAAAATATTTGTTAGATTTGATCTTCCCCGCCTTATTTTGGGTATTTATGTTCCATTCACGCATGTTTTTTGAATAAAACATACTTTCGCCGTACTATCCGTTTTGCAGCCCATCGTTAGCTAGTTATTTTTGAGGAGTGGTGCGAGACTTGACAAATTCAAAAATGGGACGGCTTAAAAAGTTTGAGAACCACTGTTATATTCTTTTACTAACTACACTTTAATAAAAGTTTTGAAAGAAATAATCTCCATTAAATATTATGGTAGTCTTGGAAATTAGTGTATGTACGTTCAATATCGGGCATATTATGTTGACTTTGAATTAAATAAATACAGTTATACAATAAGTCATAAACCATTCACCTAATATTGTATGAATCAAGGTAATCAATGCATTGGTGTAAATACCATGAATTCATGCAGTCAGGCATGTAATCAATATTAACATTGCAATGAATGAAGGTAGATTATCCCAATCTTAACAGTGATTCAAATCGTATTGACCAATGAGAGGCTTGTTGCTGGTTTAACCTGTAATATGAGGTCAAGTGGATTAAGTCGAGATTAATTGAAATAATCTCCATTGTCTGATTTATTCAATAGAGTGTGAGCCAGGTTTTGTTTATTTTTGTACAAAAATGAACGATTCTTTTCAAGTGTTTTTGTATATGAATTGGAATTCTCTCCGGAGCGCTGGATAAAAACAGAATTGAGAAATCGTTTTTTTTTAATTATGATTTTTGTTATGAAAAATAAACTGAAAAAAATCCTTTGTTACTATGTCCATGCTTTTCAAGTCAGAAATTGTTATGTCTGAAGAATAAGCAGAAAATTTTCTTTGCAAGGAAACCTTCATTTAGATGAGTGAGAATATGATATTCTTGCGCTGAGAATACTAGTTTTGTTAATTATATTTGTGAATGTAGTTACACAAAGATTGAAAGTATTTGGGAGCTGTAGTTTGTCATATACGCTCTACTTTATTAAGAACTTATTCGAAATTAAAAAAAAATCTGTTGTTTAGATAAATCCCATTAGGTAGGTGTATTAGACCAATTCATAATGCATTCGTTGTTTATGTGAAGACTGATTTTAAACATCTTATTATCCTTATATTTCCAGCTTTATTTTGCGATTGCCAATCACTACAATGCATTAACCCGGCCATTAATTGATGAAAACTACAATGGGATTGCTCAAGCTATCATTTCATTACTTGGTATGATTATTATTTTTGTTTTGTATTTATGATTGGAGCATTATGTAGAAATAATTTGAACAAAACAATTACTTAAATTCGAAATCAACCTTCTCTAATGTAGTTGTGATATGCCTGCATGTATTTTCAGTAGTTCAGTTTTAGTCGCTGTGCAGCCATAAAAAAGTCTTGGGTTGTGACATTCTTGACTCCAAAATTTTGACCCTGGCTCGCGACTCGATTGTGAAGAATTTTGAATTAAAATCCAACTCCAAACTCTGAAAAAAAAAACGGATTCTGATTACAAAAACTCAGTTGTATGCCTCTATAAATTATCTGTTCAAAATTCTTAGTTAACTCGATTCTCTTTGAGTTTCTGTCAATTTTCATCATGAAAAGTCTGAAAATTTGACTGAGGGTGCAAAATTTTTACTGCTTTACTGCAACATTTTACTTTTCAGGAATTTCATCTCTTAATCTACAAGCATGTAATTCTATAATAATATAAGTATTTGTTTATTTAATTTTAAACTTTTATTGAATCATTTTCAGTGTCTCGACCTGTTGATAAAATCATGGAAGCAACACAATTGTTTGTCCATCTTCTGGCAGATGCAAGACTGACAGAATTGCGACATCTTTGTATGTTTTTACATGTTGTTTGTACACAGAACGAAGTCAGACTTGTACATAAGGTAATGTAGCTTCTATAACTCCAAATATATTCATAGATATTTATTATATTGCGAGGATCACAGTGTGAGGACCAATATGATTGGAATGCTGGTCCAAACAGTATATAGTAATAGTGTTTTACAGTACTGCATTAATTTTCACCGAGCATCTTGATACTGCAAAGAGCCATTGTTCTCTTTTTCAAGAATTGCTTGAAATACTCCACTCTGACTCTCGATTGACAAAAAATTTAGCTCTGACTCAAGACTGACAAAACGTTTGTCTGTGGCTCCTAACACTATGTCAACGAATTGATACTCTATTTCTATCTATGTTCTAGGAGAATAAGAAATTTCAATAGCAAAAGTTTCGGCATATGCAAGCTTTTATTTTTTGTTGAGAATGCTTGATCAGCTTTGATAGCAGCTGATTACTCTTCAGACAGTCTTGAATAGAAACTTACCAAACATGGAACTCCAATTAAAATGGTTATGGTTCCTCAGAAATTTAGTATTTCCTTTTATTTCAGGGTAACAACCAAGCACTTGTTATTGAAACATTCACTCCTGCAATATTACGAATGCCAAACAGTATTGCTTGTGAGAATGGAATCAATGGTTGTAAAGGTTTAGTTCGATTCATGGTTCAACACCATCTGAGAGTATTTATGCTTCCTGCATCTGTTGAAATGATTGTTCAAAGAAAAGTTGATCTGTTGGAACAAGGAGAGATTGAGAGTCCCTCACTTGTCACAGGTTGAGTTTTGATATTGATGTTAATAAAAAAATTAGATGCAATTATTCGTATTTTGCAAGACATGGCTTCCATAAATGCCAATATTTTTGCAAGTATAGTTTAAAAAATACCACTGTTTATTGGTTTTGTCAATTTTAAAGTTTGTATCCTTCGACTGAATTATAGCATCAAAAAGATGAATTTGGGATGAAAGATTCCAAAACATAAATAAAAGTTAAAAAAATTTTCTCATGTTATTGTTCAGATACAGCATATTGCACAATGATATCTGAATCAGAGTATCAAGAACAAAGAGTTACATACACTCACTCTCGAGTCAGAGAATTATACTCCACTATCCAATCCAGTACATCTATCGCTCCAAGGAAGAAAAAAGATTTGATAAAGAAACTTCAAAGACAACATCCTGATGTGTTTGGAGTCAATAATAACAATGACGCAGGTGACATATTGATTTAAATGAGATCAGACTTACGGATCGTATTGTTAAATTGTTGCTGTTATTATTCTTTTTCTTGTGGTTGATATGAAAAAATTGTTTTTCTCTCTAACTGCTGGACCGATTGCTCTGAAATTTTCAGTGGTAAAAGATTGTTGTTGTCGCTAGAAACAATTTCTGGGTTCTATGGAATTCGTTTTTCATTTTAAAGTTTTGTGTGAT
Source organism: Styela clava (assembly GCF_964204865.1). NCBI lineage: Eukaryota > Metazoa > Chordata > Ascidiacea > Stolidobranchia > Styelidae > Styela > Styela clava. The sequence goes on along the minus strand of NC_135258.1, from coordinate 8,240,965 downwards.
GACGTCATTAAAATTTGAAAAAATCCAGTTCCGCAATCGCATTTCGGCAATCTTGTGGTCAGCGAGGTTCAGAGTTTTTTCAAAAGGTTGCCTACTGTCTACCGGTACTGTAAAAGATTCGGTATTACTTGGTTTCGGCCTTCGTGTTCATACTGGAAATACACACTGTGAATGTAAAAATGAACACAAAAATGGCATTTTGAGGGTGAAGAGAGATGCGTTGAGGCCAATACTATCGAGATTGTGTATTGAAGAACTGATGCATGCTAAGTTATAGTTGTATTAAAATTTAAAAATGTAGTTTGGTATATTATATATTCAATACTTCTTCCAATCAGAAAGAAATTTAGAAAATGACATGATTTGTGATGTCATTTATAGTAAATTGTAGGTTTAAATTTTCAGTAATAAAATTAATTTTTTTAGATAAGATAGGCTCTCAGTCTACTAAAGAACCAGAGAGAAAACTAGGGCATCCTGCTCGTTCATTTTTAACTTTAACTCGAGGGAAGCAAGAAAGAGGATTGGGAACATCTGGATCTCACAGAGATTTATCAGCAAGTGGAACGTCTAAAAGTAGCACTAATGGTAATCAACTTAGGACATTGCCCATATCCACACGATCTATGAGATTTACAGCTCCGAATTCTGACCCCTTGACGCGGAAACGGAGAAACAGCACAAGAGCTGAGGTTTTTATCTGAATGTCTTTTTATGTCTATGTAGCTGAGTTTGTATGAAACGTAGGAAGGCTTTAGAGACAATATGTTTTGCAATATAGATATGGTGTTAAAAATATTCGCTGATGTCCAGAACTGAATAGTCTACACTTTGCTGAATACACATTCCGAAATAATATCATATTGAGACGAGTATATACTTGCATAAATCACCATAAATTTACAGCGACATAGTTGCCAAAAACATTGTTTCATTAGTTTTTCTAAGTCAAATAAGACGATTGTCAGGATGTCAATAGATCGAAATAAATGTATTTGCAAATTAGGTAACCTACATTATCCCTAAGGTTATCATTCCTTTTGTCGAATGCATTCAAATATTTGTTGCCTTCTGGACTTTCCTGATCTAGCTTATGCTGAAATATGCAGGAATGAGGACCTGCCCACGACAGTTGCCTATTGCATCATGACTAGCATTTGATATTTTTTATTCATATCTTCTATATTATATTACTGAATATGGATCTTGCCATTTTTCTATAATACTCTGTATACAATCTCTGTTCATTTTGTTGCTGAGAAATATTTCACCTTGTATCTATAAGATGTGCAAAAGATGTATTTTAGAATTCTAAATAATCCAGAAGAATAAGCCTAATTGCTGCTTTCTCTGTAGTTTTGTCATTTTTGCAGGGAAAACATTTTTTTCGTCAAATTTTATATAGGCGACTTATTTCTATTTAACTTGATCATACGACAGAAATCTGATGTAACATACTTTTCACATTTCGGGGTATCTACTTACAGCATAGATATCTTAAATGATGTTGTGTAAAACTGACAATTATGATGAAAGATTGGCTGCAACATTGTAATTATTATCAATGTTTCATGACTGAATCAATCATGTTTTCGATTTTGTTTTGCACATTGCAACACTATGTAACTAGCAATATTTATTATCATATTTTGCAGTCTTAGAATCATGATTACCATACCTCACATTTTGTCTTGCTAGATAAAATTTTCAACATTCCGATTAATATGAAGCTTTCAAAACAAATATGTTCATAAATCTGTGCCTCCAGTTTTTACTGATAATACGCGGCTTGAATGTAAGTATATGCTATTATTTTTATATGAATTACCGATTTCATGCTTATCATATAATATTTGGAAACTGATATATTGATTACCCTAGCGAACCTTCACTGCAGTGTTGGGAGCCGCAAACGGCGCTGAACAAGCGATGCAAAGACCGGAGTGCCACATGTGTTTGCTTTTTTTGCTCTTCTTGTTACTGTTGGTATATTTTGAGTACAAGTGCTCTACACACAGATTTTGATATGTAAGATATTTTTAAACTTTTTTTCAGCCTTGAATGATGACCAAATAATCAGTGCATTTGGTTCTTTTCCTTATCCTTTGTTTCTATTTATGGCTATCGTCACTAATATTTTAGTGTAGTCATTTAAAAATAGACCTAACACTTTTTCAGTTTGGTAAATTTTCAAAATGTTTTTTGTGTGAATAATTGTATTTACGTTATTTGTTACTGTTTGAAGTACTTTTTCATTTCCTAGAGTGAATTTCCTCGAAATAGATTTAGGTATATTGCCTGTGTAGAACATTGTGCTGTGTTTATTTCTTCTGATGAAATTGTTTTGCTTATTACAAAGTTTTCTTATGAAATATTATTGTCAAGCTGTAGTCTCAGCTTCTCATTGTGCTATGATGATGCCTATATTTATTCAGTTTCTGTATTTTGAAATAAAAATTTATTGTATGACTAGTTTTTTCTGTAGCTGCAGAAAGTTTCATCTGTTAGTAGTAAGAATAGTACTACACTAAAATCGACAGTAAACAAAATCATTTGCACAAAATAGTTGCCACAGATGAGTGGAGCCACAGAAAACTGAAGGTTTTCAAACTGTGACACCCTTATGTTGCCATCAAATATGCTACAAAAGTGTTATGACAGTTTTTTAGGCAGTTTGTTAAACAGAATCTGTATAAATAAGAGCATTCACTTTTAAGGATTTCATAATTGTTGTTCAATTTTGAAACTTGAATGGACAGAAAGTAATGACTTAATGTTCAATTGATGACTGAGTTTACCACAAACATTGATCCGTCCGTAAACGCACTCATGAACGCAAATTGAATTCATTTTTTATATGACCTAAATCTATCTATAGCCACTGAGGAGATGGATACATTACACTCACTAGGGAACAGGTTGAAGTAATTTTTTATTCTAGAAAAAGTACGTTGGAAACTCTTCACGCTCTATTTCCTATTTTGGGAGGGGATTGGGCATGGACATCGCGACAAAGCATTGGCGTGTACACTGTCGCCAAGTGTTTCCGATGAAATTTGAACAGAAGCAGGAATGTGGCCGTTTTTTTTCAGAACTTATTCTAAAAATTCAAACTAGCAGTCATGGCCTGATAATGTGTAACTTATAAATGAACGCCCTAGGGCCTAGGCAGTTATACACAATGAAATATAGGTGAGACATACCGAATATCTCCTTTCTTGATAGTTTCGGTGGCAACGCATTCGCGTTCAGTTGTGGTATGTAGGCGGTTTGCATTGTGGGCTCTGCCTTTGTCATTTTTTTTCGAAAAATAGACTAATAATAATGTACCAGAAATCATTAAGGGTATTTTATGAGTCTTTTATTTACCATAATAGTATTATGGTAGAAAAGGCAGCTTCTCCTGGGTAACAACGGTGTTCTTTCTTCGATATCTAGGTACGTATATGGTAAGCGATTGCGAATTACGCTGGACCGGTATCATCCGGTTACTGGCGGGAGTGTCGCAATAGTTTGCTTGTTTAGTCGGCGTGGATCATTTTTGTGCAATAGCTCTGAGGACCACCGTGGGTGATTTACCGAAACTTTTCTAGAAATATAAACCCTGGAATAAAAATTGTGTGTTTACGAAGGGAATTTTTCACCTTTTTCTTTGTTGAAACTCGAAAACAATCGTGACGAAGTTATGACGCTAACAGATGCTGATCTACTTATACTTTTATACGCTTGTGTCTGTATGTATTTCTGCGTACGGTACCGGTGCGGGTAGTGGCAGTTGCGCTATCCACCTATTGCAGTATTGTCTGATTGTTACGATGACCAGGGACAGGCCTTGAATTGAAAGACAAGGTAGTAGCTTGCGCGGGTTGATATTCTGATATTGCGTACCGGTAGTTATGCGAAGCTAGAACTGTAGAATGAGGCTCGTTTCACAGAAATACATTTTCAATTTAGAATAACGCCAATAGACTTCGGTATCAGATGTGTGCACTTGTATCCAACTTATTAAGCACCATCTGACTATAGTAACATACAAGTCGGAGAGTTGTGGGATCAATATGTAATGAAAACTAAATGCAAAAATGGTACGGTACCGTATATGTTCAGAGCATAGCAGAGGGCATGCCTCTTGCTCAGAATATTTGAAATATTGAAATAGGTACGGTACCAATTTAGCTAGTCTCTAAAGACAGGAAATAGTGATTTTAAATGTTCACTTTAAAAAGCTTTGAGTGCTGGAGTGGCAAAACTTTTGATTTAAAATGTACATGTAATAGTTTGAATCGATATCAAAGTTTCAAATTGAAGTTTGATATTTTTGAAATTGTTGAAAATTTGCTAATATCGAAATATACTCTATTGGCGAGAGATGAAATAAAGTTGGAACTAGTGCATAAAAATGACTTGGAATAATACACATGAAATTGTGTGCTAGAATTATACATGAAAACTTCCTGAGCTTTTTGACATGAGATCATAATTTCAATGAATATTCTTCATTACTTTTCAACCAGCCATATTAAAACCTGTAATTGATTGACTGTCAATGTTGTCTCTGGAATCATTTTCAGAAAGCCACTGTGCCCTTTGCCACGCACAACATACAAGGTAAAATGTTTTTGAATTGCAAAGTAATTGTGAATTGGAATTATCTTTACTTGTATATTGCTAAATTTATCTGGTAGCTGTATTTTAAATTCAATTTAATTAATATTTACCAATGTAAAAATTATGTTTAATATTAGTTTCCACTGTACTGGGTAGATGTATAATTAATCTCTATATCTCTTCAGTCTTAGTTTTTATCGTTAACAAGTGTAAAATTCAAATTTTTAGATACTTGATATAACTAGAGTTCCATCTCTGAATGAGTTTGGTATATTTTCAATCATATTTCCATTTTTACTTTGTCAAGTATATTCCCATTCAAATCTCTAAATGAGTAGCTGAAATTCAATTGGAGAACATTGTAATATAGATGCACATTCATTCAAATATATTTCGCAAATTATCACATTTTTTTGAGTTATGAGCAAGCTATGTCAAATCTGGTTTAATTTATTTATTATTCAGGTGAATCTACACAGTTTCTGGTATTTGGAAATACCAGAAATAATAACGGAAGAGATTGCTATCAGCAAAATTTAGAAACGAAAGATAATTCATTTTTTATTCAGGTAATTACCTTTACCACAATTTCCCACTTTTGTGTAATTTTCCCTAAAAAACCGGATGTTAGGAAATGATTATTTATCAAATCATCAGTTTCATGACATTATATTGGTTATTTTCAAACTGAACAAGCAATGGAGCAAATCTTTTTACAATGTTTTATTGTCACGCAGCACTTTATCAATTTACAAGGTTAAAGGCAAATGTAAATGCTTCTTGAAGTTTCGAAATATTCCGAACATAGTTTGTACTATCTTTGTCTGATAAAGTCTTGAAAGTTTCCTATTATTTTACTGACTCTTGACCTTGCTTTATTTATTTCACAATTCGATTTTTTTTTATATCTTTTCAAGTCTTCATAGGCATTGAAATGTCATGAATTCAATTCTTTTAGGTAATCGAATGGGGTGAAGTTTTTGTTTAAACGAAGTCATTGAGGGGTCATCACTGCGACGTTGAAGGCGACATACAACTACCTCGACTTCATTATTAAAACCCTAGTAGCCTCTGTCAACATTTGCCAAGAGTTTTTGAATGTAAGTTACGATACTTTTCAAGTTTGTATCTCATACATTGTGCTATAAAACTAGATTATAATTACAGTTGAATCAAAATTGTTAATGTCGTGAATGGAAGTGATTTTGCTTGAATAAAAATGAATATTATGATAGAAATATTAGTTGGGGTCAGATAAGACTAACTGCCTACACTGTATGCATATAATTCAAGTGATTCAGGAACCTTGCACACTAACACAAATCTCTTTGTTTAAAGTTTGTATTTCAAAATAAAGAATACAAAGCAGCAAAAAAAAAATATATATACATATATATGCTCATACATTGATGGATATGACAAACAAAATTAGAATATGTGAATTGTACAAATTGACCATAATTTGAGCCTCTTAAATTTGAAATTGTCCATAATTTTTATCAATCTTCTTGCTATTTATTATGGCAGTTATTGTTATTGATATATCTTCAACTCAAGAAAATATTGAAATTTCAAGATTCAGGTCTTTATATATGTCTCTGTTGACATCTGTATGACAGTGTTACCAATAACAAACATACAGTTTTACACCTCTCACTTCATTTGAAATGTGATGATAGTTGACACTCTTGTGCTAGGGTTATATTTTAGTTGCTTCATTTTATTAGTTGATGAGCAATAGTTAGATAACGTTCAGTCTTCCTTGTATATTAGAGGTATGGCCAAGAAAATGTATTTGGTAATTGCTTGAAAGTGTCTATGTTTGAATTGATTTTGGGATTAATAAGTCAGATCATAAGCTGGGCAATATACAGGGTGGTCACTAGAAAAGGAGAAAATTTGTCAAACAGCTTTTTATTTAAGCTTGCTATATTACTAAATATAAATGACACCTAACCACTATTAAGGAGGTTTAATTCCACGAATTTAAAAAAATATATATAACCTTATTAAATGGAATAAATTTGTTATAGTTAGGAAGACTGAATATTTTTAGAATATTCAGATTGATATTTTATTGGAGTAATATTATGAAATCATTATGCAACCCATTATTAAAACTCCACCATCATTTGTAATCATTGATTATCAGCATAATTTCATAACTACGGTACAATTTTCCATGCTCAAAAGCAAAATATGTTCAAAAGGTCTTAGATCCCTCTACCATTTGGCCAGGTTGTTTCCCACTGCATTGTGAGTTGTATCGAATCTACTGACAAGTAGGATTTTGATAATCAAACAAAAAATTTAGCATCGGAAGCAGACAGTGTGTAAAAATTTTACTGTTTCTTCTAATAGATTGTTTTAGAAAGCCTATAGGTTTTGTGTTAGTGCATGTGCTAATATTATATCATGTAGTAAAACCTATTTTAACTGTGTTGCTGTCAGCTCTCTGACTAACATTGAAGAGATTTATTGAACTCAGGTGATTTAATAATTTGGTTGTGACAGGAAATTGCCTCAAGGCTTTTTTGCAACTGTTCGAAATTGCCTTTGTATAAGAAACTATTTGAATATTCATAGAGCCATATTATCTCAATCTGGGAGAATTGAAATCGGATAATTTGTTAATCTAAATACAGTCTAAAAATAGTGTTTTAATGAGCAATATATATTTGAATCAAACTTGAACAAATATTTTACACATCATTATATATTCATAGAGATTGATTTTATAATTTTTGTAATTATAGTAAAAATAGCTTTGTATTATTGATTCATTATTCAATATCACCTACTTAAAGTAACCATATTTTTGGATTGATAATTTTTTAATAACTAAAAGGAACTGTTGTTTCTAGAAAGCTGTGACAAAGAATGGCAAGAATGAACAGACCAGCACCAGTAGAAGTTCAATACAAGAACATGAGGTTTCTGATCACTCACAACCCAACCAATGCCACCATGGAAAAATTTATCGAAGTAAATTCTATTTTCTATAATACGATTTTTCTAGGAAGATAATTCCCCCAAAATTGTTGTATATAGTTGCATGGCAGAAATGAACCCTATTTGATGACTTGATGTAACCAGGTTTTCAAGCTTTTTTTATGGCTTTATACGCCATAAATTACATGAAGCAAATAAAAGTTATTTTACCTAATTTAGTTTTACGGCTTTCCCTGAAGGCTGTTTGTTGTACATATACAATAATGGATCACTTTCAGGAACAATTCCTGAATTTGGGGCTCATTTCAAAGTATAAATTCACAAAGCCAGGAAGTGCGATTTTCAACCATGTTGCATCAGAATTTTGTAATGCTTAGCAGATTATTCACCATAAGTGACACTGAAGCAATAGTTTTCCTATTGTGTTTCTAATCTTTGTTCTTTGTAGCTATTTTTTTTCTTGTAGACTTTGATTTTCACAGACAACAAATAACATGATAAAATTCCTATATCAGCCTATTAAATTCGAGCTTTGGTTATTTAGAAAGAAGTTAATCATGTCTTGTATTGGTACTAAGCCTGATAAACCTTATTTTGGTTGTTATTTTTGTTTTCAAGCTTCTACTATGGGCTGTTTACTAACTAATTCAATTACTGCATGAATATTTATATCATGAAACCACCTTGTTATGGTAGCTTAGTAACCGGTCTCAACTAGCTTTTAACTATTTCTGTTTTTGAATGTTGTTTGAGTCATTGACGTGAGTGGATTTTAAGTGTTCCTGATACTGTTTGTTTTTCCACCTAGAATGAGGTTCATACTTAGGAAATGTGTGTTTGTGTTATACATTCCTTATTGCTACTACATGAACAATTCATATTCTTGAATCTCTTTTAAATAATATAATTTTATTATTGGAAATTACGGTAGTTCAATTTGGAGATAAATTAGATAATATATTTATTGACAGTCTTTCACAATTTCATAATATTTGTAGACTGCAGTATATCTATCTATGCAAAGCAAATATTTTTGTTCTATGTGACGGAACTTGAATACCATAAATAAGATGCTATAGGCTAGCATTTACTTCTACTAGCTATTTCAGAAGAACATCTTTATATACATTTTAAATATTAATAAGAAAGCGAGTATATATTTCCGATAAAGCAATCTGTTTCAAATTTATATCATGAATTGATATAACAATCATATTACTTTTAAAAAAGAAATGTTCAAATATCAGAATATTATATCACCTGCTGATAAGTTGAACAATTGTATTTTTCAAAGGTTAAAACATGAGAATACTGAAGCATCATAGATTTCCAAATGTACTGGACCATAATTAAGAACTTTAGCTTAGGCCAAGATTTATCCACGCGAAGCATGAAAGAACCTTAAATAATTCAGAATCAATAATGAAGCATTACGTCACATGTATTGACGTCTCTACTTACATTAATGTAATTCATATCCTTTGCTTTCAAAGGTTGTATTGCACCACACAAGGAAATCAATACATATTATGATTTTTATTAGCTTTTTACAACAGTACAATAACTACATAGGGGCTCGATATTTGAATATGATGAGTAATATGTAGTCTAATTATAGGTGTGATCTAAGTAATAGATTCGTCTGTCAAAACAGCATTGATTCATGTAATCAAATAAAAGGCAAACAATTTTATTTGTTATTACCGTCATTTGCGTTAATGTTGTTAGCACTTTTGTTTTGAAAAATGTTAATATTGTAACTACATATTTTGAATTGATTCAGAAATAACTAAATGCCATTCATATGTTGATTATAAATAGAGATCACAGAATATTCAGTTTACATAATGTTGGCATAATATACATAATAAGTTCAGATTAATGTTATCTTCAAAATGGTTAATAAATGTGAACTATTTTAAGCATTATGCCGTGCTTGATATTGAATTAGCTATTTGTGATGCTGTTTCAATGATTCTTTTTTATTCTTTCCTTGTTGTTTCATATTTATATACCGAAACACTGCGTAGACTTCGTGTGAACTCAATAGCACGCTACTTGAGCAATCCTAGACTTAGTTCAACCTTTATAACACAATAGAAGTTTTATGGGCGGTCACACCAAGCTGGTTTGTTGTATAATATTTGAAGTGCCCGCCAGACGATCCTTCTTTATGTGACGTCTCAACGCTCACAATGAAATGTCGGTATTTCAAGAATTTAAAATATTCGGTTTATAAATATGAATGCGGTTTTTTGATGAGCTTCTCAAATATTGGAAAATTTCTATGTAGTGTGGCGTGATCATCAAAAATTGTGTTGAGTTGATTCTGTGATACTCGATAATATATTTTACATGTATATTTTGGTTAAGGCATAATATAATATACTAAACTTGACAACAAATGCTTCGCTCATTAATTTGTACACTGTTGTTTAATTTAGGGATCCCCTAAGGCTCTGAGAATTTTTTCTAATTAACAAAATTTAAAGTCAAATCTAATTGACCAAACTAGAATGTTTTTTGTAACTAAATTGCACCGAAAAAACTATAATTACGTTAAATTTGTCATTTTTAGTGTGTAATCAAATGTCATCAAGGCTATAATTTAGCATACAGAATGATTTTGCATTCAAAATATACATTTGAATAGATATCGAAATTAGTTATTAAGCACTTTATCTAGAATTTTCAAATATTTTAATATAACTATTTTTTTGCTGATTATGGACTTTCAGTTATGTGCATTGTTTGGATATTCAGAGCCATTCTAAAACTGGCATATCATTAAATGTTATGCTTATGCATAATACCTTTTCTGACGCATGCATATCCCTGCCCACGTCGTTTGCTGCATACAATTACTGCTCTTTTCTGTCATACCATGACAGTATTGTCATGCTGCAATTAACTATCGTATCATGTTTAGCCCGACTTATAATATTGTAAAATGTCACTCAAGTTTCGGTTCAAACCGATTTCTTTGTTTTATATTTTAAATATAACCATCCAAAATTGTGAAAATATTTGAAGAGAAATGGTAAAAATTATATCATTTCTCAGTAATTATAGTTATTGCTATTTAGTCTGGTAATATTTGTTATAATATGGGCCCAAAGATATTTTAAATTTAAAAAGTTCAGCTTCTGGCTGTCTTCTATATATTACAGATAATTTCAGGAATTTTTGCTTCTAACATTATATATTTCCCTGGTTGGCCTGGAGCATGTGCCTCAGTACTTCTCCATTTCAATCTGGCCTTTTATTATTGGGTCATTATGGTGTCCACTGCAAAAATACTGCATCAGGAACAGTTCTCAAATTTTTTAAGCCACATCCCCTTTTTAGAATTTGTCAAGTCTCGCGCCCAACCTCGAAAATAATTAGCTGACAATGAGCTGCATATTCTAACAGAAAGCGAAAGTATATTTCATTCAAAAAACACATTGAAATGTAAATATTGAAATATTTGAAATGAAAGTCTTGCACCACACTTTGATATTTCATTAATTCTCAGATAAAACATGGCAGAATAAAATTTTGAGAGAGTGTTTCAATACTCTGGTATATGCTGGTACAGATCCTTGTTTAGGGAAAAATGCACAAATAAGCATCACTCAAAAATAATCTTCTAAGTTTCTGTAATTTATCATCTCTAAACAGAATATTTTTTCCAATTTCAGATGCTGAAAAGGTACGAAGCCGACACTGTAGTCAGGGTTTGTGAATCAACTTATGATAAAGAAAATTTAACAAGCAAGGGAATTCAGGTTATGGTGAGTTAACCTTCCACATTAACAGTCAATCAAATAAAAAGGATTGTAAATTTTACTTAAATTCAGAGTGATCCTTCAAAAAACATAACCCAGGTCATTTGGAACATATTTTAGAGAGAACATTTGTGCAAAGCATCTTAGATACCTAATGGATACAATCATACATAAATAGAAGTTCATTTGTTAAATAAATTCCTTAATTTTTCTGGAAGTAATTAAGAAATTTATGAGTTCTATTTTTTGGGGGTCATCCTTTATGATATATCTTATAGCTTGTAAACAATGTTTATTTATCAATTTTAAGCAAATGATGACTCTTTCAATAAAATTCATGTGTTAGTAACTGAGCCAGAAGGCAGAAACCAGTCATGAGCCGTCACCTTTTTACCCTTCAGTGGGTAACCCAATGATATTCTCTTAGTCATACTTATTATTATTATGAATCACATGATTGTAAACATTACATATTGGTGATAATACCAATTTGTTGAGTCATAACTTATTGTAATTCAAATTGTGTGTTAATAATATTTGTTTTATGTAAATTCTACGAACCAGAAGGCCTATAAATTACCTGGAATTCAAATGTTTACTTCATTAAGAATGGTCGACTAAAAGAGAACTACTTTTCCTGGCTATTAAATTAGTGCTGTGTGTCTGTTTTACCGCTCATCTATTTGATAATTATTTTATATTCTTGTATAATTGGTTTGGTGTGAATCATATATTATAATATATACTGGTGAGCATCTGAATTTATTCAAACTTTATTCAAAATTATTTTTCTAAGTCTACTATACATTTATCTCGCGCTAAATTTGCTCCTTTTCACATGCAATGTAAATAACTACCGGTAACAACAGGTTCAAAATGAGAATTGTACTTTTTCAAATTTATGTCAGGTAAATGGATGTAGTACTGTAGTAGGCGTAAAGAATTACGTCAGTGCACAGTATTTAATAAGCTATTATATAAGAAATCAATGTCCGAAATCAATTGGATATTCAAATACATTTGAAATTGGTTATATTCAATGTAGTGAATTGACTATTTGGGGATAACTTAATTATTCTTGCTTGGGAAATTGTTGCTTGGACCAATTAACATCTGGGATCTCACAGTAATACAAAAAGGCTGCTCGATTTGAATTTTTGAACAAAAATTCTGTATGATAGAAAACAATTGAAAACATTGTTTTATTTTGGTTTTTCTGTATTACAAAAAGTTCCATCTTATAATAACATACCCAATCTAAAACGTCACGTCACGTAATATGTTCAACCTCATATTCACAAAAATTTTTCACAATGTATTATTAGTTATTTATTGATTCCAAATTGTCATAAATTCGTACGAGTTATGTCAAATAAGAAGACACACTTAAGTATGTTGTCCTGGGGTTGTTATTAGGAAGGTTGAATAAACTTCCATGTATTTTTCATCTTATCATTGAAATTCATAAATAAAAAAGGGAGTTTATGTTAATTCTCATGTTTTAGAATTTGGGTATTTTGTGCACTTTAACTGCACTGGGAATTGTGACATTTTGTATGACATTTCCTGAAATGTTTTGTGGAAACATACATGCAAATTTTTTCATTTTGCACAATTAGATTCTATAACTATAAATAGTAAGAGTATTGCTGTATGTACCACTTAAACTCCCTTATTGTTAACTTGTTTATTTTCTCCTGGTAATTGGTTTGAACAAACCTGGGATTTTGTAAGCATCTTTATTGCTCGCATATCTGGTGGCAATCGGCAGTTAATAATGGAGTGTAAGGTTTGAAATTGAAATTTGTGAACGGTTTTCTTCTTAAAATTACACAGAAATGCACAAACTAGATTATTCCTATTCAAAGAAAACTGTATCCATTGATTTTTCATACAATGCTCAATTTTCAGTTTGCCGTTAACAAGGCCGTGAACAAGCAAAAGAGAATCATTTTGGTTCGGTATTTGCCTTCTCAGCCTATCACATAATAACAATAAATCAATTGTCATTAGTTAAATAATGATTCTTGAATCATTTCTCTTGTACGAATGAAGATCTCTTTTGATTGGATCGTTTTGACGTCCCAACCCATGGAACACCTAGCAATATGCACCCATTAGCTCATTTGATAATATCTCACACTACGGAACAACAGTCTGACGTTTATTCCATTGCTAAATGTCACTTAATCCCATAGGAGACTTGTGCAGCATTTCCCTCATTTGCTAAAGGTCATTACAGCACTGTTTGTTTAATAAATTTCTAGAAAGCGATATTGCACTCAGAAATTCATTATGACCCTGTGTTATGAATGATATGAATTTTAATAAATGTTTCCTTAAATATATTTTCTGTTATTATTTGTTTGCTCATCAATTTGATGTCGTTTTCTCTTTATTAACAATGCGATAAATATATCAAATTTTCATCATCTATCTTCTCTGCTCTCATGATCTTTGCCCAGACGCATTGATTTGTCTTCCCTTTTCCAGACTGTGACATCATAATTTCATTTATTGTTTCCTAAATCAAGTCACAGAATCATTGATCCGTGCACTGTGTCAACTTTGCATAATATCGAATTAATGATGGGTTTAAAAATTGTTTTCCAAATTTTTTTATCGAGTTTTAATGTTTTAGATTTATGCGCATAATGCTTCTCTGTACAATTGGAAGAAATCTGGTTTTGATTCGGTTTAATTCTCTTATTTTGATTGTCTGAGTCATATTGATCCTGTATTTCTATTTATTGAGTTCTATTCAGATTACATTCGAATGTAGGCTGGGTATAAACATCACAATATAATATATATGAGGATACAGAGTATTGTATCATCATTTTGTGTCTATATGTATTCAAATCATTTTATGCTTGGCTAGAAATGGGAGTGCTTGATTCATACTAATTAAATTTTATAATCAGAATTGATTTTAGAATTGTTTGCATGCTGATTTTTTCGAATACAACTACATAGGTAATAGAAATAGAAAGGCCGGACTTCAATTTGGTAAAATATTTTAAATTAGAACATTTAGGATGCTGTTGGCTCCAAAATTCACCTGTTCAAAATATTACAAGTCTGGAGATTTCCAAAGCTTGTTTGCCTTGCTGTCTTGAACATGAATATTTTATTCCACAAGAATAATTGTCACTAGAATTTTGTCCGAGTGATATAACACATGCCATGTATTTAGCGTACATCACATTCTTCAAACAAATAGTATAGGAGTTCAATTTGAACAGCAGATGTTAACACAGAATAATTTTTGTGGAAAAGCGCTCCAGAAGTGTGTGTACCAATATGGAGGTTACTAATTTTGTTCGCCTACTTTACATCAAGTTGTGTAAAGGGACTGAAACCTATGAGCAGAGGTTATATTCGCTTGGCTTACACAGACAGTCCCCGATCTCGTAATAGAACTAAAGTGAGGAAAATCAGAATAAAATAATGGCCTAACCCTAACCTAGTACACACACCACGGGAATACCGAAAATTCTACCCATTTCAGTACTTATTTAATTTGGAAATTTTTGCTCATCCTTTAGTGTTAATCCTTTTGGCATATTCCCAATAATAGACAAAGAAATATCTTCATTGGCTGTAACAAAGTACTTTATATCATGGTAATGAGAAGGGATTTCCAAATTATTTATAAATGTAAAATTTTGGAAAATGTCAAACATGATAGTAATACCAACAAGAATTCTAATTATGTAGAGAATTCTGGCAGTTTTTTTGAAATAGTACCCACCATCATCATGTTGATGTTATCAGAGATAAATTTAGAATTTCATGCCTTGATAATATCTTACATGTTAAACATTTCCTCATGTCATTTTGTAAGGTAGTTATTAGGAAAGTATAGATTGATCAAATAAAATTGATTAACAAATTGAATTAGTAGAAAATGGTAAATACAGGATTTCCATAAAGTCCCTTTACAATTTCAATTTTGTCAGTTCTCAATATATCTTAACCAGGTCTGTTGTTTTTTAATCAGTAATTGTTCAAGTATTTTTACTTCATTTGATACATCTGTTAGGGGAAAAACAATATATGGTATCAATAATTCCTTTTGGAATTTAAAATTTTTTTGAGACATGGACACTCTATATATGATTATACAACACATATTAGCTTTTTAAATGAGAAAAGTTTAGTGTAAAACAAAATTGATATTTTGACTTTCAGGATAACATTGCTGAAGATAAATGTTTTTCTGTTATTGGTAATATGAAAGATGTCTAAAGCAAACCCAATATCAGATCAATTCAAAATTTATTACAGATTTGCTCAATATCTTTATTTAATGCTTTTAGGAATATTTCTGAATACTCATTCTAGTTATGTTCTTACAGTATGACAAATCGAGCCTATATTTACGAAAACTGAAATATGTTTATTGTTAAGCATGGCTCATTTTAGGGTATATTCAATATTTTATATTCAAAAATATTCAGAATAGTAATTGAATTATGCAGTTTTGGTCATGCTTTGGTAAACTAATTTGGTTTAATATGTGCCATTATGAAACCTCAAATTGTTATTTTTATGTGAATATTTTAATTTATCAGAATATATATAAATCTTCAAATTTCCGAACCAACTGATTACCATTATACGAATTATGTTTCATGAATATTTGTACATATAATAAACCAATATGCAAGCTTTTTATATATACGGTTATAACCTTATAAACATACCCTAAGTAAAATATTTTTTATATAAGTTATTCTTGTACAATTTCCCACAGCTATCTTAGAATTGTCATTCACACGGGATGTACGGTTGACTTGAAAGTGTTGATGGTTGTAACCTGAATATCTTGTCTTGAGTTTATACATAGAAACCAGCTGTTTCCTGTTATCACATGTTTGTATCTGTGTGGTCATGTATACACAGTATGGTAGTCATGTTGTCTGTAAAGTAACACCGCCAGTCACATATCATCTTCGAATCATACTTATTATCTGAGTAGCATAGTCGTATTTGGCACAGAGTGCTACCATTTTTAGGTGGGTGATTTCTGCTATTTGAGTGTCGAAAAAATTTTGTATCCCATAATTATTATTCGAAATATTGATTTTAAATTGGTCCATTATGCAATAAAATAATTATATATATGCAGATTTTACATTGTGGAAATTTACATAATCCCGATAAAAAATGCCTATCTGAAGTCTGAAGGTTTCGCGATCTTAATCTGATTATATCATATTTTAATAATGGTCTTCATTTCCTGAAACAGTCAAAAATGGGATAGTTATGTTATTGTAATGATTTCTATCTTTTCTAATAATATACTTTCCTTCTGTAATTTTATAAATTGTCAGTACTTGTAGGAAGAGAATAAAATTGTGAGAAATAGATATGGTAATACGCACAAATTTAGTGAAAACATTGTCGGAATAAAACAATTTTCATAAGTGGTGACCAGGGAAGTAGGTATTTTTGATAGTTTTTTTTTTAATTTTCAGCAAATGGGGTTTTTGTAGGGAAATCATAATTGTTGTAAACTATGAAAATCAGATTTTTAATGTCTGTTGCCTTGCGAAAAAATAAAAGCATTATTACTCCAAAATATCACAGCAATCTGTGGACATAAAATGCCTGGTAAATAGGCCTGGTAGGTTGTAGATAACAGTTATTCCATTGTTTATTGTATATAAATTCCTTCATACACTATGATAAGCTTCTTTTACCTGATTTTATTTTCGGATGTATTCGATATTCATATTCGAGAATAATAATTTCGAATGTAATTTTTATTGTAATGGGTTCACACAGATTATTCGAAATCAAAATATATTTATTTATAGAAATGAAATGCTCATTTTTATTTTCCACAAGCTAAAAATCAATTTTCTTAAGCTTTATCTATTTGCTTTTAAATTCATATTGTTCGTACTCAAGTAGGCTTGAAACTGAAGTAGTCTAATTACTGACATATTTCAATATACTCTCATATACCGTAATAATAAAGGGAATATAGTATGATGATTATTAAAATAAAAATGCATGTTTTGGGTTGTTTCTTCATTTCATTTCATTTTCAAAAAGAAATTGCATCTCATTTTTTATGAAATATAAGTTTTCTTGTGTATTTCTAACTATGAAAAAATAAAAATATATTCGATATAAAAATGCATTCGAATATAGATATGGCAGAAGGTAATTGATATGCCTTACTAATAGCTATCAAATATTCAATAATGCAAACTTCGATTTAGGTCGGGTCAACTTGTTTGGGGATCAGCTGCTGTTAGTGATTTCCAAAAAAGTTTAGGTTTTCGGAAAAAGGTTTTCATAAGGATTTTCTAAGGCCTAATAAGATGGAGCGAGTGTTTATGAGTTAATATGTCTGTTCTAGTTCGATTTGAAAAAAAAACTCTTTTTCTTTTTCAGGACTGGGCATATGATGATGGTGCTCCTCCACCTACAAAAATAATTGAAGACTGGTTGGCCTTACTCAAGATTCATGTGAAACAAAACCCCAACAATTGCATTGCAGTTCACTGCGTAGCTGGATTGGGAAGGTGAGAATATTTTTCTATTTCTACGATTTTTATTGAACGTTGTATAACCCTTAATACATCCATGGCCACTTTTACGTAAGGAACTACAATTTTTGAACGGACCTGAATCCTTCTGGATCAACATTGCCTACCCTATTTATTTCCACAAGGGTTTGGGTTTAGGTAAATAGAGATTTATATAGTAGCATTACTGAATTAGCATAACCCCATGAAAAAAATTAAGCTGAATCACTTAGTGAAATTTTTCGTTTGGAGGAATTTAATGAAGTATTTCATTTGTCATTTCAACCAGTTTTATTTAGTATTTCAACTTTATTATGTCTTTTCATAAAATCAGTTCACCCAATGAGTAATATAGTAGACTAACTTACGTATTTTTTTTTTATAGACTGTCGTGATTTTCAGTTTCGTTTTAGATGAACATGATATTAGCTTTTATTTGACACGTTTATCGGTCCCACAGACAGTTAAATTTATTATTATAATTTATACATTATCACTCATTATATATAATAAGACACTTTAATAACTAACAAATGAATTATGTCTGCTACCTATTTGAAACGCAATATTTCTCAAGTTATATAATATATAAATTTATCACTGAAGCATATCTGTGGTAACCAAAGCTTCTGGAATATGACCTGAATTCCTCCTATTCATCATAATTTACTGATGACATATGTAGACCACACAAGACTTTTTACTATCTGAAGGAATAGGATGACAGTTCTTTTAATTCTCTATTTTTCATCTTATGTTGATGATATATCCCATTGTGATTGGATCAAATCTTATTTATTTGCAGGTGTATAGAATAGGCCTGTATAAGATCTATTTAATTCAGCAATTTCAATAGTCTTGTATGGCAAGTGGGTCAACTAAATCACTAATGCTAAACATTCTTTGAAAATAACTGAATCAGAATTTTGGATTTTTTTGAATATATGTTACCACGTTACAGTGTTTCCAAAAATAAGTATCTTCTTACTCAATGGCAGATTGTGCAAGGCCTTGCAAATGATATGAATAAGGGGGAATTCAATTTCTGGAGTATTTGTATCATTCGAAAATGGGACAAAGTACACTTTTACAGACTACACTAAATGCTTTTATTATTTGGATTTTAAACAAAGCAACCAAATTTATTTTACTCAAGTTCAAATTAAAATGTTTTCTAAATCCCCAGGGCCCAGGCACATAATTCAATAAATTTATTTTTGATCATTTCAAGCAGTTCGTAAACTCACACAACACAGTATTGTCCTTGTTTGATATCGAACACGAACTCTCTCCAGTTCAACTCTAATTATAACATTGATTGTATGGCAATAACAAACTATTATCGAAGAAGTTTAATTACTTCAGGTCAACTTGTTTACAAATGATCAGGGTGTATTGGCTCTAACCTTTATTGAAATGTTTTGAAATTAATAAATTTCGAGTTATTTGTCTATAATTAATAAAGACTGAGATAACTCATGTATAGCTTAAACGAATATTTCTTGTCATAAATTTGAATATTCCAAAAAAGATTTTCACCAATTTATATGAAATTCTTCAGAACATTATATTAGCATCCTGGATAGTTTCTGTGAAATTTGATCCCAAAATATTACTTATTATTAATGCTCTGTCCAATTTAAATAGAAAAAATGTGCCAATCAATATCATAGAAATTTGAATTTCATAAAGTAGTAATGCCAAGTTCCCTTTCGTGTCTCTCAATTGAAATAAACCTCTTGTCAATTCAAAAGCTCCTATTACCCTATAAAATTAGGAATTCAATAACTTTGAGTAGCTAATTTACAGCAAGTGTTTGTGGCTTAATTCGAGTTAACCTTGTTAAAGGATTAGTGTGACACTTTCATGGTGATTAATTTGATGGTCGACTCCTAATTAAGAGCTTGTAGCACACGAGTTTATCCAGCAAAGTTTAGTTTTACTACTGTATTTGTTTACTATATCTTAGTATGGGCATCTTTCTAATAACGAATAATGTAAGCCTCTGCATATATTAATAAGCATTATGTCTAAACTCATTTAAATTTATGCCTTTCCATCTATATAAATTGTAATGGTATGTCAAGTGCTGACAAAGAAGAATGTTAATTTCAATAAAAACTATTTTTTTAATTTAATTTTTTACTTACAATTTAATTTTTATGTACGGTACACTCAGCACTTCCCAGTGCATTTTGCATAATAATTCGCTTAAATTGATTCC
Source organism: Styela clava (assembly GCF_964204865.1). Taxonomy (NCBI): domain Eukaryota; kingdom Metazoa; phylum Chordata; class Ascidiacea; order Stolidobranchia; family Styelidae; genus Styela; species Styela clava. The sequence continues at coordinate 8,220,866 of NC_135258.1, read as the reverse complement.
TGTCGTTCCACAAAATTCTATTACTAGAATTGACTTTCCTGAAACAGGAACGATATAAAATAATATTGACTTATGTCATAGGGAATTTCTCTATCAATAACTTGTTGCTGCTGCTGATCTGTGCCTCAGTTTTGTGCTTCAACTAACTACAGATGTGTTGACTTCTTACAGTTATTTTATTATATTCACAATTTTTTAAAGCAGCTCATTTACAATGTAACTGGGCTATTCCTTTATAAGAATTGGTAAAGTAATAAAAACCTTAATGATAAATTTGATATCTTCTCAGGGCTCCAGTTTTGGTTGCCGTTGCTCTTATGGAAGGAGGAATGAAATATGAAGATGCAGTTGACTTCATAAGACAGTAAGTTTGCTTCAAATTCTTTCAGTATCGTTGATTATGGATGACAGACTTGTTTACCTAAGATTGCTCCCCGCAAATTTTTATTTTTAATTCGGAATTCTATCTGTTACATAACCTACTGTAGCAAAATTAAATATAAAAATTGTAAAATTTATTTAAAAATATTAAATTTTGGATATCCTTGTTGGCGAAATTCTAGTTTGCACCACACATTTCTTGATACCATGTATTTTGTACGAAAATGTTTTTTTAATTGAAACGTTATGTTCATCATATCCCAGTTTTTCTTAACCAAAAAATACCTGTTTATTTCACTACTACATTTCCAGTCCTGTGCATGTATTTTGCAATTTACAACAGCCTGATAGTGTAAGGGATTTGGCCGAACTTAAAAGATTTAGATTTTTAGCAGCCCCAATTTCTCCCTATTGTGTATTCCTAAAAGAATGATATTTACACTCATTCTCTTCTTTTCCAGGAGGCGAAAGGGAGCTATAAATGCAAAGCAACTCCAGTATTTGGAGAAATACAGGCCAAAGTATTGCCTCAAAATAAAAGACAATGGCAAGCAATCTTGTTGCATTCAGTAGAAGCTGCTGAAATAAAACAAACAAACAAAATCTACTCTAATATATTTTCATTTTATCATTGCATTAACTTTTGTTATGAGTGGGTATGGATGATCATTTCAGCACCACACATGAACAAGATAGATCCGATGATAATGAATTTTCAGGAGTAATAAAACTATCAACTTTGGTATCTTCCAGAATTTTGGATCGATTTTTGTGTACTTTGCATTTTTTTTGCATTTATTCAACTATCTTTTTGTTTGCCTGGCCATTGTCACATGATCCAGTTCAAAATTTGATTTTGTGTCAACTTTTAACTTCGTACTTCCATGTTTAGTCTGATTCAAACCATGCGTGCCCAACAATAACAAATTTTGAACTGCTTTATTTATATCGTATTTTTTCGTGTGTGCTTTTGAATTTATTGATTATATCATATTTGTGGCGAACGTTATCATTTTTGTGGACGTGCAAATCTGAGAGCAAAAATATAAAAATTCTCATTTATGGTGGATAAAAGCTAGGTCTGACTTGCGGCTATATGAATAAGTTCACTTATTTTATTAACAGTTGGTTTGATTTCAATTGAATTGCCAATGTATGTTTAGGCTTCTGAAATGTTGTTACATACCTTTCTAGTATTTTGTTCTGGGATTGTTTCGGTTTTATTTTCTATACCTCAACAGCTCAGATTATTCTTGTGCTGCTTTGGTACTTTTTATCTCTCGATATTATTAAAATAGTCCCTTTCTTTTGTGTTCCCTGTTGCTTTACATATCTTGTACCTTCCAACTCGCAGTATTCAAATCTTTTTGCCATTTCACGATCTCCTCTCTCTTGTCAAACTGCATTGTCCACTAGTTTATGATTTTACATGCGTTGCCTTATCGTTATTATTTAATTGTGAATAACGGAAGCTTCAACACAGCTAAGCTTACCTGTTTGTTTTCGATTGAAATGTTGATTAGAAAGACTTAGGTTTGATGTACACTATTTCATGTTTTTGAATCATCAATTGTGTAGAATGCTTCAGTTTTTCACTAATGAGTAATGAATTACTTTTTAATTATTCTACTCCTGTGTTATTGCTTTATTTTAAATATTGCCAGGCATTGTCGCTGGCCTGACTTTTGTTTTGCATTGAAGAATTTGAATACGTAAATTGCCTTTATTATCAATTACTTCCTTGTTGTGAGAAAGATATTGTCATCATGATATCTATTATGATGTCATAGTTTTGATATTGTCTAGTCATAATATAGAAATGGTAAAATGCTAACCTTATCAAAATTCAGTATTGGTAGCGTTTTCATGGTTCTGATCGTTCTAATCTGATAGGTTGTCATAATCAAATTAACAACACTGTATTAGTTTCTGGTCGCACTTCAACATCACACATTCATTGCACTTCAATACTAGGAACAGATTATTAGAGAAATGAATGTTTTTGTTGACATATTAATGCAGATGGTCTTTGTTTTGAATGTTAAGAGTTTTTTTAACTACGTTACCAGTGGCTTTGATTTATGGTATGCATCTGTTTGTGATAATGTTAAATAGTAATACTTGGGTTTTATATTGGCAAAAGTGTTGTTTTCAATTGGACATTATTCAGGACTTGTGTCTTGAATTTACATTGTAGAAATTAAGCACTTCCCAATAAAAAAAATGTATGAGCTTGCAGGCATAAAATGCTTCCCAAAAAGTATTGAGAATGTTAAATTGTGTTTCAATCACTCAAGTTTTATTTCTGATACACCAGGTTAAAAAGCTTGTTATTCCAGACTCCCTGATTTTATTTATAAAATAAATGGCAACATAAAACATAAGATCACAGTATATCCAGGAGTTTTTTTGTTGTTGACATTTTGCATCTGATGATTGTCTTATAATGAGAAATGTTTTGACCAGTGTTTTTCAACCATGGTTCCCTGGCGACCTAGTGTTCTGCCAGTACAGTTATAGCCACAAGTTTCTATTTAAATCTGGGAGTTCATTACATTATAAGGTATAATATAATCATAAAATAAGTGTGCTTCACCAGTATCATATGAAAGTCCTAGAGGTGTTTCCAGTCAAATTGTTGTTCGCATTTTAGTTTCTGATATCAAATATACCTATAATCAATTCCACATGTGTTTCTCTGGAATGTTTTATTTAGGTTCCTCTCCACCAAAGAGATTGAAAACCATTGGCCTGGACTCAATATCACCTTGATTTTGTACGCTGTGCATTTTCCGTCTTCATTTGCTTAGTGGTGCACATCTTTGAGAGAGAGTAAATAATAGCAAATTAATTTACTGATACTGTGGACTGGTAATTCTGATGCTAACTGGTATATATGTTATATTTGATTCACAACTATTTGCTTTTGTTCTAATGAATTCATTGTTGTTATTTTTTTTTTTTGTCATTGTTACAATTAACATTTACTCTTCAGAGGAAAACCTCTTACAGAATATTATGTAATGCATTTCCTGGAATTGTAGTTATGAACATGCATTACTGACATTCTTTAGCGCATCGTAAATAGACTTTTTTGTTCACTCAAAATTTCTTGACAAGCCTTCATACCTTATCGCACCCATAAAATAATCAACTCCTAATAATTTGATAATAAAAAGTTGAATAATAATTTTATGTACTTTAAATGAATTGTTAAGAAGTACGCAGAAAAGTTTGAATGTATCAATAAATCAATGAATTTATAAAATATGAGGGCATTAGTAAAAGAATAACCTACTAACACATTAACATATATAATCCAAGTCAAGAAATACATGTCCAACCGATCACAGATGAAGAGTTATAAACTTCAAAATTCCTATAAGCTATAAAATTCAGTTGACTGCCTACAATTTTATTCTGTAAAACCCCCAATTAATATCGCATTCCCCCTGGAGTTCATGGATCCCAGGTTAAGAACTCCTGCTTCAAGGCTCGATAATTAGATTTGGCAATTTATCTTCAAAAGACGAAAATAGGAATAATACATGCATTTGATGCTCAAGTCAATTGTTCAAAATTCTCAATTTGATAAAGTTTTCCTCAGGCTTAATATGTGTGAAATGAAAATATGACGTGGCTAAATGAATTTTATTATGAATGAGAAGTTTTGTTCCCAACAGCATTTCTTGTAAATTGGATAATATATTTATTATCCATAAATGAAACCTTGCCGGTCAATAAATTTTCATCTCTGAGTCTGTTCTATTAAGCGTATTAAATGAACATGTAGAATTTGTTTTGTTGAATTTACTTCCTGCTACCTTGCACGAATATTATAGCCAAACTCAAATTGATTAATGGATGAATTTTGCTTTGAACACATGATTTACTATGTTTTATTTGATGAATATTTTTTGCGTCTTGAAATAAAAATTTTGATGAAAACTTCCATTGTACATTGTCTCATTTATATCTATGATTTGGATGGTAAAGTTGAATAGATTTCGATATCTGTATTTTTCATTCGAGTACAAGACTGCAAGATTGCAAGACCTCTCAGAACTACATATATAGGTATATAGAAATGAGGCAAAAATTTCTTCCCTTTCTCCCAACCTCCAATAACCAATTAAATTATGATGGAAATCATTTGTAAAGTTGATGTTGGTCATCGGTTAGCGGGCGATCCTAGACCAAACATTATCCTACATGGTGCAGATTAAAAGTTTTGGCGCTTCCGAAGTTGTGCACCAAGATGGCACACAACCTGAACCCTAACCTGGTACAATTACTATGTTCAGGTTGTGCGCCATCTTGGTGCACATACTCCTGGAGGTCCAAAGTTTTTCGTCAATCTTTTCTGAGTTCCTGCAAAATAATTCATCATGAAAAATTGCGATAATACAACTGAACAAAATTTCGACTCCCGAGAGTTTATGACTGGGACTACAACGAAAACTAACTAATTTAGACTTCTTTTTTGAAACAAATTTAATTCAAATTGATTTTGGTTCGAATGAAACTCTTAATTATTCTAGAAAAGTGACTTTTTATAAAAAGTATAAAAGCTGGTCTAGAGATATGTTATAATCTTCATAAATATAGTCGTTTCCAGTATAACAGTACTGAAAACAAATTATTTAGGCTCGAAATTGCACTTGCAAACCTTTTTTCCCATCTCTCCATACTCCTTGCAAAATCAGAGCACAATTCAAGATGTCCGCTCAGTAATAGTACAACTTCCGGTGGATTCATCAAAACAATTTCGACATCCAGACCTTGACAGATTCTTACAAAGATTTTCAATAATTTCTTTGGTTGTGATAGCGGGTGTATTTATTTCTCGTCTTCCCCCTTCTGTCATTACATTATCTCCATTCTATCATTATGATTCATCGCATACAACAATCTGTTTTTCAAAAGCATCGGTAAAGAATTTTAGCCCAGTCTATCACAGCTATTTCTACACTAATATTTTATTACTGCATTTAAATTACAACTCCGAAACTTACTTTCCGAAACACAACTGAAAACTAACGAATAGAGTGCGAAAACGAGGTAATGTTTACGACCACGCCTGAAAATCTGTGAGGAAAGTATGGGAAGCTCTTCCGATAGAATGGAGGGAAATCCTATCAAGAAATAGAAAAAATAGTCCAAAGAGATTACTTATCAACAGGTACAATGGGTCGAAACTACACAAATCCACTAAACAAATTTATTGGCTTTTGCAAAGAAAGAAAAACAGTGCATTTCTGACCAATCAAACCATTAATGAGCCAGGTATATGTGTAATGTGTGAAGATAATATTGAGAAAACTGTATGTCATTTATTTTTAGAGTGTGAGTGGACTATAGATTTTTGGCAATGGTGTTGCATACAAAATAATCAGAATACGGTTTTAGCAAATGATTCGAAATGCAAGACTAAATTAATTACAATAATATGCGGAAAATCAACAATTTGGGAATATTTTTACTGACCGCGTACCACTTTACTGTTTTTTACTATGGCCGCGTACAACCGACCAAGCGCGTGGGGAAAAAGACACAAGAAACATGCTATGTGTGTATTTTAGGGCTGGGAAGTCCAGGGAAAACACTTTAACCGGGTAAAATTAACCGATTAACCGCCGCGTGACGTTTGACGTAATAATTCATAATTTCAGCTTGTTACGTCACAATGCTTATGAAGCGTGTTCTTATCCCGGTATCGCTTATTAAAATTATTCACGAATCGAGATAGTTTCATGATTGCTCTGCTGCAAGAGATAGGCAACGTGGTTCGGGCGTGTGGAAGTATTTTAGAAAACCTGATTCCGTTGTTAAACGTCATTTATGTGGCAAATTATCAGTGTTCGATGTGCAAATTTTACTTCGAGATATATATCATATAAAGAAAAACAACATCAACTGCGCACTTGTCTGACATTGAATATCCAATTTTGCAATGAAATCGTGAACAATACATTTCGAAATCGACCGAAAACTGATTCTGAATTCATCATTGTCAAATTTCCATAATCAGCAATCTTGGTACTTCCATTTTTTCACAATTATTGAGTATTGTACGGTATGAAGATGATTTGTACCTGAGATGTCAGTTAACGGTTAAAATAAATCGTAACCGTTAATCATCTGAAATCGGTTAACCATTCCCAGCCCTAGTGTATTTTATAATGTGGCACTACATCCTTTGTGGCGTAACACGCAAAACGAACAAAAACATGCCCATATCGCTTCATTTAAGGTGGGCAATAGCGGGCGAGGGCGATCTCTAAAGACAAGGACCGATAGCGTACCAGCGCAAAAGAGCGCGAAACAGCGCTGTTTTGCGCTCTTTGCGGTGTTTCGCGCTGTATTCAGTAAGTAGTAAGACCCTACCAGCGACGTTTCCCCGACCATTAACTCCCGAAAAATTACTCTTATACTTTTCTATTGCAAACTTTATGCTTATTGTGAGAATGGTTTGCTGTGTTGACGCATATAAACTGGTTTACGTGTTTGAAACCATAATTTTTATTAAAATTAATCAACCATGTGTCGTTTGCAGGTAGCCTACTGATATAGCTAACTAAGTTTAGCCTTGTCCATCGCAGCATTTGCGAGTTTCAATTTCGATCACTGCAAATAAAGTAAAGCTCCGCGGAAGACATAATGACAATTGAGTTAATTAATTCACTATTATTTTCTTGAAACACAACTGAAAGCTGACATTATTGACTTATTGCTGATTGGTTATAGTTACGGAAATAAACAAGGAAACTGATGCTTAGGGAAACATCCATAAACGCTGTTCAGCGAATACATACAGTAAGGAAGATAAAGCGTTGCCGCCATATTTCACCCAACTGAAAGGTTAATTGTTGCAATAATTCAAATCTGCTCGCGTATTACTTAAAAAGCTCCCACTAGTGGTACGCGTACCACAGGTTGAGAACCACTGTAATAGAGTAATTGATAAAAACAAAATAAATAGAACTGATTACAGAATCAGGAGAGCGAACAAAACCTCAAGTTAGGTTTAACACAAAACATAATTTAGATCAAAAGGTGTTGCCAAAAAAGGTATTAAATTATTTCACACCAGTATCAATAATAATTGCTATTTGCTTATGTTAATGGGTATGTTTTCTTTATTGTGTAATTCTGAATTTCAACTATTTCCACATTAAATGTGTAATTTTGTTGTGTATTGAATTCTCGTATATTTTATTCTAGTGGACGTTAGAGGTTCGTGTTGTACTCTTTCTAGAGCCCAGTGTTGCAATTGCAGATTGATAGACTGTTCTGTTCCGAGGAGCAGATTTTATAAACAGCAGTGTCGCAGTGGATAATTTAGCACATTTTAATTCGGCATATTGACTTAAAAATGTATTTTAAAATACTATGATGTCTAGAGAATCTTTACCGCGGAATCAACATGTCCCATTCTGATCATCGTGCTGAGACTAAGCCTTAGGTACCGACACCATATACCAGGGGTGGCCAAATTTTTTTAGTATAGGAGCCGCATGCAGCAAGTCAGGCCTATGTGAGAGCCGCATAATTTTTGAGATTATTAATATTAGAGCTCATTAAATCATTTTGCATTGTAACTGTTACATTGATAGAAATATGGGAGATGCGTGTAGTTTATGTAGTGCAACGCGAAACCGGCGTATAAGCTGTTGACTGCGACAACATCAGCAATATTTTTTTCACAAAATCACAGAACAACAATATTCCATGATATAACATCTAAGGGTCTAAGAAAACTTCAGTTGATGCATCGGATTTCCTGCCAAATAATATCATAAATTTCTGCTGTGTTTTTAGTAATATATTAATTTCATTTAATCTGTGTTTCATTACAGCTGATTTACAAGGGTAGTCTCGTACGAAGTTTTTGTGATTCGTCACATGGTGCCGTTCAACATTGCTGACTTAGCAGCTTATGGGAGATTAGGCACAACGGTTTATTTTCTTGAATAGTGAATGCGTATTCTTCTTCACATTCCAGCTTGACAGCTCTGTTCTCATCTTCGTATTTTCGCTTTTTACCTGAGGACATATCGCACTGTAACTGAGACACCGCAATCAAGCAGCAGTGCCGCCAACGCAGCAACATACATTTGACCATTAGCGCACGAATGCCACCAGGTATATTCATGTCAAAGAGTAGTGAAGCACAACCAGCGTATAGCAAAATTATATTGTCCCTTTTTCATTTTTTCCACGCCATTTTTACCTTTTATTTTTCTACTCTGTATATGTACGATAGTATACTATACCCTTCATATTATGCCCTGATAACGTTTTTTTGAATAGAAATTCAAAAAGTCGGCAAATTAATTTTCTTAATCATTGATGAAAACTTCTTATGCCGCTTAATGATTTAAAAAAAACTGTTACACCACGGTTTCTATTAGTTAAATTTGAATAGTATTTAATGCTAGTGAGAAGAGCCGCATAAAAACTCTCGCGAGCCGCGGTTTGCCCACCGTTGCCATACACCAGGGGTGGCTAACCTGCTTTCGATCGTGATCGACTAAAATCTTCAAAATAGATCGCGATCGACTGATCGGTAGTAAGGTCCTGCACAAAACGAATGGGCATTGATGGTGCAGATAACTGCACACACCCATACAAAAAATTTCACCGCTGCTAATAAAAAGGCTTTTCGGGCACATTATTATTAAAATTGACAAAAAATTTGTATTTTTTTGTGTTCCATTTAAGTTGTTGATTTAAATATTTAATTGTAGCATTATTATTTTGTTTCATTAATTATTTTAATCATACAATTCAGATAAAGGACGTGCCTAATTTTCATTCGTAAGCGTTGAAAATTCTTCAAGAAACCTTGCCAAGTATTATCCAAACAGCGAAATATAGATATTGAATAAATGTTACATGATTACACTTGTGCATAAACTGCTATGGAACATCCAATCCATTTACCGAGCTTGTTTTCTAGTAAAAAAAATTTGTCACTGTGTTACTTTTGCAATATAATTGAACTAGGCCCACAACAGCACCATTTTTCGGCAGCGAGTGTTCTTTAATCCATATATCTATAGGAAAAGCACATACACGTCTCACATTTTAATTTGAATTTATAAGATATTGCCCGATGTCACATCGTGTTTTTGTTTTTTTTATTGTGTTCTGACTGTTTTTGGGGGACGGGCACGTTCTTGTAAGTATTTAACTTTATTATTAAGTTATGCCCGTCCTCCAGGTCCTCTGTATTTTGTTTGTCCCTTTGTTGTTGTTTTGTGTTTTGTTAGTATCAGAGTGACCAAATAAAATTGATTGATTGATTGATTGATTGATTGACTGCTCAAACTACAGTAGCCTATCGATTTTACAATTTTCTTCGAACACGATTCTTCGCTTGCTTAGTATTGGAACAAATTGGGCATTTTGATGCCACTGCTACCATTGCAATAAAAATTTATCACACTACTCTTGGAGTGAGACAATAACTTTTGCATACTGCGGAATACTTTCGCATACTGCGGAAGTTATTGTAGGATCGTTTGTCAGTCTAGACACGCGATATTCGGCACTGCATTTTCGAGCGGAAAAACTTGCATTTGTCACGTAATAATATGCTTTTCGGACTTGCCCAGACTCAAATACTGTATGTGTATATTGTATTTTGTGCATGTAAAGTACTGTGTTCTTCTTGTTGTAAAAAAACAACTGGTTCGAGGCAATTTTCGATACACTCAACATCAGACGCGATCGACTGCTCGAGACGTGGCGATCGACGTGTTGGCCAGCCCTGTTATATACGAATCATCACATTTTACCGTACGATTAAAACATGGTGCTGTTTGATAATTCACTCACTGCCTTGTTATTACGAGGCAGGGAAATGCATGAACTCCCAACCTCACTAGATGACCAGGATCTTTCGCAGAAAGGTCACAACAATAGAATACTCCCGTCATCGCTAACAATAAAAAAATGGTAGTTATCCGGTTACAATTTTGTTTTCATTAATAGAAGCGCAATCTGCTGTAGACCTACTGCACTCAAAACTCGCAATTACTTAAAACGTGACTGTCCTGTTTTCCCCAAATCTCAAATTTTGCATTAGTGGCGGAGGGTTCCTACAGATATAATAGCCAAACGATGATTTCCAAATTTAAGTTGAAACCTGAGCAATATTATAATCCAAATATCATAAAAGTAATTGTAAATAATTTTCAATATAGTGCTGTTATGTCAAGTTTAGACAACATAAACACAAAAGCTGGAAAAAGAGTTGGCGGAAAGGTAGGACGGAGGGGTATAGGAGATTTATTTATTAAGACCCATTGTTATTTTAAAATCAGTTTATTCATTGTTTCATCAATTATTTTATCGTCTATTACGCTGATTATGGAATTCAAAATAAACTTAATACTACTTATTTAGAATCCGATCGAATCCATCTCGCGGTATAGTATACATACGTGTAATATTTGACTTCGAGAAATTGTCCATGGAGCAATAGACTATGAACATAAAAAGCTGTTACTACATCGTAATATGGCATATAGAACCAAACTGATAAAAAAGAAACTTTGAAAATAACTAGCACGGCAATTCGCTTGGATTCAATCTATGTTATTTTTCGATAATTTATTTATCTATATTCTTATTTTTTTAATAGCTAATTTGTTATATAACATTTTTAAACTACAGGATCAGACGCAAAATTACAGACGCATTTCTATTTAATCAGTTTAAATGTGTGTCTTGAAAAGTACTTCTTTTTTATGATGAAAAATATTTATTGCTCTCATTTGTCGCCTGGAAATAAAGAAAAAATGCTTGATTATTTCGCTTATAAAGCACGTTTGGAAATAGATCGGATGTTAAACAATGCGAATCAGCGGCAGAATACGTATCTCTGAGTTCATCGCATTAAGAATTTCGAGAACAAAATATAGGTTTGCATTTTCACGCATTCGTTTTTAAAGCGTAATTTTTTTTTATTGCGCTACTACTGCTCTTATGTTAATGTAAAATTGATTTTCAAGAGTATCTCCGATAAGTTGAAACATTGTTCCCTATTTAAACTCGTTTTGAAGTTACGAGTTATAGGCTCCAATATAAAAAGAGAAGAGAAGAGAGCTATGCTCAAATATATGGACACGTAGCGCCAACCAGTGGCAATACTTTTGATGACGTCATAGCGAAAAAAAAAGTAATAGCCTTCTGGAGAAAAATTTTATCTTTAACCACTGAAAATATCAAAGCAATTGGTCCAGTATTCGAAGAGAAAAGCGATTTTTTAAAAATGGAGACAGAGTCAAATAACAATAACAACAAAATTTTGAAACGATCGTTATGGCCACTAAACGTGTCCAATTATGTTTTATTCCTTATAGATGAGCTAGAAGGTAAAATATGATATCTATTAAATACGAAGTATCAATCAAGTGACTTACATGAATTGTGAGTGCAATATGAGGAATCTCATGTAAAAAGCCGCCGCATAAAAACGCCCCGCTACCGCCAAAACGTGGCGAAAGCGCAATTACTTTAAACGTGGCGAGACCAATCTGCAGTAGCCTACTTAAAACGAGGCAAAGGTGTTTTTCTCAAATCACACATTTTTGCATTAGTGGCAGCGCATTTCTGCAAAATATCCTACTGCGAAATGTTTCCTACAAACTATATCATTTCGTATAATTTATAACACTTATTAAAAGCTTTTTGTTGGTTTCAAACAAAAAATTAAAACAGAGAATATCTAATACAAAGCGACGCTTGTGGAAAAGAAGCATTGCCATGAAATCCATTTTTGTTGTTGTCCTTGTGACGGCCGCAATGGTCTGTGCCTGCGAAGGATATTCTTGCAGAAGTGGGTATTTCTTGCACAACCTTTTGACGTACTTCTCTACGAACAATAATCACAAGTGGTTTGATAAGATATATAATTTCTTCTATACCACCTTAAAAATCATATTCTCGTGTTGCAACCTTTGACCGTTTGTGTAGATATACAACTGAAATATTTGCAAGGTGAAGCGAGAACTAAAACTAGACTATTTTTGAAAAGTAACGCGACTTCTATTATATCATTTAAGCAAACGTCAATCGCGGATCCTGCCGGTGCTTTATGATTGTAACAGTCGAAACTTTTATATGAGCGATTCACATTCACAAGTAATATCCTTGTCACTGGTATTGGGTGCTACTGCAAGTTAGATATTCGCTCATTGTTCCACGAGCATAAAAAATAATGGAAGTTCTTCCCGTCTCGTATCAATTTTTTTTGGTTGATTTTGACTGTGAACTACCGAGAACTGAATATTTTGACAATTGAGAGTTTTCTTGCGTGGAGATCTACTCAAAAAGTAATATTTTTGAGATAATCGCAAATTACATTATTTTATATTCAGCGAAATGCGGGTCGCCGCCAGCCTGTACCAGAAACTGTCAAGCCACAGCATGGTATTATGATCATGAGATCTGCGGATGCGGAACGATAAAAACCAGCAAGTACGATATAAAACCAGAGAATAAGCTCTTCTTTACGAAAAGCCAATGTCAGAAAGTTTGTGGAGTTTAGGTAATTCTTATTTATTTATTTGCTGCCACGATACATTACATAATAAATCATAGCTTGAGATGAAAATTATATATATATTTAATTATGCGTGATTAGAACTTAGTAATTAATTATACTTGAGATTTCTGTATCAAATGAAAAACTCCAATCTGACTATTAGTAATAATATCGGTTGAAGGTGGTTTCGAATTCCAAATGTCAAATTTGGTAATTTGCAGCTAATATATATATTTGTACTTATTATCTATATTTACTTCCGTGAATAAATAGTTATGTATATCTTTTATTTTAATTAAAGACCTTGTAAATAACTGTGTGCAAACTGAAAATTGTGTAATACGAGGTATATTATTCATCTTCAGAATCAAGTTGGAAGCATCCCATCGCTTGTTACAGTGTTGTGTACTGAATTTTGTTCTATATGTGCAAAATAAACGAAAAATCGTGACTCGAATCTCAATACTGTGAGTTTGTGTCTAATTCAAAGCGGGTGCAAATTAGAAACGATTGCGTGCTAATTTTGATTTGTTGAAAATTCTTCAAGAAACCTTGTCAAGTATTATCCAAGCATCGAAAAATAAATACTGAATGAATGTTACATAACTGCTCAAACTTCAGTAGCCTATTTAATTTACAATTTTCTCCAAACGCGATTCTTCGCTTGCTTATAATTAGAACAAATTGGAAATTTTGATGCCACTGCTACCATTGCGAATAAAATTTATCACACTACTCTTGGAGTGAGACAATAATTTTCGCATACTGCGGAAGTTATTGTAAGATCGTTTGTCAGTCTAGACACGCGATATTCGGCAATGCATTTTTAAACCTTGGCAGCGGAAAAACTTGCATTTGTCAAGTAATAATATGCTTTCGGGCTTGTCCAGCCTCAAAAACCGATGAGTATATTGTATTTTGCGCATGTAAAGTACTGTATTCTTTCTGTTGTAAAACACACAACTGGTTCGAGGCAATTTTTTGTGGTATTTCAATAAAATACACTCAACATCTGACGCGATCGACTGCTCGAGACGTGACGATCGACCGGTCGATCGCGATCGACGTGTTGGCCACCTCTGCCATATACCATGCTCTCGCACCACTCGATTACCCTGAATATGTTCGCAGCTTCGAATCCAATGGTGAAAGAATGCTGGACGCCTCGCTAGTCGCTACCGTAGGTGTTTGACCCGTTGTCGATTTCGGCTTCCTCCACCGTCACATTCCGTGCATCTGAGACATACAACTGGCCTACCTAATTCCATATTTGACAGGGGCTGGTAATCGGACGGGAGGCCGTGGTTCGCCATATAATATTCTCTAGATTAGGGTATTTGAACCTGCGTAGGGTAATCAGGTCTTCAAGGCAGACTTGTACAGTGTATTCTATCGAGAAAGTATCTCCCTGGTAATGAATTTCGTATTAGTTTTCAGCTACTATGTCGGTTTACGCGTTTTAATAATAAAATAGCACGAGATTCCATAAGATTTTGTCTGATGTGGTACTATAGGGAAATGATCGAATTCCCGTGTTATTGAACGCACGTTATGGAGTGTAACCCCTATCTGTACTCCTTCAGAGGTCAATGAGCACACAATGTATTGAATTTCAAATGTTCGTATATTGTAAAGATGCACAATCCAATCCGAATACTGATAAATTGAAAATACATTTAACAGAATAATAATCACAAGCACAATATATCGCTGTCGCGAATTATAAAGTGACCTATTTCAGAGAATGTAACATGCTATTAATATGAATGTGTTAATAACAATATTATCCATAGTTACAATCCACATTCGCTACGGTACCAAAATACAGACAAAAATAAATACCATCTGTGAACCGTGTTGTTGAAATAAAATTCCGTTGACCGGCCCTGACGTGGACAAACAGCGATAGAAAATGATTCCATTTCTCAGCATGAACCAAAGAAGCATTACGACTCCGAGATTTGTGCGATTGTAACAAACAAGAGTTTTGTATTTTTGTTTTTACATTTATCGGTTTTCGTCGCGTTTCGAATTTACATAACATTGTGTTGTAAACTTTATTTCTGAGGTATTTGTTGATCTCGGATTGTCATAAACTCAATATACAATTTCTCCAATTAAAAAGAATGTAATTTTGAACACTGCGTGTAACTTTCAAGATGCGTGAAAAAGATGTGAACCCAGCGGTTTGTTTGTGGAATAAATAAAGAATAAACTTAGCGGTAGTCGTACAAACCTAATATTTATAATTACTGGAAAATATATAGACAGATAAAGCTGTATCAAAGTGCTGTCAATATTCCTCAAGCCTCATTGATGTGTGTAAACTAACGTAAAATAAACTTTCAGTGGGCCTGCTGTTGTAATGCTGTAAGTTGGGATCTGAGTGGTCGCCAAATAGACCGGACTCGATTAGGTTCAGGGCTGGTCATTTTCGATCACCTGATAATTTCACACTCGAATCGAATATTTTTTTTTTATTCAAATCTCTAATACTAGGAATATATTCAAGGGCATGTGACTTTTTATAGTGATGGATCGGTCTTCCGCAGGCACATAAATTACTAAAAACATAAAACCCATCACTGTGTACTGATCGTTCACATCCAATAAGAAACATATTTAATCAATAAATCTTTAAGAAGAAAACGAGCATATGTGACAATTGCATTTTAAAAAATAAAAAAATTTAAATAAAAAAATGAGGAATCCATCTCGGCCTTTGGCGGCCAAATAAAAAACAAAATGGCGACGATTCGAAATTTGTGTCTGAACCGCTTTGAATAATTTGCTATTCGAATCGAACTGCCCAGCTTTAATTAGGTTCATACAGTGATGTCAGTCTGTACTGTTATTGGACACGTAGTGGACATAGCGATCGTTTCAATATTTTGTTGTTGTTGTTCTTGTTTTTTGACACTTTTTAGATACCCAGTGGAAAATCTGAAAAGTCGCTTTCCTCTTTGATTACTGGACCAATTGCTCTGAAAGTTTCAGTGGTTACAGATAACACTTTTCTTCAGAAGGCTATTCTTTTTATTTATTTCAAATATTTCTGTTAGCTCTGTGAGATTCGTGTTTGTTTGCTATGACGTCATCGAACGTTCTGCCGACATCGGACGTCGTTTTGTGTCCGACTGTACTGCTTCGCTTGGTGTTAATATATTTGTAGACTGTGATCTGACGGTACGGTAAACCGTCCTGTACTGCGAACAGACGTTTCCACATATTTGGGCGTAGCTCTCTTGTTATTGTTGTACTATGATACAGAGAAAGTTACGCAAACAATATTATGTATACATCTTAATTGAGTTTGTAATCGTTTCCGTGATATCCTATATTTGCAAATCAATAAATTTATTCAGATTATAAGATAAGTTCCTGAAACAAAACTACTAACTTTTGAATGTTTCGATGAAACAACGGATTCTGTTTGTATTGAAGTTTGAAGAACGATCAAAATGGTCTATTTTTGTTAACATATTTTTCATTATATATATATATATATCACTGTTTCTTTACAAAACGCGAGCTATTTTAGCAACACCAACTATAGATTTCAACTCGATTTGATCTCAATGAGTGATAGATTATTTAACTTCCATTACGAGATTTGAACTTTGCTAAGATAACGCAATCTGGGTTGTGTCACGCCTCAATTTTACTTTCCATTATAGCAGTAAAGATACCGTAACTCTAACATTCAACCATAGCTCCTGTATAAGTAAGTAATCAACAGTAGCATCGGGCATCTGTTTCTAATTTGCACCTGCTTTGAATTAGACAAAAAATAATTCACAGTATTGAGATTCGAGTCACGATTTTGCACATATAGAACAAAATTCAGTACAAAAAACGATGGGATCCAAGAATCTTCCAACTTGATTCTGAAGATGAATAATATATCTGGTATTGCACAATTTTTACGAGGTATTGACGAGATATTTAAAATAAAAGAGATAAGTATTCAATTATGGGAAGTAAGTATAAATAATAAGCAGAAATACATTGGCTGGAAATTCTTGCAAATTATGGAACTTGAAATACTAATAGTCAGATTGAAGTTTGTTTTTTATTGGATCGAAATCTTACAGGAATCTCAAGAATAATTAATTACTAAGTTCTAACCACGCATAATTATATATAATTTTCATCTCAAGATATGATTTATCAGGTAAATGTATCGTGGCAGCAAATAAATAAATGAGAATTACCTAAACTCCACAAACTTTCTGACATTGGCTTTTTGAATAGAAGAGCCCATTCTTTGGTCTTATACTGTACTTGTTGGCTTTTATCTTTCTGCAGGCGCAAGTCTCCCGATCAAAATACCATGCTTTGACATAGCAGTACCTAGTACAGTTTGGCGGCGATTTCCTGCATTTCGCTGAATGAAAAAAAGTTATTGGTGAATATTATCTCAAAAATATTGTTTTCCCAATAGTAAAACTTTTAATTGTCGAATTGTTGACTACCGGTAATTAATTGTTTATCAATTCAATAGTTCCCGGACAAAATCAATCAAGAAAAATTTTGATACCAGATGGAGGCTCCTTCCAGTATTTTTCCGAAATCCACAGAACTTTTGACGAATCTTTTGGAGTAGCAAATATTATGAATGTGAATCGCTCATACAAAAGTTTTGACTGTTGCTATCATAAAGCACTGAGGGAGTCCTTGGTTGACTTATACTCCATGATATAACAGGACCCGCATTATTTTTCAAAAATAGTTTTGATCCAGATTTGCTTCACCTTACAAATATTTCAGTTATATAAATACATCAACACAATCGGCCAGATGTTGTAGAGTAAGAATATGAATTTCAGGATGGTATATATAGAAAAATTCTGGTACTACCGTTGTGTGCGAACCAAGATGGCGGACACCGGAACGTAGTATGTGTACCAGTTTACGGTTAGGCCATATTTGACGGTACGAATACTCCGGGAGTCATTTGGCTAATCCCCAAACTCCAAAATAAGAAAAATTGAAATAAAAATATGGCCTAAACCTAACCTGGTACACATACTACGTTCCAGTGTCCGCCATCTTGGCTCACATACTACCGGAGCGCCTGAATTTTTATATATATCTCAAACCGCTTGAGTTTATTGGTTATACAAATTGTTTCTGAAAAGTTGTAAAAAGAAATACTCACTATACTTGCAAAAATTATATCCCTCGCAGACAAATAACATCACGGCCGACACAAGGACAACTACAAATAAGACTTTCATTACAATGTTTTTTTTCCTCGAACGTAGCTTTGTCCTAGATATTACTTAAGTTTAAAGCAATGAGAAAGTATAAAATGTATCATACTCCCGTAGTATGTGAACCAAGATGGCGGACACCGGAACGTAGTGTGTGTACCAGGTTAGGGTTAGGCCATAATTTTATTTCAATTTGCCTTATTCTAGTTCTATTACGAGTTCGGCGACTGGCCAAGTGACTCTCGTAGTATATGAACTTGCAATTATGGCCTAACCCTAACTTGGTACACATACTACGTTCCGGTGTCCGCCATCTTGGTTCACATACTAGTACCAAAAGTATTATATTTTATACGAAATTATCTAATTTGAAAAAATGATCTCATAATAGAAATAAGTCACTCAATTACCCTCCCTATATTTGATTTAAATATATTATTTCACCCACTAACTGCAAAATATAAAACACATTTCCTTTATATTGGGTCGTATGATTTGAATTCAAATCTATTTAAAAATTGAACCACGTGTCTCGTTATTAGAAACGCTAATTTTACAGTTGCAGAAGAGCTAGTATTGATACGAAAGAGCCAACGTAAGTTTTATACAAGCGCAATAGAAAATAAACAATGGACTTTTAAAACGAGTGCGTAAAAATGCTCCAAAATTCTTTTTCAAACCTCCTTAGAGAAGTATTCTGTCACCGATTCGCATTGTTTAACATCCTAACTTATTACCACGCGCTTTATAAGCGAAACAATCACACATTTTTTCTATATTTCCAGAGAACAAACGAGAGGAATAATTTTTTTTTATTTACTTTTCTAGACACACATTTAATCTGCTTGAAGAGGAATGCGTGT
Organism: Styela clava; assembly: GCF_964204865.1. NCBI lineage: Eukaryota > Metazoa > Chordata > Ascidiacea > Stolidobranchia > Styelidae > Styela > Styela clava. Next base: position 8,201,850 of record NC_135258.1, on the reverse strand, counting down.
ATAATTTTGCGTTTACGTCGGCAGTTTTAAAATTTTACGTAACAAACTAGGTATAACATAGATTAGAATTCAAGCTAATTGTCGTGCTAGATATTTTCGAAAAATTGTCCATAGAGCAATAGACTGTGAATACTCAAAGCTTTTACTAAATCGTAATAATAAACAAGAGAGCTATGCTCAAATATATGGACACGTAGCGCCACCCAGTGGCAATAATTTTGATGACGTCATAGCGAGAAAAAAAAGTAATAGCCTTCTGGAGAAAAATTTTATCTTTAACCACTGAAAATATCAAAGTAATTGGTCCAGTATTCGAAGAGAAAAGCGATTTTTTAAAAATGGAGACGGAGACAAATAACAATAACAATAACAACAAAATTTTGAAACGATCGTTATGGCCACTAAACGTGTCCAAAAATATAGAATCATAATGATAGAAAAGAAATTTTGAAAATATCTAGCACGGCAATTCGCTTGGTGTTGTTAAATCAAAGTTCCGTTGACCGGTCTTGCCGTTAAGTAATATAAATATGCGAGATCATTTCAAATTTACATTGCACAAACGATGTGATTTGGCCCCAGAATCCATCTCTGGCAAGAATGATTCTGATACTGGCCAATAGTAGTGAACTATAACGCAAAAAATACGACCAATATAATTCTTTGCAAAATTGCGCGAGGAGTGGATCGGAGAAGAATCGGATGTGATCGAAGTCTTACAAACAAACACGCAGTGTAGGTTGAACATGAGGAAGCCTACTGAATTAGAGGCCAAAAATTTTTTTTTTAATTCTAGGACAATTAATCTCGAGACCTGAACTAGAAAATTATGTCGAAATCCTCGGTCCTTTGACAAACAGCGACAGAAAATGATTCCAGTTCTCAGCATGAACCGAGGAAGCATCACGACGCTAAGATTTGTACGATTGTATCAAACAAGTGTTTTGATTTTTGTATTTAGATTTATCGGTTTTCGTCGCGTTTCAAAGTTACACAACATTGTGTAGTAAACTTTCTTTTTAAGGTATTTTTTAATCCCAGATTATCATAAACTCAATATACAATTTCTCCAATTAAAATAAATGTAATTTGAACACTGCGTTAAACTTTCAAGATGCGTGAAAAGATAAAATATTTCAACCTTCCAAACAACAAAAATAAAACTAAATTGGATGGATGCGGTGAGGAATACATTCAGCTAATTGAAAATTAACAGCAAATATTCCTAAAGTCCAAACCCAACGGTTTGTTTGTGGAATAAATAAAGAATAAACTTAGCGGTTGGCGTACAAGCATAATATTTATAATTACTGGAATAGATAGACAGATAAAGTTATATTTAAGTGATGAAAATATTCCTTAAATCTTATGAATTTGAAAAATAAATTGTTCTTGGAGCAAATAAGTTTTCAGATTAATACGCACATCGTTTATTTCGTCGTAAATAACACGTAAAAGTCTTGCTACACTAGTATATACAAATCATCACATTATACAGAGTGATTAAACATGGTTCTGGTGAATAAATAACTCACTGCCTTATTATTAGGAGGGGGGTGGGGGATCCATGTAGTCCCAACGTCACTAGATTGCTAGAATCTTTTGTAGAAAGGCCCCGCTAAAAATACTCCCGTCACCGCTCACAATAAAAAAAATACCGGTGGTCAATATTCAGTTACAGTTTTTATTCATTGATGCAATTCAGCTCTCGCTTCTTGCATAAAATGAAAATTGAATAATCTGAAAATTTCAATCTCCATCGCAATCTGTGGCATAAGCGAAATAATCAAGCATTTTTTCTACATTTGCAGAGGATAAATAAGAGCAATACATACTTTTTATGACATACACAGAATATGTTTAAAAAGAGAAGCGTCTGTAATCTAATATTCTTTCAATTTTGCATTTTTTTTTCAGATTAGTTTTAACGTGAATCAGAATTTAAAATAATTGTCGTGTTACATATTTTGAAAGATTTTATTTGTTCGTTCTATCAATATGATTCTATATATTATTAGAACTGCGTAACGGATTTAATATCGCAATCTATTGCCATGAACAAATTCTCAAGGTTTATTACTTTTATGTATAAGTTTATTTCGACTCGACAATCAGCACAATAAACATAAAAATAATTGACAAAACAAAATCAATGAAGCCAATTAAGAAATAAGAATAAGTCTTATTAAATAAGTCTCATACTCCCTCGTCCTACCTTTCCGTATATATTTCCTATATATAGTATATATTTAGCGGAATATTTAGTTGGCCATATTATATATGCATATGACATTGGCGTTATGTGTACATGAGTTGGCTGCATAAGCATATCACTTTACCAACTCCATTCAGATATTTACAAGATTATGTGCTAACAAGGAAGAAAACATATTTGAATAAAAATTCTTTTCAACATTTGGATGAAATTACAACGTTAGTAAATCAACACTCAATATATTTGAGTATTTATAATTAATAGTCATTACAATATGATTATCAAAGATATAGTTAAAAAATAACGAAGTCAGTATTATAATAAGTAAACTAATCGATAGCGGAGTCCCTAGGTTGCTCACACTGGGCCCTGGGGCTCCATACGGAGCACTTTGTGAGAATCTGTGGCTAGAAGCTCTATATATTCGTTGGCAGCCAGTTGAATAAATAGTATCCACCAATGCAACAAAAAATAAATATGGCAGCCAGTGACAACATCAATTCTTTTTCAATGTTGATCATGATTGGATCCGTGGCAAGCCATTCGTCCATAATATTTGCGCCTTTATTCTCGTGTGGAAATGGTACGCTAGGTACAGGGACACCCAAAAATTTGCATAGAGGTTTCCATCCCTGGCGATAATTGTAAACTAGGAGTTTTTCAGGAGGTGCTGTCTGTAAAAATAAAAAAAGGGTTTATGCTGATATAGGACAGCACACTCAGCACGACATTCTCTATACATACTCATATATATACCCTTTATTACTTGATTTTGTAAAGTCGACTAGGAAAAATAGTATCGGCATTTAAAAGTTTTTTTTAATTGTATGGCGTAAAAGATTTTAATTGTAAAAAGCGTCATATACAACACACACACACACCATGAGAACGGTGTTGTCGTAGACTTCCGAGTCTTTTATCTACCGCATGTCACCTTACGATTTGCTAGTGTTTGCATAGTATGCATAATTAAACACATATTAGCAGCCAATGTTACTATTTACCCCGAATGAAACCTTTATCAAACTCAAGTAAACAGTTCTATTTTACCTGCAGTACGTGTGAGTTGTGCTTTCTAAATTTTAATTTTAGAATTTGCTCATTAATGACCATTCGTCTAAATGGCTTCCATAGCATCGAATCTTTAAGACCATATATTTCTTGGCCTAAACAAATATTAAATTCTTAAGGAAAATTATTGCATCCTAAAAAACAAAAAACAATGTAAATCACAGAACTTATCCAAATATTTTAAATTTATATACTCATTCCTATATTTAAAGCTTTTAAGGGTTCATCAAATTTACACTCATAAGCGTTATTTTTCCAGTGTCCTTCTTTTAGGGCAGTAATGACTTTGGTCACTCTTCAAACATAATAGAATGTGCTTTAATTGATCCAATATTACGAATTCTTCAAACAAAACCGTTGCATATATTTTTTTTAATTACTTAAAGTTGTTGTATAAATAGGTAGTCCAATATTAGCAACAACTAAAACACGTTAAACTAAATAATGTAATGTATATATATATGTATTCATCACCAATATAATAATCCAAAAGAATCTTAAATGTCAAACGCCCAGTTGGTGTCAGGAGTGACATTAATTTCAAAGTCCAGCTCGATTCAACCGCTCGCAACTGCGCTACCAAACTCTTAAGCCATGACTCTTCGTCCCTCGTAGTCAAAATAATCTGCAAATGATAAAAGTTAACAAACTTGATGAATTGTACAATTGAGTTAAATTTGCGCCACGAAAAAATGGGGTGACAGTCAAAATATTCCAAACAAATTTTGTTCAAGCATCTTTTATTCCAAGTCTTGTCGATGCATAATCTTATTTGTTATCGGTATCGCGGTTAGTCAGAATGTGTTATGTTCTGTAAGTATATTTTATACTCAATACTATATCGAATGAATAGCATGGCATGTCTGGTTATACCCATATCATATGTCACCACTCTCAATTGAAACCCGTGCAGTCGATCTAGATCAGTGTTTCTCAGCCTTTTTTTATTTTGTGACCCACTTTCGTTGCACAAAAAATTCTGCGGCAATTAAATTTCCCATGCAAAGGAAAAAATACAAAAAAAACAAAAAATTCTCGCAAAAATAGGTGCTTCCACTTTAATAATTAAAACGAGATTTACTACTTAATAGCAAAAATAGCATCCTCATTCATTTGCTCCTACAAACAAAGTTAAATCAATTTATCAAATAATTTTTTAATAGGTTTGGCTGGCTGAGAATCGTTGTTCTAGAATCTAGAATAGATGATTCTGCAACCAGTACTGCTCGAATTTCCAACTGTATCTATAATTCTTTCACTTCATAATTTGGCAAACCTTCATAAAATTCTGTCGTATGACGAATTAGATGTCATGTTACCTTTGCGTCCGGGAAAGCTTTATGAATTTCTTCCCAGAAAAAATTTGGTGGCGCGTCAGACACTGCCTCAACATTTTCGTACATTCTTTTAAAATCCTCAGTGATCCATCCATCTTTAAATATTTTTTCCCAATCTCTGCCTAAAATTGTAGTATTTTCCATGAAATCGTAAACATTGAACCCCAATGTTTTTAAAGCAACAGTCATAGTTTTGGTTCCAGTTTTTGGATAGCCCGCTGATATCACCTTCATATTGCTGCTCGTGTAAGTATTGTTTCATTCTTACTAAGTCATAACCTATATAGTCGTCGCACCAGCAAATACTGAGTTAAACATTAACTAATTTAGGTCAATGCAAAGAAAAAAATGTTAAGTTTAGTATCCTTTCATATTCAAGCATATGCATATACAGCCAAATCATATATACATAGCTGATAGCTGTATATTGAATTAATTCAGTATGTATGATATGTATGTATATTATTTTAATCGGGGGGTTTCAACCTTTTCCCTGTTAATTACCCATGGGGGTCATAAAATTATCAACACGAACCCCCAGTAATCAGACACAAAACAAAGTTGTAATATAATAACTAATAATTTCCAAACTGTGTTTTAAAGCAATGGTTCCCAACCACTGATCCGCGGACCGACATCGGCACCGGAAGCTTTTTTGTCGGTCTGTGAAAATTTTTGTTGTTTTTCAGTCGTGTCAAACAATTTACCGATCCTGAAATAACGACATTGTGTTTGTTTAATACGCAATTTTTTATTCGTCTACATATTGCTGTATGCGGTATTAATGGCCCGACGACCTCTTGGCGCAAGGTAATCACACTTTTTGCTTTTTCGGTTCCGATTCATCGCGAAGCGTCTGTGAAATCTCGCGAGATTCAGAAAGCCAAAGATCGGCACATGTCTTTTCTGCCTTTCCTGCATTCCATTCCTGCATAATATGAGCTTCCAACTAAAAGGTTATGAATATTTCTTTGTTCAAACTAGAAAACAGTCATGGACAGTATAATATTCCAGGTCTTCGCCATTACATCCAGTAAAATTTTTGAGCTTGTTGCAACCCTGCAAGTGGTCACAAGACGCGCAACAAAAGCTTCGTTTCCAGGGGATGCACATCAGGATTGTGAACCTGACTTACATACGACATTCTGACATTTTTGTAAATTCATTTTGTTTGAATAACTGCAGAAGGATTGATATGAGATCAGATAACCAATAAAGCATTTTGATATTTTTTAACATGAACGAGGAGAATAGGTCTTCTTCTGGACAAAGTTTGATCTTCTTATTTCAATTTTGGGCCGGTGCATTAGTTGTTTTTATTCATGTGAAATGCTTTCAAGTGTGCCTTTTTTTATCTGAAAGCATAGTGAGTGCCCGACTTTGCATTACATTTTGCAAAAATATGTTAATATTTTCTATTCCACTCATTTCAATTTTTTGCCGGTCCGCGAGTACATTTTATTTAATTGTACCGGTCCGCCAGAAAGGTTGAGAACCACTGTTTTAAATGATTTTAAACAAAAGTAGTCTTTTCAGTATTCAGGATGTCCCTGTTTATTGCAAATACGTTTCTCAATGCGAAGAGCAAACATCACATTGTTTTTTGAGATTTCCCAGTTTGGGGCAAAACTGTGGATTTTACATTGTCAAGTCACAACTGCGAAAATCCACGCTGAGTTTCAATTGGTACGCATTTTCCTGTGATAGTAAAGGACATTGAAAAAATAGCAACACAAGAAAACTCAACTGCCATTTAAGTACCCCTGGAAATCTTCTCGTGAACTCTTGGAGGTTCGCGAACCCCAGGTTGAGAACCCCTGGGTTGGAGTACCTTAATATGACGATTAAATCTGAGCACTATACTTGACTACAAATCACTTCACTTCAAATTTTAAGACAATTTTACCAAACAATAATCCTAAATACAGAACTGACAACTCTTCCAAACTCTTATATAATAATTTGGAATATTTTAATAAACATAGTGAATAAATGTAGAAAATTGTGCATGTTTCAATCAGGTTGGACAAAAATGTAATTTCAGTAAAATGTGCTTCATCAAATTTGTTTCAATAATATCTACTGGTAAGTTATAACAAATGTTCAATGAAATATATTTCTTACCAACTAGTTATGTATATATGCCGGTGACAAAGAACAGTTTATCTGGGAAAAAGGTACTTTCACTTTGTCGAACTACATTAACACTTAAAAGAAAAATCTTATCTCCCTCTAATGATTTGATTGTTTTTTCAGAACTATTGGAAGAAATATTAAAACGTTATTTAGAAAAAAAGAGTTATCAAACTGTTTCATGCATATAGCCTTTCTTAGGTAATCATGCCAATTACATGAAATAGATGTAAATTGACCGCAAACACATTTCAACAATATTGAAACAAGTCATGTTCTACATTTATAAGAGTTATTTTCAAAAAATAGAATCAAACAACTGGCTGAAAATATATTTGTCAGTGATGACTTTGCAAATTTCAATAAAAAATATGACGGTGATGAAAAACATTTTTCTTTTATTAATTTATTTTACGTTCAGAACAAAAGTTCTCATACAGATTGATTGCATAAAGCAACCTATATAAATGTACATCCATCTATCTGGCTTTAAAAATCTGCTTATCATCTTTCAAAACATTGATTGATGTCAAGGTTGACTTATCTGGTTATGGGTAACCCAACGTACCGCGTACTAACATGTGTGGCCTGCCATTATGTTAAAAATAGTTCAAACTCGCGATAAATGAGGCTTTATGTCTTCATATTGTATATATTTTATTATCAGTGTATACAAATATTCATACCATTGTTTATTGTGAACTTGCGTTATCAAGCGTTTTATTTAGTGTGATGGTGAACCCATTGTACCATCTTGCATTAAAAAATGTGATTTTAAACACATCAAACAGTATTTAGGAAAAATATTCTAAGCAAGTTCATTACAAAGATGCGGTGAAAGCATTTGATTTAACTGAAATTTAATAAATATATATTCGCAAAATTTATATTGAACGTCAATCTAACGTTTGCTTGTGCGTCAATATGCCACGGTGAAATACTTGCGGTTGCCAACCTTGAACTTTTATCTTAATAGATATCTCGGTATCACCTTGCTTTTGAGGCTTTGAGTGGAATTAAAAAAAATTTTTTTTTGTGATAGAAGTAAGACAAAGCGCAAACGATATTTAACTCAAGTAACGAAATGTACTTTTATATAATATGGCAGGTACACAAACGTAATGTGGGAGTAGTATTTACATTTTTTTATTTTTATTAAAAACTCGACGTTTCCATAAAAACTGAGAAGTATTGTATTTCATAAATCTATCGAACATTACAAGATCTATTGATAAATTAGTTACATTTGATTGTATCAGAATTAATTACGATGCTGTTTTTTTGCTACCAATCGGTATAATTTTAATTATAAAAATAGAAATTCCTATATTTGCGGAAAGAATTTTCGTTCAATCTTATAGTTTAGCCCTTGCATATGAAAATTAGAGGAACACAGATTTTTTTGCAACGAAAGTTGTCCACGAAAAAAAGGTTCCGAACCACTGGCCTAGACAATATTATTCTATCAAAAAGCTTTAACATGTAATAGCTGTGCGTCATCTGCGCAGTTTACCTCGCCTTGAATAGGATATGATTCACATATTTATCCCGAAGAAGAGGAAAGTCGATAAGACGGATTAACCCTATGGCGAACCACGGTCTCTCGTCCAGTTACCATTCCATGGTGGCCCACGTTCGTTGCAAAATAAATTCTGTGTCCCATAAACTTTCCTTCGCAATGGCTAAACAACGAAAAAAAAAATTCCTTCCGCAAAAACAGGAATTCCCTTTTTTATAATTTAAATTACCAATCGGTATAGCAAAAAAAAGCCATCATACTTAATTCTAATACAATCAAGCACCCTACGGCGGCGATGAGTCCAGTAATCCTCCCGCACAAAACTATCCCCGCATGGGATTCAAACCTGCAAACCCACGCAGACTAATCAGAGATGTGGTGGCGAGCGCATTCCTAACGTTAAGCACGATGAGCCAGACAGCTGGCCGGGAATATAATTTGGTATTTCAGTAAAGAATGCATCTGGTGACAGTCTGTACCATTTTATTCACGTTTTTTTATTGGTTTGCGCATTTCAAACAGCAAATGACCTTTCGCAGACGCCTTGCTGACGCGTTTCCCAAATATCGTTATTTAAGATTGTTGAACCGGTATTACAGGAAAATCAGCTTAAAATTTGGAGACGATATGACATGATCAACGCACATCTTTCACATTCCAGGGCGCGTTGGAAGAATGTCTTGATTCCGTGAGAGACCCAATGAAATCCACAGCACGAAAATTTTTTCAAAACAGTCGTATAAAAAAATTGACGACTTGATTATAAAGATAAATATCGCTTAACGTGGTGAAATTACAAAACAATAAAAGTAACATCTTTACAGCGGCTTCGGCCCGAAAATTTGGAATCGGTTTGTCTATTATTTGTGAGGGCAGAAGTAACTTGCCGTACCTAATCCACAGTGCGTAATCGGTACTGGAAAACTTCAGATTTTCGAGAAGCAAGATTTCGTAAAATCAAAAAAAGACAGAAACGATCTTAAGATCGTATTATTTGTCATGTTCACGTTGTTATAAAAAAAGCCTTTTCTTTAATGCTATTGTTAAAATTCTTTGTCATATTCTCCTTTGTCATTGGTATCGACCAATTCCTTTGAAATTTTCAGTGGTTGAAGATTGTATTATTTCGCTATTTGGCAATTTTACTTTTTTTTACTCTTAAATTTCCTATAAAAATATTTTATTCAAAAGAAACCAATCCAATAGGAACACGGTTTTTAGGCCTCACAGCGTGACCGCTGTCTTTTTACTTTTTGATTTTACGAAATCTGGCATTGCGAAAGTCTGAAATTTTTCGATACCGGTCACGCACTGTGACAACTGTTCATAATTGAATACTATCTTGTTCAAGCAGTTTTGTGGAAACGATCACATACGGATCAGAAGTATATTATAGACAAGGAGAAATGACCTGCCGTTCAATGAACAATATCTTAGTACTCCCAACATTGAAAACTAGAATTCGGTTGAAAACCGAAGACTTATCGATCGAAGGTTAGGGGATCCCCCAAAACAGTGGTCTTACTCCATAGTGACACCGTGTGTCCCATCACTAATTCAATAATAACTCGCTTATTATACGACATAATCCATCCAAAATCAATAGGCTTCTGATCCGAGCTAAGATGAATGCACATGCAAAATTTGGAGCAGATTGAACCTCGCTTACGTGAGATATCGCGTGCATCATACACACAGACATACAGACCTACAAATCCCTATCAACATACTTACCGATCAAGATCGATAAGTAATAACAGTAAGAGGAACTTAGCAAATGATTCCTAAAAACATTATTTTCATTCTTAACTTTTCATGCGACAAATTGTAGAATTGAAACACTGTTAGTTTGAATATGCGATTCGGTTGACTTCAGATTCGCGACGTCCTCGTGGAGCGTGTATAATTTATAGCAAAATATAATCTTTCGTAAAAGAAGAAGAAAAAATTGCTTTCATAAACTGCCCTGCGGGATTTAATGAAATATGCTTCACGCAATTGTCTATTAAAGACGCCGTAAAGAAGATATTGTTCAATATAGAATCCGGCGACAGCAGCAGCATAATGGCGATCATATAGATCAGTGGTTCTCAAACTTTTTTAGTCCCAGAGCCGCATTTTAAACCTCAAAGTTATCAAGAGCCGCACACAAACAACACAAGGTAAAATGGCAACAAACCTTAAGCGCATATTTGAAATACCAAGTCATCGTAACAACAACACACGTAACAATTAGGGCTGAGCAAAATATTCGAATAGTAAAATATTCGAATGGCATTTTATTATTCGAATATCCGGTACCACGTGACCTGCGCCACTCTGCTTGGACACCGAACTCGCGCGTCTCCGACTCAATCGTGATTTGTGCGAGATTTCCCAACGGCGCTCGCTATCAGAATAAAGAAGGAAAATTTGAAAAGTTATCTTTGCGTTATGGTGTTGTATGCTTATCTCTGCACTTAACGTATCGTTTCAATTCCATATTTTGCAAAAAACGTACCGACCGTTCCGTAAATTTAGAAACGTCAAACCAGATTAGGTATTTAAAATAAATTTCCCAGATTTTGAACTCATCCTGATTGGTGACATATCATTAGCCATTTCTTGCATTACCGAACATAAAGATATTTAAAATTAAATGTTAAAATGACTTTTAGGTGTTTCATTGTGAAAAAGGCGATTTTAGGTCGTTAGAAAACTCTAGTTATTTAAATCGCATGGATTTAAAAATAACCAAAAGTTTTTCCAAAAGCTGGTATGAGTGAGTCACTTGTATGAAAAACACCAATTAAGTTGTAACCAGATAAGAAATGTCATGCCCTACTCCCTTTAAAGCACTTTGTATTATCTCTTCAGTAATCCCTTCCATCCTTGGCCAAGTAATGTTTCGAATGTGTAAACGTTTTACTTAACCATGCATGGCCGTTGAGCCAAGAGTAGAATGTGAAATCAGTCGTGAATTGCGTTGTAACAATGTACACTAACTCGTGTTCACGAATTGTTGCGTCTATTATCATGGAAAATGATTACAATTGTCAAATTTTGAAGCATTTGGGCAGTAAGAATTAAGCCTTAAAACATGACATGATCAAAATCATTGAGTGCTGAATTCGCAAATTCCGTAAAGAAAATTGAGCGTTACTCAGTAAGTATTTCAGCTATAATAACCATCGGGGTGTTGTTTTGTTAAAAAAATAACGTTAAAATTTGAAGAAATTAGTTATAATTAGCGTCTGACCCTCTATTAAGCACAAGGCCTTTATTGCCAATTTTTTTTATCACTATTTTAAATCAACATTCAGGATTCACGCAATCGTAAGTTTGCTAGGATTATCTATAAAATAAATATATATATTTGATTTATACATAATTTCGGAAATGCGACAAAAACTGAAAATCCACGAAAGCAAGCCAATGATTACAGCTATGCCTAAAATCTTTCCAAGCGAAAAGTGTCCGAGTGGCCGCGAAAACGCTTACTGTTGCGTCACTATTGCATCTTGTAGATTAGTCAACGCTACACAAATAAACACGGGGGAATTCATTCAACTAACTAGTAGACTTCCGCATTTTAATTTCAACTCAAGGATTAGTTTTCAATAAAATTTTTTTTTTGAAAGTAATTAATTTTTAAAGCATCCACAAGAGCCACAGGAAAGGTTGTTGAGAGCCGCATGCGGCATGGCTCAAAATATTGAAAAAAGTCACTTTTCCAAAAATGTGACTTAGGCCCCTTCTGTTCTCATCCGGCGATATGAGGGTTGCTTAATTATGAATGCACCTTTCATAAATCGGCAGGATTCTAATATATTGAGTGTTGGTTTCCAAACATTGCAATTTTATCCAAATGGCAGAAAGAACCTTCCTTCCTAATCTCGGCGTGGGACAGTATGGAAATATTCGTTCCTTATGGGTTCAGTAGGACATGCTCCACTGGGCCCTATTCGGAAGTGTTTGATACAATAAGTACTTAGAGGCCTAGAGATGCGTTATGTTTTGTAATATTATGGTATATTTCGGCCCATGGCCCGTTATGGAATATATTCAAGAATCACATTCATATTTTCAGATTCAGATTCGAAAAAGAAAATAATTTAATTTGTTTACGGATTTTTTTGAAAATATATATATTTGAAATATTTTGATTGAACATTGATTCCAAAAATATCAAATCTCCAAATTAGAAGTCTCCTCCAAATTCAAATATTGGGTTCCATATACAGCCAACTCAATATTCTGCTAAATGTATATGGTTTGGCTGTATATGCATATGAGTTGGTTGTATATGCACACGCGTTGGCTGCCTATGGCATCGGCATTTGGTGCATTTATATGAGTTGCCAATATCGGAAATTTTTTGTATCAGTATCGGCTGAAAAGAGACCAATATTCGGATGTATGCGGCTGTTTGATCTGATCCAGAATATTCTGGAGGATAAGTTAGTACACGAATGCTGATGACTGAAATTATTTTTTGCTGTATAGGGTTAACAGGTTAAGCTGCTATTAGGCACTAGCCTATATCTTAACGTTATATGTCGTACAAGTGCAATCGAGTATGTGAAGTTGTGCAAAACGCATTTGGGTTGAAATCAGAGCAATATTGTAATTTTCAACCTTAAAAATAGTTTCATAAAAACATGACTTTCTCACAATACGACGACTTGATTAATATCATTTCGAAATCCGACAAAGCAACCAAAAGAAGACCGGTCCGGCATTGTCTGTCAAATTTATTTGCCACATAAAGATAGTCAGGCCCAATGCTTTTTTTGGCCACTAAGCACGTCTTTTTGTATGAATAACGATTCCTTAGACAGGCCTGCTCTAACGTGAGTTGTTTGAATCTTTTGTACAAAGCCCCCGCCACTAATACAAAAGTTTGATAGTTTGGAAAAACACACCCGCCATTTTTTTAAATAAAAAATTAGTAATTCCAGTTAGGATAAGGGGTGATTTGAAATTTTAAATTTCTATGGCAATCCGCATTCCCAACCCTAACCTTAACTGGACAATTACAAAATTTCTTACATTGTGCGTTGGCGGGGTTGTTTCATTTTGGTGGGCGCTTTGTACAAAAGATCAAGTGGGTATACTTTGGGCTACAGTATTTCTGATGACTTAGTTCGTAATTGCACACGTCACCATTTCTGTAACCCGGTTTGATAATTCATTGCAACCATAAAATTTGCAATACCGTGTATATGAGTTGGGCTACTCAAGTTCACTTAATGTATTTTTTGTCTTTCTCGTTAACAAGATAAGATCTGTTACCTTACAAAACAAACTAAAAATCGACATGACTTTGCGTTCGTGCGATTGCAGTAAACATGCTGTGTTTTTTGTATATTTTTATTGATTTTATCGCTGTATAAAATATACATAACATCGTGAATTGTAAACTCCCGTTTTAGACATTTTTATCGTGATTAATCATAAATTTATTATATATACTTTATAAAATTATTATAAACTCATTATATTTTATGTTATCAAGTTTTCCTCAAAAATGCGGCACGATATCACGGTACCGCAGTGCAATTAGCGCTTCGGGTGCAATCATAAATTGCAATTTTTAATGTTTCGGAGAGTAGAGATTTCAAACTAAAAAATGGTAAATTTGAGAGTCATACCCACGCCCATCCCATTATACAGACAGACTGAAATTATAGTATTTTCACCCGGTGACATAGAATTATGGCATGGAAAAAATACAAAGAATATTAACGTCGACAGATGGAATTCTTGCTCTTTTCGTTTCAATGTTATAAGACAAAAAGACCTTTATAAACATAGCCTTGCCTATAATCTGCCGCTACAATGTTTCTAGCCGCAGCTTAACATGAAACTCGCTCGGATTCATGAATCAATTTCGTCGGCTATTTTTGAGTTTGTGGAACAAATGAAAGTTTTTCATTTCGCTTTTAATAATCTCAATTTATTCTGCTCAGATAACATATCAGTTCAGGTATTCAGTAATTGGCTAATTTCGTCGAGAATTTTCTTCTATTTCTCACCCATTTAAAATAGGACAAAAATAATTCAAAGTATAACATACATGTTACGTTTCATTTTATTTTTTTTAGATATATACTCAAAAAATAATATACAGAATTGAAACATGTAAAGGCATCCGATAAACTTCCAACAGGTGATCCTGAAAAATGAAATGATAATTAGCGATAAGTACAATTTTTTATTTATTACAATTGAAATCTTAAATTTTAAAATATGTCTGATTGATGAACTTAATGAAATGTATTTCTTTTTTGATTTTTCATTTTTTAAACTCTGTACTTCACTGATTTATTTATTTATTGCTTTACTTGCAGTCCGACTTCTCAATTGAAATGTGATTGAATTTACAGATCTCATAGTTGACAGTTATAATCGAATACTGAAATAAACTTGGCTCACAGCTAGACCTATATCAGACACATTCGTTTTTTCTCGGCAGAGAACTCACTACATCAATGGCTCGTGCTAAAAAGTGATGTTCAGATAAGACAATAAATATTAAAAAAATTATTTCCAAGTACCAATCGTACATAATGATACAACTCATTCACAAATTGACGCTTATATCACGTAGTTTGTATTTGTCACGACAAACTAAAATGGTTCTTCACCTGTTAGCCACAAGCCTCGTAACACTTATCTGATTTTTTGAACAAGTTATTGAACGGTATTGAAAAGTATTGGATTTTATTGATCCATATCGGATCGCACCTGCAGTGTTTTCCGTTGAAATACCACGCTTTGATATGGCATCCGAACACGCAAGATGGTCGCTTTATGTAGCAATGTTCTAAATATAGTTTAAACATAAATTATATAAGAACAATAATTCAATTTTATTATAAAAATATTTAACCTAAAGTAGCATTCATCTGAAAGTCGGTTTATATTTATACTTTGAATCAAGTTTTCAAAATTTATTAATAAATCATAAAAGTTGTGCCGTAACTAACTCACCAGGAGGGCATTTTTTTTGACAACCAGGAGAGCACTTTTTTTTTGATATTTTCTCGGAGCACCCTGAAACAAAAAATATGCCACGACAAAGTTTATTTATTCTTGGAACCATTTACACTTCTCGAAGATTAATTTCTGATCGACTGTACTTCCCTAATAATTTACTTTTGTTAATCTGCATTGCTTTCCAATAAGTACTACCAGTGTAGTCTGCTTATGAGCGTATTTGTCATTTAAAAATATTTTTCAGTTGCACATTAACCTAAGCGCGCAGATCTCTTGACAAAAATAAAGCAATCTATTGTAGAAAACACGCTCTCAAAAACATCCCCTCAAAAACATACAAAAGATCCCAAAGAAAAAGTAGTATTTAGTAATGTAAGAGTATTATTTAAAAAGTAAAAGCATCACTCACAGTTGCAATTATTGAATCTCTTTCCTTCGCAAGTACTAAGCATCATTGCCGACACGAGTGCAAGTAGAATTATGATCTTCATGACGAAGATTGTTTATGAGGCGTAGATCTTTGAATGTAGAAATTATTTTAGTGTATTACGGTTACGTTAAATTGATCGTATCAACTAAATTGAACACAAAATAAAAAAATTGCCTGTTATACAACCACAGAAATACGAATGGAGTCGGGTTTTCCAGTTGCGGCTTAAATTACAAATCACAAAACAAATATTCCATACATGAAAATAACTGTACTTATTTTAATGGCTACGTTAATTTTTTTCAAAATATTTTTTATATATATTCGAGCTTCTGTTTTATTTGGCAAGCGAGCACGAAAACCTATATTTTCACATGAACATCGGGTATTTTTAAAATTAAACGCATATAGCTCAATATTTGAAAAAAATGGCTTTTTCATCCGAACATCTACAATATTTCTATTCCAAATTACTTCGCACCCAATTACGAGTTTTATACAAGCAAAAATAAGATTCTGTAGTTAATTTGCCAACCATCTATTTGTGATGGTCGCAAGGATGCCTCTGCTGTCACCAGGTTCTGTATTGAACAATATCTTCGTTTCGGCGTCTTTAATAGGCCATCGCGGGAAGCATATTTCATTTTGTATCCCGCAGGGCAGTTTATGAGAGCCATTTTTTTCTCATTTTAGGAAAAATTATATTCTGCTGCAAACTATACACGCCCAACGAGAACGTCTGGATTAATCAAATCGCATATTCAAACTAGCATTGTTTGAATTCTACAAGTTGTCACATAGAAAGCTAAGAATAAAAATAATGTTTTTATGGAAAATATGTTAATGGGTCATTTTGCTAAATTCTTGTTACTGTTATCTTCAATGTTCGAAGTACTAGGATATTGTTTATTGAACAGCAGGTCCTGTCTCATTGTCTATAATATACTTCGGATTCGTATGTGTCCGTTGCCACAAGAATGCTTAAACAAGTATATATTCAAAGTACTCAAGTTATGAACAAGAGGACAATGCTCAATTATATGGACACGAAAGTCGAAACGAAATATTTTACCTAAAATCATATCATACGCGTGTTTTGAGACTTTATTCAGTGTTGCGGATTTCATTGGGTTTCTCGCCAAATCAAGACATTCTACCAACGCGCCGTGGAATGTGAAAGAGGTTCGCTGATTGCTGCGTTGATCATGTCATATCGTCTGTAATTTCCTGTAATACCGGTTCAACAATCTCAAGTAACGGTACTTGGGAAACGCGTCAGCACGCCTTCTGCGAAAGGTTATACGCTGTATTAAATGCGCAACAAATAAACAAATGTGAATAAAATGGTACAGACTGTCACCAAATACATTTTTCACTGAAATATCAAATTATATTTCAAATTCAAGGCGAGATGAACAGCGCGGATGACGCACAGCTTTTACAGGGGATAGATAGCTGGTTGATAGAATAACATTGTCTAGGCTGGCGGTTATCAACCCTTTTTTTTCGTGGCCCACTTTCGTTGCAAAGTAAATTCTGTGTCTTATTAACTTTCTCATGCAAGAGCTTAACTACAAAAAGAAAAATTCTTTCCGCAAAAATATGAATTTCCATTTTTATAAATAAAATTAAAAAACAGCAGCAAAAAAACAGCATCATAATTAATTTATAATACAATCAAAGTTAACTAATTTATTAATAGGTCTAGGAATGTTTCTCTGATCCAGCAATTAGCAATGATCCACTGGCTGAGAATCGGTGGTGCAGGCCCTATACTCTAGGGATAGTGTTTCAATAGGAAACACCAAATCCATTAAGAATTTAAAGAACTTGCGTCAAAAACTTGTTCGTCATTATGTTGAAAATGTTATAGATTACCAAAATAAATTCTGTTCATAAAAAATGCCCGTTGACAATAAACGATAACCCGAATACTACAAAAATGAAAATGCGTTTGTGATCACATTACTCATAAAGTCATAAGGGATAATTTTAAAATTGTTTTGTCTATGCCACTTTAGTTTTCCCCGTGGAATGGGTTCTATTCATTATTCCCGAACTTCCTTTTATTTCTATGCCTTATTTTTTAATCCTTCTTGGGCCCTTACTTATTATTTTAGTTGATACGATTAATTCAACGTAACAGTAATACACAGAAATTAATTATACATTAAAATAATCTACGCGTCATTAAAATGACAACCAGGAAGATTATTAATCCTCGCTACACTTGTGTCGTCAATGATGCTCGGTAATTGCTAAAGATATGATAATTGAAAATTTTGTGGATACTTATCAGTTTTTATTAAAACGTCGAGTTTTTAATAAACATGAAAATTTCTAAATACCACACCTACTTTACGCTAGTGTACCTGTCACGTTATTTAACCGTACATATAGTTACGTGTGATAATATCGTTTGCACTTGGCCGTACTCCTATCACAAAAAATATTTTTTAATAATTCCACTCAAAGTTTCAAGACAATGTGATATTGTGACATCTATAAAGATATTTATGAAATTGAAAGTTCAAGCTTTTAGACGACCGCGAGTATAGAACCGTGGTATAATGACGTGCAAACAAACGTTAGATTGACAATCAATGTAAATATTTTATATTTATTAAATTTCAATAACCTTTTATGCTTATCTTGTCGCATCTTTGAAATGAACTTGCTTAAAATTTTTAATCCGTTTCTCATCTTGAATATTGTTTAATGTGTTGAAACCACATTTATTAAATCCAATAAGGTATAATAGGTTCACCATCACAATAGATAAGACGATTGATAACGAGAGTTTTTTATTATACAATATATGAATATTTTCATACACTGATTTGAAGTTTGAATTATTTTTAACAAAATAAACCGCCTCAACTACCATGTGACGCAATACGTTGGGTTACCTATATCTAGATAGTCATAATTTTCTACATTTACTCACTCCATTTGTTGAAAAATTTTCATATTATTATATGACATTTTAAAGAAGTTATTATTTCTGTATTTAAGATTATTGTTTGCTAAATGGCCTCAAAATATGAATCTTGTAAAAATAACGTCACCACACACAAAAAAAAAAAATAAATCACCTAACAGTAATTTTTGAATGAATAAAAGTAATAGCCTTCTAGCGACAAGAACAATGTTTAACTATTGATAATTTCAAAGCAATTAATCTAGTAATTAAAGAAAAACCGATTTTTTTCATAACAAAAAAAGAATCATAACAGCAACCTAATACCAAAACGACCCTATATGTCCACTTCGTGTGCAATAATGATTCTGTAATCAAAAATTTGTAATTTTTATACGACTGTTTCGTGCGGATGTGCATTCTCGAGGTTTCGTGAAGAATAGTACTCGAAATTAATTAATCGTCAGATCAATTCTCATCCTGCTACTAAGATAATTATTTAGAAGAAACTCTTGTTCAAAATCCGCAGACACTCTGTATAACAAACCTTGCGGTCTGCTCAACGACTGCGAGAGAATCCGCAAACTTAGTCGTGTCTGTTCGGTCAGAAAGCATATTTGCTGCTTTAGCAACAATTGGGCGGTTTGAGCCAGAGTGGGGGTTAAGCTTTGACAGTAAACATCTATGCAACTAAGCAGCGCCGCCTATTTCTATCTCTAGAGCACATCAAACTTTGCGATCTGCTTGCCCAACGCTATCGGGTGGATAATGGTCTCTGTGACAAAACAAATTCTGTTAAAAAACATCCTTATAGTATGAATATCGCAAGAATGGATTAGCTATTGAAGACAGATACTCAATTAAGAGAGTTCTAGAACGCAAACTAGATACCGCTCACCACGTGCACTTCACCGCCCACCCCAAAAACACCGAATGTACAGTGTAACATCAACTCTCCAGAAAGTCGATATTGGAGCTGTTAGCATATATATAGATTGCGTTTAAAAGAAAATAAGACTTGTAACCTATCGTACATACTTTTAGTTTGTCTGGGACAAACTAGTTTGAGAAGTTATCAAATTTATAAATATATCTATATATATGATTTTTACTATTTTACGACTCAGACATATTCATCAACGTGGAAAATACTTCCAAAGCTTGTTCTGCAATATAACATGACATATAACACGAACATCACAATGCTACTATTCAATATATGCCATAGTTTTATTCACATAGAAAATATGATTTCCACCATTTTCGGTCCAAAAAAATGAAACAACTCGACAATTTATAACCAGACCTGTCCCTAATATAACAAGCTATGAATAACAATATATATAATGCTCATATTCAGCCTATATGACACAGATATTTTTGCATAAATATGCAATTCTTTGTGTGATGAAAAGAACAGAGCATCATCAATTAAAAAATAAAAGTAAAGGCAAAGATACAATATGGTCAGCATGTTGAGCGTTGAAAATCCAGAAACTGGAGGTTGAAACTGACAATGTATAGGTTTCTAAAAAAAATTCGGCACTCCCGAAGTATGTGAACCAAGATGGCGCAACACCGGAACGTAGTATGTGTACCAGGTTAGGGTTAGGCCATAATTTTTTTTTTTTTTTTCCTATTTTAGTTCTATTAGGAGATCGGGGACTAGACAAGTGACCCCGTAGTATTTGTATCTAAAAGTTGTGACATAACCCTAACCTGGTACACATACTACGTTCCGATGTCCGCCATCTTGCTTCACATACTTCGGGAGTACCAAATATTCTTCTCAACTAATGAACCAATCGATTTCAAAATTTAAAAAAGAAAGGAGTTAGCCGGATAGTAATTTTATTTAATTTTTTTAGAAGTTCTCCGTCTCTTACGCCCGATATTTTATCTCAAATTTTGTGGTTTTTACAGTTCGTGGACACATCTTCAAATGACATTTGACAAAAGACTTGGGCATCATTATTTCAGAATTTGGCTGACATTGGTATGGTCGTGTTAGTCAGTTATCCTTTGTGTTCGAAGTTTACTATTATGTTTATTTATTGATTTGTCATGATCTGTCGTAATTTTATCTTATATATACTATAATATTCCAGTGTTCACATAGCATCTTCAACTATCTGTTCCGGTTCATCTTTTTCTACGTTTTCATTGTCTCTCGTTTCCACGACTTTGAACACTGAAGTAAAAAATACGTTCCGTTAATAAATTTTAATGCATTGTATTTAATTGTATATCTTCAGGCTTATCCATGAAAAATATTTTTATGTCCCGTCCTACCTCATACCAATTTAAGTCTCGTAACCTCCCATGAAACGTTTTCCATGGAATCCCGTTCACATGGACAACAAGCCGGTGTCCCACCACGAAATAAATAATAGATATATAATATACAAGTATATAAATAGGTTAATAAAAACATTTGAAAGGTAAAAAAGAATAAAGACTATGGTTAGCTAGAAAATTCAAATTTGGGCGCTCCCGTAGTATGTGAACCAAGATGGTGTGCACCTAAACATAGTATGTGTACCATGTTACGGTTAAGCGATAATTTCATTCCAATTTCTCTTATTTTAGTTCTATTACGAGTTCGGGTACTAGCCAAGTGACTCCCGTAGTATTTAGACCTGAAATTATGGCCCAATCCTAACCTGGTACTCATACTACGTTCCGGTGTCCGCCATCTTGGTTCAGATTCTTCCGGAGCAACCAAATTTGTGCTGTCTCATCCAATCGCATGGACAAGCCGCTAAATCGAAACTAGTCTAACTTTTATCTTTGCATAAAATATATTACGAGCAAGGTGCATGCTTAATAACGTCCCTCATTAAATAATTCTACCTTTCCAATACATCCATCCAATAAATCTCTGCAAATTGTGCCAAATTATTTCTGGTGAAAACGCGTAGATAATCGGGTTAAATGCACTGTTTATTGGAATCAAGATGAGTGCTACAGGAAGATAGGCGTCGTTTGGAATGTCAATGCCCACTATAAAACAGGAATTATATTATTTACAATTAAAATTTAATTTATGCATAACTTATTATATAACACAAGCACTATACAGATACGAAAATAAGGCATGAAATGACATGTAATTTTTTTAGTAAATTATTGGACACGAACTGGACCTATGGATCGTTTCAGGACACAAAATGTTGTTATTATGTCGTTGTTGATCGTCTTGTTAGTATTTTTTTTAAATCGCTTTCCTTTTATCTATTGGACAAATTGCTTAAGCTTGTATTTTTCGCTGGAAAGCTATTACTTTTCGTGGGATCTATGTGATTTGTTTGTTTAATTCGAAAATTTGTATGATGACCTCTTGAAAAATGAACAAACTATTTGTAGCGGATTTTAGAACTCTCACGTGAGAAAGTCTGAAGTTTTTTAACCGTACCGGTACTGCTTCGCTTTTATTTTCGTATCCATATATTTGAACATCGATCTCTTGTTAAATTATGGGGACCATTAGGGCCAAGGGCCCAATATTAAGTGAATTGCATAATGTCCACTCATGCAAGCATTCGAACTTTCATAAACGACATGTCATGCAATGAGTAAATGACATTTTTATATTATGCAGATTGATCCAGTATTATTTATTGGACACATTAGATCGTTTTGTTATTATGTTGTTGTTGTTGTGCAAAATCGCTTTTCTCTTCTACTATTGGACCAATTGCTTTGAAACGTTCACTGGTTAAAGCTTAATGTTGTCGCTATAAGGCTATTTCTTTTATTTATTTCAAAAATATCTGTGGGCACTTCGAAGTTTTGTGAACCTCTTCCATTATTACTGACTTGCTAATTAGATATAGCATCACAAACCTGCTACTTGTAAAAATCCCATTATGCAAACTGGCATCCAACAACAAAAATCCGTTCCAACAATGAAACTTATCTTCTTCTGCATGGATTTAGCTCTTTTTGAACGATTCTCTTCATCAACAGCCATGGTCTGTTTATTACTTTTTCTGTGATGTAATTTTGGAATGTTTTATTTTTTTCAATTGTGAATGAATTTAAATTTACGTGAATAAATCAGAATCATAATAATTAAATTGAATGAACTTTTTCATCCTATAACGATAATTTTTTAATATTCTAAATACGTGTATCATATTCAACAGTCAGAGTTTATACCTGTATATCAAGATGTAGGCAGGAACAATGAGAAAAAAACTGCAGAAGTTTAGCAGCAGAAAAAGAAGAGAATATCCCCAGGAACTGTCTGCAAAACGATCCGGAAAAAATTTTGGCAGACAAACGCTGTGGGTCGAGTAATATCCAAACTTTTCAATAATAGTGAAGTTTCTATCTAATTTTGAAGTCAGTAATTCAAGCGTTTTCCATGATTTGATGTCACTGTAGTAAAATGAATTTTTAAAGAATCACTAGACAATTTCTTCCTCTAAAATTGACACGTTACGCAGATTTTTGGTGATAGCATATGGTTTCCATCCATTCTATTTAACGCATTACTATTATAATATTTTGAACTGTTATGAAGCTGCAACGGGTATATATATGTTTTTTTGATCATTCTCTATAAAATTGTCACATCAGCAGTGGTTTATCCTTTTTTCAACACCTGGTAAATTTAAATTAAATTTTCTTCTATAAAATTAACATGTTATCCAGATTTTTGATGATAGCATATAGCTTTTTATATTGATGACGAGAAAGATCGACGGTACTCAGAACTTTCAGTGCAAAATGAGTTTTATTGAGTATATTCAAATACACTAAGAATTATTGATTAGTTTCAGCATTCACGATTTACTAAAAACCAAAATAAATGCCTAAAAATAAAATTTGTCTAAAGGTTCGTAAAAATTAATAAAATTAAATCAAATATTTTTGTTAATGGTCCGTCAGCTGTGAAACTATGAAAAATAGAAAACGTGAAAGAATCCGTTCTATAGTCATTTGTTTTAGACTTAAACAAATGTAGCTAGTAGGTAACTTGTTTTGCATCTGACGACTAGGGTTTCAAAGGTTATGTATTAGATTCATGGGCGCTCCCGTAGTACGTGAACGAAGATGGCGGACACTTGAATATAGTATGTGAACCAGGTTAGGGTTAAGCCATTTTTTTATTTCAATTTTCCTTATTTTAGTTATATTACGTGTTCGGGGATTAGCCAGGTGACTCTCGTAGTATTTGTACCTGAAGTTATGGTATAACTCTAACCTGGTAGACATACTACGTTCCGGTGGCCACCATCTAGGTTCACATACTACGGGAGTACCGATTTATGTAAAGCCGCTCATGTTAATGTAGTTCACGTAGTGATGTTATAAAAGTAAACCTGTTTTTAAAATATGGAAATCCCACTACCGAGTGAAATAATATCCATACCATGTTTTGTTGTTTAGATGTGTAATAACTAATTTTTGAAAAAAGATATGTTATTTGGATAAAGTGAACCAAAATAAATGATGAAGAAATAGCAGTGAGATAAGTTGGAAATATATCCTTAACCAATCTTACAGTGTGTCATTTCCATCATCGACCATTGCTGTCAATAACCATTTATTTAAAGTTTCGACATCTCCTCTCCTCACGGTCGCAAAGAGGGGGTTTGTATCGAACCTAAAAAAAAAGAATTTCATTACTTTCATTTCTTTGTTTGACTTTTCCATTTTATTTTCACGTGCCAGCTTTGCAGAAATTTGTAGTCGAAAGTCGTTTAGGAAGTCTGCACAAGCCTCCCTTGACTGTGAATTCAAAGTCAATTATTGGGTACTCTCGTAGAGTGTGTACTAGTTTAGGAGGTTAGGGTTAGGTCGTAATTTTATTCCGATTTTCCTTATTTTCGTTCTATTACGAGTTCTGGATTTTCTGTGTTAGCCAAGTGAATATACCCCCTGCCCATAGGTTTCAGTCCCTTTATACAACTTGATGTAGAGTAGGCGAACAAAATTAGTTCCCCCATATTGGTTCACATACTTCTGTAACGCAAATTTTTGTGCTGCTTTCGGAATCATTAGAGTCGTAGAGTCATTTCTGAATTCAAATATAAACTAACAAACTCACGTCACACTCTCAATGAAGTAATCTTCAAAGTATGGAACAAGTGGAATGCAGGCAAGAGTTATGGCAGCTGTCCATGAAAATAAAATAAGTGATAAAATCATCTTCACAGAAATATCGTAAAATGTTCTGAAAAAAAGGTAAAGTTTGTTGCGATTTGATCAAATATGTTTGTTTCGCAGTTTGCAGAAAGTAAAAGCGTACTTCACAATGGATACAACTCGGAATCCCGTGAGAATTGTCAGTGTGAAGACGGAAGCTTGAGATCCAATCACCAAAATTGCTCCGAGAAGCGAACAAGTTGAACCACTTCTCCATTCTTGATCTTCAAGGCAATAGCGACCACTCATTTGAAAATTTTGAACAAAAATAGCGGTTGTGTAAATCTATGGAATGTGAAAAACATAATAATATATATATTTCTTATTTTCGTTATTGTTTGTTTACTATTTATTACTTTTTTTTCATTTATCGTAAACTTAACACTGATGACATTATAACTCAAATTTTAGTGTCATCGGCACCGCGATCTAAAAGGCGAGGTTTTATTAAAAATGCTATCACTGATATCGGAAGATGGCATTACGAAATCTCTACAACAATCATCTATCTACAAGACTACCGCTACTGCGAAAGATTTGAAACCGGCAATGTTTCGTGTCCATATATTTGAACATTGTTCTCTCGTTCCAAATTGCTACATAGTTGTAATCTTGCGAGATTCGACGGAGCGCTTTCGCGATGAATCAAGACCGAAAAAAAGCGAAAAGTGTGATTACTCGTCGCCAAGATGTCGCCGGGAGATTAATACCACACTTAGCAATATGATAGGCGGAATATGACATCAAATAGCAATATGACGGCGGAATAGAAATTGCATAATAAACAAACGCAACTTCAACTTCGGCAGAACGATTGAGACGGAGAAAAACAACAAAACAAAGAAGTTTCTCGCGGACTTTAAAGTTTTTTTTCAATTTAATCTACGAGTCTTACGAAGTTCAATATTTCATCTTTAATTTTGCAATACCTTGTTCAATTTACATCAATCATAAGCGAATTACTCACCCCAACGAGTAGATCTGACAAAGAAAGGTTTAAAATAAGTATTCGATTGATCCTTGTGTTTCCACTGAGATTTGCCTTTTTTTTGCGATTGTTCCAGTTAAATATGGTACGCAAGGATTTGAACATGACAAAGCTATTTCCAAATATAGCTGCAACGCCTGAAAATCAAATGCTATAATAAAAGATTTTCCCATTTTTATATGAGTGAACTGAATGCATAAAAAACTTACTTATTAGACCGGCTGCTACTACAAAAGCATTTTCTTTTATCATGTTGAATTCACTAGCGAACACACTGTCGGTACATTCACTACGACATGCTATTTCGTCCACCCCTCCGTAGCAATCATCAAACCCATCACAAGTCTAAAATAGTACACACTCATTAAAATATAAGGAGTTTTCATAATGAAATAGTCTTCATCGATATCGCTAATTCTCCATCTATACGAAATAAATAATGGTGTTTCGTCATATTCTTTGGGTTCTTGTTAATCTGCTGTTCTTTTTATGAATATGTAATTTTAGTTAATCGAAAAAAACTGTTTCTGCGCTTTACATTCTGCTTGAATTCAAAAATGTATCAAAAAAGTATCGCGTCCCCTCATCAAATGCAATGAGTCAATCAATGTTTTCCGTTTGTTAGTTTTTTTTTTCATTATGCTTGTTTATTGATTTACATTGATTGTTGAACGATGAAAATAAATATTTAAATCTAGTGTTATTCAAGCAGTGATGGATTAACCGTTTTGAATTAACACATAGCAAATATGTCAATGTTCCCTCATGTAGAAGTATCGGGAGACAGAGCAGCAAAAATCGAATAAAGTCAATTCATGGGTCAAAATTGAGAAAAAGATATATTTTACAAGTTAGGTTTCATTGCTTGCTTACTTTGATGGTACCATATATATCTGTTTACCTGTGAAATATCAATAAATTTCAAGTCGCTGTTCTCATTTTTGCAGTAGAAATGGGTTTTTGCGCTACAGTTGACTTCATCGCTCATATCATCACAGTCCTTATCAGAATATGAAAATATATGAAGTTTGTTTTGAATTGTATTTTTTTGTTAGTATTTTTTACCAAGGGTTAGAGTATCAAATACTATTGTGCACTTAGTTACAGCGTTGAGAAAGTTGGATCATATATACTAGTTACCTTTTCACAAGACTAGAAACACGGGTTTCTGTACAAAATAACATGAACTCATGACTTATTTTTATGGGAATACAATTAAAAACTAACAAGTATCACGAAAAACCATTAAAACTAGGATATGCTAGCGGCCATGGTTGAAAAATTTGTCTAAACGAAAGGCGTGTCCGAGCGGCTGTAAAATTCTCAATTGTTACATCATGACTTATCGCTGATTAGAGGACTACAGTGCCATCTCCTCTCCATTTATGTGCGCATGGTTCTCTTTTTTATATTGACAACAATTTCACTACATAAACGTCACTCTCTTTTGAGCTGTAATTTTCACCTGAACACGATCGCATCTTTTGTTTTCCGGAATGTTGATCGGTGATTTTCCAACACAGTAGAATCTTTCAAATCAGAATTTTATTAGATTACGATTTTAAGAACATTCTGCAGGTCGACTATTTCACGAGTGGTGCATCAATATAAGAGGATTCGAACATATATCCAAATATTTAATTTAACAGTGTCCGAAATGAAAGTTGTGCTGAAAAATCTTTGATTCCGGAAAACCGTTCTACTGGTTCAAATGTATTTCTGATAGTAATTTTATGAGCATTTGTTTGGATTCAACATGACTATGTAAACTCTGCGCACAGTGCAAATATTTTGTTTTAATTATGACATTGTCTGGAGCAAACGGTCACGAAAATGAATTCACTATTTGAATAAAAGTTAGAAAATAGTCAATTTTTGTGTTTTCACAACAAACTTTTTTGTGCAGTTAACTTCATCTGGAGGTTCGATACAATCTTCCTTTCCATCACAAAGAAAGATGTTAAACCATGTATTTACAGTAGGAGCAAATATCAGGCAATCATAGTAATGTTCTCTGTAACAGTATAAATGCATCGTGATCGCGATATAGGCTATAGTAACATCTGAACATTCAGATAAGTGATTTGACTCAGCATATAACCAACATCCATAAAATGTATAGTTCAGTGTCGATTAATTGCCACTGCGTGACGAAATAGCTCATGGAATTCAAGGTGCATTTCGATGAGCCATTTTATCATGTCGAGACCAAGAGTAACTAACTATTCTATGGGTGCACTTAAGATAAAAATTACAAGCAAGCACGTCTGCTTTTTCCAAAGTTAGTCTGTAAGCATCTACATTAGTGACTAGATCTATGTTTTATGATATTTATGGCAGACATTGAACACAAAATGTACATAATAACCTTATGAAAAATCTTTTTAGGGTGAAAATAACTTACTCGCGGAAGTCCAATAAATATTTACAGAACAATGGTGGTTCTTCACACCCTGTACATTCTTCTATCAAAGGATTCTCACATTCTATAACGCCATCACATCTTGTAGCCCAATTCCCCCGACCTTAATTTACGTAAAACAAAGATGTTAATTGAAGAAAATCGAAAAGGAAAATTTTATTGAAAATCCCTAAAACTGTCCGCTCCGAAATAAACCAGATACTTTGTAATTGTTTATTGTTTTAATTTAACAAGTCATGCTTAAAAACGATATATATGTTGTCACTTGACTACGACAAATTTATTGGGCACAGTGTGGACATATGGATCGTTTTTTTATAATGTTGTTAAAATTCTTTTTATATTTTTTATGAAAAAAAAACCTTTTTCTCATTGGTTACTGGACAAATTTCTCTGAAATGATCAGTAGTTGAAGATTGTATTTTTCGCTAGAAGGCTAATACTTTTATTTATTTCAGAAATTTATCTTGAGGAATTTTTTTTTGTGTGTCCAATGACGTCATCCAGAAATTACCTTGTGACTTGGTGGCTGGGCGCGAAGTCATGTAGACTGCTTTACCGGAAGTCTACTACGACAGATTGAATACCCGTACTACTTTGTTTTGGTCTTCGTGTCCATATATTAGTTTATCGCTCTTTCGTTATTTTTATGTAATTCGAAAGTAGTCAACTCTTTAACTTACCTTCGGTAAAAGGACATTTATAACCGCAGAAATCATCTTCCGTTAGCCCCTCTGGATTATCTATAGAAGTTAAAGCAAAATCGGTATCTGTTAATATTGAATTCGCTCATATATATATATATAAACCATTAATGAATACGACATTTTGATTTCTTGATTATATTCGTGGTCTGGCAGTACTATTATTTTAATTGTGTTTTCAAAGAATTACAGATTCTCACGCGAAGGAATCCCTCAAATTTTCAATTCAGTTACATCTTTTATGTAAATATATATCGAGTCTATTCCAATAATGGGGGCTCCCGAAGTATGCGAACCAAGATGGCGGACATCGGAATGTAATATGTGTACTAGGTTAGGATTAGGCCATAATTTTAGGTATAAATACTACGGGAGGCTCTTGGCTAGTCTTCGAACTGATAATAGGACTAAAATAAGGAAAATTGGAAAAAAATTATCGCCTAACCCTAACCTGTTAAGTGTTAACCATGTTACGTTCCGATGTCCGCCATCTTGGTTCGCATACTTCGGGAGCACCCAATAATGTTCAAAATATTAGCATTAACATATTTATGTTAAATTTACTAATCGCATGTCTTTCTAAAACTTCAAACCTCAGTAAATCCACCAATCAATTTAATTACTTCTCATGGTACTTTTATTACTAAATAAATAATGATTCTGGACCTTAACTATATTAAACTGTGAATATTTTTTTCATCACAATATTTACTATTCGACTATTAAAATAGTTTGTTAGTTTTTCACTTTAATTAATGTCACGTCAAATTGAATTTTTTTGTTTTATTAACGAAGAACAGATTATAACTGTAACAAGACCTGGACAAGTATTTCGTATTGAACAATGCTCTTCGTCGCTTGAATCGTTGCAGTCAATCCTATAAAGGAATATTAATTTATTCATATTTATTGTCGGTGGTGTGGTACATCGTGCCGGACACTAGAAATACGCTTGCCATCGCAAATACCTTTGCGGGTTCGTATTCCATGGGGGATAATTATGTGCGAGGGAATTGCTGGGGTCCTCACCGTCATAGGGTGGTTAAAGTAAGCGCTCGTCGGTTAGGACTTGTCCCACCAACAAATTCATGCAACTAAGCAAATAACTGACTAACTAATTTGACACCCAGACATGGATTGGTAACCGGACGAGAGACCGGAGTATTTCGTCTAATAGGTTTTCTTTTCCCCGAGGTAAATGTGTAAATCCTATCCTAAATGTATTTTCAAGTATATGTTTGAACTCACTTTCCGTCGCATAATTTTGGAACAATTCTTAAACCATATGTAGAATTAGTGCAGGTTGGAGTTGGTGTTGTCACATTGCCCAAACCTAAAACAAATGAATATAATTAACAACAAGTCCGTATGAAGTTCCCTGAACATTACTCCATCAATATAAAAAGCAATCTGGGATATATTAGTAAAAGTTTACGAGAATGTCTAATAAATTAACGACTTTCATTACTATATATCTTTAATAAGCCTTCCTCCGACTATAATGTACTTCAATTTGAAACAGTTACTGATTCCCAATTTTGAGTTCGAAAATAGACACAGTAAAAAAACATAATGGTATTACAACATCTCACAAAACTCGTGTATAACTAGACAGACCGTGCAATCAAAAAGCATAGGTAAATTTTATCCAAGATTTTATTTTACTATAATAAATTAATTAGGTGGTAAATAAGTTATGTTTAGAAATTTATTTATTTCAAATAATTCGAGGTAATCATATGGTCAGGTCCTTTTTTAAAACGTAGTTAGCGATCCAAGTGGGATATATTCTTTACGGGAGAGCAAAAAAAATGGTTATGCTTTTTATTGGTGGAACGTGAATACAATATAAGGGGAGCTCCAGAAGTATGTGTACCAAGATGGCGCAAAACTTGAACATAGTATGTGTACCAGGTTAGGGTTCAGGTTGTGCGCCATCTTGGTGCACATACTTCGGGAGCGCCATATAAGGTTACAAGACACTTACCGCTTAAAAATTCTACTCTTTCACACAAGGCAGGAATTTCTCGTTTTCGACAAATACATTCATCAGACATATCTTCGCAATCAAATACTCCGTCACAAACCTTTTCACGGTTTAATACAACTGCATGATTAGTAAAACAACGAAAGCACTTCTGGTCAATGTAACCTAAAAATATACATGATTGTTATATTTTACTTTGATAATATCGTAACGACTTATAATATTTTAGAGCTACCTACGAGGATTGGATAATGATGGATCTTTCTCCAACAGACATTCATCAATCCCTAAATACAAATGTGAAGTTTTAATCACAGTATGTTATTATGGGTGCTCTCGAGATATGTGTACCGGGATGGCGCACAACCTGAAAATAGTATGTGTACCAGATTAGGATTGTTCAAGTTGTGCGTAATCTTGGTACAAATACTTCCCGAGCGCCTTGTTATGTGACGGTATATACAAAAATATATTTTGATACTTTTACACGAGCTCAGTAGTTTACCGCACTTTACGAACCACAACACACACCTTCAACCATTTGCTTTACTCAAAAATCGATCGTGAGCTTAAAGTATAAATTGGCTTTATACTTTATAGCCCGCACTCAAAACCAGTACCAATACCGGTTGCGCCTTATAGTCCGATGCCACAATCTAATCAATTTATTGACGATGCGCAATGTAACTCGGTGCGACTCGTGGAGCGCGCATATACGGTAATAAAAACTGAAGCAGATTTTCAGCTCCAAAACTTATTTTAGAATAATATTTACGTCAGCTTCACAAACCATTAATATACGCTGGTTCAAATCGACTTTTTATACCCCTTTTATAATATGACATAAATAGTTAACCAAACACGCTAGTACATTTCCCTATATCTCTTTAAAAAGCTTATTTTCGTCGCTTCCCACTAAAACGCGCCCACATTACGTAGCGCAAACGCGTCCGACAATACGCTCGTAAAAAGAGCGAAATTTCAAAAATTTTTGAGAAAAAGTTTCTCACTTTTAACGCTGTGATCAACACGTGATCGATATGCGAGAGAAAGAGTTCTCTTTTGGGCGAGCTTTACGTCTCCTTCAAACCAAAAGTGGGCTTTTGAAGTGGAGTGATATTAAGATAAGTGAGTAGTTGATCGCGTGCTGTCTGGTATCTTTGTTTGTTTATTATGAGCTGGAGAACGTTGCTCGCGCGTTCAAAATACTCCGTTTTCAAATAACAACAGATTCTTTGTTTATTTTTGATCTTTGAAATACTCATACAAATAAAATTGACCTTGTAGTAAAATAAAAATTATACATAAAAAAATATGATGACGTCACCGTGGTTAAGAACACTCGGATCAAGCATGGATAATTTAAACCCAAACATTTTGAGTTTTGAAATTGGTTTTGTTCGCATGCAGACCACTGTGAAATACTATGAACCCCCCAAAATACATTTAATTTAGCCATAATCCCAAATTATGACACAGATTAGCCATTTATGGATAGGCCGATTCTAAAGAGAAAAGAATATAATTATCCTGTTTCAGATAACGTAAAATATAAATTTCATCATAAAAAAACGATGAATTTCGAAGAAATTTGCTTTTATTCGATTGACCTCCAACACATTGTACGATTCCATCTCCCACGTGATTTTTAGGAAGCATGCATTGCGATTCATATTCATCATTCATCAAACCATCACAGAATATATCTTCATCATTGTGTAGATCCAAACTTATTCTTTCATCACTTTTATCGCTGAATAAACAAAAAATCAACTAAATTGATTCAACGACGGCTTGAATAAGGATGCAATAAAACATTTCAATGGATCCACTGTTATCTGGCATGCGTTTTTCTCTCACATTTTTCCTAATATATGTAAATCTGGGTACATTTTGACTTTCCATGGGGTATATTATTTAGAATAAGTATAAGGCTATTCTTTCCATAACTGCTAATCTGCTCTAAAATATATTTATCGCCTGATGTTTGCAATTTGAAAGTTTAACTAGAATTACAGTAACGACCAGTTCTCGTTTCGCAGTTTACACACACGCCTTATTTTGTCTATCTACAAATTTTCTAAAGGATACATAACATTGAACGAAAGGTTTGGGAACCCCTGCTGGGGAATATATTTATTAATAACCATTTGATAAAAACTAACAACAAAACTTTAGTTTAGAATAAGCTCGAAGTCGTTATCCGTTTTCTTTGGATGGTGTCTCACGCCTCTCTCCAGCCTAAAGTATCGATTTACTTTTTTTTTGTGTTGTTTATTCATAAAGTGTTTTAAGTATGGTGAAAAAATAAAATAATGATTTGGTAAAATAAACTATTTTACAGAACACTCACACGCAATCATCATTTGTATCGCAGAATGATTCAAAGTCAATGCATCCTGAACCGTCAAAACATTCGAATTCGTTATCACTACATGTTGCATCTTTGGAAGAAAAATCGATTGTTGAAATGTTTGTTCAGTTGAATTTGAAGTAGTTTAGACCAAACATTTAGTCAAATTTTTAGTCTCGCGCCCCACCTCAAAAATAACTAGCTAACAATAAGCTATACATGACATATGGTAAGGCGAAAATATGTTTTTCAATCGAAAAACACGTTGAAAATGCGTGGATGGAATTGCAATAATTAAACAATAAAAAATGCAAAACAATGCAAATGTTCAAAATAGGGCGGGCAAGATCAAATCTAACAAGTATTTTATCAAAAAAATGTCTATGCCCAATTATGAGGCGCGCCCTATCGTTTGAGAACCACTGGTTTAGACAATTCATATTTGTCACTTACTTCTACAAAATGACGGAACGACTTTCGTATCTGGGGGCAGCATACAAATATAAGCGCCGTGACGACATGGAATTCCTGTTTGATTGGAACCAACAACGCGTCTTACTTCGTCACTGTCATCTCTAAAATAAACACTTAAACTTTTAAAAAGTATGTGTATCAGTAGTTTATATAAAAACAATGGCGCTTCGTAAGTATGTGTACCAACATGACACACAACCTGATCCTTAACCTGGTACACATACTATGTTCAGGTTGTGCGCCATCTTGGTACAAATACTTCGGGAGCACCAGAAGAATAAATATATATAAGATTTACTTTGTCCCTGATTAGTATCCATCATTCCTATGGACCAGCGATTTTCTAACCTTTTTTGCGAAATTCATCCCGTTGCCTATTTTCGAACTCTTTTTTCCTCCCATCCTATGCGTAAAACTATGGATCTTTTGTTAATGATATGTGAAAGTCACACACCCGTTGTTGCAATGTAAGTTGTGTTTTACGTGCCAAGTTATTATTCGTTTACGTGTTAAGTTATTATGTTTTCATGAATGGGTGTTAATGAAAAACTGAGGAATAATAGTGATATTTCAGCGAATACAAAGCACGGCGCTCCAGAAGTATGTGCACCAAGATGGCGGACTCCGGGACGTAGTATGTGTACCAGGTTAGGGTTAGGCCATAATTTTATTCCGATTTTTTTTATTTCAGTTCTTTTACGAATTCGGTGACCGCCATCTTGGTGCACATACTTCTGGAGTACCCGAAGCACGCCTCCCCCCCCAAAAAACGGCAAAATACTTCTTTGTGGAGGTACTTTTTCCTGGTTAGGTAAGTTACTATAGACATTATCATTGTACACTGTCACCATGCAAACCGGCAGAAACTTTTCGATCTTATTCCAACTTTTTGGATCATTTTAAATATAAACTCTGCTTTTATTTTCAGAACAATAATTTAATCATATCAAGAAGGAATGATAAATGGGTAGGTTTGATAGGAGTTTCTTTATCTTACAAAAATCGACGCTCCAGAAATATGCGCACCAAGATGGCGCACAACCTGATGACCCTAGCAAGGTACACATACATGTTCAGATTGTGCGCCATCTTGGTGCGCATACTTCTGAAGCACCCAAAAATCTTGGTTGGGGATTTTTTATTCCATGTTTTGTCAAAAGCTATACAGTCAAAGAAATGGGCCTGAAAAAGAGTTTGATTCAAAGCTTTGTTTGTAAATTTGGAAATTGTGGTCAAACTTGGAACCTCAAACTTCGAATGCCTTTCACTATACACTAAAGCAATGTATCACAATTCTGCTCAACTTTCGGAGTTAATTGAATTTCATGCAATAAGGGGTTCAAGTTTTTTAACGCTCGAATAATATTCTCCATTAATCGATAGTTACTCATACTTGCAATTATTATAAGTGTAAGTGCAGAATCCAATTGCGTTGATACATGCAGATCCATCGCGACATTCAAATTCATCTTTTCCGCAACTTGCATTTTCTAATTAAATAAGAAATAAGATTGTGCATTACAAATCGAATATCAAATTATATGAATCAGTTCAGACAAAAATTTCAAATCTAGACCATTTTTTTTTGGCCGTCGAAAATCGAGGTGAATTCGTCCATTTTTTCACCGAAGCCCTATTATTACAACGCAATTCTGACATGTGACTTTTTTCTCTCTAGTGAGTTTACGATGAAACGTATTTGTTATAGTGTGTGAACGCTCAGCAAACTGAGTGATGAATTTTATGTTTTCAAAATTATGTTATGTTATTCAGAGTTATGTTCAACCCGAATGTCGCAAAATAACACCCAATTTCAGAACGTTTTGTTGAGCACTTGATTAAAGAGCAAGCTCAAATATGGACACGAAAATCAAGCATCGCCACTTATAGTATAAAGCAGCAAAATGTGTAACGATGGCAGAATGGTTGTTAAAACATCTTGTCACAAAAAAAAGAAATTTGAAAAAATAACAACTTTACCGACTTCCAAATTTGGGTAATGAAAATTTAAAATCGATTACAAAACGGCTGCGGAGAAAAATGTTTTTTTTAAATAGCAACAAAAAAACCCCAACAGCAACAAGAATTTAACAAAACGATGGATATGCACAGTTCGTGACGGATAAAATAACTACTGTTTTAAACCATCGTTACCTTCACAAAACGATGGCATGACTTTTGTTTCTGCTGGTAACATGCAGATGTACCTTCCTCTTCGACATGGAATGCCTGACTGATTCAAATTATAGTCTTGGCGTATTTCGTCACTTCCATCTCTATAACATATTTTAACGTATAAAAATTCTGGTTTCCATATATTTGAACCAAGATAAATTAGGTATTTATTGCCTATCGGGCGAATACAAGTTGAAGCGAATCAACGTAATTTAAAAAGAGGCAGAAATACCCGATTACTATGATTCATATAAATGTAGATGTCTTTTTAAATAAATTTTGTTCTAAAATTTGTTAAGCCAACCACAACCTCATGCATATTTTTATTTTGGGCTGGTATAACACACCGGTATACTGTTGGGCATGGAGGATAAACCCTCACTCAATATTGAAATTTATTTTTAACCTGAGTCTCTATTTCATGATAAGGAAGAACAAATTCGGTAGAACGTTTCATGCTGACAAAATATTCTTGGGTTCGGAAGTTGTTCGTTAAAAAATTTGCCAATTTCGAGGGATAAAATCTGGTCTCGAACAAAATAAAAGATTACGAAACAATTTTGCGTCAAAATTTAGAAAATTATAATTTATCATTATGAAAAATTTAAAAAATGCACCTGCAACTACTGTAGCGACCGTCGCAAAATTGATATGATCTTAAGCACCTGCTGCCGTCAACACATTCGAATCTATCTTCCGGGCACAGAGAATCTGAGTTAGAGGATGATAGATATTTTTCTTTATTCAATTATTTATTATTAGTTACTAAATTTTATTATATGCGACACTATATTTCAATAGTGGGTCCCGTAGTATGTGTACCTTGTTAGGGTTAGACCATAATTTTATTCCGATTTTTCTTATTTTAGTTCTATCACGAGTTCGAGGACTGTTCGTGTTAGCCAAATGAATATACCCCTTGCCTATATAGGCTTCCGTCCCTTTACACAACTTGATGTAAAGTAGGCGAACAAAATTAGTTACCTCCATATTGGTACACATACTTCTGGACGCCGAATAATGTGTATGTTCTGCTGAGCATTTTTTCTATATTTTTGCTGGTATGTGACTGAACATAAAGAATGTAATGTCAGTACATTTATTAATGAATTAGCTAAGATATTAGGCCATGATGACCAAGTCATATTTTCGTAAATTTGTCAAAAAATAAAACCATCATTTGCGTCATACAGTTATTAGTACATTGCCGAAAAAATAGGAAACATATTGATAGCTACGAGTTTCCCATGAATCCTAAGGTGGTAGTGTATTATTGAAAGAAAATATTTTCAAATTGATAAACATTAGTTTATAATTATAAATGATAATTTCATTTCAGCTACAATAGACAATACGTTTATTTCGTCGTACAAGAAATCACAACACAAATTCAAAACAATTTTTTTTATGCATCACACGATTACAGTAATAGATTTCATAGCAATTGACAGGAAGTCGCGAAGGACCAGAAATGGTGAGCATAAGTCTGCGACAACTACAAGTTGATATTAACAATACATACCAGATTGTTCAATTATCAGAATGCAAAAAATCATATGGATAATGTCCATTTCAATCATCTTTTTCCGACAAACGGCATTTGAAATTGAACAGCAAAAACAAAGTAGAAATAGTTTGTATTTACTAAACAAATACAGAAATTGAATGTTACACTAACCATACATACTGAAAGTTCAAAAAATAATAAACTATAATATGCAATTTAAGAGTCCTGCTGCATACCAACACAAATATATTTCTGTAACGTTTCGTCTGACCAAAATCAGACTTCCTCAGACAAGCAGTTAAACTGTTGTAAACTGCTCGTCTGGTGAAGTATGATTTTGCTCAGACGAAACGATACAGAAATAAATTTGTGTTAGTTCACAGCAGGACTCTTAAATTGCATATTATGGTATTTTTATTCCTGCTGCAGCATCCTTGCATTACATGCATACGGATCCACTAGGGCAAAGGCATTGAGAAAGAATTGGGAGTTAGTCTCGCGCAACTATTACAGCGTAATCTAGTCGTACTTTGACTACTGTCAAACACTGAATTAATGTTGAAGGTTCTACAGAATACCATTTTTTTTCTATTCCATGATTGAATGAATGAATCTTCCATCTCAGAATTTTTTGCAAGTCACGACCATTATATGAATTTCTTGCCAATTTTCAGCGGATATATAAAATATAAATAAAACTAATGATCTACTAGTTTTATTTTACAATCTTTGATGTTAAAAGTTATTCGTATTGTGTCCAGTGCCAACCAAGCATAAAAATCAAAGCTAAATGATGCGTTCATTGGACGCAAAAATGCTTTGAAATGTTATTACTCGGAATTACAAGCCATTCAACCAAATAATTTCTAATTTGTTCAGTATGATTCTTCTGACCTGTGGAACGTGTTATTATGTTGAAGCATAACATATTGCCAGACATATACATAAATTTACCATTGTCTGCTTAAAAGTATTATTAAATACACTAGGAATAAAATTAATTGTAGCTGTTGTTGGGAGTTTATATTTGAGCGGTCTA
Source organism: Styela clava (assembly GCF_964204865.1). Taxonomy (NCBI): domain Eukaryota; kingdom Metazoa; phylum Chordata; class Ascidiacea; order Stolidobranchia; family Styelidae; genus Styela; species Styela clava. The sequence goes on along the minus strand of NC_135258.1, from coordinate 8,163,439 downwards.
ACCAAAAAAATTCCAAATTTGTTTAACGGGGTGAAACAATTTTTTTTCTCATGATTATAACTATCTCCCAAATGTGCTTGTGTGATTTCTGTTCTGGATTTACTAAAAAGTACAATAAATCACGTTTTTTGTTTCTACCAATATTTGCTTAAATGCACTTCACTTATCTATAAGCATGACATTGATTTCATCGTGTATAAATCCTCAGGGCTTTCTTATTTCGACTTCATGCATGTGGTATTCACTGTAAATTTTTCATTTAATCAACAAACGCTTCGAATAGCAAAATCCTTTTTCAGCAGTTCATTCAGAAAGATTATTCAACTAGTGAAAAAATTTTTGGTTTGCGAACTGCATTTATCTGAGTTATTCTAAATTCTATTTAGCAATTTTGTTTATTCTTAACCGCAATTTTCGTGGGTAATAGGATAAATATTAGAAATGATATTTTGTTCTCTTTTTATTTTCGATCCACTCGTCCACCTCTTATGCAACGAAACAGCTGAATGAGTGAAACAGTGACAATATCGTATATTTGGTTATGTCTTGGGTTTTCTCAAATGAGTTTTATGAAATCGGTTACTGGAATTCGACTCGGTACCGATAAAAGTGCTTTCCAAGAGAATTTGAAAATAAATTTATGGGGTGAAAATTGGTAACTAAGTTGCAGGGCAGCATCTATTTCTCGTGCGCATCGAAAACATCCTGCTTTCGCGGATCTCATAAAATACTTTATTAGTTTCATTGGGCACGAAATGGACCTATGAGTCGTTTGTTATTTTATTGTTGTTGATTATCGCGTTAGTATTTCTAATTTTCTTCTTCTTGTGAAAAAATCGTTTTTCTGATTGACTACTGAACCAATTACTTTGAAATTGTCAATGGTTACAGATTGTATTTTTCGTTAAAAGCGATTATATATTCATATAGCTATTACTTTTATACTTTTCAAAAGTTAATGTGGCCTCTGTGGCATGGGTGTGCAGCTTTTAATACAGAAGGACCAGATACAAATATTTGGCTGAAATCGCGGGCCGAACCTTTATCTAACATAGGCTTCATAGTATTTGCAGGCACAAACATTTTGGGTTTCGATCTTATGACATGAATTGTAACGTCATAGGCATAGATAATAAATTGGAGTACAGTAAAGGCTTTGCAATGCAAAGAGATTGGTTCTACTCGCACGTACCAGATTGAACTAAAGTAAAAACTCGTTTCGTGAACCGCACACCATTCAAAGTTGACACTTCTCCGCGGGCCGCAATTTCCTTGGGGGCCGCAGGTTGCACACCCCTGCTCTATGTGATTCATTTAATGTGTGCGATGACGTCATTAAAATTGCGCTCCTCGTGGCGGTTCCGCTTTCGCGTAAGTTCAATTCTGCAGCTCAGATGCGATGAGATATCGGTGGGCTACTGTGACAGATTGCCCACCCGTACCAATTCGTTTCCACCTATTTGAGCATCGATCTCTTGTATTTAGTTTGCATATAAATGCGCATAGTTAGTTGCCCGAATTTCATACCAAACTGGACACAATAATGAGCGCGGGTCTTGTTCGCATCTTCTCCAAGTCAAATGACTTTAGGTAACCGTTTGGTATGCATTTTTGTTTTAATGTAGAGAATTGACTGTCCATAGCGCAAACAATGTAAGCTACAGTCCCAACAGATTGAAGGAATCGCATCACGATGTTATCACGATGCAGCAGGTATGACCGGAAGTAACCCCTGAAAGGTCGTTCGTCGCCGATCGCTCGTTGATTACAACTACATTATTATTAATTACTATTATCTGGCGGAGCCAATTAGTTTGGGCGGGAAGCTAAAACAGCGTTTCGCTTCTCTCGCCATTCGGAGAGTTAACTGCTGACATCAGACTTGTTTAGTTTTCCGGTGTTTTCAAGAATAACCCTGTTTATTTTGGCACAACTCAGTACAGTCAATGATTTATTGTTCATCGCAAGGAATGGACAAGACTCAAGCACAACGCCCAGGTAAGCAAATAAAGCTTTTTAATTTGATTGAGATATATTTCGTCGTTTTTAATAATTGTACACACAGGACGAATTGAGGCTTTTCAAGCGATAAAACGTTTTGCGGCCATATACTCGAGCCGTACAAATAACAGTATATATGTATCGGGATAAGAGTTAGAATGCTTCATGTAATCGTTATAAGGAGTATGTCTTATGCATTTTTTAAATTTGTAGTGAAATGGCTTCGATGCCCAAAAACAAGAAACAGATGGAATCAAAAACTTCCCAGAGTTCGTATGTACTGTATGCAGCTTATATATATATATATTCAATTCAAGAAGAAGATATTAGAGAGCAAAAAAGACTCATCCACGAAGAACATCATCCAGGTGATCGTTATAACAAGGTAATGATTTTAATACAATAACAGTAATGCATTTTTGTCAACTTCGTCGTAGAGTTGAGTAGATACTATGCTACCATTAGGCAAGGTAGGCTGAAGCTTAGCGCCTCGCCATGCAGTTAAATAAATTCTACTATCCAATCCGCTTGGTGATAAGCCTTTGTATTCCCTTTTTTTATTACGTCATAACGCATTCTTCACAAAACTTCAACATTTATTATTACGCCATAATACAAATAAATGACATTTTATGACGTCATTGCTAAATAGGAGGCCTCACAAGTGGCATGGTCTCTCTCTAAGGAGACGGCCCTGGACCTAGCGTCTCTCATCATCTAAATCCGGCTCTGATCCTACACTAGCATACTCACGTAAAATGCTAATCATTAAGATGGTGGTCAGTCGTACGTAATTTGGTTTCATTCATTTTCATCATGATTTTTGTGTATTAATGTGACATTTATTTTCTTTTGCTTAAATAAGATATACACTCTTACACTTCAACATTTTCTACAAATAAAGAGCTCATTTTTTTGGAGTAAAATACACTCTTACTACCGCAAGACGGGTTATTATTTCAATTTTCTTTCGAAAAATAACACTAGGGCTTATTTTGGCTGAAGTCTTTTATTTTCATTTATCAAAAACGTCATCCTTTGGGTAGTTTTGCAAGTAACTGGACGCAAAAATTTTGTGCTAATGTTTAGTTTAGGAGGGAGAGCTTATATTGAATTCAATTTTAAAATTCAGGCTAGGTCTTATTCTCGGGGATAAATGGTACAAATAAGTATTGATGAATAAACAAGACTATATAAATTAATGAAAAGGCATATCCGCCGACATCAAATTAATCATTATCATGGAATCTAACATTTTATTGTATTCACGGCGCTCAATTATTACATTTGTATCGGATTTTTTCTGAATGAAATTATGATAATTTGAACATTTTCCATGGTTAACCTAATACGTTCTTTTAATATTTAGAAATATTTTACCTAATTTTGTGTACAGGAACTAATCTTGTTCGCCTATTTTACATCAAGTTGTGTAAAGCCTATGGGTATATTCACTTGGCTAACGCAGACAGTCGCTGAACTCGTGATAAACTAAAATAAGGAAAATCGTAATAGAATTATGGCCATATTCTGGTACGCTCACTACGGGAGTACCGTATTATGTTATATGATTCATAACATTTCAGTGAAATGTCTAAAAGTCCACACCAATGAAGCAAGAAGTTACTCATGTGCAGTCACCTAATTGGTATGTAAAATTTGTTTTCCTGTCTTCAATTAGGCATAAATAAACGCTAAATTGCACCGACAGTTATGTCAACACTAGCTCTCATTTTGGCTAATGTTGCAACTTTAACGCAACCTAACTTCGCCATCTAAGCCTCAGATTCTAAGGGAAAAGTTTGCGATTAGTGAACAAATAGAAAAGTGACAATAATCTACCAAAATTGCTATATAGTTTCTTGTTTGACTATTATCTGATTTGGCTGAATTTAAATAACTCTCTCATTACTCGTGTAAATTCCTCTTTTTGTATTTTATAGCGGTAAATTTGTAGATGAGAAAGTTTTATTTATAACTTTTGGAATATGTACAGCTATTTAAGCCAATATTTGATGGGGTTGTTTCCGTCGATGAATATACTGGCTTAACGCTGGAGAGTATTCTTTCAAAAGTATATTAAATGTAAAATTGAAACAATGTAATCTATTCGCGTTGAACGAAGTGGCAGGTGTATGGTGAATTCAGTCTAAATTTGCTCATGATGACTGCCATCATCAACATAGTGAAATAAAACTAAAATAAAAAATATTTTTATATTTGCTTTGCTGCATTTTTTCATTAACTTTGAACGTCATTGAATTTCGAATGCGACTATCTCGTTGAAACCGTTCGGGATCATATATATATATATATAGTTGTGCCGTCTTACAAATTTAATAACTTTAAATTTAATAAGGTGACGACTGACGAAACAAATTTTTCACGATTCTATCATGCTTATAAATGTTCTACTTTATTACTTTATTCATTTCCTCAAAATTACAATAAATAGCGTTTGCGAAATTGCTCTCCACTTTTCCCGTAACGAGGGATTCAATTATTCTTGCATTTGTTGTTAACTCTAACTTCATTTCAGGCGACGCTTCATACCGCAAAGTTTCGTTCCAGCAAAGCAGAACGATGAGGAAACAGCAGGAAGATCGTTATGGAATGCTCGACTGATTTTTACATTTGCGATTTTGGAATTTATGCATGTCTTTTCTGTTTGTTTATATTTCGTGTTGTATTTTTATTTTGCTTGTGTCGTTCGATATGTGTATGTGCCATCCGATACTGTACCGCGGCCCAATGTCATTTGCCCAAAGCTCACAAACACAACCGCTGAATCCCGAATCACGCAGTTGTCCACGGTGACATTACTTGGTAAACGACCTCCAACATGGTCAAAATCCCCGGGATTAATAGGAAGGAGAGATAGCAATATTAGAATTATCGGGTAGGCGCCCAGTACGGATTTCCGCCAATGCCTCCGACTCGCGTCATGTCAGGGTGTCTAACGGCAAAAGAATTACCGGCTAATTTTGAGCACAATGCGCCTTGTCATCTCTTGCGCAAACGATATGGAATAGATAAAAATTGACATGTTCACTGAAATTTTTAAGGCTTCACCAGGTTATGTACTATCGGGGTGAAAGACTGTTCGTTCGAAAGCGAATTTTTGTCCTCTGAAGGTAGTAGCGTTATCGGATTTTCAATATTTGACTTAGTTCACTAGAAAATGGTAAAGTATTGTGAGAAAATGGGAAATTTGTTACTGATTGGCACGGTTTTTCGCTACTGCCATAGAACGAAACATTAATCAATCCGTACTTTTGATAAAACACACACTTCTAGGGTGGCAGGATAACTAACCCACGTGAGAAATATGATTCGAACCGGCCTTGTGGTTTGGACGCTAAAGCTTCGACACGCAGAACTACTGAGTGTAATCATGTCCTAGAACTTAGAGCAGAGATCCAAAAGGGATGTGCCGTTTCATTGAAAAGAGGTAGAAATTTAGAAACAGCAATCACGGCGCTGAGAGTTAGTGTAATAAGAATTCATGCATTTTGTTACCCAGAAGCTTGGAAAGCCTCTGCGACAAAGATGGAGGTCTCGTGGTTTGTACCGTTTGCAAGTAGATAGATTGAGCAGAATTTGACATTCAGGTAGAGGTGGTGGAGGAATTATATGGCCATTATTCTCAGTCGTTCTGTCTGTGTGTCGAAGCTGTAACGTCTAAACGGTTAGGCCGATTTGGATGATATTTCTCACGTGGGGTTATCCTCTGTCACCCTAGTAGTGTGCGTTGCACCAAAAGTACAAATTGATGTTTCGTTTCCATAGCAGCAACGAAAAACGCGCCGATCAGTAAAAATGTTTACATTTTCTCCTAATTTTTCTCCATTTTCTGGTGATCTAGGTCGAATATTAAATTTCGAACGCTACCTTCCGCGGACGAAAATACGCTTTCGAAGGAATCGTCTTTCATTTCAATAGTCCATGAACTGGGCCCGCCTTAGGAATTTTAGTGAAGATGTTTCAATTATTAGCAACAGCATATCGTTTGCGCAAGGATACCGACGCGGCGCACAGCTCCCAAATTAACTGGCAGGTCTTTTAGGAACCCTGAAATAACGCGGGCCTGAAGCATCGGCGGAGATTCATGATATATATTCACCACCCACCACAAGCAAACCTGTATTGTCAGAAACATTGATTAGATTCATAACATTTCAGGGGAATGAAAGTCCGCACCAATGGAGCGAGAAGTCGCTCATGTGCAGTCAACTAAATTAAAAAGTTTTTTATTTTATTTTAATTAGGCATAAATACACGCGAAAGTACACCGATAGTTATGTCAACAAAAGCTTTTATTTTCGCTTACGTTGCAACTTCAATGCAAGCTAACTTCGCCGTCTAAGGCCGAAGTGTAACAAATTTGCAAAAAATATAAATTTGCATTAGTAAACAAATAGGAAAGTAACAGTAATCTATCAAAATTGCTACATAGTTTCTTATTACTTATCGATCTTTAGATCGGTGAGTATGTTGATAGGTATTTGTCTGTCTGTATGTATGTTTGTCTGTGTGTTAGATGCACGCGATATCTCACGAAAGCGAGGTTGAATCTGCTCCAAATTTTGCATGTGCATTCATCATAGCTCAGATCAGAAGCCTATTGATTTTGGATGGATTATGTCTTTTAATTAGCGAGTTATTAATTAATTATTGACGGGACACACGGTGTCACTATGGAGTAAGACCACTGTTTTGGGGAATCCCCTAACCTTCGATCGATAAGTCTTCGGTTTCTAACCGATATTCTAGTTTGACTATTACCTAATTTGGTTGAATTTAAGAACTTCTTCATTACTTGTGTAGATTAATAGTATATTATTCTCTCTGTATTTTATAACGGTAAATTATAAATCATCGTAGGTGGGAATGTTTTATTTCTAATATTTGAAATAAGCAAATATTCGATGGGTCATTTTTCTAGATGAATATACTGATGTTAAATGGAGAATATTCCGTCAAAAGTATATCAAATGTAGTCTTTAAATCAATTTAATCTGTTCGCGTTGAACGAAGTGGCAGATTTATTGTGGAATTCAATCTAAATTTGCTCATGCTGGCTGTCATCAACATAGTAAAATGTAACTAGAATGAAAAAGTTTTTATTTTCACTTTACTACATTTCTTTAATAATTTGAACGTTCTTGAATTCAAATCTCTGTGAAAACGTTCGGGATCGTAGAGTAGCGCCGTTCAACTCTAACCAATTAGTTTACTTATAATTTAATAAGGTGACAAAACAAATTTTTTCATGACTCTAACTTCACTTTAATAATTTTCCTAAAATTACAATAAATCGTTTTGCAATTGCTACCAATGTTTGCTAAATTGCACTCCACGTTCTAATGTTCCGTTTTCTAAATCGCGCTTCACGTTTTCCGTAGCGAGGCATTTAATTATTTTTGCATTTGTTGTTCACTCCAACTTTATTTCAGGCGACGCTTCGTACTGCAAAATTCCGGTGCAGCAAAGCAGAACGATGAGGCAACAGCTGGAAGATCGTTATAGATTGCTAAACTGCTTTGAGATTAGCGATTTTGTTTCGACTTCTGGTTTGTTTTGATTCAGTGTTTCACATCATATGCAGCAAAACAGCTGAAAAGGGGGGATAAAATCGTATATTTGATATGTCTGCTTTCTGTTTGCTTACACTTTATGCAGTATTTATATTTTGCATGTGTGTACGTGCCATCCGATACTGTACCGCGACACAATGTAATTTGCCCAAAGCGCACAACCACAGCCACTGATACCTAAATTGCATAGTTCTTCTCGGTGGCATTGCTTGGTAAGCGACCGAAAACATGGTTTAAATTCCAGGGAGTGAAACGAAGTGTAGATAGCCATATGAGAAGAAGAATGTGCCGTTTGAAAGATATAAATTTATGTAACAGCGTTCGGAAGACTGAGAGTTCGTGGAATAATATTCTATGCGACTTGTAACCCAGAAAAGCTTTCTCGGAAAGCCTAAATAAGACGAAGATGTGTTGTGGTTGTTACAGTCTATTACTTCCAGAAGTTGAATATTTCCAGGAAAAAACGAGTCTTGAGATGACCACGAACAATGGGGGGCTTCATTTCCGTGAACCGTTCATAAAGCGCTCGAGTTGTTGCAAGCTTGTCATGTCATTTACGTTGTTACTAATGATTACCTGGTTTGAGTCCGAAAACTGAATCGTTTGTGAGTAGATCGATCGAACAGGATTTCCAATCCGTGTAAATCCGGCTTTGCAGCGACCAAGTAGGCCGACCGTATCGTATGATTACAGGCCACACAGAACACGCGAATATTCGTGCGTTCGTTTGAACGGAAGTAGCAAGCATTAATCAGTCTGTATGTAGAGTAGATAGATACATTGTCAAAAATATGACATGCAATCTGTGACTATAATAGACTATAAGGGTTGAGGAGTTTTGCAAGCATATTGATCTTTCTGTACCTGATATTCAAGTTTGGTCATCAAGCATATAACATACAGACATACTGGCATGGAAGCGAGTACAGCTAGGCTTACATATATCAGTATAGGACATAAAGGTTCAAATGTTTAAGCATCACAAACTGCGATTTTAATTTCACCCTCTTTAGAACATTCTGACATCAGCTATTTGTTAATTCAGATTTAAGCTAGTAGTTATATGTTTCCATTATTCTGCTAATTCAAAATCTCTACCTTTGCTGCCATGGGTGAAATTCCAATAGTCGATTTTTGGGATTGTGGACTCAATGTTGAAGAGATTAGTGATGTAAACTGCACAAAAACAGGCGAAGCAATTTACCAGGCATTTGCGAAAATTGGATTTGTGTATTTAAAGAATACTGGAATAACAAGGTAACATGACATTTCTGTAATTTCTTTAAATGAATCTTAAACATACCCTATCAGATGCTATTAAATACAAGAATGAAAGCAAAATCTGAAGATTTCGATATTGGCCTAGTTTTCGGAAATTTGAATCTCGGTCTTGTCATACCACTGTACCAGGAATCGTGATGCAGTAATAATGTAATACGATGCTTTTAGTAGCTATGCAGGAACTGCAGAGGTTAACATACAAACGGGGTTTTACAACCATGTGCACGTGCCCTCTCCTATTATTGCATCTATTGAGAGGAATAAACATACATATGTACCAACATTATGACGTTCAATCAGTAGTTTGTCTGGGGTGATTCCTTAAGCGAGTTACTTAAATTGGTATTTGTAGTTCAGGAAATATTTGGATTTACTTGTAGAACTGCCAAATTGCAGAGTTTTCATATAATATGATTATACTTGACAGGGAACATGTTGATGAGGTTGATTCTACTATGGATAAATTCTATAAACTCGATACATTCACCAAGAAAATATATGCAAGAGATGAAAGCAATTTTGGATATATTGGTATCAATGTGGAAAGGTTTGTAGAGCTTCAAAATTGACATAAAGGATATTCTCCAAACCAGCATAAATGTATATGATTAGAGATGGGCAATATAGAATACTGAATCCGGAGGATGCGAATCCAAAAGGATGCGGTAGCAGGATTCCGTTTCCGCCTCTTCGGCGCCGTGCGTCAATTTTTGTTTTTCGGATTTATAATTTATTTATCAGTAACGAGCTTTTTCTCTCGCTGCGATATCTCTCTCGTTTGATTATACTTGTGTTTTTCTGGCAGCGAAGATCCCGCAAAGGCGGCATACATCAAACACCGTAGTTCCAACGCGCATATTCAGACGCGAAAACCGAAAAACGGCGTTATTGCACCATTTTTGGGTTCAATCTTATTCAATCTTACTATCTAGTTCCCCCTTTAATAATAATTATTATTGGTGCCCACTGCCGAGTTACTGGCGATTTTCCGATTGCAACAATCTTAAATTTTTGTAATACGTGAAACATTTTTTATTTTAAACTAAATGACTTTTCGCGGCCCCGAGTTCTCTCCGAAAATGATGTGTACCAGACATTATATGATAAAACATTATTTGTGATTAATGTAGATCAAATTTTACTGTTCACGAAACCCCGTTTCCGAAAAACAAAGTTATATCGCAAAACAATGCATTTTGTTACATTTATTTTGCACTCCCAATGGACATATTTTTCGGAATTCAAGTCGCCGATGAATTCGTTCTTTTCGTTCAAGCTCGACACACTTTTGGTCGAGTATCGGGCGGTATTTCAATAGGCGATAAATTAAAAATATAATAGAAATGAATTTGTCTCAAGATGTTATTTTACGAGTCTTGCTCGCAGAAAATAAACACGCTGACATACTTGATTATAATTGATAGTCATCATATTTATTTTACACCGTTAATTAACGCGGCACCCGTTTCGGCCGCATAAATTGCAGTGACCTCGGCCTGAACTGTGTGTTTTCGGCGCTCTCACATTAATAATATTTCAATGTTTTTTCATAACTATTTTAGTATTCCACAATTTAGTATTAAAGTGTATATTGCGCTATTTATTTTTACATATAAGTATTTAGGGATCACTTAAAATTTGAACAATTCAAAGCAAAAAGTAATTTGTTAAAATTCCTATATTTCATTGTCCTGTTTGGTAACGGATAAAATCAGGATATTTTCAATCAAGTACAGAGGTAACATTTTTTTTAAAATTTTAATCCATAAATATGGTGGGAGAATCCCATATTTGAATATCGATAAAAATAAAATTGGATTCGGTATTCTGAATTCAATTTACGTAGGGTAATAAATATGTGCTATCAGCTTCTATGGTTTGATAAAATGCAATAGCAGCAACAAATACAAATTGTTTCTGCAACATTAAAATAAATGGGAGACGTTTAAATTTAAATCTATCACAAGTTTAAATTGTCTTCATTGACAATAGTTTTATTTTTATGGATCCGATTGCATGTGTTTTATCATGTTAATTTAGCGGTATTTGAGTGTGATACTATCGTTGATAATTAGGTATTTTCTTAAACTTGAATATGCAGCATTAACCCAAAGAGACCTGGCGATTACAAAGAAGCCTTCAATATATCTTATAACACCGATGGGAAATGGCCTGATGAACATGTACCAAATTTTTCTTCTAAAATGGAGACATTCTGTGAGCTATGTCGGAAATTATCTCTGAGAATAATTGAAGTTTTAACCAAAGGAATGAAAATAAAAGTATGCTTGTGGTATTTTAACCTTTCTATAAAAGTTTGTATTACAGGCTGCTAATCCAGTTAAGTTGTGATAATGAATACTAAAACGAGTGTTGTAGGTTGAAGCAGGATTATGTTTTAATTCGCAAATTTTTGTTACATAACATTTTATGTTAAATGTTGACAGTAAAATAACAAAAATGATGATAGCAAGTTTTTACAATCTTAAGTTTTGATTTTTACTATGCCATTACGAAAAATTTTACCTTAATTTTGCGTAACTTTTTTACCACCTTGTAGATTAAGTGGCAAATGATACCACGGTCGTGGCTAATACCAATGTAATTCAGGATTTAAGCGTTCAACTGGTTTGCTAAGGCTATTTTAGCTGCTTTAGCTGTGCTAATGAATCGAATGCCTGTATAAGAGATAGATAAAAAAAAGTCTGTAGTGTGGTTGTGATTGCTTCATATTTTTAGGACTCTGACTATCTGATGAAATGTCATTCCAGGATGAATGGGAAGGATAATTTCACAACATTGAGAGCTCTTCATTATCCTCCTATCCCTGATGATGTTACACTGAAACCTGGGCAAATACGACTCGGTGAACATTGTGATTATGGATCATTCACACTCTTATTTCAAGATAATGTGGGAGGTTTACAGGTGCCAATAATAAATATAGTGGTTTACATGTTGGAAGAAGTATCTTGATTAATGATATATCATTATAATGACAATTATATAATATTATATTACCAGAAATCTATCAATCTGTATTAAACAATTTCCTATTATTTCTATATAAGTATTTGCCAGGATATATCAATTTTCTTTTGTTCTTGCCCTACTTTGTCCATATATATTAGTTTCTTTCGAATCCTATTAGTTGGTAGTCATTTGAAAATGGGATTTGTTAAATAAGTTCAGCAACTGAGTTTTTGTTTTACTAGTTTTATTTGAAAGTCGTCAGTTTGGACTCTTCATAGTCATGTATGATATACAACTTGCTCATGGTGTAATTAATGGTGAGACAGGTGCAAATTTATGGTTCAACCCAATCATTCTTTGTGTCTGCATGTGCTTAATGTTTGAAACATTAACTAATAGGTCTTATTGCAGGTTGAAGGATATGATGGGAAGTTTATGGAAGCAGTTCCAATCCCAGACACAGTTCTCGTTAATATCGGAGATATTTTGCAATTCTGGACAGATGGAAGGCTCAAATCAACCGTGAGTTATGTTTTTATTCATCAATTCTTCTTTGGTTCCATTAAACATATCTTAATAAAAATTAGCAAAGGATAGAATTTACATATTTATTCCAGTCGATAAGACGGCTTGATCATATGGCGTACCACGCACGGCCCCTCGTCAGGTTACCAGTCCGTGCCGGGTATGGGATTAGTTAACCAGTTACTTGTTTTCGAAGCATGGAGTTGAAGCATGGCATAATTATTAAGTGCAGATTTGTATTGATAGCTGCTTGAGACCTTTCCTGCATCCTTTTTTTTGTGTAAATTTCAGAAACACAGGGTGATGATTCCGGACATTCAATCAGCCAGGAATGTCGACAGAAAATCTCTTGCGTATTTTGTTCATCCAGATCACGAAGTTGTTTTATCAGGAATTGAATATGGAGCTTCATGTCTGGATCACCATGAAAGAATTGAACCTGAATATAAAGAACCTGTTACAGCTTTCGAACATGTTAATCGTAGGTTTCAAAACAGTTACATCAATTGAGAATATTTTATCACTTGCCGAACTAAACAAAATGTGCGCAACCCCTGTGATTGCTGAATAAATCAAACTGCTGCCTCTAAAATAGCTTCTTAATTTCAATATTTACTATGTAACATGTCTACCAATTCGGATCATCTTTACAATTTTGTGAGAAAAGTCATGGCAAGTGACAATTGTAATTAATCTAGGGCTTTTGATCAAATTTATCACAGGTAGTCAATCAATTACGGGGTTCAAAGATTCAAGACATGCATAGATTACATCGGAGTTATATTGAATCCATGAGTTGTGTTATGTTTTTGTCTGTATCTGTATTTTCCAACTAGTTTGAAGTAACAAGTCCATCCGTTTTGTGTGTGACAGAAGTTGACTCATTTTACAATCTTCTGGAGAGCCATTATGTGATACTTGCTTCTAGTTGTGATCTGTTGGTCCTTGTTTAATTTGGTCCTTGTTTAATTTAATTTACCTTATTCTTCAGATCTGACAAATTTAGTCTAATTTAATGACCAATTGAGGTATTTTTAAGCTTTTGAGTGAATTTGTAAATCTATTTCTTGCCTTCTTTGTCATTTGCCGAGATTTTCAATTTTTTCTTTGTTCTGTGTTTGGCATTTTTTAAATCAGTGTTTTCTGGAGTGTAGAAATTGTTCATCTAATATTGCCTGCTACTGCTGAATCATAAGACAATCAATCATAAGACATCACCTATTGCAACTTTTATTTTCCGCAATAAAGAGAAAAAATCTAGATGAGTATATCTTTGTCGGTTGGTTGACTGCATTAGCACAGCACAAGTTCAATATAAAGTATTGGGGCTAGCATTCTAGAATAAAATCATACACACAACAGTAAAATCATAAGTCATTATTTACCTGTTGAAATTTTTATTTTTCTGCAATAAAGAGAAATAATCCAGATGAATATATATCTTTGTTGGTTGGTTGAGTGCATTTGTACTGCACTTAATTTAACATAAAGTGATGGCGCTAGCATTCTAGAATTAGATAACTGTGTATAATTATTTGGTTGTAAGGTCAACTATCGGGCGTGGTGCTTTTCCTCTTGTTTGAGGTGCATTGTTGCTTTTTATCTGTAACGTTGGAGATTTCGGTGTAACTAAATATGGACGGAGAAAATCTAGTCTCAAATTGAGTTTTTTTATATTGGTAGTCATTTCCGCAAATTATTTGAGCGTGACGATCGGCGATGTTAAGTTGGGGTTACTTGTGCCAGTTAGAAAGATAATTTCGGACATGCCAACTTCCATATCACGGCGTTGCAGGTTCAAGTGAACTCCAGTCGGTTACGCCTTGGTGAACGGTCCAAGTCCACACATATTTCCATTCTCTACCCGGCCCATGATCCGTGTAATGTTTCTTGTCCCCAAATATTACTTTCGAAAACTTGTCTTAATTGCGCGACTCGGCATCCCATTTTTTGGGTCCTATCCACCAAATATTTTACGAGAGTTAATAGAAATGTGAAATTAAGAGGATATGAAAGGATGAAGGTTTCTCATATGTCATTTGGTGGCGGGAAAATAGCTGCATTATTGTAGAATAAAACACTGAAATTATATGCACAGACATGCCGACACCTCAATGATAAAAATTTATAATAAAACCGGCCTTTGTTTAGTACAACAATAAGTGAACTAATATACCGTGGATAAATAATAATATATACTATAGTATATCTCAGGGATGCCGAATCTTTTTATTGGATGAATCAAATTGCATTTTTATTGAGGCCAAGAAGTCGGTGGGGCACAGACATGTAATCAGTGTCTGCGTCGATGAGAAAACATTTTGAAACATATTGTAATCTTTCAAGAATGATACAAAGAATGTTACTTCGGAGAGAACGTTTTATGAAACTTAGAATTTTAAATCTGAAATTTAGGTGTTGGAGGAAGTAGTTAGGTAAATCGGTCATTGCAACTACCAATCTGATGAAATGTCATGAATGGAAAAGAAAAAGATAATTTCACGACATTAAGATCTCTTCATTATCCTCCTATTCCTGATGCTGTCGCACTGAGGCCTGAGCAAATACGACTCGGTGAACATTGTGACTCTGGATTATTTACACTTCTATTGCAAGATAAGGTGGGAGGTCTACAGGTGCCAATACTAGATATAGTGGTTCAAATGGTGGAAGAAGTATATTGATTGTTGATATGGCGGGCATGAACACAAGGCGGGCATAACTTAAAATAAAGTTAAAAGGCGTACAAGCACGTGCCCACCCACCAAAAAAATAAAACAAGCACACAAAACGCGATTTTGAATCGGGCAATACTTCAAACGCAATTTCACATAAAACAGCAAAAATTAAGTAGGTAATTGAGCGTAGTGAACTTTTAACAACTTCTTTCATTCTTGATTCATTAAACAATTTCATATACTTGCTATGTATGTAGTTGCCAGAATATATAAATTTCCTTTTGTGATATTTGAATCCAATAAGATATATATATGAACTTATTTGTAATTTGGTAAATAACTGCATTAATTGACTTGTTTTACTGGTACGTGAGTTTTCTACAATGTCATGTCTCATTCACTTAACTACATGTTCTTGCTCTATAAACTTTGTCGTGAATCGTGATATATAAATTTATCTTGTTTTTTTTTAGTTGGTAGTCGTTTGAAAGTGGGATATGTTAAATGAGTTCAGCAATTGAGTTTTTGTTCCGCTAGTTTTATTTAAATGTCGGAAGTTTGGGCTCTTCATAGTCATGTATGATTACCCACCTTTCTTGTGGTGTAATTAATGGTGAGACAGATGCAAATTCATGGTTCAACCCAATCATTCTCTGTGTCTGCCGGTTCTCAATGTTGTCAATTGTATTGTTTCGTAGCAATGTGAGATAAGCAGTATCTGTGTGGAGTTGCTCGATGAGACAGGTAATGAAATTTGTTGTGCTAAGTTTCATATAATTTTGAGCAAGAAAATTGCTAATGTCAATAAGAGTCCTAAAATCGATAACTAATCACGTGCTTACCAAATGCTTGGGTCGCGAGAAATTAGAAATATTTTTTTTTTGGTCGCGACAAAAAGTAATTGCGAACCCCTGCATTACTGCATTTGAGCAACTTTGTTCTAACGGGGAGGAATATTGCCGTTTTGGAGGAGAAATGTTTCTTTATACCCTCTCTATTGTATTACGAATATTCTCTACTTTTTTTATTACTATTATAAAACTTATTCAAGTACAGTGTACACATTATAAACTACCTAACATGTTTAGATTGTGTGATTTTGTTGAACAACTGTCTAGGATTTCTGTTAATAATTTACCTGACTAGCCTATTAGAATAGGTTTAAACTAGTTGAATCCTGATTTCTTGAAAGTCAACTGAGTAAAGATTTGTATTAATAGAGAACGTTTGACATTTGTAGAACCTGTATATGAAGGTACGTCGTAAACAGCGCCAAACGCAAATGTAAGCTGAGAATAAATTCTGTAACTGCATAAATGACGCCAAACAAATGTGATGTAAAAATACTGCCCAATTTTCATTTTATTATCAAATAAAAGTCGGTCTCCTGCGCATCGATACATTCTATTTAGCATAGGACATACCTGCTTAGTTGAAAATGTAGTGGGTTGATTTCAACTGAACAAGTCTGTCGAGAATTTTATTTTGCGCCAGACAGATATTTTTTAAATTGCAAAAATTTTGCTTTACAGTTATATTTGGCATTATTTAAGGATTCATATCGCTAGACATAATAGAGCAGCGTTGATTGATACACTGCCAAAAATATGGCATTCAATCTATACTGCTAAAAGGTTAGAAAACTTTTTGTGAGTGCAAGTGGCATATTGACGTAATCTTAGCTTTCCGCACCTGAATTAAAGTTTATTCAACAAGCAAACAGCATACCTGGGTAAAACTGGGCTACCTACATGACCTATCGTATGTAACGATACATATAGGTAATAAATACTAATGCAGGACAAAAATGCTCAGATGTTTAGAGTTCAGACAACACATAGAGCGATTTTGATTTCACCCACTTCTAACAACATTCTAACATCATCTATTTGTTTATTCATATTTTAGCTAGCCTCGTTGCCATGCTTTGCTAAATCTTTTTTACCTGTGCAGCTATGGATGAAATTCCAATAGTTGATTTTTGGAATTGCGGACTCAATGTTGAAGAGATTAGTGATGAAAACTGCACAACAACAGGCCAGGCAATTTACCAGGCATTTGCGAATATTGGATTTGTGTATTTAAAGAATACTGGAATAACAAGGTAACATGACATTTCCGTATTTGTTTTCTTATTCTCAATACAACCCATATGATCTTTACTTATACTATTGTTTCATTGAGAGATATAAACCTACATAGCCTACTTTCCAGCATTCTTACATTAATGTTTGGGACGATTTAAGTGAGTTATTTTAATTGGTATTTATAGTTCATGAAATATTTGGATTTACTTGTAGAACTACCAAATTGCAGAGTTTTCATATCATATGATTATACTTGACAGGGAACATGTTGATGAGATTGATTCTACTATGGATAAATTCTATGAACTCGATACACCAACTAAAGAAATATACGCAAGAGATGAAAACAGTTTTGGATATATTGGTATCAATGTGGAAAGGTTGGTGGAGCTTTAAATTTGACAAAAAGGATATTAGATAAGTCAGCATAAATGTTATATGATTTTGTTTTTGTTACAAATATGTGCTATCCGCTTCTAAGTTTTGAACTATTGCAAAAGCAGCAACAAATACAAATTGTTTATGCATCCTTAAAATACATAAAGGGACGTTTTGCCAAACTTATATCAAAATTAAATACCACTCAAAATCTGTGTTGATAATTATTTATTTTCTCGAACTTGGATATGCAGAACCAATCCAAAGAGACCAGGGGATTATAAAGAAGCGTTTAATGTAAATTATACCAACAATGGGAAATGGCCTGATGAGCACGTACCAATGTTTTCTTATAAAATGAAGAAATTTTGTGAGCTATGTCGGAAATTATCTCGAAGAATTATTGAAGTTTTAACTAAAGGAATGAAAATAAAAGTATGCTGGTTGTTTTTCAATCTTTCTTTGAGAAATTGTATTGCCAAGTTGCCAATCCATCTAGGTTGTGACAATGAATACTAAAATGAGTGTAAGGTTGAAATAGCATTGTGGGTTCACTTGGCAAATTTTTGTTGAATTAACATTTTTAAAGAGTTGATAAAAAATATTGAGACTAGTCACTGATAACAAATATCATACGTGTTATTAAGGATTTAAGCGTTTGAACGGTTTGTTATGGATATTATGGCTTCAGCTGAATCAATGCCTGTGTAAATGAAAGTCTTCCTGTCTGCAGTGTGGATATAATTGCTTCATGGTTTTTAGGACTCTGACTATCTGATGAAATGTCATTCCAGGATGAATGGAAAAGCTAATTTCACGACATTAAGATCTCTTCATTATCCTCCTATTCCTAATAATGTTGCACTGAAGCCTGGACAATTACGACTCGGTGAACATTGTGATTATGGATCATTCACACTAATATTTCAAGATAACGTAGGAGGTTTACAGGTGCAAATAATAAATATAGTGGTCTAAATATTGATTGTTGATATAACTTTACATTATATACTAATATATTACCAGAAATCCATCAATCTTTATTAAAAATTTCATATACTTGCTATATAAATATTTTCCAAGATTCATAAATTTTATTTTTTCATCATATTTGTATCGAGAAGTGGAATTTGCTAAATAACAACAATAATTGAGTATTTGTTTTTCTGGTACACGATTTTTCTACAATAGCATGTCTCATTCACTTAACTACATTTTGTTGTTCTATAAACTTTGTCGTCAAATGTGATATGTAATTTTTTTTGGTTTCTATCAGTTGATAGTTATTCAGACGTGTTTGAAAGTCAGCAACTTGAGCTCCACATAGTCGTCTATGATTAACATCTTCCTCAAGGTGTAAGGAACGGTTCAAGCAGGTGCAAATGCAGAATCAAGCCAATCATTATTCGGACAGCCTGTGCTGAATGATTGAAAACATTATATAATATGGGTTATTGCAGGTTGAAAGTTATGATGGAAAGTTTATGGAAGCTGTACTGATTCCGGACACAGTTCTTGTTAATATCGGAGATATTTTGCAATTCTGGACAGACGGAAGGCTCAAATCAACTGTGAGTTATGTTCCTATTCACAGATTCTTCTTTAAATTAAACATATCCTAATAAAATATAGCATAATTATTAAGTGTTGCTTTTTTCGATGAGTATGTAAAGAATATATTCTCGTTTATATAATTGAAAAACAGAATTTTGATAAAACTGTAATTGTCACGTTTGTTGTCACTGCAAATACTTTTTTGTTATTGATTTTTCATTGCAATTTGTATTACCATACTTTAGAGCAGGGGTCGGCAACTTAAGCCCCACGGAGTACACTTATCTGACCCACGACGCTTCAACGAATTATAGTAACAAAACGGCTGTTTTGACGATTCTTTACGTATCAGAATTTATTGTGAGACACGTGTAGACTAAATTATATCAAACCTGAAAAGTTTATAATTTACAATTATTCGTTTAATGGGCCTATAGTTTAATTATAATTATACAAATGGCAACAGAACGCAGAAAAAGTTGATGCTAAGTGCGAAGGGTTCAATGGCGCAGAAAATATTCAAATGTAATTTTCTGATATAAATAAATAAAATCTATATTCTATTCGAGAGATCACTGCTTGGTTTTTATAAAGAGTATCTATTTGAAGGAGAACTTGATCCAAATTTGACAAACCATGCGAAAAAAATCACATCGATGTTTGGAAGTACATATGCATGGAAATAATTGTTTTCGAAAATGGGCATAACTATATACAAGCTGGAACTCGGATTAGTGATGCCCATTTATAAAATGTTTTAATATTGGCCTCATTCAGTGTCCCTTTCAGAGAATGTTTCCCATTCGGAATAAACATCGAAAACGTATCAAGAACAGTCTTCGCGCGCTTCTTAAAATTTCAAATTGCGATTTCTGATTTGTGGGAAAAAATTATGATTCAAGCCGGCCCCTGCTTTAGAGCAACTTGTCCAATACTGGTTATGTCGCTTTGGGGAGAAAATTATTCCTTGTATTCACTGTAGTATTACTAATATTCTTCAGTATTTTAATATTACTATATTACTTATTCATTAACACATTATAAACTCCTTATTTAAATGGAGTGATTTTGTTGAACATATGGCTAGGATTTCTGATTAATTATTCTAAGGCCTTAATCTCTATATGTATTGAAAAAGATTCGAATTTGTTTAGTTTATTGGAAGTCGATTGAATATAAATTTGTATTGATAGCAGATTGAGGCCTTTTTGCATCCTTTTTTTGTGTAAATTTTAGAAACACAGAGTGATGATTCCGGACATTCAATCAGCCAGGAATGTCGACAGAAAATCTCTTGCGTATTTTGTTCATCCAGATCATGAAGTTGTTTTATCGGGAATTGAATATGGAGCTTCATGTCTGGATCATCATGAAAGAATTGAACCTGAATATGAAGAACCTGTTACAGCATTTGAACATGTTAATATAATAATAGGTTTAAAAACAGTTACATCAATTAAGAATCTTTTATCATTTGCAGAACTAAACAAAATGCACGCAACTGAATTCTCCTGTGATTGCTAAATAAATTAAACTGCTGAATCTAAAACAGCTTCTTCATATCAATACTTACTATCTAAAATGTCCAGCATTTCGGATGATCTTTACGATTTTGTGAGAAAAATCATGGCGAGTGACAATTGCAATTAATCTGGGGCTTTTGAGCAATTCTATCGCATGTAGTAGATCAATTATGGGGTTTGAAGATTCAAGCCATGCTAGATTACAACGGAGTTTAGATTGAATCATCATCTCCATGAGTTGTGCTGTTGTTTTGTCTGTATCTGTATTTCCCAACTAGTTTAAAGAAACAAGTCCATTTCGTTTCTGTTTGTGACAGGAGTTGATGTATTTTACAATCTTCTGGAGAGCCATTTTGTGATACTTGCCTGCTTCGACTTGTGGTCTGTAGTCCCTTGTTTAATAAAATAATTTCCCCTTATTCCTCAGATTCGAAAAATTTAGTAGGGATCTAATGTCTAAGAGAAATATCCTCACCCTTTAAGTGAACATGTAGTTCTATTTCTTGCCTTTTTATTTTCTGAGACTTTCACTTTATTCTTTGTTCTCTGTATGACATTTTTATACCAGTGTTTTGTAAAGTGTAGAAATCATTTTTCAAATATTGCCTGCTATTGCTGAATATTATGTATTGTGCAATCATAAGCCATTACCTATTGCAATTTTTATTTTTCTGCAATGAAGAGAAAGAATTCAGATGGGTATATCTTTGTTGGTTGGTTGACTGCACAAGTTCAATATAAAGTGTTGGGGCTAGCATTCTAGAATTAGATAATTGCGAAGAAAAAATTATATGGTTGCCAAGGCAACTATCGTGTGTGGTGATTTCTAACTTGTTTGAGGTGCATTGTTTTATTTTTGTCTCCAACGTTGGGGATTCCCTAGTTGCGTTTTCATATTGATAGTCATTTTTGCAAAAGATTTGAGCGTGAGAAGATGAGGTTACTTGTGCCGCTTAGGAATATTTATAGGTACATTTTTTGGACTTGATAACTCTCTTATCACGGCTTTGCAGGTTTATGGGAACTTTGAGCCGATTACGCCGTGGTGATCCGCTAGGTAACGAAATAATGCATAAACATGCTAACGCTCCACTTATAACAAATGATAATAAAACCAGCAATAAGTGAAATACTATATCGTAAATAAGTAATAATACTATAATATATTGCAGGGATGGTGAACATTTTTTATTGAATGGGTCAAAAATTCTATTTTTATTTTATTGAAAATAAATGGGTCATAGACATGTAATTCATAGCTGCATCGATGGGAAACTAGTTTTCGTATCGTTCAGCAAGACTTATAATTATTGGTTGATATATCATCATGCCTGAGATTTTTAGTACTCGATCTTATGAAATTCATGCAGGGACACCGGTGATTCGCATGCATATGAATTATCGAAACACCTTTATATTGCCTCGGCAATTTTTTATGGGTTCAGAAGAATGAAATTCCACTCCAAGAGAATTATATATTTTGATCGGCTTTTAACCGCGCTGTCATGTTGTACCATTGCTTTTCGGATTTCTGTGGTCATAAATTTAAGTTCGTAAAATTTTGTTTCCCAAATGCTATTGTATGCGAAAAAAGAATGAACTACAAAGTAGCAGTTAGTCTCGCATACTCCCCAAAACACTCTGCTGCTTTGGTCCCCCCAACACACACACACAAAATACTCTAACAACGCAAGTCGCGACACACGATTCATTATATTGGTATGTCATCGATGTGGTAAAACGACAGTTTTAACCAACTGTCTCTTTACAAAACTTCAAACAGGCTAATGAGATCATCAGGTTTTGGTATTTTTCATAAAATTTGATTCCCAATTGGTCATGCTGACTATTTTTCATCAACATGACAAAATGTGCCTGAAAAAAATTTTGGGACCTCCTGAAGTATGCACACCAAGATGGCGCACAACCTGAACTCAGGTTGTGTATCAGATTGGGGTTCAGGTTATGCGACATCTTGGTGCGCATACCTCAGAAGCACCGAGTTTTGTTTATCGCAAGTTTGTTGGTTGTAGTCATAGTCGTTACTCAGTTTTGCGTTCTTTATAGTTAGGGTATACCATTTGTTTAGTTTTATTCTGTTTTCTATTGTTAAATGGTAGCAATATTGAACGTTATTGCTATTAGACATTCTATTAGGCTTGCACGTAATTGACAAAAATCAATTCCGTAATTATGGCAAAATCAATTACGTAATGACCCCGTAATTGCGATATTTTTCCACGCATTTAAACCTATCATAACAACCAATTGAATCCACTTCTTTTCCGAATGGGACATTGAAGTTGGGTTTTCATATTCTTGGCAGTACTACACGCCGTCGACAGATGTTAAAGACTAATATCAAGGAGTGAATTCAAATAAATTTTATTCTGATTTTTATCTTTTGTGTTAGCTTTGGTTTTCCTTTATCACCTTCGCAAATTAACCGTCCCATTTTTATGCGATCAATTTTATTTTATCATTACCGACACTGGTATACGGATATTTATGGAAACGATAGTTTTTTAAAACCACCTTAATACTGAATAAAAATTACGGGTTTCTAATTTATTAACCAACGACGAGCGTATTCACTCGTTTGATTATACTTGCGATTTCCTCGCGACGAAGACTTGTTTTTGCAGCGTCTTCTGCATTATCCGACATTACTGCCTTGTTAAGCATTTTATAATAATAATTATTGATGTCGACTTATTGACGATATTCCGATTACCATGCTTCATTTTACATTTAATCATCTGGCGGACTGAATGTTTATAACATTATTTGCGATAAATTTAGATCAAATATTATTTATTTGAGTATAATTTAATTATCGAACTTATATGATATGCCTTCTCCGAAAATACAAAAGTTATATCGCAAAACAATGCATTTTGTGACATTTATTTTACACTCACGACATTTATTTGCTAACTCAAGTCGGCGATCCTATCGGCCAAGATTGACACAAGTTCGGTCGAGTGCCGGTGGTATTCAAGTCGACGATAAATCAAAATAAGTTGGCGCATTTGGTAAGACAGTTAATCATATATGGCCGAAATATTGAGAGGAATTGTGAAAAACATCATGCGGACTGATATATAACATCATCCGGACTGATATATAACGATAAAACCGTTAACAGAACATCAAGATTTTGTAATAGAAAATGAATCTCGCACAGAATAAACACACTGGCTCATATTTGATTCTATATGATAGCAGTTAAATTTTTTGCGGTCCGCGAGGAATCCGTCGTTTCGCTGTTTCTCTGCTGTCTCAATCGCTTTACCGATGCCGAGAAGACGAAGTTGCGTTGGTTCATTACGCAATCTCTCTTTTGTCGTCATATTGCTATTTGATAAGCGCGACATTAATTATCAAGGTATTGGCGCGAGTGATCAATCGCTCTTTTCGCTTATTTGGTTCCAATTCGTCGCGAAAGCTCTTCGTTAAATTTCACAAGATCGTCGTGTTGAAAGGTTATGGATATTTTCCTGTTTATACCCCAAGTCTGAAATAAAACAGCCAAAAACAGTATGATATTCCATGTTCATATATCAAGTGTTGATATTAACAATAAAGAATGGTTAAGCATTGCTAATTCACACTTGGTGGGGAATTCCCACTATTTAAACGCGTGACTATAAAATAGAATAAAATAGAAACGGAACATATATACCATAAGTAACGGAAAACTGGAACAAGTAAATAATAAATAAAAGTAAAATGGATACAAATGTTTGATAGACCATGTTTGAAAGATTGATCTCCTGCGTTCATTAGTCATTTCACCCGAAGAAGTTGAAACCGGGCGTGTTAGCGTCCATCGGTCTTAACACAATTCTTCCCCCTATCTACGGTTATTATGTACATTGGCCATGGCCAAGCTAGATAAGATGCGAGAGAAGTTGAACCAGGTGTGTTGGCGTCAATCGGTCTCAACGCAATTCTATCCCTTATCTACGGTTAAGTTACGGGAGAAGTTAAAACCAGGTGTGTTGGCGTCAAACGGCCCTACTCAGTTCTTCCCCCTTAACTACGTTAATAATTTACATTGGCCATGCCAGAGAAGTTGATAATAGGTTAGTGAATGGCAACGCGTCATGCCCTCCTTCACCTACGTAGCAAGAAAGGTAAAAGAGAGAAAAACGGCTGCGAATACCGGAACTCTAACTTCTACTTGTTGAGCTTTCATTTTTCGCAATCGACGAAATTGACTGCTTTGAAGAAAGCTCGTTTCAATGCAATAATTACGACTTTACGTAATTCGTAACTTCCCTTCCGTAACTCAAAATAATTACGTAATTACGTAAATCCCTAAATTACGTGCAAGCCTACATTCTATCAATGAATATTTCTATAAGAAAATGAATAACAAGAATACGAAATATTTAAAAGATATATGTTGTAGATGTGATTCAATATGCAACATGAAACTATGAGAATGGGGTTCAGAACGTATGTAGTTTTTTAAACGTATGTTTATGTTAACAGATTTTCAAGATAAAGGAAAGAAACAAAGCATTTTGAAATGTGCTTGTAAACTTTCAAGAATGACACGAAGAATATTACTTCGAAGCAAACGTTTTATGAGACTTCGATTGATCAGGAATTCAAATACGAAATTCGGGTTATGGAGGAAGCAGTCATATAAATCCGCCATTGCAACTACCAAGTAGTTGCTCTTTCTCACAATTTCATCGATCGTGAGATGCGAACCTGCCTTGTCAGAAACACCATCAGTGAATTTTTTAATAGCCAGTGTATATCAAAACGAATTTTTTTTATAATATATAAGAGAGCGTATACCCGCAACAGATATAAGGAATCAATTTGCATCGCTAAATTCTGAGAAAGGGCTAAACATCCACACGACTGAGCAGCGCAAATTCGCACGTTCGTTTGAAGTGTAAAGATACCAAACGGACAAACAAAATTCAAAGTTACCTGGAAGACGAGCTTAACTAAGAACAGACTGACAGAGAAATAGCGGGAGCACGAGTTACAAACGGGAATTTAATAATTCTATCATTACCACGGAGGACAAATGTTGCGGTATTTTTTCAATAGAGAGAGTTTGAAATTCGTAGACCTATGTCTATATGTAGAGAGCAAGTTAAAATAAAGAAACAAAGCATTTTGAAACGTGCTTGTAATCTTTCAAGAATGACACGAAGAATATTACAGCGGAAACAACGTTTTATAAGACTTCGATCGATCAAGATTTTGAATCTGAAATTCAAGTGATGGAGGAAGCAGTCATGTAAATCTGCTATTGCGACGATCAGGTAGTTGCTCTTTATTGCATATTCATCGCCCACCAAATGCAAATCTATCTTGTCAGCAACGCCATCAGTCAACTTTTTTAATAGCCAGTCTATGTCAAAATGTAAAATTTAATACATAAGAGAGCGTACCCGCAGTATATATGGGGAATCAATTCGCATTGCTGAATTCTGATGAAAGAGCCAAATATTTACACGACTGAGCAGCGCGTTCGTTTGAAATCTAACGATACCGAATGGACAAACAAAATTCAGAGTTATCTGGAAGAACAGACTGACAGAGAAGTAGCGGAAGCACGAGTTACAAACGGGAATTTAATAATTCTATCATTCCCACGGAGGCCAAATGTTGCACCATTTTTCCATGCCGCCTATACGGTTTGAGAAATATTGTGAGTAAAAAGATAGCATATTGACGTGATCTCAGCCTTCTGTAACTGATATCGAAGTTAATTCAACAAGCAAACTGCGAGGCGAGTGAAGGCGAGTAAAGCTAGGCTACTTATGTACATATGTAATAGCCCATGGATAGATAGCCTACAAATGCAAAACAATAATTCTCAGACGTTCAGACATCATTAACAGCGATTTCAATTTCAGAACATTCTAACATTTTTGCTATTTGCTCATTCAATTTTTAGCTAGTAGTTACTTTGCCTTATTCTGCCAATTCAATTTTATCGGTCTTTGCTGACATGGGTGAAATTCCAATAGTCGATTTTTGGAATTGTGGACTTGATGTTGAAGAGATTAGTGATGAAAACTGCACGAAAACAGGCGAGGCAATTTACCAGGCATTTGCAAAAATTGGATTTGTGTATTTGAAGAATACTGGAATAACAAGGTAATATGTCATTTCAGTTTGCTAATTTACAAAAATACGAATCAAATCAAGATATAAGAGAGCACTTTACCACACTTTATGTCCACGGTTTGCTGTGGTATATTCTGGGAAGTAATGCTTGCATTTTATTTACGCAATCGAAGATTTAATTGATCGCAACCAATTTAATAAAACAACCAAATTTAAATATGCCCAGTCATGGATTGAATATTTTCTGAAAAATCATTGCATAGCCGAAAAGTCTGCTCTTTTAACAAGTGGCGGAGATTTCGAGGCGATGAAGATATACTTGACATATATATACACTAATATACTTTATATGTTTATAAAAATATATATCAAAATTGAATACAATCGGGCAGTCTCACATCTTATGTCCGCAGATTGTCGCGGTATTTCAGATTGGCCATGTTCTTGTTTCGTCGTAAGTCGTCGCAACCGCGAGTTACGTTGAACACAATTAAATTTAAATAGAAGGAAATAGTCATGGATTGAATATTACGCGACAGAAATGTCGAACTATTTTTAACGAACGCACAATTGCGGCGACCGTTTTAAACGCCGTCACATGAAAATTTCCGATTCCATTTTTGATTTTCTTGCAGAACTACCAAATTGCAGATTTTTCAATATCATATAATTATAATTGGCAGGGAACAAATTGATGAGGTTGATTCTACAATGGATGAATTCTATAAACTGGATGCATCAACTAAGAAAATATATGCAAGAGATGAAAGCAATTTTGGATATATTGATTTTAATGTAGAGAGGTTTGTTGAAGCTTATAGAATTTGACGAAAAGGCTATTTGCCAAATCGACACAAATGCATGGGATATTGTTTTTTGCTGTGCTACCGGCCTTATAGACCAGTTGTGGTCAAGGTTTTTGGACCAGGGGTCAAAAATTGTGACCACCTAGACTGGCGGGCCATGTAAGTTTGACGTAAAAACATTTCATGAACAATATTTAAAGTGTTACAAAAATAAACTGGAAAACAATAAGCCTCGTGCCCAAACTAAATGTAATCGTAATCCTAACAAATTCTTTGAGTTATTGTTTAGCTCAAACATCAAAATTTAGTTTTAGTTTGGTTATGGCAGCATCAGGCAGGCCAGATTGATTTACCCGGCTGGCCCGATTTGGCCCTAGTGCCACAGTGTGCACATGTCAGTTCTAGACTTTGATAAAATCCAATATCAGCAAAATAAAAGTACATTCATAAAAAGGTTTTGACATAATTGACGTAGGAACTAAAAACACCAAATGACGATCAAAATTTAAATTGACAATGGTTTAATTTGTATGAATCCCATCGCATGCGTTATATTATTTTAATCTATTTGAATCTGACATTTCTGTTCATAATTAGATATTTCCCTAAACTCGATTTACAGCCTGAACCCAAAGAGACCAGGAGATTACAAAGAAGCATTCAATGTATATTATACCACTGATAGGAAATGGCCTGACGAACACGTCCCAAAGTTTGCTTCCAAAATGAGGAAATTTTGCGAGCTATGTCGAAAATTATCTCTGAGAATTATTAAAGTTTTAACCAAAGGAATGAAAATAAAAGTATGCTCTTATTTTTTTAGTCATTATTAATATAGCTTACAATTCATTTAGGTTGGGGCAGTGAATAGTAAAGCTAGTGTCTTAAATGATGAGCAAAATAATTTAGGTATCAGTGTCACCCTTGGCATAATTGTAGTTTTCATCTTGTTCCCATGACCAGAGAATTGTCATTGTGACATCCAACGTTTGAATTATTTGATCTTGGTTGGTTGAATCAATTCCTGGATAGATGACAAGTTGTGTCTTCAGTGTGATTGTGTATACTTTATAAAAACATACTTTTATGGGATATTAAATTACTTTTCGCCTACTTCAGGATTCCAGCTATTTTGGCCTTAGCTGTTATAATGTACCCATTCCATTCATTCATACTTTCACTTATTCTGTCATTGTTTTTAGGACTCTGACTATCTGATGAAATGTCATTCCAGGATGAATGGAAAAGATAATTTCACAACATTGAGATTTCTTCATTATCCTCCCATTCCTGATAATGTTACACTGAAGCCTGGACAATTACGACTCGGTGAACATTGTGATTATGGATCATTTACGCTCTTATTTCAAGATAATGTGGGAGGCTTGCAGGTTCGAATAATAAATATAGGTGATCAATCATAGTATGAAAAATATATATTGTCAGATATCTACTTATGGAAATATAGGATTTGTCAGTAGTACCCGAGTGACTATTGACCAACAAGACAATTGAAAAAGTAGCTATGGCTCATTTGCAATAAAACTTCGAGCTGAAACAGGATTCATGAAAAAGATTTACAATGCAATATTATCGTTTCAATGAGATCCTAAATTTCCAGATACTTATAATTGATCTTTGGCAGTTAAAATATCAGTCCATGTTCCAACCCAACCCTTGTTGTAATTATTAATGTGGGCGGATGCAAATGTCAGATCAACCCATACAGACTAGCTGTGATGAGTGTATGAAACATGTCTTATTATAGGTTGAAGGTTATGACGGGAAGTTTATAGAAGCGGTTCCAATTCCAGACACAGTTCTTGTTAATATCGGGGATGTTTTGCAATTTTGGACAGAAGGAAGACTCAAATCAACCGTGAGTTCTGATGGCCGATGCTTTTTTGATTTAAAATCATTCTCAAATCTCAACAAAAATTACCGTATTTAAATGTTAATTTTCTTTTCCGATTATCATATGTTATTTATTCCTATTCGTGTAATTCAAAAACTGCATTTTGCTCAATATATTGCTGAAATTGGTATTTGTGTCGTAACTGCGAATATTTTTATTATTGATATTCCATAGACCTGGTAATTATTACTTTAAAAATTATGTTTACAACTTGTTTAAATTGGGATCTTTCTTGAATATTTAATTATGATTTTTGATCAATTACTTCTGATATTTTACTTGACTCTGTATAGGAATAGGTCCGAAATAGTTGAACAGAGACAAAAATTGTTTTAAAAAGCTGTCTTCTTTCCCCCTTTTCTTTTCTGTAAATGTCAGAAACACAGAGTGATGGTACCAGATATCCAGTCTGCCAGGAATGTACAGAGAAAATCTTTTGGATATTTTGTTCATCCAGATCATGAAGTTGTTTTATCAGGAATTGAATATGGAGCTTCATGTCTGGATCATCATGAAAGAATTGAACCTGAATATGAAGAGCCTGTTACAGCATTTGGACATACTAATAATAGATTTCAAAGCAGTTACATCAATTGAGAACCTTTTATCATTTGCAAACTGAAGTGATGAAAGTGCTCTCAGACAATTCTATTACATCTAATCAAGATATTAAATAATTTGAAGATTGCAGATTCTCCAACTAATTTGAAGTCTTAAGGCCTTTTCTGTTTGTGACTAGGGTTGATCTATTTTTTAAATCATTAGAGTAATACTTACCTGCTTCCAGTTGGGGTCTAGGTCAGGGCTACTCAACTATTTTTATCTAAGGTCTGCATACAAAACTTCAAAATTATTTGGGTCCAGTATTTTCAGAAATTGGTCTAGGTCCTTGTTTAATAGAGCCAGGTCATTAGATTTTACAAATTTCTTGAGAGTTGAATTTTAATGTCTGTGAGTATGTCCTCGTCATTTGAATGATTGTATAGTTTTATTTTCTTGCCTTCTTTGCCCTTTGGTGAGATTTTTGATTTATTTGTTGTTCTGTCTATGGCATTTTTATATCAGTGTTTCGTAATGTAGAAACCAAGGCTGGGAAGGGAGCTTAAGCGACCAGAAATTTCAGTGGCTATAGTTCCTAACCATCTGAATATTTTTTAATATTTATTATCTTCTGACACCTAAAGAGAATAAAAATAAAATAAATTTTGCCAAGCCAATATTTTCATTTTCAATTCTAATATTAATAAAGAAGTTTCGAGTTATATTTACAGTCTAATTTCCAAATATGAAATCGTTGTTTCACTTTTGAAAAAGGTGTTTGTGACTGTTTCATTTTTGTGTTCAAGCTTAAACACTTCGATGGTTGTGGAGTCAGAGCTGGAGCCTTATTTCGACATAAAAAAATGAAGCTCCTCAGATAAAGCTACAGTTAAAATTTCCTGCGGCTCTGTAACTGGAACCACCATGATTTTGAACCAGCTCTCCAGCTCTGGTAGAAACTATTTATCACACTTATATATTGCCTGCTACGTTGCTGAATATTGTTTAATGTGCAATTTGACTGTTAAATCATTAGCCATCATCTATTGCCATTTTTATTTTTTGCAATAACAGAATAAAGAGAAAGAATCCGGATGAGTATATCTTTGTTATGTTATTTTGATGTGTTTCAAGTTAAATTTCAGCAAGTAACTAATTATTTTGACTGCACGCTACAAGTTGAATCGATTTATAATTATTTTTCTTCGTATAGATTTGCACTATATTGCCCTTCAATTCATACAGTGATGGCAGAAGCGTTGTGAAACTATTGTCAAACTCAAATCTACATATTGTCGTTTGTCAAAAACTAAATCAGAAAAAATTATAGTAATTACGAGGTGCGGCTAAAATGAAACGGGACTGACGTCACAGATTGCGCAACACGATTAACCATCGGTAATCAACACTTTTGCAGTGTGGCGTAATATGTGTTCTTTGTTTAACAGCAGTTTTGACACAGAATCGCAATTATTTTTGCTTTTCAGGATCCATAAGTGAATGTGATAAATTTCTTGTTGAAAAAAAATGCTGTGCGAGGTCTGATTGAGTTTTTTGGGGTTCAATTAAAGAATGACGACTGAGCAAAGAATTAACGTTAAATTTTGTGTCAAACTTGGAAAAATGCATGTCAACTCGGCATGCATTCAATCGTTGAGTTTTCTGCTCCTCAGTCAACTTAAGAGCCTTTGGCATCATTTTGGCACACACCTTTCGCATTCCCAAAGTGTCAACCAAAATGGTGCGGACCGTTTCTTTGTGCATCCCAATTTCGTTGGCAATGACGCGAATTGTTAAGCGACAGTCACTGCGAACCAACTGCCAAACCTTTTCGATGTTGGTATCAGTAGTGAAAGTGCAAGGCCTCCCTGACCTCGGATCATCCTCCACATCCTCCCTGCCTTCCACAAATCGCTTGTGCCATTCAAAAACTCTTGTTCTGGACATGAAAGAATCTCCATAAACATCAGTCTCAGTCGCCGTTTTTCCAAGTTTGACACAATATTCAATGGTAATTCTTTGCTCAGTCGTCATTCTTTAATTGAACCCCCTATCGCCGAAAAACTCAATCAGACCTCGCACAGCATTTTTTTTCAACAAGAAATTTATCACATTCACTTATGGATCCTGAAAAGCAAAAATAATTGCGATTCTGTGTCAAAACTGCTGTTAAACAAAGAACACATATTACGCCACACTACAAAAGTGTTGATTACCGATGGTTAATCGTGTTGCGCAATCTGTGACGTCAGACCCGTTTCTTTTTAGCCTTACCTCGTACGTTGTTTATCTAATTCGAAACACAGAGGAATAATAATGGTTTGTGAGTATTATGTCTAGAACATTTTCACTTGCTTTCCACGTGGTAAAAAAACTCAGACACTTAATATTTGATCTTGTATATTATTAGGTATTGTTAGGTAACTTGGGACCTCCTTGGAACCAATGTAATTATTTTTTACAGATCGACTTTTCACCGGGCATCAGAATAACTGTCACAGTCGAAATACGGTTCTCCGCTGCATATTTAATTGTGATCTCGTACTCCAGAAACTGTAGAACTTGCAAAAACTGATTAGACTCTTATAAGGTCTAATTCCAACACTCTGAAAATTTTAGAAACTGTGATCAGTGCTGTTTCTGACTGATTTTAAGACTCTTGGCCCGACTATCAACGCGTCAACTGTGAAACTTGATATGAACAGACTTTAACAGCGACTTAGAAATAATTTGTAATAAAATATCTTGCCACAAGTGTCAGACTGTGATATATGCTTCATCGTGCGTAAATGATCGCATTGATGGGCTGCTCAGGCATGCACTTATTCTGAAGAAACCGCTGGCTTCAAAAATCTCATTTGTTAACAATATTTTGTGAAATTTAACTTAATATATTTTGAATCTGTTACATTGGCTAATTTTAAGACAAAGTGCACGTTGATCCTGCTTCCCATTTTAAAAAGAAAATGTTCCAAAAGCCTCGGCTGTATAGTCTAAATATAGTAATTTAACTCTATACGTTTATATCCGTACAATCCGATCAGGTTTTTCTTCTTACATCTCCGCATTAATTACCGTTTTGTGTGATAAATTTACATATCCCGAATGGATATATATAACTTTTTGGTATTCTATGCTGACTCTTGTTAGAAGATTTATATTTTTGTCAAATAGTTGGTATGACTATTAAAATGCTTTGGCGGGCCGCCCCCGGTCTTGTAGTTAGTTCATCCATTAGAAAGCCTATTCCCGGGAAAACATGCATCGAAATCTAGAATATTTCTAACACCAATCACCTGCTCATTAAATTATGGTTCCTTTGTCCCTTTAAGAAAATAACATCAATTTAGAGCAGAATACATAAAGGGCTTTCACGGAACACTTGTTGAAAATCACTAGTCTAGTGTATTCTTATTTTTTTGTATCATGAGTTGATAAATTGAGTTTAAAATGAGTTATTCAATAATTAAAAGTATATTTACGCCGACAGTTAAGAGCAGGGGCTGGCAAGGTTTTTGAAACAGGGGCCAACAATTTTGCTCGCCTAGACTGGCGGGCCACATGGCCCATAAAATTGTGTGACGTGAAAAGTTTACATTTTATGAACAATATATACACCTCCACCTCCTATTTATATTTTTACAAATTCCGTGAGATACCTGAATTAGCTAAAACATCAAAATTTGGTTTTCGTTTGGTGGTGGCAGCATCGGCCGGGCCAGATTAAATTACCCGACGGGTCGGATTTGGCCCATGTTAGGTCTAGAGCTTTATTAATTAAGAAGTTGAAGTTGGTGGTTTACTTGATGGTGATGCGTCTTGTCTTGCGTGTGTGTTGAGTTCATTGCGGTCACTATAACTTCGACACATCATTGATCTCCTTCATATGACTTCACAATATTGTGATTTGCCAGCTGCTGCATGTCCGCAAATACCATGCTATATGAAAAAATTTAGTAATTACGTAATGACCGTTACAAACGTGGAAACCCGATACAATCATGTAACTCGTTTCTTTGTTTTCTGTCCGAATGATGATCGCAAGTGGGTTAAGTAAACGTTATACATAGTAACTATAATTTCTCTTTTATTTTTCCGAGTAAGGGTATGAATCATTTTTAAACATCAACGGAGGTATTAGAGTTTTGTACGTATGTAGGCCGAATCAAAAAACACACAGTTGAAGCTTCGCTCAGTAAAAATTTGATATGGAAATACCATTGGTAGATTTCAGCGGATGTGGTTTAGAAGTTGATCTTGTTTCAAAGGAGATGATGGAATCAGTTGGAAACGAAATATACAAAGCATTTTCCGAAGTTGGATTTGTTTATCTCGTGCAGTGTGGCGTACCAAGGTGAGAAAAACTATTCTGGTCCTTCGGTGAAGCATTTTACAGTTTAATATAGTTGTCAATATCTGAACTATTGGTATATATGTATATATATGTACGTCTGCTTGCAACCTATTTGGGTTCTAATATTTCAATTTTTATATAATTTTGTGCGGTGAATACAATTATAGTTTCTGTATAATTTTCTTCAGTAACTTATATGGTACACCATGATATCATTGTCATCATAGTTAAAATAACTTTAACCTAAATTCATCATTTTTAATAAGAATTTCGGGTGAATATGAGCAGTGTATATAGTATTGTAAAGTTATGGTTTGCTGATTGACTGTTTTAGGACACGTTGACCGATTTCGACGAATTCTTATGTTATTGTATCGAGTGGTAACAGACTCTAATGACCACTGCCGGTCGTATATATATATAACATCCGGTCATTTACTGAAAATTTATTTTTATTTTATATACATGTACCGTGCGTGTATTGTGTTTCCGTTTAGATAAACTCCCCCGCACTCTATCATATGCGAGATAGGATTTTCTAGTCGCTACCGTATTTTCCCCAAAATAGGACCTAGCCTGAATTTTGAAAATGATCTTACTGTAACCCCCTCAAAAACGTGTTATAGGTAAATGAATATTGGTTTTCATATTTTGTATATTTGAAAATCTTGTAATCCTCCACTTTGTAATTTTGATAAATGATAAGAAAAGACCAGCCCCCCCCCCCCAAATAATCCCTGGTGTTATTTTTCGAATTGAATTAAGATCCTGTCTTATTTTCGGGAAACACGGTACGTTGTGAATAGCCCAGAATAGTTTTTTTGGTTGATTTTGATTTTCAAAAGGTAAGTAAAGACCTGAACTTCAAAGATGACGATTTTTAATTTTTTTTTTCGATGTCCTATATTTTTGCAATATTTTCAAGACAAAATAACAGTCATTCGAAATAAAAAGTTTTTAAAATATTACCATCAAATATAAAACGATTTTAATTGTACTTACTGTTTAGGGATGAGAGTCATTTTTAGCGAATTAAATCGCTGTACATATGGATCTTTCTTTATAAATCCTGCTGTTGAATTTTTAAAATGTCAAGTCAAGTTTATTTTATCGAAGTAAAAATTCAATCACATACGTCATACACTATTCGAGGAAAAATATAATCATGCAATTCTACTGGGAAAGGGAAGCCGCGGGAAACCAAAGATGATTATCAAGCAGCGACGCCTAAGGTCCTATTATCAGATTAAAAAGATAGGGAATTTTCTTCACTGAACTACTGTTACTTCTGTGAGTACCGTAAGGTATTGCCGATTATCTAACTAACATCTCTTGCCAGGGATAGATATTTTTTAGACATTTCAAAGAGCCATCAGACTACAGATAGAGGAAGTATTCCATTTTGATTTGAATGATCAAACTGATGGATGCAAGTAATCTTACGAGAATCTCTGATTCACTCATTTTTGTTTCAGTGAATTGGTAGATGACGTCATGAAAGTATCAAATCATTTTTTTCTAATGAGTTCTGATGCAAAACGAAAATATAAATTCGATGAAAATTATAGCGGATATCATGAATTTTTGAAAGAAGGGTAAGCTTAGATAGAATTGTGAATTACAATGACTGCATGAACATGTTGTTACAAGCACTGTACGCACAATTCGATATCAGTGGTTATTAAACTTGGGCCGCGCCCCAATTTTAGAATTTGTCTAGTCTCACAGAGAGCTGGTGCGATAAATGACATTTTATCGATGATTAAATTAATGTTAATAATAGAGTGTAGCAAACACAGAATCCATTTATTGAAACTTATTTTAAAACTAGAACAAATCCGCAACGACCAAAGGATATCAAAGAATCTTATCAGGTTGGTGGAATGGCGCTCGATTCCGGACAAATATCATGGCCAGATGTCGAAGTGCCAGGATTCTCCACTAATTTGATGAAATTGTTTGAGGAATGCAAGAAACTTTCAATGCGAATACTCGAGGTTCTCGCAACAGGAATGAAAATTAAAGTAAGTCAAATTTACGAATGTTGGTAATTTTAGATTTAGAAACTAAACTAGCCATGAATCCGTCGATGATTTGAAGCTGAAGTATTCGTCTTTCCGTTTCAATCTTTCAATCGTTTTAACCATTTCAATGTATGTTAAATCTTTAACATGTTTTTTGCGACCCGTATAAAGTCACTGCATTTACCTTTTAGGACAAAGAATACTTTCTCCAATGCCATTCACGAATAGGAAAAGAACGCAACTACACAACATTAAGATCATTATATTATCCATCAGTTCCTGAGAATGCAGATGTAAAATCAAACCAGATTCGTCTTGGAGAACATTCGGATTTTGGAACAATGACATTGCTATTTCAAGACGATATTGGAGGACTAGAGGTTGGAAAATAGTTTTCGTTGTGAAATAGTTTTAACCCGAGAGGAATTTCTCTCCAGGGAGGAATATGGTCGTTCTTGGGGAGGGATATTTTTTTTGTATTTTTTTCCGTGTTTTTATTATTACTGTAATACTTAATTATGCACACAATATAACCTACTTAAACTGCACAAAAGCGGAAGTTTGTTTTTCCCATAACACTGGCTAAGGATCCATTACAGACTGAATAAATGAACTAGTTCTTACCCATAGTGAAGAAGTTGCATTACATATGTTTTATATTTCCAGTTTTTATATATTAAGATTAAGTGTTATTTTATGACTCAAAAAATATGGATTGTTGATATTGTCCGGATCTATAGCATCGGTCCAGATTCATGAAAGCATGAAAATTATTCTTTCTTATTACAACTTTGTAGTACATCACAAGTGCAGTGTATCAAAAATACAATGTATTGTATCAGATTTTGTTATAAATATATACTTCTTAGAAACTTCTTAAACTAAACAATGTATTTTGTTACTCTTTCTACTTGCGTTAGGGCTATGATTATGGGTTTAAAGCCATATATGTGTTAAGAAACTTACTCTCACTCTTGACTAAGTTGTTTCAGAATTGTAAGCGGATATTCTGATTACTGAATTAGCCAATGTGATAAACAGTTTATCATAGGTGTGTTTTTCGTTTGATAAAACTAGTGACCCGGGATCGGATCGTATTCTAAAATCCACCATTTTCACCGTTTTCAAATCCATGAACCAACCCGAAACCGGTACGAAGTAATTTGAAACGCTTGAGGTAGAGTGTAATTTTGCCTATGGTTCCTTCAAACGTTGGCATATTTGTTGACTTAATCTTCTTATCCACCCTACTCCTCGTACGATACGTGTACAACACATATCTGCTATTTCTTGGGGTGAAAGAAAATAAAATAAAAAAATATTGTAAAAAATATGCCACAAAATATTCAACCGAAAATTAAACATTTTCTTCAAATTCAAGACAAAAAAATTCTAGAGAAAAGACATTTTCAACATATGAATTTTTCCAAGGTCGAAACATACGACGGAGAATACATTGAGGCAAAACCAATTCCAGGAACAGTTCTTGTAAACATAGGCGATTTGCTGCAGTTTTGGACAAATGGAAGATTGAAGTCAACGGTTTGGTTATTTTTATAGATAATTATCATTGAGTTTTTAATATTGAGCCAAGGTGCATTGAAACTCTACTCTCTTAAGGAACTTTAAAGTTTTGATCTAGCGTAATTTCTTGGGGAAATCTGGCTCAAATCCTAAAACACGAGTCAAATCAAACAGCTTTGAAAAAAGCCCACAATTACAATAGCTTTACTATGTTGACCTTTTGTAATTATCGCCTACCAATTTTTGTTACCCACAACTTCCCTTCTCCAGTAAAACTGTCGTGATTATCTTTTTTTTTTTGAAATTCATATACGATTCATTTTGACTAGTTGGAAAGACAGATAATTAGGAATGGACTTTGATGATTGATTAATCGGAAAGTCTGTATAAATAAGGCCGGTCGAACTTATAATTTTGAGGCGATTATTGTCGCCTATATTATATGATCTAGATCTCTCTGATTTGGTGTCTTACATCTCCATGATTGACGACAAATATTTTTACATAAATTTCAGAAACATCGGATCATGATACCCACTGAAGAATCGAAACGCAAAAGGCATCGACAATCGTTAGCTTATTTCGTTCATCCAAATTATGAAGTCAAGCTGAATGAAATTGAGTACGAAGCTCCAGGATTACAGTGTAGGAATTATTCAAAAAATTTCACATCAGACTATGATCGCAACGTTACAACCGTAGAGTATACTGAAGCTCGTTACAAAAATACGTATCGCTAACTGACGAAAGCTATGGTATCCCAAAATGACAATGGTATCCCTTTTATTCATGGCTATTGGAGACCTATGGCCATTGCATATTTCATTTTATGGAAATATCTATGAATAATAAGAGGCAGGGGGAATTTTAACAATATGTTTCAGCTTCCCGGATGCGAGTACGGAAGTTTTTATCATAAATAAATGAGGAGGGATCGCTAATTTTATGTTTTTTTTTAACAATTTACCAATAATGCAAACTTGGGTCAAGGCGTTACATCCTGAGGTATTGCGAAGTTTTGTGTCTTTTATTATTTTGAGTGCAATTGTCTAAGTCTAAGCTTTGCTAGAAATGAGCCTTTATAAAGCAAATAGGCTTGGTGTGTTGTGCTACCCTTTATGAATACCTTTGTGTTTTCATTGCCGCATTCGGGAACGATGGATTGGAATGTAATTTTATAACCCGATCTGGGATTTTCAAATCGGAGAAGATACCCTAATTTGCTTTGGAAAATGTCGGCACTTCTGTTGCCTGGAATAAATGGAATGGAAATTGGATGACAATTCTATTTTAGTATGAAACAGACCAGGATTTTTCAATTTAACGCACAGTCGTTTAGGTCGAGGAAGCCCTAAAATTAAATGTTACCTCTTGCAGGCTTATATTGTCCATAAAATAGACATATATATATATATATATATAGTGTTTTTTGAAATACACAGTCTTGGCAATTTTTGGCACAACATATCAACTGGTAGTTAAAAATCCCATGCCAACCAGAAATAAAGACGCAAGTTAACGCTTTTACTTTTTTACATTTGAATGCAAGTCATATTTTCACTGAGGCTGTCCCAAAACCAAAGCCGGCGGAATCGACGAGAGTAATTTCATTGCAACCAGATAATACGTACGGATGCTATCAGTAGCAACCGATTGCATTCAGTGAGCTGTATGGTAATTGATTTTTTCTGTACTGTTTGTTAGGTTGAGAAGTATTGATATGTTCCTACCAGTCCACCAGTAATGGGGATGACACGGAATAGACGGCTTCCTGAATAGGTTTTTACAGAAAGTTTTTCCGCCCACAGATCTACAGTTCCAAATTAAGGCCCACAGTTATAGACGAAATCCAAGTTACATTTCGCCTAGTTGTAGATACCGGATCTACAAATTTCTCGATCCCAATCAAAAGTCATTTTAAAACAATGGTTCCATAATTAACGCATTGTACCCAGAATGATAGGTCATCTAATTGCCTGTTTTATAGCTCTCGTTTCGTATTTTACTGTAGGTTTTGGCTCAAATTAGAACTCGTTGTATAAGTCAACATGCGCGTTTAATGCTTAATTACTAACTAGAGTTAGTTGAAAAATCTACAATTTTCCACGGCGTTGAGCAAATAGACGTCTTTCAGTGGCCCTAATAATATGATTATTTTAGTGAATTGATACACTATCACGCTACGATTCGATGTCGCTAGACTTGGTTGAACTCGCTAACGATTCTACAACACGGTGGCGTAGACCGAACGATAAAAATATTTACTCAGCAAATGTTTGGAAACTAAACTCTTGATCAAAATCGCATATTACGCCATCAGAGGTAAATATTTGTCTGTTTTGAAAGTGATGTCAATAATTTCCGATGATCGGCAACTATATTTTAATAAAACGATTATTTTTCATTAAACAATTAAAGAAAGAAGGAATATCTCGCCGGGTGAGAACAGAATGGCCCTGAGTCACATTTTTTAAAATTTCACTTTTTTGAATAGTTTGGAGTATATTTCGTTAAGTTAAGAACAGAATAGGCCTAGGTTCCAATATGATGGACATGGACATCCGAAATAAAATGTCCGAAACTTACATCACTAAGAATAAGTTCAGTGCAACTTAGGCCTAAGTCACCTTTTTTTTCCTTGCATCCCATACAAAAAAATTCAGAAGTTGTTGAAAACAGAATGGGCCAAAGTCCTTTATGGGGGTAAAAAAAACAGAAAGGAAGTGCTAAAAAATATTTGTTACAAAAATATTCTCATCCACATTAAAACAACCAAAGCTCAGGTCTTTACTAAGTGTGAATATCCAGAAATTCAAAAACAACAAAATTCAAAATTGTTTTTTGTGTTTTTCTCAAAACTCAAAATTGTGACTTAGGCCTGTTCTGTTCTCATCCGGCGATATGCTCCATTTTCTGAAAACATCTGATGTGTGACTCGGACATCACTCTCAACTTTATTTCATATTTGTTTTGTTTCATAAAATATTTTGGTACAACAAACCCGACCCCAAAATCCGACATATGCATACAAGATCCATATAAATTAAGAACCCTTCAAGTATAGTGTCTGAAGTTTGTAAATACTAAATATATATAAACACTGCTTTAAAATAGGTGTATATATATTATTTCCCAACTCCAGTATTTCATTTCAATATGGCAATATTAAATTGATTAGATGCATTGAGTGATAATTTTATACGCGCTCACCAACTGACGACCCCCGGCTGTCACTAAATTCGAGTTAATTGCGAAATTAATATTTTATAATCACGGGAACATATGCTAGGTATTTTGTATTTTGGGAAAAATTTAGTTACGGCCTGAAATTTTCGAGAGTATGCGACTTCCTACGGGCTATACTGAAGAAATTGACAATGGGGATGCTTGGCCAATCTCTAGCGTACGTTAGACAAAATGTTATGGCCTGATCACGTACTTGACATAAACTGTTATTGTTTTGGAAGATTAGAACGCTTTGCGGACATAATTTTGAAACAGCGGTGTGCGTGTGACCTATGGCAATTAAATTACGTAACATAGGAATTACAAACTGGCAGAACACGCGCCTCGGGATAGATATTATATAAACTATAAAAAAAAGTTACGCAACTTAATACCAATTACGTAATATTATGTAATTCTAAAACTGCGCGGCCAATTTCCAATTTCAACCAACTGAAATAATAACTTACATAATATTGAAAATGTTTTAGTTTATGAAAAACGCAGTTTGTTTTGGTGAGTTAAACTGTAATGTTGCCTTGAAAATATTTTTCTTGCATAATTTGAATTTAGCTATTGCACAAAATATACTTAGCAAAGCAAAACTATCATCGTTCCGCATAGATAATATTTCCATGCTTAAACCGAGCGACAAACGGCCAGCTTGCCATAGCGTATATGACGCGACTAAATACCACGAATCCTAAATGTGTCAACAATTGCATAATCCTTCAAACAACCAAGGAATCAATAGTTTTGAAGTCACATGGCGGAAGGATGCATCAGTCATTGTTTTCGCATGGCGCCCATTTATACCAGACAAACAAGTTCTATAATAATATATAGTTTGCTGCATTTACCATACAATAATATTTTGCTGGTAGCGATTGCGAGGCAAAGATCACCTTGCAAAACACCCTAGCGTGATACCATGTCTGTGGTAATATTTCATGCAACTGTATATGATGTTTTTTTTTGGTTTCTCGTATGTCCCTCCAACCTGGAATGATATTTTTCCACATATAATTTAAATTAACATATAAAATAAATTACGGATAACTGATATAAATTTTGCAACATCATTGTCTTTTCCTCATCCCAATTATTTCCTATTTAACAAAACAATGCTGTATCTGCTGCAACATATATATTATACTATACTACTTCACAAAAAGAAAGAACAGACACAATGAACTGAACTAATAACAAAAACTGAAGAAAAGGTGAAATTTGAAAGCCAACCATAGCAGGGCAATAGAATATACTACATTGCTGAATTGATGGAAAGTTTTTGAAGAGGCCAATGGTAACGAACCATGGATAAAGTGGGTGCATTTTGAAATTGCAGAATAAGACGCATATTTAATACACACTTGTTTCAATCGAAACCCAAAAAGGGAAAGGGCGCTGATAAAGTTGTGTTAATGACTACCAAAATAGTACCATTTGAAATACTCACAAAATATAAATAGAAGAAAAACAGTGTGCATTGAAGTCTGAATGTGCAAAAAAAACTTTCATTTCTAAACATGATAACTACTACCGGTATGTACCAGAATGAATCTTTTGCTCTTGATAATAAAACATTATATTCAACTTTTACTCTTTGAAAAATTGATCAACCATAAACCAACAAGGGCGTATGGCGATACACATGAA
The DNA here is from genome assembly GCF_964204865.1 of Styela clava. Taxonomy (NCBI): domain Eukaryota; kingdom Metazoa; phylum Chordata; class Ascidiacea; order Stolidobranchia; family Styelidae; genus Styela; species Styela clava. The sequence continues at coordinate 8,120,690 of NC_135258.1, read as the reverse complement.
TTAATATCCTGGGTACTAACTATGCTCCATTGACCATGAAAGAAAGAATGAATAAGACTGGAAGATTCAGACTTCAAAATTATATGACTACGATACTTTGTGTGTATTCAGAAGTACATAAAAATGGCAGTAAAATTTGTGTCCTGTTATTAACATCCGGTTTAGTAGAGAAATACATTGAAGAACTAATATGAAATAAAAAAATTATGATACCTATATATTCCAGAAATAGTCATTTTTGAAATTAGAACTCTAAACTATCAACATGCAATGTAGTAACATGAGTTCAAACAATAAAAAATTTGTTGTTTCTACAGATTTTATTTTTAGCCATACCATACTATATAAAATTTGTTACATATTGAAATCCGCTGAAAAAATGGATGAAATAGTATAGCAGAAATAAAAATACTAGGAATGGCAGACTTTTTTTACATAACTTTAATAATAAGACCTCTAGTATTCTATTTAGCTAAATGTTTTTTCTGCATTGTGTATGAGTGGACATACCCATCATAACAAACATCAAATTAACGAAAATCCACATAAATAGAAATGCAAGACTGCGGTACAAGAAAAAGTTGACAAAACAATGTTGAAATTTGGAATGTTGAGATTCTGAATAAATATGGCATCCATCATAACAGATATCTTTGGTAATATAAATAAGGATTATAATCAATTCTGCATCAGTGATAAAGATAAGCAGTTGGTATCACACACAGACAAATCTCTTCCAATTAATTTTCAATTTTCTCATTATACCAAACAAAGATTGAAGTCGAATTTATGCAAAAACATTTATATTTCTAATTCCCTTTGTTTTAAAAGTACAATATTGGAATATCTGGTACGGTACTTCATAAAATTCATTGTTACATTTGATTTTTTTTTAGAACTCTAAATACATTTTAAATCTACAATTTAAGTAGCTACAATTATGATTTACAAAGCTTCACTGCATAATTAACAAAGTACATTGATCTAATTTTACATCTGATTATTTTTTGAACGTAAATAGCTTAATTATGATATACAAATCTATACTGCATTATTAACAAAGTATATTTCCTTTTTCCATAAACTTCCAGAGATCAAATCGGTTCATATTTAGTGATACTACTCTTCCAAAAGTTGATATTTCTTCACCCTTTTGTAAGATGTTGGAGCCGACAAACAGTAAACAGTGATTTTGGCGATAAGAGCAACAACCGAGAGACAAAGAAGAGTGATGGTGATTATGGTATTCTTCTTACTAACATCATGATTTCGAACGATGATTCCACTTAAGGCCCACAGGAGAACGAAGTACCATGCGTAAACATATCTGCAATATCGATACAGCTTTGTATTCTCCAGGATTGACCAGGCAATTATGACTATTCCAAGAGCGTACAAACAGATTGTTCCAGAATCTTCTTGAGAGTAATTACGTGGCACTTTAGGGTCATAGGTCAAGGCAACAGATATGCTTATAAGAGTAGCAAAAGTGCACCAGGAGAAATACAGGTCAATGCCGTTTTGGATAAGCACACGAATGCAAATCAGATCACTTCTCGGGATGCGCCTTTCATTACTAGCGGTGGCACAGACATTGATACCCAGAGCAGAGAATCCAAAAACTGTTGTCACGACCAAACACAAAGCAGCAAACAGCATTTGTTCATCAAAGAAATAAAAATTCCACAAACTAATTGCAGCGCTTGATATTATCCAACAGATGTGAAATGAAACTGGCAATACCGATGGATTTGTAAGCACCATTCCTGTAAAAAATTATGAAATAGAAATTAGAAACTTTAAAAGTGAAATGATCTTTTGAATGCTATCAATGCAGCTCAAACAAGAACCCACATAATCAGTTCAGAGTTTTCAATCTAATAACAATAGGAATTTAATAACTACATTTACACTTTCAAAGGAAATAGTCAACCTTAGGGAAAGACAAGCTCTTCTTTGATAAACCATATCTTTGCTATCACAGACATACAATGGATCGAATTTTCATATTCATCCCGGTGGGAGGAAAGTGGATAAACCGTCTTAATCCTATGATGAACCACGGACTGTTTTCGGAAGCATGGACTTCATGGTGGAGGAAACCATAACTGACCAGCGAATATGTGAACTATCCTACAGCAATGAGAAGTCCAGCAATCCTCTCTCACATAACCATCCCGCATAGGATTCGAACGTGCGAACCCACGCAGGGTAATCAACGTAAGAATCATCCGATAAACTTTAATACATACTTCAAATTGAGACCAATATTTCAACTCAAGATGATGGTATAACTACAATACTCACCATCTTTATTTCTCCTGCACATGCAACTCAATGCATAACCAATCCAGGCCAACTGAAAGAGAAAGATCAAACCCCAGATGGAGAAAGCATATTTTTCAGGGGTTATGTCAGTTGTATATTTGAGAGACAGATTTTCCATGCTGTTGTTGAAAACCCCATCTGAAAAATTTGTGGAAAATTTAATTGGAGCCAGCCTAAACCAATAAAAAATGATTTGAAAAATCTTTGTCAATATTTTAGACAAAGCTGAACTAAAAGGGTAAATGACTAGATGTGCACAAACAGGCGGGCCAATAATTATACCACAATTACATACAATTAACAATTATAACAAAAAGAAAATTATCAGATTGTAGATTATATATAGGAGTCTAATCTAGATTACTATCGGTGGACGGTGATGTGATACCTCTTCATCAATATTACTTTTCCAAAAACTGAACTACAATTATTTCATTAGGTTTAACTGCATATGTAGTTTTGATAACTAAAAAATAGGCCAAAATATGTCAACAAACAAGCGTTAGACTCAAAAATTTAGCACTCACTATTTGGTATTGTTGTAAGGATTGAAATTCCAGTAGAAACAATGAACGCCAGGACAGACAGAATAGTAAAACCCACAACAGCTACAGTATTTGCTGCCATTGTATTTTCTCGACTCAACACCGGAACAAAAATCAAACAGAACCAAAACTTAGCACCTAAGGATTAGGCTATATTAGAAATCTAAATTGAATGAATAAACATAGTTACAGTTACAGAAAAATCAATCAAAAACAAAAATACTGTAGTTGCATTGATAAGTATAATACCACAGTTATGACAAAATCAATTCTAATAAATTCAAAAAATGGTAAACTTAAATCTCAAGACTGACATCACAATTGGAGTAATTGTGCCAAATGTAACGCTGAGAAATTTTCCTCAATTAAGATGGATTGCTGATATAAGGGTGACTAAAACTAAATATAATACAGAAAAACAATTTTTAAATCTGGAATATTCAATGCATCTCAAATCAAGGCATGTTGTAAGAATGATTTTAAACCGTATTTACTTTTATGGTTGATATTTACTATCAAAAAACTAAGAACTGTAATAAGCATTTTAAGGTTATAAAAATATAGAGTTATTGCCTTCCAAGAGACCAATTCATTACATTGAATATTCCATCTGTTTCAAAGACCCTTAAATTTACATCCCACAATGATCAATAACTAAATAAACCATGAATAAAGAAAAACAAAAATGATCTTTAACTTGCATTGCATCATTATGATTACTATACTAGGTATATCTTTTATAGGAATAAGGCAAAAAATATGAGTTTGAATTGCATTCAATAACAAAGAAAAACAGTCCACTGGCTATAAAGATTTGTATCTATATTTAAACTTGAGAATCAATTTGCATTACCAATGACAAAAATTATGAAAAGGAAGAAAAAAAACTCAATCGTGTCCACTGTCCATGTTCCCAACGTCAATAAGTATCAGTCAACAAAAATTCATTTAGTATCAAACATCTGGTACTTCTCCACTTTCTTGTATGCAACACTTGGCCTGAGACAAAACACTGTAATCTTCGCAGCAAGGCAGACAACAGCAACACACAAAATCACGATGGTAATAATGGTGTTCTTCTGGCTTACATCTGGATTCTTGACAATCAGTGCACTCAAAGCCCAAATGAGAACAAAATACCATGCATAGACGTATTTGAACAAGCTGAAAAACTTGGTATTTTCCAGTACTGACCACAAAATGACAAGACTTCCAAGTATGTATAAGCAGATTGAGCCAGCGTCTTCTTGAGAGTAGTTTTTCGGAACATTAGGGTCGTAGGTCAAAGTCATAGCCAGGCCAATCAATGTTGCAACAGTTGTCCAGGAGAAAAACAAGTCAAGACCATTTTGAATCAGCACACGAATGCAAATCAAATCTGCAGGCGATTCTGTTTCAAGTTGCTTCTCATTATCTGTGGTAGCAATCGCGTTTATTGCAGAGCAAGCGTAGCCGAAGAGTGTTGTCATGAGGAGACACACAGCAGAGATCAGAATTTGTTCAGCCAAGAAATAGAAGGTCCACAATACCACAAAAACGCAAGTTCCGAGCCAAGCAACATGGAACTTGATTGGCAGAACAACTGGATTTGCCAATACGACTCCTAAAATATAAAAAAAAATCAAATATTAACAACTGTAGTACCAGATAGGTTACATAAAATAAAGATAGGCTTATAAAATATAAGTATTACTAATTTGATCCAAAAGCATCACAAACATATAAATCGTCAAATCAATCTTATATAGATTATGTAAGACATGATATTAGTAGATTATAATTTATAAGACGCAAATTTTTTAATTGCTACTCGCCTACTCTTAATCTTTGCAGATGGATCAAACCTATAATTTATTTGTACTCTGACTTCAAATCTGACCTATGCTTTAAAAACCTATACACCGAAGCCGGATGGAAAAATGATTCTAATTGAAAAATTAATAATTTCACTTTTAATTTTAAAATCGGATATGAGAGAATGCTCAATGAAAAAATGAGTGTTACCAAACAATTAATAATTTTATTTTTAATTTAGGAATCGGATATATGGAAACCGGATATTTAATATGGTTATATTTAGTTATAGCAGTTTTAATAAATATGAAGATTAGGCCAGTCTATTCCCAATTTTCTACTGATAATTTGTGCTCTCGTGTTATTGCTTCAGGTCAACGTTTCCCAACAGGAGAGAAATTTTGCCTTGTATTCGTTGTAGTATTACCGATATTCTTTAGTTTTTCAATATCACTAGTTATTCACTACAATGCTTATTCATTCATATACAGATAATAAACTACTTATTCATAGGGAGGGAGAAAAAAGGTGTTCTAAAATATGCAAAGGGAGGAGTTTCACAAAGAGATTGGGAACCATTACTTTAGGTGAACAACTCAAAATAAACAAAATATATATTAAGTCTTACCACTTTTGTTAGATCTGCACATGCAACTGTAAGCATAACTGAGCCAAGCTATCTGGAATAGGTAGATCAAACCCCAGATAGAGAATGCGTAGTCTGCTGGTGTAACATCGGTTGGATACTTGGCAGAAACAGATCCAATCGTATTGTTGAAAAAGCCATCTAAATACAGAAATAGTAACCAAGATAAATAATGTAAATTATAGTATAAAAACAGATTCTAAATAATGCACCAATGTGAGTATAATAGAATTAGATCACACATGCTTTTTCACTCAGTCTGTAAGTGAAGTGAAAAATGAAAATCATGAAAAATATATTGTTATATACATCATTCAACTCCTCCAGAATACCATTGACACTGTGATATGAAACCGATTACCTTAATCTAATCTTATTCATAGAAAAACCATGGCAGAGGAGCTACCAAATTAGAATCTAGCTCCATCAGTCCATTTCAATACAGCAATACGGCACAAACTACCTACTGGGCACAGGGACTCCATCAGACGACTCAAACACTTAGTACAGTCAGACAGTAGTATGGGTTTCTACATTCAGACATCTCGCATACAGTACGGTACCGTACTAGTACCCGGTACCGGTACCGTACCTACCGTATCTTAAATAGCCTATGATATATTAAGCCAGTACAGCAGTACCGGCATTGCAATATTTTGATACAGTCAGACAGATAACGATAAAATTGGGCACAATACAAATTCGATTAATAACATTATTATGCTAAATTTCTGCATAGTCTGACAGTGATACGGTACCCGTACGGTAAATAACACTTAAACAATGCCGCACTCTGACAGCATAAACAACTTACTGTTTGGAATGTTAGAAAGTGAAGGTACAACCAAACTTATAATAAATCCAACGGTTGAAAGTATCGTGAAGAATATCAGCACGCCCAAGTTGGAAGACATGGTGCCGCGAGAAACTTAAAACTCAGAATAAACAGTCTTGTTATAGACAAAGATCAAGATCCGACACGTACGCCAAATAGTAATCAACTGATCGTCAAAAGTGAAGAAAACAAAAATGCTGAAAAAAAACCCAGAAAAAATGGATGTTATGTAACAAAGTTTTTTCCACTAGGTGGCACTAAAATCCTACAGGCTAAAATAATCGTATTGTTTGAACCAACGACTATCATATCGTATTGACGCAGAGGCGTAGCCAGCATATTTTGCGCCCGGGGCAAAATATAAAATTGGCGCCCCGACCCCCACGTTTAATCATGTTTTCTATTGCATTTAATTGTATATGTAAAAACAAATTATATATCGTCACGCTAATAACCGAATTGCGTAAGTCATTTTTAGCTGTTTTGAGAAAAACGTGAAAAACTTTCTAATGATATTGCTATGCCATTGAGAGTCATTAATTTGCCATAGTTCAACTTTTTGATCGTAGCCGGATTTAAGTTAATTTTTATGACGCAGTCATGTGACGTCATAATGGCGCACTGTGCAAAAATGTGTCTATGACTAGGGGACATACGCAATTTTGCAACTTGACTATATTATGTACCAGTCCTGAAAACCAAACAATCCAAAATTTCCCACAATAGCTAATCTGTTTCAATTACATTATTTTTAATGTTTAAAAATATATATTTCATCAATATAACACGCTCTGCACATCCACCGAAATAAGACTAAAGTTAAATATATCGCCGGATGAGAACAGAACAGGCCTAAGTCACAATTTTGAGTTTTGAGAAAAACGCAAAACAAAAAATTTGGAATTTTTTTATTTTTGAATTTCTAGATAATCACACTTAGTAAAGACCTGAGCTCTGGTTATTTTAATGTGGATGTGAATATCTTTGTAATCAATTTTTTTTGGCATTTCAGCTTCAATTCCTCCCTGCTTTTTTAACCCAATAATAGACTTTGGCCCATTCTGTTCTCAACAACTTCTGAATTTTTTTGTATGGGATGCAAGGTAAAACAAGGTGACTTAGGCCTAATTTGCACTTAAGAAATTTTTAGGAATGTAAGTTTCGGACATTTTATTTCTGATGTTCATGCCCATCATATTGGAACTTGGGACTATCTTTTTTCAGTATTTTGGGGTTTTGAGCCATGCTCTACAAGGTGGTGGTCTTGAAATTCTGAATTTCATAATATTAAAATTTTTAGCTGGACCTAGGCCCACTCTGTTCTCTTAACTTCTACAGTCCTAAGTCCAGCTAAAATTTTTATTATTGCGAAATTCAGGATTTCAAGACCACCACCTTGTAGAGCATGGCTCAAAAACCCAAAATATGGAAAAAAGTGAATTTTGCAAAAATGTGACTTAGGCCCCTTCTGTTCTCATCCGGCGATATATCATCAATCATACAAAATCTCTATTTTTATGGGTTTCGGAATTCTTAAAATCAAATCTGAGTTAACAGACAGGTGCGCAGCATTACATAAATACCTATTTTATGAAAAACTCAAAACCGCCAAAAAAGACTTACGCAATTCGGTTATCAGGGTGACGATATGTTAATTCAAATTTATATGTATTTATATATTTTATTATTTATTCAAAAATATATGTATATGTAAATTCAAATTTTAATGGAACATTTTATTTAAAGAAGAAGCAAAGCTATACAAAATAGAGCATATGTCCCACTCTGTTACTGTTAAAGATGATTTACATAGTCTACAATAAATTCATTTTTTTAACTTCACTGTCGTAAACTGGTTAACAGGTCAAAATCTGTTTCTTTCCAATGTTTCTCTTTCAACGCATAGAAGTGCAAGATCACTGAGACGATCCTGTCCCGTTGATGCACTCGAATACGACAAAATAAGTTTCAATTTGGTGAAAGACCGTTCACAGCTTACAATTGAAACTGGTATTGTTAACAAAATTTGTAGAGAAATTCGCAGATTGGGTAAAACGTCGTCTCCAAAAGACACAATAAAACCAAGAAGAGCTAAAGGAGTTTCTGGTTGACCTACAGTTCTGTTACTGAGCAGCATTCTGCAATCTCCAATTTTGGTAAAAAGTTCGTGGCCATTGATGTCCGTGTCGTAGAAATTTGCAAAATCTGTGCAATCTCGACGAATTGTCGAAAACGGCATTGGGGTCATTTAGCACAGTATAATATATTTTATGTAACTCTGGCGCAAAGTACGGTACTTTGACAACAACGAAATACAAAACCACGTATTACTCAAAACGTATTGAACCGTATTTTGAATAATGTTCTACAGTTTATGAATTCAATTTAGTAGCTTCAAATCTATGTGACTTTTTTAATGTTAAATTTGAGAATGTCAAGCACCTATTTTATGAATTTGGGAGAAACGGAACCAGTGACATTAAATTTGTCTTCACCATAATTGAATGTTTATTAAGATACTGTCGGATTTTTTTGGACATGATATGTAATTGTGTTTTGCTTGCTGGTCGATTTTATTTATAAAAATTCAAAATTGGTTAAAGAAGGCCAAAATTCAACTGTTTTTCAATTGACACTATAAATGAGAATGAAAGAATATTGGCACTAAAAAAGGAAAAATACACAAACATAGAAATAAATAGAGAATTCTATTCTGGTATTTATCTAATACCTGTGATATTATATGTGTGTGCGTAATTATTATTATTTTGCATTCTTTATTACGTTTATATTGTATTAAGACTGTAATATTTATATCGTTTTCATGTTGGTGTTGTTGGTTTTTTTTATGGTTATGAAGAATCGATTTACTCTTTAACTACTCGATAGATTATTATTGTGGCTATGAAATTGTCACTTCACTGTTATTTTCACTGGTATTTTCAAAAATATCATGGGTTCTAAAAAATTCGTTTTTCACTTTGAAGTTTTGATTGATTGATGATGTTATGAAAACTAAAGTTTGCGCACTGTGTAGCGGTTCCATGATCGCGATCTGGTGAAAGATACTACTTCGTTTTGGTTTTCGTATTCATATATATGAGCACTGCTCTCTTGTTGTTGGTGTTGTTGAAAAATCGGTTTCAAGTTTCCAGTACTTGAAAATGGAAGAAGTTGCTAGAAAGTTAGAAGGCAATTTTTCAATTATTTTTAGTCCCACTAACTTTCTTTACGTTCCAAGAAACGGATGCAATGGCGGCTGGAATCGTAGCAAAAGTCAAGTCGAAATATACAATAGCCAGACAATTTTAATTTCGACTATTTATATATTTTCTATTTCGTTCGTAAAAGCCAAAAACTTCTTACCTCCAGAAACATTATTTTTGTTTGCGAAATATCATTTCTGATCGGCTAATGCAAATGATGTTTAATGCAAAATTTTTTAAATGGTTTTATTGCGTATTTTTTATATAACCTATAGTTTATTTTAAACGAGTTTAACGCTCTTTGTGTAGAGTTAACTTGCGATACCAGCTAAATCGAAACAGCAGTTTAATGTTTCCCATATTCGGGATGTTCAGCAAATATACTCTTAGAACTCGAGATTCTCTCTGTCAACACCTGGTTAGATTGTTTGCATGCCAGAAAATGACATCCAAAATTTACAGGAAATATTATTACATTACTTTGATGATTTGTTCACCAACACCTTTTGAATGAGACAAACTTAACAACGCGGAACACACAAATATATGCTATGCACGAACCTTTAAGAAATATTGTTAACATTGTGTTTCGTTTGCGACAAACCATTGACTTTTTTTTCGATTATAAGTAGCATAAGCCGATTTTCGTCAACCTGGGAAATGAAGCTTTTATTGCTAGATCAGATCAATCTATTAAATTGTTTTAGTTAGAAGATGGAGAGATAAAATGATTTGTGTACGTAAAGTATGAATGCAAAATAATTAAATGACTAACAAGAAATATTTTTCTTCTGACTTCTGAAATTAAGCGTATGATAGAATAAATTTAAATTGAACTCAAATATTTTCTGCTATTTGATCGTTTATTATTTTCAAATTCAGTCGCTGCATACTCCGAGCAATAGTGATAGAAAAAAATTTTCATCTCGCTGAAATATATTTGTTAAATATCATTTGAATATAATTTAAATGCTCATATTTGCCTAATTTATGCGATATCCTAGTTACGTGGAAGGGTTAAGTTATAACGTACTCGTATATATTCTATTATATATTTATCAAATGCAGACACATGTCCTAATTTAATTTCGTTGTTATGCGCATAACGACACGCCCTATGACCACGACGAGACCTCGATTCAAGTTATTTTCAAAAGGTTACAAACTTCGTTTTATTCCACGCCAATGATTTTACCATTGCGTCATCATCCGATAATTCCTAAACTAATTACAATGTTATTTTCCCTCGAGCGATTTAATTCTAATTTCCGGACTGTGGGAAGTTTGCGGGTAAATTGTTCATGAAAATGTTGAGATTATTTTACGGTTTTCATTTTGTCATATGTATACAGTATAGTATAGTATACAGTATAGCACAAATAATATTTAATCTATTGAAATTACCTTTTATATATGATATTTTAACAATTTTTGTAACAGTAAATTAATTAGCACACAAGCTCGACAATCAGAGTTTAAATACTAGTTGATACGATTCGTTCCGCGTCTATACAATGTAGTAAAAGTTGGATGCATTTATTAGAACAGATGAAAACAGTCATGCCAGGACAGATAGTATCAACTTTGAGTCTGAGATATTTTATGTTTGTGAGTACAAAATGGGCATTGATTCAATATTTCAAAATTGTTCTTCATCAAGTTATATTACAAGTATTACTAGTACTACTATCACAAGTATTACTTCACTATTACTTTTTTCATTGTATTTTATTATCTCTTTACACTAACACATTTTTTTCAATTTGAGATGACTTCATATTTATTTTCATATGTTCACTGTAAGCATCTTATCTCGTAAGAAAACATAATTTTTCTGCCAGAATTCTCGCTTTTGTTAAATTTCTTCGTTTGATTTATACTGCAATCTCATCTTCATTTTTATTTATTCTGTTAACCTATTCAAATTTAATTACGTCACCTATTTGATGACAACAGGAGTTACTAAAATTATATTTGATATAGTATAAATGCATCATATTGGCTTATTTGTTACATTTTCACAGATACTAGGTTTGCTATAAAGATCAACCCATTATCTATGGAAAATGGTAGTGTAATAGCAAATCATACACTGCTAAATTTAAATTTAACTTTTAAGGAATACATTGCAATAAGGACGTATAACAACTTCCAATGGATTATCTGTCAAATTCTATTTGTCTTCATGTTTTGTGTCACAATATCAAAATTTATTGCAATGACATCATATGGAATACGTCAACATAAATTCGAATGCAAATTGCCGGATAAAAAGTCCATTTTGTTCGTCATGTCGTTTTCTACCGATATTCAAACTACTATCAGATTTTGTCCCATAGAAACTCTGCTTTTGTCTGTTTTTATAAAGTCAACTGATGCTACATGCTATTACATTACACACATGTTCGCTGTTTTGTACGTTTCGAATAACTTTACTATCTATCTGACATTATGGACCAGACAATATGTATTATATTCACATCCGAATATGAACAGACTTGTACCAAAATGGCTCAGAAAACTAAGTTATATTTGTCTTGTTTTAATAATATTGCAGAACGCATACTTTCTATATGTGTTTGCTAGGACAATACAAACGGTGTCTGATGGCAGAGAATGTATACAAAACCTCACCGATGAAAATAGTCTTCAAAAGAATACCTTGTTTCCAATTCAGATGTTTCTAGCACTTTGTAGTCAGGGTTTGCTTTTATTTTTATTTTTGTTTCCACTAATCAAACATGTTAGGAATAGAAAATTCCAACGTCAAATTAGACAAACAGAAAAAGATCACCAAACACGTAAACTTCTTCCGTCGTCAGAAAGAAGTGAACCATCTACCTCAGACACACCAACATGCAAAGACGGCACAAATAAAAATGATGACCAACTAAATCCTGCGTCAAATTTAAAATCTGGAACAATAACAAGCGAAGATAGTGTTTCGTCCAGAAAACTCCGTGAAAACTTAATAAATTCATCACCTTCTGCCAAACGACTAACCGTAGCTGACGTTTCGATTGTGGGAGAATGTTCCGTCAACGTGCCAAGTGGAATACTTCTTTCTCGAAGAGAAGAAAATCGAACCCTGAAAAAGTGAGTTCAGTCGGAAGATATATCAAATGCACCAGAACCGATTGAGGAAAATCAAAATTTTCTGGATGTTCAAGATGCTGCTGCCAAAGATGATCATCCTGTTAATGAGATAGTATCATCAGAGCAAACAAAGAAGAGCAAGAATGAGCCAAAATTTAACGTAAACCTACAAAGAACGTCAGTTGGGGATCCGTTAGTTGTATTGCTGCAAAAGTCTACAGTGCTAGCTATAGTCACCGTGGTAACTGACATTTTATTATCTGCTGTGTTTGGTATCTTAACTAACTCCTTCAGAGGCAAAAATATAGTTTATGGAAACTATGTTTTTGCTATTTTAAATGAAATAAATATTTTCGTTAATAATATTCTAATATTTTTCATGCTAAATAATTGGAAAATTATTCTAAAAAATCTATACTGTTCCTAAAATTAAAATGTGAATATTTTCACACTATTGAAAATTGATGGCTGCAGTGACAAGTGACCTTGAGTCTAAAGTATTTTATTATTAATATGCTAACTAACTTTTCATAATCCCATTAGAAATTAAACGTTGGATCATCCATTGTCCATTCCATCGACCCTGCTGACCCCAAAAGGTCGTATCGTTGTTTCTCAGTCATATACCGATAACATTCGTGTATTCATTATTTAGATATATATGTATGCTTGAATTATGTTTTCTTGTTATGAAAAATGAAATAAACTCTCTCTCTCAGTCCATGCTGTTATTTGAGGCACTATATTTTATAATATGTAGAAAAATCAATTTTACGTTGAATGCGGACGATTCTTTCGATTGTAGCCTACAGTTTATACTGTATTGCCATTTACTTCAAATCTCCAAGTATTACCTCCACTTATATCAATGAATGTGTTACCCAGAAGAAGATTATTTTGAGAACGGGTTCCCTTGTGTATCGAACTCACTAAAACACTTTAAAAAATTGCCAAACTTATAGCCATGGTAATACAAGTTCGGGTTCTCTTTAAGATTGAGATTAGCACAAGATTTCAACCCCCTAAATGCTACCACTAATGATTATACTTTCAGCATAAAATTCAGATCCATATCATAATGTTCATAGCGATCCACTGTATACTGCCTAAAAAACCTCGTCAAACAGGCGTGTTGAGAATCAAATTTGTATAAGATTATTTGTAGGTGGATATGTAGCTAACTAATGATTTAACTTTAACATCTAAGAAAATTTTGGTAAAAAAAATTTTACGCATTCACATGAAGTTTGAAAAGTATCGTGAATTTAATTAAGGAATATATTTCCGAGCTGCCATCATTCCATTACTTCAGTGTTCAAACTTTTGTAGATTCTTATTGAATTATTCTTTTAAGAAATTGCTGTTTTGCCTATATTGATATGTCTCTTTACAAAAACATAACAGAACATGATGTTTTTGTATTTATTCCATATTCTATTTACTATTGACTGAATAAAATTTCCTGGGTTGTATGCAATGTATTCCTTCTTTTTGCATGGCGTTAGTAATATTGATTCTGAAATATAAAAAGAATTTTTCTTAAATTATCCCATCTGGATAGAATAGTATTTAAAGATTAGATAATTGCCCTTGGACTGAATCAGTCATGAAAATGTACCGGATCAAATATTACCACTTGTTATGAAGTCGCGCAGTTTCTGATAGCAGGAACACAAAATTCGAATAACGTCCAATACCAATTGCAATAAAATTCTCTTACTTTTCAGTGCATGAACACTATTTTGCGCTAATAACAAACACCCTCATAACATGTAGGGCCATAGTCAGGGTCGCAATCTTCGCACCAGTTGCAACCTTCGTCTGTCTCGCAACCTTTACCAAAGATGAATACCTATTGAACAATTAGGTTTTCATTTATTCTGTTATTTGAGAAGTTCAATTTCAAAAAAAATTAGAATTGTTCAGTTGAATATTCTAATTTAATGTTGTGGAGACCAAAATATCTAACTTTCTTTTCATCAAACAGCTCGGAAACGATATTTTGCAAATAGGTAAAACGTTGTTGTTGTCATGGCAGTGCTATTCATTAGAAATTTATCGACTCTTAATTTAGCAAATACCTTCACTCGTCTTATTATAGTAAATATAATATTCTTTCATTCTTGAGTTTTAGACTGTACATATTTCCTAAAATGCAGTAAATTTACACAGTGCAAATTTCAGAGAAGTACGAACCATGAGATGTTCCAATTACGAACATCAATGCAACCGCCAACGCCAATAATATTGAAAACAGTTTTTTCATCACTGTCGATAGTTTCGGCTTAGCTGCTCTAGCAAATATAATTATTAGGATTGAAAAAGCAAAAGTTGATATTTTTAGAGATTTATCAAACTTTATGTCATTTGTTACTGTTTCTGTAGCTACAATGAAGCCAAAAATATAACTAAAAATTATCATGCGAAATGCAAAAACGGCTGCAGACAACTTGCACTGCGTAGCATTATTGAAAAGCACGACTGGTACGCCTGTACTTTATATTACAAATGACGTAGAAAAAAAAATCCCTTTTGAATTTGAACGAGTTCAAAATGCATATATTGAGATTCTATTACGCATTTCCGCGTTGCTGTTGTTCCGTTTCAAACACTGTCTGCTGTCTGTTCATTTCAGCATCATTCCGGGGCTTTATAGACGTGTGAGTGCCCCAAGTTAGCTTATCGAAGAACGTGAGTCTTGAATCAATAATTTCATAAAATATTCTTAAATTTGTTTGCCAGAAAATTGAATAAATTTTCAGATTATCTGAACAACAGAATATTATACTTATATATTATTGAAGACGGAATTATAAATATTCTTTGATCCCCACCATTTTATTTCTCAATAAATTTTCGATACGGTCACATCAAACCTTTTCGTAAATGTGCTTAAATATAATTAAATAACTTTTCGCCACAAATATAGGATTCGAGCAAAACTTAAGTTCAAAGCAAGTTGAAACAATTTTACTTTATTTTCCAATAAGTTTGTTTATGCGCATTCTACATTAAAGTAAACCAATAAAACTAGAATTCGCGCATTAGAGTGAAATTGCCAAACAAATTACATAAAAATGATAAAAATAAGATCTTTCTTCTCTGAATTTAGCTAGAGTGAACTATTGCTTTATCCGTGTAAATTATCAGAAAAAAGGTTCGTAACCTCAACAACTGAACTGTGGGGTAGTAATGTAGGTATGAAATTAGTGATTGTTTTACAAAAAAGGTCGAACAAAAACGTTATTGTTGGAATCATTTGAATTACGTTTGTTTCTATGGATAAGAGTAAAAAACTCCGCCATCTTTGTAGATCTGTTAAAATCATACAATCTTTGCTGTTATATATCAAGGTCATGTAGAAATTTCTTGATCAGAATTCAACAGGCTCAAAAGTCTGACAGGTAAACCAAACTAAAACGTATAACTAGATAATTCGATTTCACTTGACACTGAAAGCTTTCATACAAAAAAAACAAAACAAAAAAACAACGTAGGCATTTGAATTCGTTTGGGTTAATTGCAGCCACCACAAATATATGCATCATTAACGAAAACAGCTTTATTCTCTGAAAACGGTTTTGAAAAAACTTTCAAATTATACAAAAAGAATATAGGCTTGAAGATTTAGTATTTTACAACTAATCAAAATCATGCTAAGTTGTCTTTTTTTTGTTGGATTTTCAATTGTTATTGTGTCCTAAAATGGACTAACGAACGCTGTAATCATAAACCATTGTTTTAGAATAAAATGAAAAATTTATATGATATTCAATGCACCACGCTCTTGAACAGTCGTTCTTAAGCTTTTTGAGTCGTGCCCACTTCACCCAGTCTAGCCAGTCTAGTTTCCTGTGGCCATTTTGTATGGTTTTGAATTTTTTCCTTATCGTCAACCTTTAGTGCCTAAAACGTCACTCTGTGGCTTATGCTATGCTTATGCTAGAGTGTTCTTCCGCAAGAAGACGCTAAAGGATGCACATATGATACTTTATTAATTGTGCGACCTTATGTCCAAAAAGTTGTAAAAAAAAAACCTTGAACTTGAGTGTTATTGCATCTGGTAGAGGGTTAAACACTAATTATAGGCAATTAATTTTAATTTCATCGTATTTGTGTGTTATTTCCCAACCAAACAATACCACATCCATTATCATAGCTAAAATAGTTAACAAGAAAATTCACAATTGTATTTACGGAATTTGCAAATTCAACATTTCAATTGACGTATATATGACGTCACGCCCTAATTATCACTTCATATAAGCTTCGAAAAGCAGCGAATGTAATGATTGTCGATCAGAATAGGCGCAATAATCGTAAACAACCCAATGTGTACCGTTACACGTGACAGCGGCATTGTGGAATGATTTTACATTCCATTCTTATTTACAAATGGTTCCCTAAAAACATATGCTAAGCCAATACCAAATCATTATAAACGAAGTATCTGCTCTCATTATTATCTGGGTTATAAGTTATTCATACCAGCTTTTCAAAGGTCTGACTCTACATTTCCAAATCGATGCTATTCCTACTTCCGGCAATTTCTGAAGACGCAAAAGCGTTTTATTGGTTGTGTTTACTACAGATGTCCACGATAAGACGTATACGTTTAGAATATTAACCTTTGTCAACCATTCAAATTAGACTATATATAAAATGCAACATAAGTTGAAGCCCGGCTAGATCTGGTTTTAAAAAAAACACGATTCTCAACAAAATATTAAGTCGAAATTACAGGATGTACAAACTACCATTATAATATGTTTTACGCACAGTTTCATGGTCTGATTTTTTTTGTACAGCTTTCTGCATGTATTGAGCGTAAGATTCGAGCAAATTTGCGCAGTCCATAAGGTAAAAATATTGCCATAAAAAGACTCATCTATAATGATTTCATCTAATTTATATGGCATCACTACTATATTTGTCTAAACAGGCGCGACTAAACTTCAGCTAATAAACATTCCTTGACTATCATTATTTGTCTACATTCTAGCAAAATAATGTTTCCGAAAAGCTCAAACAATATCTGTCGGAGAAAAATCTCGAGAAAGATTCGTTTGTTCTGCTAAAGATCATACATTTCTAAAGGCTGTGTATTCTACAAATAGAATTGTGCTGTTGAGTAAAATTATTTACAGTAGATTTGGTTCGTTTGATATATCTGATTTCCACGCCAGTGTAATACTCTACAGTTATTAAAGCATTGCAGAAAGAGTACTAGCCATGGTAACAGTTCGTATTTAGTGTGATAAAGAAGTAAGTATGAGGATAAACCTCACAAAAAAAATTAAGAAAAAGAAATAAGAATGATTCTGGAAGAAGTAATAATGTGTTGGTATTATTTGCTGATTGAAAATATCGCGGAGTAAATTCCACCAAAAGTTGGTAACAAATCTGACACGTAATAATTTACAACAAAAAATAACTTGCACGCAGATCTACATCGAAACAGCATCACTTATCATGATATTCCCAGTCGTAATTAGTTTATCTTAGAAGAACTGCGACATTTTACTCGGTTTATATAGTTTATGGCTCATAAGCCGCAAGAGAAAAAGTATCATTCCAGTATAAGCAGAGATAGTTATTCACAATCACTGGTTGTTCTGAAAGTTTGTACTGTCAATACACCAGTATCTTATATAACTCGGAAATTGGGGACGCCACAATACAGTCTTCTAGGCCAACCGCTTCGGGCGGATGAGTCTACAAGCAATCAGTGAAGGATATAAAATGTCCACTTCTATAACGTTCTTAGTATTTGTTACAAAAGTTCGACATAATTACTGGGGAAAAAACCCATCCGTCCTAGACATGTCCCATGCCACCAGCTCCCGTCTGTTTTTGCTGGGTCAATGTTTGTAATAATATCACCTTTTTCCAGTGTAATATCGTCTTGATGTACTGCAAAATAAGATATTTTAAATTGACCAAACTTCTAATAAGTTGATTTTAAGGCTTGGAGTATTAGTGTTTATTTTACGTTTTATTGAATGTATTGATATCTACACATATAAACCACACAAAATAAATCGCTTACCAGCCGTAAAATCATATAGAGCTCTGGCCGTGAGTTCTTTTCTGGTTCCGTCACTGCCTAATTGGGTTGGAGGAAGTGGTAGATTATTTGAATCTGAAAACATTAAATGTTTTTACGGTTGTGAGTCATTCTCAACAATAGTTTAAGTTTCATCATTTATTGTTTTCATTTCCCAACGGCCTCCCTCTTTGTCAGATGTAACTTTGCTTAAACCTGATACGATAACAGTTCACAACAAAAAACAAATTGCACGCACGCATCGAAACTGCAGCAATCACTTATCATGATATTCCCAGCCGTAATTAGTTTCACTCGGTTCAATTTTCGAGATAGCTTTTTATTTTAATTGTAAAAAATATTCACCTTGTAAGCATTCAGATTCATGGTCTTGTTTCAAAGCCTTTAATATGTATTTTAAGATACGATCGTCTTCAAGATAGTTTTTGAGGCCACGAGCGTGATGCTTCGTATGAAACGAAATTCTCTTTATCAGTGTTCCGTCTTTTTCTCTTAAAATCTCTTCAATTTTTCCAGCTGCAGTTGTTTCATCTTCAGTCAGTCGAATATTTTCAACAATCTTGAAATACAAAGATGCGCTACCGTAATTCGATAACAATGTAAATGGATGCTTACCCCGGGTGGAATATATTTGAAATAACATTTCTTTTTTACCCGTAACAAATCCGTTTGTGAAAAGTAGATCTGGAGCCATACAATTTTATCAATGTATTTAATTTAATGATGTCTTTTGAAAAGTCTTTTTAAGAGGTAACTCAAAGAGTGGTCATAAAAGTGCACGACATGGAAGTTTAAGTTTGTCTATTTATACATTCTTAACAGATAGACTCTATAATAATTGTGGGTGACCAAGTAACAAATTAATAGTTAAGTTGATCAATGAGACAAATGCATTATAGAAGGCAGTCGATTGAAATATTTGAAAATATGTACCTGTGCTCGATCCTGGGTGATTGGGGGCCATCCGTGTAAGTTAAAAATTGCCAAATTGTTCAACGCTTTGATTCGTAACTCTTTTGGTGTTACTTCTTTAATTTTGCATTCGTCGAGTGCCAATTTCACGATCTCTGCGCCATCTCCGTATGCGAAAATTATTCCAGTTATTTCCCCATAACTGCTGCTCATTTCTGATAGTATATTCTGCAATTTTAAAATATCCTGGGATTCAGGAGGAGACGAATAGCCTGTGTATGTCACAATATGTATCTTGGCTTCATATTCTGGTGTACAGTTTGCATTGCTGTCATAGAGGCGTGAAATAAGATTTTGAAACATTCTGGCAAGTCGCAATTCCGAATATCCATATGTACCGACGATTGCCACCAAAAATTCTTTACTTAACAGAGAAACTGAACTTGTATACTCTGAAGAAAAGAAAATATCGAGGTTATGATTTGAACTGTGAAATTGTATTTGATGTAGGTATTATAGATGTATTCAAGTCGTTTCCCTGGTTATACCGTTTTGATTTTGATTCAATCTGGTTAACAATATACGTCCTCATCGATCCATAGTGCATTTTACTGACAACCGTTAATTATTAACTTTATAGCGAATTCAAAATCAAAATTAATAAAATATTATATCAAGGCACTCAATAAAATGTGCGACCACCATCTAACTTCCGTGGCCCTAAAATGCTCATACCAGGCTTAAAGTATTTTAGAAGCCAGGCGAACTCCAAAAAAAATGACAAGGTATAAGATGAAGAGTGAAATATTTTCAAGTATATACGGAAACAAACCAATAGCAACCTGTTGTTGAAGGTATCTTAATATATTTCTATCAGATTTCTAAAGTATATAATATTTTCTGTATATACATACCTGCCTCTACATTATTTTGTTGAGTTACAGTTGGAACGTTTTGAATTGTCTGAGGAGCGTCTATTACTTTCGGTTTTGTTTCAACTGTTTGTTCAGCAGGTTTGGATTCATCACCGTCTAAAATTTGAATAGAAGAAAAAGCGGCGTTATGGCGCTCCAAGAGTGTATGTACTAATGTGGATGCAGTAAGGCAAAGTATCCCAAGGGAAAATGCCCTGATACGTATACTACGGGATCATTGAAAAACAAACAATATCGGAGAAACAAAATTTAATTAAGTTATACAAAGCATACTAAAGGGTTAGGTATTATCGTGTCAAGAATATTATTTATTTTTCTATTCTATGAGATCACACTTTAAGTTATGTTTAGAACCTACCCTGATTATTTCCCGATAATGTTTGTGGTTCCACTTCGATAGAATTCAGATAAAGATTATCTTGGAATGGGTAATTAGTTATATTGTTTCGTGGGGATGCTGAAAGAAAAAAAACTTCATATATTCTGGGGGGGGGGGGGCTATAAGTGAAATATCTAGAGTATATTGGCTACTTTTTATGATGGATGGGGTGTTTCATAACTTTAGTATGAACACGTCTAATAGTTGCAAAAATTTGTGGAATAATAAAGTTTCATTCAGTAAATCTTAAATACAAGACACACAAGCATGAGAGGTGAGAGCCAAATTCTAACGTAACATCAATTAAGAATTGAATAACGAATAAACATAAAATTTGTATAACCAACTGTTCTAGCAGTCCATTCAAATAGGTTTTAATTACGCTATACGCCAAGGGTTCTCAAACGTTCGGTGTTACGATGCCCGTGAAGATGTTGACTCTTATTTATGGAGCCCCACAATGAATTTTTAAACTTAAAAACTGGTCAAACTAACATTACTTTAATCAATGACTCGGATGTATTTGCTGCTTTGTTCTTGGAAAATATTCATATTTTAAATAAGAAAACGAATAGATCACGAATTCCCTTAGGATTCTCTCGCGGAGCCGTGTGGAGCACCTTTGCTATACGCTATTCCATTTTGTTAGTAATTCAAAACCATAGACGCAAATGTAAATTTCACGAAACGCGAGCAAATATATATATTTACTTTTCCATTTTGGAACAATTTCAAGGTCGTTGTGGTTGCATACAGTCTTGATTGCTTTTGCCAACTCTTTGATTGAGAAACCCAGTGCCGTGACTTGTTCCGGCTTGTCTATAAATAGAATTAATATTAATATAAATCACAATTACTTTCAATAAAATTTAATCTATTCATTTCCAAAATTGATATAACATTTATTTGAAATTCTATTTTGTAAGCAATTTAAGCAATCTTTAGCCTGTATTGCAAGGAACGAACCACAGAAATTTATTTGACACTTAACCGTAAATAAAAAGATATATCAATATTCACCCAAAATTGTATTTAATGCCATTTAACATATTTGCAACTGAAACTATAAATCTTATTTTTTTTTAAAATGGTGGCGTATTCATCTGACGATCATGGCACCATTGACAGTGGTTTTCCGTCACATCAGTGGCTTTTAATTATATTTTTGAAATGAAACCTCTATCAATCTGATATCAAACAGTGTAAAAGTAAGGTAAAAACGGAATGCGTTCATATTGTCAGTAATTCCCAAAGATGCGATAGCCCATGTTCGTTTTAATTAAGACAATCTTACAAGAAAAATTTTAATCACCATTAGTAAATGTCCTCAATTCTGTCTCATCACTATCTGTTATAAGAGTGAGAGCACTTTCTACAACATCACATATTTGAGACTCTGTGACTCTGTTTCTCGATGAACCTATAAAATAGCATAATACATTAAAATGTAGGGTTTGATGAAAATATACTATACATTTTTCGTTGTTTCCTTTGGTTTATTACGTTTAATTGAAGTTGTTAACACGTGTTCGAATGTAAATTTTGTACTGTTAGTGTGGCTCATAAATAGAAGTATACATTTGATATAAACGGTGCAAAATCATTTTTTGTTTGAACAGTTCAGCTCACTATTATCGACACTAAGTAGACTTGGTCATTATTCAAATATTGTGATAGCGCAAATATTTTAGTTGAAGGCGTAGGCGTCGCGCTGCATTCCAAAGCGAAGATTATACATTTCTATACGTTGTGTGCAGTACAACGTTGTGTATTCTACATTCTGTTACGTTATCCTATGTGTAACTGAGATTTATTAAACATTTCAAAGCCCTAAATTACTGTGCTTACTTATTTGGTGAAATACACTATGCTCCATAACTTCCCTTGTAGATGGACGTTTGCTTGGTTCCCGTTCCAACATTGATTTCAATAACTGGTTTGCCTCAACCGAATTTTGAATCAACATTTGACTGAGATTAAGATTAATTCCGTGTTTTATATAATGATTCCACGAATCTGGATCATTGCCAAACGCATGTTTCCCGTAGCTCCACAAATAAAAGAGATTTAGAGCCAAAGAATACGTATCTGAAATCATCGGATCATGGGGTTCATGTAGCAATACCTCAGGAGCACGCCATCCATCTGTACCAGGTCGAAGTATGCTAGGAGCTGCAAATTCTTGTCCAGGCATCACTTGCTTAGACATGCCGAAATCGCATATTTTTACGACACTTGAGTTTTCAGTAAGCAGCAAATTTGATGGTTTCAAATCTCTGCTGGCTATGCCATGTTTGTGTAAAAAATCAACGCCAGAGGTAACTTGGTACCCAAACGATAAATATTTATCTGGATCGTATGGAACACAAGCTAGGAGTTGAGAAGAAACATATTCATGCATATTTGTGTCGCATTTCTCAAAGGCAATGTAGATCGATTGCTGACCGCGATAACTAAATGTGTCGGCAAATAGTGGTTTCACTATGTTTTTATGATATGGGATTTTCATGACCAGGCTCGCTTCTCGTTTTGATCTTTCATTGTTTGAATCAATTTTGACAACTACTTCATTATTTGCGACAAATTTGCTACTTAACTTTCCGCGGAAGACTCGAGATTCTGCGTTTATGGGGTCATTTTCAGAGACTTCTAGAATTGGTCGTAACGTAAACGTTCCTGAAAACCAAATAAACAAAAAGTGATTTTACAGTTACATGAAAGAATGAAATTTGACCCTTATTTTGACCAATCAAGCTTGTTTTACATTCATTATGCATTCCGTGCACAAATTTACTGTTTCACTGTAAGCTAATTGCTATTTTTACTTTGAAAAGCAACTACGGAATGAGTTATTCTCTAAATATAAATACATTGCACAAAATTTATAGTAAAATAAAACATTGTTTTGATATAATTTCCTGCTCTATATCGAAGAGAAACAGAAAATTGTTATCAGCGTTTGATATGTTTTTTCAATGGCGGTATGCACAAAACAATGCACCACAAAGATAAGAATCAGTTTGGTTAGTTTGTATAGAAAAAATGATTGATTACTGAGACCTCGAGTAGAATTAACCAAATATCTAATTTAAATATATCTTGTTATAGTATATATGTAATATCATATCTTGTATGCGGCACATAGTGGCACGCAATACAAATTTTTCAGTTGGATCCCTGAAATAATCCTTAGTCAAAATTTGAATATATATACTAACGACAGCGCTGCATGTAATTAACTTACCCGTCTCAGTTACTTTGAAACTGTCGTGATCCATTTTACGACGAACAGTGGTGTGAAAATACGTTTTGTTAACTGTCTTATACTGATTACCCAGAATCGGATGGTTTAATGTTCCTCCGCTGATTTCTTGAATATGAGTCACTGATAAAAATATAGGACTGAAATTTATACTTTTCATAGTTTGAAAGTTGCTCCAGAAGTATGTGTACCAATATAAAGATAACTAATTTTGTTCGTCGTTTTTACGTCAAGTTGTGCAAAGAGACTGAAATCTACGGGCCGTGGGATATTCACATGGCTAACACAGATAGTCCCCGAATTCAAAATAGAACTAAAATAAAAATCGGAATAAAATCATGGCCTAACCCAAACCTGGTACACATACTTCGGGAGTACCCAAAGGATATAAAACTTATGTCACCAAGGATTGTTTTATAGTTTTTAGAAACTGCTATAACTGAAAATTAGATAGTAATTGAATAATCATGAAATAAATGAGATAAAATACATGATAATATTAACAACGTTAAGGTTTAGGTTTCCTTTGTTTACCTCCGCGTGAAATTGACCAATCATGATTGCAAGACTTACCAGCACCTGCTTCATGTTCTTCGTTTTCGTCACTAACAGGATCTGTAAAAAAAGATTAAAATCACTATATATAACCAAGATATTGAAAAAATTATTCTGATTTTTAGGGCAGAAATTAAATTTTGGAGGAATTTTATAAATCTGTGCTTGTTATATCCTGTTATATTGTTGATGTCATTTGATGCATAAATAAGTGAAATAAGCATTGTTTTTCTTCTATAAGGTTGAATTTTGAATAATCACTAGGTGACGCTTCTTACCTCAATTGTTCCTTACAACATTACTTATAGTTGCAATCATAATCCAGTCGTTAAACAAATATTCAATTGAGATAGTTTGCACTTTTTACTTGTTTAAGTCCTTGCTCATTGCTATCGGCGGAAAAATCCAATTTTTATTTTATAAAATACATGAAGTGTTGCATCCCACATTGTCGTAATATACAATACATACCAAATTTAGGAAAAGACAAATTTTGCGAAAATAACAGCAGAAAATATTGAGTAAAGAAGAAAGAATAATCTCGAATACATGCCTTCGTTCGTGCTCATCTTGTGCTGCGGATTCTTCGTATTTTTTTTAGTGGGTATTTTTATTCTGAAGAACTAATTTAACATTTGCTGAAGAGATAAAATATGATCGTCAGGGGTGTTGTCATAGAGAAAAAAATAATTTTATTTTCTCAATAGGCCATGAAATGTCTAATATACAACTCAATATATTAAATAGTTAACACATCAACCAAAATTGTTCGGAATTCCATTTCCTGGTAATGACTTTGCATATACCGATCTACAAAGCTATCAATACGACTATTGTTCGACACTTGATGATATTCTCACCGGTCCACATTTGATTTGTAAGTCGCAAAGTATATTTGATTATTCTCACCAAAACTTCATCAATGCGGGCTCTGCAGTAAAGTCCAGCGTTATGGCTGTGTACACCAGTATATTTATCCGATGTTATATTAATTTCTAATATTTCATGTATTAAGTCACAGTGTTTCAAGCTATATGAGCGGAAATAGTAATGCTACACTATCGTCCTTTCCTATTTACTCTCCAATTCACTCGTATTCAAGAAACTAAACAATTGAGTGGTTTAATATTGCCTCGTATTATAGTTAGTATCGGAAATATACGTAGTTGATTATAATTATTTTAAATTATTACGCTGTTATTTTTGTTTGGGGTAACCGATCCATAAATAATTAAATATATATATTCCTTACGCATCCTGAAATTAAAGTAGCAAGTGTATTGAATTTTTAAAACCCTGTGGGCAAGTGGGAAGTTTCATTCAAAATTTTTCAATAGCTGCGACATTTAGAGTCATTTCTCTGTTTTTAACTAACTTCCACTCCCTAAGAGTGCTTTCCGGACAACTATACCTAGTAAGCAACGATTGTTAGCGAACAAGCAAGTCGATAGTAGTGATGTGACAAATATATATTTACTTTATTCTGCCGAGTACGGCATCGAACAAACATGCCACATAGACACCATAAACCACTCCCTGACTACGCCTCTATGTTAGGTGGAAGGGCTTAGTTATAACTTATCATAACTTCATCAAATGCACCTACAAGTTCTCATTTTGTTGTTTTGTGCACAATTCACCATGATCACGACGAGACCTTGAACCAAGGTATTTTCAAAATTTTACAAACTTCGTTTTATTTTGTGCAAATGATTTTACTATTGCTGTCATATATTGCGCCATCATCCGATAATTACTAAATTAATTGTTATATTATTTTCCCTCGAGCGATTTAATTTTAATTTACACACTAAGCGAAGTTTTCGTGTAATTGCTGTTCATTGAAATATTGAGATTATTTACGGTTTTCATCTCGTCAAATATGTACGACAGTATAGTACAAATCATGTTCAATCTCATATTATGTAGTAAAATAGAAAATAGGGAAAGGAAAACAAATTATCGTTAACATGACCCAAAAACGGAACGAATTTGTATGTAGACTGAAATATTTATAGAAATGACGGTAAATTAATTAGCACACAAGCTCGACAATCAAAGTTTAAATATTGGTTAATACGATTCGTTCCGCGTCTATACAATGTAGTAAAATTCGGATGCATTTATTAGAACAGTTCAAAACAGTATACGCTGAGACAGATAGTACATACTTTGAGTCTAAGATAGTATTTTATGTTTGTGAGTACAAAATGGGCATTGGTTTAATATTTCAAAATTGTTCTTCATCTAGTTAGTATTACTTCACTATTACTTATTTCATTGTATTTTATTACTTCTTCACACGAACACATATTTTTTCAATTTGAGATGACTTCATATTTATTTCCATATGTTCACTGTAAGCATCTCATCTCGTCAGAAAACATAATTTTTCCGCCAGAATTCGCGCTTTTGTATATAGTATAAATGCATTATATTGGCTTATTGTTACATTTTCACAGATGCTAGGTTTGCAATAAAGATCAACCCATTATCTATGGAAAATGGTAGTGTAATAGCAAATCATACACTGTTGAATTTAAATTTAACTTTAAAGGAATACATTGCAATAAGGACGTATAACAACTTCCAATGGATTATCTGTCAAGTTCTATTTGTCTTCATGTTTTGTGTCACAATATCAAAATTTATTGCAATGACATCATATGGAATACGTCAACACAAATTCGAATGCAAATTGCCGGATAAAAAGTCTATTTTGTTCGTTATGTCGTTTTCTACCGATATTCAAACTACTGTTTTTATAAAGTCAACTGATGCTACATGCTATTACATTACATATATGTTCGCTGTTTTGTACGTTTCGAATAACTTTACTATCTATCTGACATTGTGGACCAGACAATATGTATTATATTCACATCCGAATATGAACAGACTTGTACCAAAATGGCTCAGAAAACTAAGTTATATTTGTCTTGTTTTAATAATATTGCAGAACGCATACTTTCTATATGTGTTTGCTAGTACAATACAAACGGTGTCTGATGGCAGAGAATGTATACAAAACCTCACCGATGAAAATAATCTTCAAAAGAATACCTTGTTACCAATTCAGATGTTTCTAGCACTTTGTAGCCAAGGTTTGCTTTTATTTTTATTTTTGTTTTCACTAATCAAACATGTTAGAAATAGAAAATTCCAACGTCAAATTAGACAAACAGAAAAAGATCACCAAACACGTAAACTTCTTCCGTCGTCAGAAAAAAATGAACCATCTACCTCAGGCACACCAACATGCAAAGACGGGACGAATAAAAATGATGACCAACTAAATCATGCATCAAATTTAAAATCTGAAACAATAACAAGCGAAGATAGTGTTTCGTCCAGAAAACTCCGTGAAAACTTAATAAATTCATTACCTTCTGCCAAACGACTAACCGTAGCTGACGTTTCGATTGTCGGAGAATGTTCCGTCAACGTGCCAAGTGGAATACTTCTTTCTCGAAGAGAAAAAAATCGAACCATGAAAAAGCGAGTTCAGTCGGAAGATATATCAAATGCACCAGAACCGATTGAGGAAAATCAAAATTTTCTGGATGTTCAAGATGCTGCTGCCAAAGATGATCATCCTGTTAATGAGATAGTATCATCAGAGCAAACAAAGAAGAGCAAGAATGAGCCAAAAGTTAACGTAAACCTACAAAGAACGTCAGTTGGGGATCCGTTAGTTGCATTGCTGCAAAAGTCTACAGTGCTAGCTATAGTCACCGTGGTAACTGACATTTTATTATCTGCTGTGTTTGGTATCTTAACTAACTCCTTCAGAGGCAAAAATATAGTTTATGGAAACTATGTTTTTGCTATTTTAAACGAAATAAATATTTTCGTTAATAATATTCTAATATTTTTTATGCTAAATAATTGGAAAATTATTCTAAAAAATCTATACTGTTCCTAAAATTAAAATGTGAATATTTTCACACTATTGAAAGTTGATGGCTGCATTGGCAAGTGACCTTAAGTATTTTATTATTAATATGCTAACAAACTCTTCATAATCCCATTAGAAAATTAAACTTTGGATCATCCATTGTCCATTCCATCGACCCTGCTGACCCCAAAAGGTCGTATCGTTGTTTCTCAGTCATATACCGATAACATTCGTGTATTCATTATTAACATATATATGTATGCTTGAATTATGTTGTCTTGTTATGACAAATGAAATTAACTTTCTCTCTCAGTCCATGCTGTTATTTGAGGCACTATATTTTATAATATGTCGTAAAACCAATTTTACGTTGATTGCGGACGCTCCTTTCGATTGTAGCCTACATTCCATATTATATTATGATACTGATTATTTATAATAAAAACTATTTTTCAGTCAAAACGTTTATAAGTACGGCTGTGTTGTGAGGAATATTAACTAGTCACCCTGGTAAGTGGAAGGCTATTAAAATGCAAATGATCTCCACATATGTTGCTAAAGCATACGTGAATTTGAAGATCGGGTTTTCTCTTGTGTCGATCTCATCAATAACAATCCCTCATTTAGAGTAACCATGCGAAAAATATATCTCTGAAAATGCACTATCGGGTTTGCTTTGGGAACGGAATTGCCACGACAATTCAACCCTGTGCGATGCCCCTGAATTTTATCACTGGTTATCATTTTCGGCATTAAATTCAGTTTTGTATCTTAGCGTTTCACTGTATACTGTCAAAATAAACTTTGCCAAACAGAACAGTTGATTTAAAATTCATAAAGGATTGGTGGATTTGTATCTGCTACCTAGTGTTTCACATTTGGGAAATTTTGTCTTGATTCACTTACTTCGGCGTTTAAATTTTTGTAGTTACTGTTTTAAATTAATCTGTCTAATTTGGTGTTTTACCTATATTAAATGTTCTTTTGCCAAATCATAACAGAACATGATATTTTTGTATTTATTCCATATTATATTTACTAATCACTCAATAACATTTCTTATGTTGTATGCAATGTATTCCTTCTCTTTGCATGACGTTGGTATTATTGATTCTGAAATATAAAAAGAAATTTCCCTAAATGGTTTTTTCTGGATATAAAAGTATTTGAATATCAAATTATTGCCCATCTATTGAATCAGTCATAAAAAAAAATAACAGATACAATATTGCCACTTGTTATGATGTCTTGCACTTTCTGATAGCAGGAACAGAAAATTCGAATTACCCAAGTTAACAATTGCAATAAAATTTCTTACTTGTTAGCCCATCACCAGTGCACAAACACCATCGTGACATCGGTAATCGCCAAAGACAAGATTGTCGCAATCTGAGTTTTTCTTGCAATCTTTGAAAAAGATGAATGCATATTGAAGATTTCCGTTTATATTTGGTCTTATATGTGAGCAGTTAAAATCTGTTGAAAACAACATCTTTTAGAATCGTTTAGTTGAATATTTAATGGAATCTTGTGGTGACCAACATATTGGTTTATTTATATTGAAAACTCCATTTTCACCAAACAGCTGAGAACCGATATTTTGCAAGTCGGTAAAGAGTTGTGGTTGACATGTTTCTGATGGCAATTCTATTTATTAGAAAATTATCAACTAATTTACCAAATAAATTCACCCATTTTATTATAGTAAATATAATATTCTTTTCCTCTCTGAGTTTTAGGCTGAACACATTGCTTAAAACGCAGTTTATTTACACTGTCCTAGTTTGAGAATTACTAACCTTGAGCTGTTTTAATAAAAAAAACATCAATCCAACGACCAACGCCAATATTGTTGAAAAAGGGTTTTCCATCACTTTCGATAGTCTGGTCTTAGTTGCTTTAGTCTAGCAAATAAAAATATCACAAATTAAAATATTATTTTTTTCTCGGGATATATATTATGCTGTATTTTTCCTATGTAACTTCCCCTGTTGAATTATATTACCACTATTGAGAGGTTTCCTATTCAACGTACTTGGTCCTGACCTGGTTCTTGCTCCAAATTTTGTGCTGATTGAAATTTGAAAATCACTTTAATGATATATTTTTTGACAGATATAATAAAATCTAATTAAATAGTTGGTGATATCATTTTGTTTAAAAAAAATCTTTGGGTTTAGCAAAATCGATGGTCTTGGATGCGCGGCTACTATATTTTCGATAAAGTCGCCGGTGGTCCAAGCAATACCTATTAAAATAAGGCGACAAAAATTGAATATTAAAACGCTCAATTATTTGCTAATAACTTACTACCCCAATCATAGCTATATATTCTATAAGTCAACGCTTCCATATAAAATCCATTTCAAACTGGAATAAAATTGAAAAAATGCATGTATTAATGTTCCTACCATATTGCAATTTCGTGTTATTGAAAAGATTCAAAGATTTATCTTTTTGAAATATTCATCACCATTCTCTGGTTTTACTGGAGTGTGTGTGTAACTATATTGTGAGGTTGGACAAATTTACTTTATTCACCAAGAATCGTGTTCATATTCCGAATAACTTCATAGGTATTTCCTGTTCGAATTACTAACCATCGTTCAGTTGTTGATGATATGAACTATTTTTTTCGGAGAAATTACAAGCAGGTAGCGATAGTTCTTATCAGTTGAATTCAATGAAGGGAAAATGCTAATTGCATTACATTGATGAAAGTTGTTGAATAACATTTTGGCGCTCTAGAAGTATGAGCATCAAGATGGCGCACAACCTGATATCCCTATACTGGTTTACATACTATGTTAAGGTTGTGCGCCATCCTAATGCACATACTTCTGGAGCACCAAACTTTTCATTACTGTCGATAGTCTGGTTTTAGTTGCTATAGTCTAGCAAATAGAAGTATTGCAAATTAAAAATTGACCTTTCGTGTTTCTCGAGATATATATTATGCTGTATTTTCCCTATGCAAATGTCCCTGCTGATTCATATTACGACTATTGAAATGTTTCTTATTAAACGTACTTGATCTCGACCTGTCTCTTGCTAAAAATTCTGTGCTAATGGAAATTTGAAAAAAACTTTAATGATATATTTTTTGACAGATATAATAAAATCTCATTAAATATTTGATGATATCACTTTGTGATAAAAAAAACTTTTTGGGTTTAGCAATATCGATGGTCTTGGATGCGCTGTCTATATATTTCGATGACGTTGTCGATGGCCTAAGCATTACCTATCAAAATACGGAGATAAAAATTGGATTATGAAACGCTCCATCCTTTGCTAAGAACTTACTGTCCCATTATTAGCCATATTACTAAAAGTCAACGCTCCCATGAAAATCCCTTTTCAACTGGAATAAAATAGCAAAATGCATGTAATAATTAATATTCCTTTCATGTTACAATTTCGTGTTGTTGAAAAAAATGCAAAACCTTTTGCATTCTGAATTATTCAGCACTATTCTCTAGTTTTCCTGCAGTGTATGTGTAACTGAAACGCTATATTTAAGTGCCTTCATTATATTTATTTGCATAAAGTTGTTTTTTTCTGTTTAGTGAAAAATTAAATCACTGATTACTATATTGTGACAATTTTACTTTATTTGCCAGGAATCGTATTGATATTCCGAAAAACTCCATAATTGTTTTTCTGCTCGAATTACTGAGCATCGTTCAGTTATTCAGGATATAACCTATTTTTCGGAGAATCACAAGGAGGTAGCAATAGTTCCCATCAGTTGAATTCAAAGAAGGAAAGATGCTAATTGTATTCCATTAATGCAATTTGTTTGGTAATTTCGCTTCAATTTGTGAATTTTGGTTTTATTAGTTTCCGTTCGGACAGATTGCATCAGTGTAATACAATTAGCATTTTCTCTTCTTTGAATTCAACTGATGGTAACTATCGCTATCTCCTTGTAATTTCTCCGAAAAACAGTTCCTATCATCAACAACTGAACGATGGTTAGTAATTCGAGCAGAAAAATAATTATGGTGTTATTCGGAATATGAACGCGACACATACACTGCAGTAAAACCAGAGAATGGTGCTGAATAATTCAAAAAGCAAAAGGTTTTGCATTTTTTTTAACAACCCGAAATTTCCATATGGAAGGAATATATTGATACATGCCATTTTTCTATTTTATTCCAGTTTAAAATGGATTTTCAAGGGAGCATGGACCTATAAAATAAATTGCAATGAATGGGGCAGTAAGTTATTAGCGAAGGATTGAGCGTTTCATAGTCCAATTTTTATCGCCTTATTTTAATAAGTAATGCTTGGAACATCGGCGACGTTATCAAAAATATAGTGGCCGAGCATCCAAGACCATCGAGTTTGGTAGAGTCAAAGAGTTATTTTTTTCATCACAAAGTAATATCACCAACTATTTAATGAGATTTTATTATATCTGTCAAAAAATATATCATTGTATTTATTTTCAAATTTCAATAGTGGTAATATATAACTCGACACAGAGCCAGTTGAATAGAACAATACAGCATAATATATATTGAGAAAAATAGAAGGTCAATTTTTAATTTGGAATAATTTTGTTTGCTAGACTAGATCGACTACACCCAGACTATCGACAGTGATGGAAAAACTTTTTTCAACATTATTCGCGTTGACCGTTGGATTGTTGTTTATTACAACAGCTTATGGTTAGTACACCTCAAATTTGCACTGTGTAAATATACTGCATTTTAAGCAATGTGTTCAGTCTACAACTCGGGGATGAAAGAATATTATATTTACTATAATAAAATGAATGAATTTATTTGGTGAACTAGTTGATAATTTTCTAATGAATTGCATTCTCATCACAAACATGTCAACCACATCTCTTTATCTACTTGCGAAATATCATTTTCGAGCTGTTTAGTGAAAAGGGAGTTCGATATTTTGATTACCACAAGATTGCATTAGATATTCAACTAAACGATTTTGAAATATGTTGTTTTCAAAATTGAACTGCTCACATATAAGACCAAATAAAAACCGAAATCTTCAAGATGCATTCTTGTTTTTTAAAGTTTGCAAGAAAAACTCAGATTGCAACAATATTGGCTTCGGCCATTTCACATGCTACAATGGTTTTTGTAACATGGACTGATGTAAATTGATGTTTGTAAACAAGTAAGAAAATTTTATTGCAATTGTTATATAGTGTTATTCGAATTTTATGTTCCAGCTATCAGAAAGTGCAAGACATCATAACAAGTGGCAATATTGGATCTGTTACATTTTCATGGCTGATTCAATAGATGGGCAATAAGTCGATATTCAAATACTGTTATATCCATATGAAACCTTTCAAGAAAAATCCTTTTTATATTTCAGAATCAATAATACCAACGTCATGCAAAGAAAAGGAATACATTGCATACAACAGAAGAAATGTTATTCAGTAATTAGTAAATATAATATGGAATAAATACAAAAATGTCATGTTCTGTTTTGGTAAAGAGACAATTTAAAAAAGGCAGAACAACAATTCAGAAAGATAAAATTAAAACAGAAACTACAAAAATTGAGACGTCGAAGAAAGTGAATCAAGTCTTCTCTAAAATCTCACGATTTTTTTAAACTTCACGTTACTGCCCAAGTTTTTAATTGTGAACCACCAGCTAGCAGTTATCAATCATCTATACATTTTATTATCAATTCTCCTGTTTGTAAAAGTTTATTTTGACAGTATACAGTGAAACGCTATGATACGAAACTGAATTTAATGCTGAAACAAAATAACCAGTGGTAGGATTCAGGGGCATCGCACGGTGTTGTGGTGACGGGGATCCCAAAGAAAATCCAATGGTGTAGTTTCAGAAATAAAGGTTTTTCATGAGTACTTGAAATGAGGGAACCTTTTGTTAGTGAGTTCGATACAAGAGAGAACCCAATCTTCAAATGCACGTATGCTTTAGCAACATTTGTTGAGATCATTTAGATAACTATCCACTTATCAGGATGACAAGTTAGTATTCATCACAACACAGCCGTACTTATAAACATGAAGTTTGCGTTTTGACTGAAAAATAGTATTTGCTATAAATAATCAGTATCATAAATCAAAAATACTGAGTAATACATTCAGTCATATAGATCAGGGGTGGCCAACCTGCTTTCGTCCGCGATCGACTAAAATCTTCAAAATAGCTCGAGATCGACTGATTGGTAATAAGGTCATATACAAAAACGAATGGGTACTGATTATGCATAGATTATTGCAAACACGCATACAAAAAAATACAGCACTGCCGATAAGCTCAGCTCTGTGGGCACATTCTCAATTAAAACGTCACAAAAATTTGTATTATTTATGTTCCATTTAATTTGTTAATTTGATTATGTAATAGTAGCCGGAGTAAATGTTTCACCATTCATTTTTTCAAATCATACAATTCAGACCTAACACATGCCTATTTTTAGCCCCGAGTGTAGTAAATTTCTCAAAAAACCTTGCCAAGTTTTAGCGTACTATACAAATAGAGAAAAATAAATTTTCGAAAACCATCAATGAAACACTACTGCTCGATTTTCAGCATCTAATTTACAATAATTCAACTCAATGCACATTTGTCAACTAAAACACACAATATTCGGCAAGTTTAATTTAAACTTGGTAGCGGCGAAACTTGCATTTTTACGTAATAACATGTAAATGGGGCTTGTCCAGACTCAAATACTGTATGTCTATTTTTGCACATGTACAGTACTGTATTCGTTCTGTTTTAAAACACACAACTAGGGCTGGGCATTTTCGAATACCTGATGATTTCAGAATCGAATCGAATATTTTTTTCGAATCGAATCGAATCTCGAATACTTATAAAAATTTTACCAAATTAGCAACTACAAAATTACATGTGACTTTTTTTTATTGCAATGGGTCCTTCAGATACATGAAATCCCAAAAACACAAAATCTATCACTCAGTCATTTGCTAAGTTGTCACATATGATCAATAAGTCAATGGGAAGGAAAAAGTCATATGTCAGAATTGCATTTTAAAAATACAAGAGCTTCCACATGTGATCCGGTGAGGCTTGATCTGAGCTCAGTGGCAGTGTTTCCAGCTGCAGAAAATAATCGCTCACTTGGGGTTGATGTTGCTGTTACACACATATATTTGCCAACAAGCTTGCTCAAGTTTGGATAATTAGCGTTTTGCTCTTTCCACCAAGTGAGGGGGTTTGAACATTCAGAAAGTACTTTGGAACTAAAAAATTTGTTCACTTCATTGGCAACCACTGGGACCTCAGTATCTGCACTGTCATCGGACTCTGATGATTCGAAGGCAAGGCTTATGATGGATGTCGATTGCTGAACTGAAGAAGATGAAGGTTCAGCTTTTTCAACAACTGTTTGTTCAAATAAGACTGTGAGTTCCAATTCGATTGCACTTTTGAGCTGGAAAAAATAAGCATGTCAAAAAAGAAAACAAACTTTAGCCAGATCAACTAGGAATCCTTATTAAGTATGGCCAAAACAAGCAACATTTGGATAAATTTGAAATTTTATGCATTCAATAAATGACAAGTTTTGAATACAGGAATATTTTAGATTAGTTTTCTTATGGAAATCTGCGATTTAGGAACCACAATTGACATCAAACAAGTCATTGTTCACTAATGTTTATTATGCAGTGGGGAAAAAGTCAACTCTATATCTTTAGATATGGTCGATGCAGATATGTCATGAATTTTATCTAATCCTGTCAATGCATTTGAAACATGAAGATACACGAAAATTCAATTTGACCTCATTCCAACCAAAATAACATGCTATGTTGTTTGTCATGTAGGGCAATTTTGTTGGCAAGATAAAAATCTTATTCAGGAAGAAATAACAAGTTACCTGAAGTGACTCCACAGTACGAAGTCCCCGCAGTTTATATCTGGGATCCAGAGCCATTGCCTTCGAGCTGATATCATTAAGATCAATAGGAAATCGCTCCTCCATTTCGCCTTTTACTTTTTGTCTGAACTGCCGGATTACCAAAAGTTCATCATCTTTCTCGCGTGACAGATGTTTTTTCAATCCCTTGATGTATGGATTCTTTATCGATATCGAGACATATTTTTCGCCTCCTAAAAGATCAGTAGCCTCTGCAAAAGGTTCAAGTACTGGAATCAACTGCTTGAAAATCTCCCAGTCCCCAGGCTTGATTGTAAGAGCGGAGGCTTTGGTGGCATTTGTGATATTTTTATTTCCAAGTATAGCCAAAATTGGCCATTGCAATTCCTGCAACCTTACAAGCATGTTGTAAGTACTGTTCCACCTTGTGGATACATCCATTATGAGTCTTTTGAAGGTAAGCTTCATTTCCTCACACTTTTTCCCCAGTGCACTGGTCGCCAATTCACTTCTCTTAAAATGTTGCACTAGTCGTCGAGCTGCTGCAAGAGGTTTTTCTATGCCGTTTATTCCCAATCCTTTGTTTAAACAAAGTTGGAGAGTGTGCGCTGCACAAGCAACACTAGCCCAACCAAATTTTTCATGAAAAATATCTTTGGCTGCCTTCATATTAGATCCATTATCGCTTACTGCTGCACAGACAGCGTGGGGACTAACACCAAAGTCATTGAGAACTTCTTCTACCCACTCACAAATATTTTTTGCAGTATGTCTATCATCCAAAGGTTTCACACTTAACACACATGAACACAGATTAAATTTGGCATCAACATAATGGGCTGTAATGCCCAAATATGCTTCCATTTTCACACTAGTCCAAGCATCGAAAGTCAAGCTCATATGCTTAATGTTTTCAAGAAGTCTCTTAAGCTCCATCTTTTTTTCACAATATTCTTCCTCTACACGTCGTGTTATGGTCCTCCTGGATGGCAGTGAATAATTTGGTGCAACATGTCCCATTAAGCGCTTGAAATGTGTTCCTTCTATTGTGCTGAGCGGGCGCATATCCTTTACAATAAAATCCACAACTAGAGAAGTAATCTTTTCTTGCTGAGCAGGGAGGATGGGACGAATAAGTTCCAATTTGGACTGTTTACTGGAGGACTCGTCCAAATCACTTCGATTATCAGGGTTCAAACAAATAGTTACATGCCTTCTTTTAATATGGGCTAATAGATTACTAGTGGTAGCATGGTAACTAAGTTTGTCTCCGCATCTCTTGCACACGACGTACTGGCGTTCGTCATCGTCTTTGGCTGGGGGAGTAAAGTGGCGCCAAACGGGAGATTTCCTATTCATCATACCGTACTGTTGCCGAGTACCGGTATACAATATTCTAGAAACCCCTTTAAAAATACACAATAATTCTGCAAAAAAAGCACGCAAATTAGTCTTCTATACCTTCTCACTTGCAATGTCGGCAATCACAAAAACATACCCAAGTGTAAAACTGCCTGTCCTACAACTGCCTATCCTAACTGACGGCGCAACCGATCTTCCCGCATTCTGAACAAATTACGCGCCATAAAAGCGTGCGTGACAAAATCACGCCGGCGTAGCACGTGCGAGAGATAATATGAGAGAGAAGCTCGGCCGTTTGTCCTGCTCACAGCTGAGAGCAGAGAGGGGGCTTTGGAGAGGTGCAAGTCTGGACATGTTCAAACGCCGCCTACAGATGTGAGAGAAATAAAATAAAAAAAACAGCGATCGAAATGTCCCGCCGAGAGATGGCTCCACAAAAAAAAAATCGTTAAATCGCCTCGACCATTGGTGGACAGGAAAAAAAACAAGATGGCGGCGATTCGAAATTCCCGTCTGAACCGATTCGAATAATTTACTATTCGATTCGATTCGAATATTCGATTCGAAATGCCCAGCCCTACACACAACAGGCGCTGCATGAAACTGCTTCAGGAAATTTTGGGGGTATGTTGTTAAATTTACCAACAATAGACGCGATCGACCACTTGAAACGTGAAGATCGACCGGTCGATCGCGATCGACGTGTTGGCCACCCCTGATATAGATTATAGATATAGAGGTAATACTTATTAATTTGAAATAAATGACAATATAGTGTAGTGTAGAGTCTATACCAGGGATGGCGAACCACTGACTCGAACCACCGCGTTTTATTTGTGACCCGCCAAGCGAAGGCACGAATAAAATAAAATGCTAACATATCAGTGATAAAAATTAATGTAAAACCGGCCTTAAATTAATCTAACAAAACTAAACTATTATAATGTACAGCCAGGGAGGGTTGCGATCGCTCATGTTTAAAATGTTGATTTTCGGGCCGGTATGGTAATTTTCAAAACCCCTAATCTTGTACGCATGTATGCACCGCTGTGTACCGTTATTCAGCTATTGGGCCTGACATCGTTTAAGACATAACAATGCACTTGATCTGTTCATTTCTCGCAACGCCTGTCTTTTTCGGAAGTGCATCTGCAGACTGTTTTAGGGGTTATACGAGAACTAGATGCTACTTTGCATTTTATTAGTTTCTCGTCTACAATGCCGTTGTGGAAACAAAAACTTTCAGACTTGAAATAAAAATCTAGAAATCTGATATAACAATGGGGCAGTGTAAAAGTGGCTTAATGTGGTTGGAAGCTAATCGAAAATTATAACACTATCAAAGTGGAATTACCTCCAAACACTAGAACCGTAAAATAATTTAACGCATCATCCTAAACGTTTTTGGTAATTCATATGCGTGTTTTCGTACTCTAATATCATAAAAACCGAGTGCCATGAAAAGTCCCTGATAGAAGTGCTGCATAAGTAAAGCCCAAAACTACACAAACACTAGCTTATAAGATTTGTTTCAGAAGTTTATTATAGATACGAACGTGAATTAGATATCTGTGACCCACTCTCTTCTGTTCCGCGATAAAATTATAATTTTTGACCCATTCATTGAAAAAGGTTCGCCATACCTGGACTCTATACTATAGACCAGGGGTCACCAACCTTTATGCAGCAGCGGGCTACTTTCTGGGTACCGACTAAGCTATGGGCACTCTTCGGAAAAGCCAATTTGATATTAACGGTATTTAGCCAATGAGACACTGATATTGTTAAAACAAATCATGGATATATATCATATTTTCAATCAAGACCAAATCTGGTGTAATCCTCCTCAGTTTGTGGGAATCCTGGTATTTGCATGTTCTCCACCTTTGTGTTGTACTCTGGTTTGCAACTTGACACCGAAACTCTGAGTGAGTCTTGCAGATGTTCATCGGTGAGGCGTGTTCAGTGTTTGTTCTTGATAAAGTTTATATAATAAAAGGTTAATTCACAAAGATAGGTTGAACCAAAACAAGCTTACGATCATCGAAGTTGTTTTTTATACACCACGGCACTTTCTGTGTCAACTAGCACCCTAAGGTGTGAAAAAGCCTGATTTCGGCTTTAAAAATATATAATATTTTGTTGTTCAGATAATTTTAAGTTGTATGTTTTTACATTCTACAGGGTGGTCGCTAAAAAAACAGAAAATGTATCAGACAGCTTTTTATATTTACAAAAAATTAGTGTTATAAAGGTTTTCAAAGGCATATGTTATTTTACACTCAGAGCTTCTCAAAATGTCGTTTGTGCCCATCAGAGCAGTGCTTTAACCTAGAAGTCCAAGCAAGTATAAAGTCATGAAAGTTAACTTGTGAGATTTCAAACATCATTTCTAAAAATACACAACTGTTTGACAAATGTTCTGCTTTTCTATGGACAACCCTGTATAAAAAATTTAATCATATTTATGAATGCTATTGGTTCAAAAAACACGTTCTTTGACGAGCAAAGTTGGTGTAACAGTTGTCGGAACAGTATACCGAATAGCATCAAGTTTGACAAATCTCTTCCGTTTTTATTAATTCCTAGGTAAATTATTCCGTCGTTTCAATCTGTGTAGTTTGGTTTATGCACGGGTTCCTTGGAAGTGTGTGTACCAATATGGAGGTTACTAATTGTATTCGCTGACTTTACATCAAGTTGTGTAAAAAAAAACTGGAACCCAGCAGAAGGCGGAGGTCATATCACTTTGTGTTTATAACACAGACACTCTCCGAACTCATAATGGAACTATAATAAGGAAAATCGGAATACAATTTTGGCCTAACCCTAACCTGGTACAAACACTACGGGAGTACCCGATAATGTTCACCGGTCGGGCACGAAGGGTTAATGCAATAATTAAGGAGCACTTCAGCCGTGGTAAATTAATACAGAAGGGGCGATTTGAAATATAATAAAAGTATGAACTTTTATCATCTAATTCGTAATAATTATTTTTGCTTGAGCAACTAAGCACAGTCTATAGACAGTGATAAAAACCTTTTTTTCAAACTTCAATGACGTTGGCCGTTGCATTGATGTTTGAAATATCTTACGGAGGTATATCTCAGATGTGTACTGTGTAAATTTACTACTTCGTGAACTATATAGTTCACGAAAATAATCGTAGCTTCCATGTGATGCCTCAGCATAAGATTTACTTTTGGCATTTTTCACATAGTTCAGTAGTTGAGGTTATGAACCTATTTCGAATAATTTACACGGAGACAGCGACAGTTCATTCTAGTAAAATTCAGGGAAAATAAACGCTATTTTTATTACATTTATGCAATTTGTTTGAGAATTTCGCTTTATTACGAGAATTTCAATTTTATTGGTTTCCGCTTGAAGTTTATGTGGAGGTCGCATAAACAGGATTCTTGGGAAATAAAGTAAAATTGTTTCAACTCGCTAGAAACTTAAGTTTTGCTTGAAACAAACAAATATTTGTAACACAAAGTTATGCGAAAGGTAAATATAGTTATATTCACGTATATCCAACTTTTCGCTTCACATATATCGCATCCCGGGGACAGTAATGTTAATATTGTTCGCCTAAAATTTGGACCGTACTTTACAAACTGTGATACAAATGCTACACAGAAAATAAAAATCAGAATAAAATTAAATTGTGTTGTGAATGCACTTTGTATAGTTGTCTTTAAAATCTTCGCCGATGTAAACTCACAATTCTGCCGGAATTATAAAAACCAAATTACGACATCTGTCGTTGCGTGAGAATTAAAATTTACTAGTAAATAAAAAAGTTCTTAAATATGGTTTACCAACGTCAATTGGGATGCCAGCTGCTGAAACGGTCGCGGTGACAAAAAATATGTTGTTTAAAATGACAATACTCATTATTCGGTATTCGTTAAAAATATTCGAATCATTCGATTACAAAATACGATTTTGCCCACCTCTAATCACGGCGCATGTAAATAATGATTGAATGACAATAAAAAATCAACTTAATTAACAATAAATTTCAAGTAACAGTTTCACATTTCATGCATTTGGTCTCTGCTACATGCGAGCGTGAAATTGAGAAAAATAGGGCAGTGGTATTCATTTAGAAGAGCGTGTGGGAACCAGACCCATGGTTTAATAAAATGGGAAGCCAATGCCAAAGTGTGGACAATGACATTATAAATAGGTCGGGATTCCATTACCACTGAAATTTCAAAGCAAATGGTCCCGTTCTAGGTGAGAATAACCTACATACTAACGAAACGATCCACTTCTTATCCAATAAATAAACAACATAAACACGGGAATTTCGGTCCGTGACATTGAGAAGGATCGGGAAGG
This sequence comes from Styela clava, assembly GCF_964204865.1. Taxonomy (NCBI): domain Eukaryota; kingdom Metazoa; phylum Chordata; class Ascidiacea; order Stolidobranchia; family Styelidae; genus Styela; species Styela clava. Next base: position 8,078,642 of record NC_135258.1, on the reverse strand, counting down.
ACCTCGAGCTTCGGCCGTCCAGAATGTCGTCTTCGGCCGCCAACGAAATACCCAATATCGATTTAGACCCTCAGGAGGAAATGAAAACTTGGTCAAGAAATATAAGGTTTATTTGATGAATTAAACAAAAAATATGAATCGACTTGTAAAAATAATGGTTCTCCCGTAGTGTGTGTACAAAGTTAAGGTTTGGACCATAATTTTATTCCGATTTTCCCTATGTTAGTTCTATTACGAATTCGTGGACTGTCTTTGTTAACCAGGAGAATATACCCCCTGCTCATAGGTTTTAGTTCTTTTACACAACTTGATGTAAAGTAGGCGAACTAAATCTGTATCTCCATATTGGTGCACACACACTTCTGAAGCGCCGTTCTCTGGACTGTTTAGAATTTCAGTCCAGAATTATATTTAAAAAGTTTTGTGTAAATGGTATAGGTCAAAAGCGCCATTATTAAATTTGAATTTTTTGCCGCAAAGTAAAATTTTATTATGTCGTATATCTTTGACTTTAAAATATCGAGGTGCGAAATCAGGGTGACCGTACATTTGAACCCATGTACATTTGAACCCATGCGTATATCCACGGGTTCAATCTATATGCGGGTGCTAAAACCCACGGGTTAGGGTTAGTATGGGTTTAACTATCCGTGAAACAAAAAAAATTCAATAGGTGCAATAGCATACAGGTGCAATTGTCATGGGTTCAAATGTACGTGGGTTCAAATGTAATGGAACCGAAATCAGGATTATAATATAAAAAGAAATGAATATTTAAATGTGTTAATAAAAAGCAATTAAGGGAATATTATACAATGTTTTACTACCCACTTTAAAAAAATCCGAAAAGACGATTAATTAAGAGTTTTGTATCTCGAGTTTCGCTATTCACTTTCTGGCAACCTCGTTAACGCTCTGAAAATATTGCATGGAACTCTGGAGCTTCCTAAATCAAATTGATGTGGCCACCAAAAAACGAAGGCAGAGGTTGTTTTGGATCCGGTAATATCTTCAATTTCTGCACTATTGCCGTGAGGAATATAAACAACTCCATCTTGGCTAAATGTTCTCCCAAGCAAAGCCTTGGACCCAGTGAAAACGGAATCACGTGATTTGATTTGATAAATTTTTCGTCACGGTTGATAAATCTCTCGGGTCGGGATTCTCTCGGATTTTCAAAGTATTCAGGATCGTAGTGAACTGACCACATGTTTGGCAAAATCTGGAATGTAATTGAGGGGATTGGTAAAATATCGGAGAATTTTAGAATTTAAATTTATTTAAAGACAAGTTTGCCCAAAGCCATATTCCGTCGAATTGATTTTTCAGCGCTAGTTCACAGTTTTAAATCCCGTGGGGGTTATGTACGAAATGATAGCTGGACTACTCGCCTAACAAACAAACAACTGGCTAAGCTGGTTCATACGTTAACTGCTGGTAATCAGAGGAAAGACCATGTGATTGAGCTTATCGACTTCCGAGATTTTTTGGAATCTTTTCCATAAATTTACAAATTCTATTTTTTTCCAGCACCAACAGCAACAACTTAGAAAAACTATGCGTAAATTTCGTGTCCAATAATATGTTCTTTATTAATTACAGGAACCCGCTAGTAGAGCTGTGCATTTTTGAATATATGATGCTTTCAGAATCAAATCAATTTATTTTTTATTTTCGATTACTCAGACAATTCGCTGAGCGTTCACATCAAAGATAAAACATGTTATATCAACTTGCTAGGAGAAAAAGAGTCATATGTCCGAATTGCACTGTAAAATTATGGCTTCAATAAAAAAAAAATTGATGAATTCCGCTCGACATTTGGCGGAAAAATAAAAACAAGATGGCGGCCATACGGAATTTTTGTTTGAACCGATTCGAATAATTTACTATTCGATTCGATTCAGATTTTCGATCCAAAAAGCTTAGCCCCACCCATTAGCAAAAACATTTTCAGGTAATTGAGTATTTACCGGAGTATTCTTTGGAATTGTGTATTTATTTAATACAACATCTTCTGTTGTCTTATGCAGAACTCCCATATGAAGCACTGTTCTATGGCGCATTATCTCCTGCAGAAATGCACACATATATGGCATGTCGTTCTGATGTTCTATTGAGGGTATTCCGCTTTCACCTACGAAAAAGTTAATAATTCATCTGTCTAGTATAGTTGGGGTTTTGCCTAAATAGGTAACCTACATCTTACCCAAACTGTACGAAAATGAGTTAGTGTAAATGAAAACGGGAATCATTTTTAAGTTATGCAAAACCTATTCCAGTCTAAGGCTTAAGTATCCGTAGTATTAGCGTTGCAAATATTTCCAGTCATCAATGTGAAAGACAAATTGAATTTGTGTTTTTGTTAAATGTTTTTAGTTCAAGTCCGTTAGGCCAGCAATCAAAGATTAGGATGATGTTGAAATTGGAGGGTTCGAATCCCATCTTACGAAGTGTGTAATAAATTGGGCAGGTACTGCGGAAACGGTAGATTCCCGGTGATGCCTTACACATTGGTTATTGCTCATGCAGCTCCCTGTTCTGAGTAAAATAAGTGTAACAAAGCTTGAAATATCACATATCGTGGTAACGATCTTTTTGTAGATTTTATCATCATGTTCCGGGTACTTGGCCAAGCACAACAGTGACCAAAATAATGTACTGGCTGTAGTTCCTGTTCCTCCATCAATCAAATCTCTGATGTATTGACTATTGAACAAGCTCTTGTTTCTGAAATTGAAGAACACGCGATGATACTCGTGGATAACTTAGATAATTATCATTTTCGAATTGAAGCCTATATTACTATATGCAAGAATTAGTCAAAGTTAGTTTTGATAGAGATCCCCAAGATCATGTGGATGTTAAAATTATTAGTTAACACTCACTGAATTTTGCATTCGAATTCGTTAAAGAAGCATCCACAAGAACCTGCCTGTATTAAGGTTCTAGTTTATCACAAATATTAATCTATTTAGCCCTTTTCAATTATGGCTGCTTCACTAGGTAAAGGGCATGAGATTTGTTTGTTTAAATAAGTCCGTTGTTTAATCGAAATGTTGAAATATTTAAATGTAACAGGCAGACAGTTGCGTCAAAAGAGTTTAGAAAAATTACAGTTGCCAAAATAACAAACCTGGTTAAAGATATATTGAGAATTGACTTCATAACGAAATTGAAATTGTAAAGGGACTTTATAGACACGCTGTATATCTACCATAGCTAATACCACTGGGAGAAGTGTGGGATGAATATCGAGACAGCGAAACTCATAGACATCGTATCCACTGGAGGACGCATATCCCAGCTTTTTTAATTTTTTTTAAATGACATGTCTCACTTACATTGAAAAGTGGATCCTCATTACCTCTCTCCTTTATTTCCTTCAAAAACGCATCGATGAAATCTGTACTTAATTTGATCTTAATCTGAAGTGATTAAGTATTATGCATGTGGCTCTACGCATTTCGCCACGAACAAGGTCCTATACAAGTAGCCATCTATCTAGATATCTAACGTTATGTAGGAAGCCTCTATTATTCAGGACCTGAATCTTTTCGCTTCAGCATCTCCTACCCAATTTATTTCACATGGTGTTATGAAAACAGATCTTATTTATTAACAATTTCAATTTTTGCATTTCTGTAATTTTTGTCCGAACTCGGGGAATTAGTACGTTATTTAAAATGAATTGAAATTGATGAAGTATTTTCCGGTGTGAATTTTTTTTTCAAAATAAATTCAATAAACAAGTCAAGAAGGAGAGGTTGCCTAGTAATAAACGTCGACATTAAAAAACTGGGGTTCGTACACCATGCACATCACATAATCCAGTGTGTAATAATTTGGATGACACCAAAGTCCCCGTGTTTGTATAGAGCAGAGGTGGGCAAGGTTTTTTAACCACGGGCCAAAACTTTTGCCCCCCTAGTCTGGCGTGTGTGACGTAAAAAATTACATTTTATGAACAATATTTACAGTGTTACTAATCAAAGGTGTAAAACAATAAGCTTCGTGCCAGCCAAAAACTATATTTAACCCCAATCGCAACAAATTCCTTGAGCTATTTTTAGCTAATTATAAGGATTTGATTTCAGTTTGGTTGTGGCAGCATCAGGCGGGCCAGATTGAATTACACAACGGGCTGGATTTGGCCCGTGGGCCGTATTTTTCCCATGGTTGGTATAAAGCTTTGTTCAGGGCCAAGTCGTTAAAAGAACTTGGTTTAATACGTAAATGCTATACCTGGATAGTTTTATTTTTCCAGCTGGTTAGGCTTTCCAACAAAAAAGGAGTTTCTTCAATAATGTGTTCTTCCATACTTTTCTTACCGACTCCGAATCTACAAGAAAAAATACGAATATGATGAGTATGAGTTATGTGCAATTGTATAATCAAATGATGAATCTCATCTATTTTACTGTAGCTGATTTTATTTAGTTCGTCTGAAACATGATTTTTACAAAAAAATGCAAAATGAGTTGCTTGCCATTATCCTTTCAATGCTTGGTTGCCAAATTTTCGCAACGTTTTCCACGCCGATCCATAATCAACACCTACAAGTCTTTTTCCTTCTGTAATTATTTCAAAAATGTAGTTGCTCGGCCTCCCAGAGAACATTTCTCTCTCTTTCAGTAATGCCTGAAAACCTAAGTTTTTCATTTATAAGTTGGGGTTTCCGATTAAGAGTAGAATTTTTATGTTACGATTTTCTCAAGATCCTCTTCTATTATGTATAGCTTAGTTTAACAATATATATATCTACCCAAACAAATAACACTAAGAAAATGGGTTAGATTACTGTGCTAACGAGCGTCCGTGGAACGAGTAGACAAATAGAGAACGACATTGTTGAAATTTTAGAATTATATTAGCCAGCTAGAATACCATTAAAATATGTCAAACCCCGTTATCACGGTCCTATAAGAAATTTACTTACATTGTGAATCGTGTCGAAATCATTCAGTATCACCCAGTATTCACGCCCAACTTGTACAGACACAACAGGGCCGTACTTTTCTTTTAGTTTGTAAAAACTTTCATCAGGGTTCGTACCGAAGAAAGGCAGGTAGACCACCAGAGGAAGGCCTCTTGGTTCTGGCGGAAAATACTTAGGACGACCGTCATATTTGAAGTAAAGGAAAACCAAACATGTGGCAACACCAAGTAGTATTACTGTAAACATTATTTTGTAGCTGTATATATATTATATATGTCCAAATTTGAAAAGTTAGTGATTTTTAATGTGAATCACAGATATAGCAAAAGTCTCTGTAGAGAAATGAAATCATTTATTACAGTATCATCTCCAAATTTACACCTGTGGCGAGATTTTGCGTTTGCATCTTAGCTTGTATGGGAACCTAGATTGATAGTATATGTAAAGCAGATTTAAACCAAGTAATTACTGAATTTGTCTTCGGTTCAACCCATTATTTATATATATATATATATATTCATGATATACATACATGTATATATTGAAACACAGTGAGCGTTTCATCATGAACCACAGAACTTACAAAGGTATTGCTTGATAATAAATCTGTCTTATAAATCCAATCCAATTTAATCCACGTAATAAATTTAATTGAAACTCGTTTCGCGGGTCTCACATCATTCAAAAATTGGTACTTTTTCTTGGTGGCCGAATTTGGCCCGCGGGCGCAGATTGCACACCCCTGGTGTAGAGAACGAGCTTATTACTTATCGATCTTAAGATCGGTAAGTATGTTGATGGGTATTTGTCTGTTTGTTTGTTTGTTTGTCTGTCTGTTAGATACACGCGATATCTCACGAAAGCGAAGATGAATCCGCTCCAAATTGCATATGCATTCATCATATCTCGGATCAGAAGCGTATTGATTTTGGATGAATTATGTCGTATAATTAGCGAATTATTAATTAATTAGTGATGGGACACAAGGTGTCATTATGGAGTAAGAGCGCTGTTTTGGGGGATCCTCTAACTTTCGATCGATAAATCTTCGGTCTCTGACCGATATTCTCGTTTGTTACATTACATCATTTTAGTCCGTGCACGATAAAGGCCCGGTCATCAGTAAAGGAAACAAATTAGAACATTCAGGCTGGTGTACTGTACTGAATCTGATAAGGCGCCAAGTATAAAACACTAGAATAATACTCTCCTCTCGTACGCAAATCGCGACATACATAACATACAGTTGCGCTTATTACTTATTGATCTTAAGATCGGTAAGTCTGTTGATAGGTATTTGTCTATTTGGCTGTTTTTCTGTTTGTCTGTCTGTCTGTTAGATGCACGCGATATCTCAAGAACGCGAGGTTTAATCTCCACCAAATTTGCATGTGCGCTCATCATATCTAGGGCCAGATGGCTATTGATTTTGGTCAAATTATGTCGTACAATTAAGGAGCTATTAATTAATTAGTGAAGGGACACGCGGTGTCACTACAGAGTCGATAAGTCATCGGTCTCCGACCAATATTTTCGTTTAACTCTTCAACTCTCTTCATGACTCTATAGTTACACCGCGTGTCCCATAACTAATTAATTATTAGCTCTGGTCTAGGCTGCTGGTCCGAGATATGATGAATGTACATGCAGAATTTGGAGCAGATTCAACCTCGCCCTCGTGAGATATCGCGTCCATCTAACAGACAAACAGACAAACAGACAAACAGACAAACAGACAAACAGACAAACAGACGAACAGACGAACAGACGAACGGACGAACGGACGAACGGACGAACGGACGAACGGACGAACGGACGAACGGACGAACGGACGAACGGACGAACGGACGAACGGACGAACGGACGAACGGACGAACAGACAAACAGACAAACAGACAAACAGACAAACAGACAAACAGACAAACAGACAAATACCTATCAACATACTTACCGATCTTAAGATCGATAAGTAACAACTAAAGTCAATGCCCCGAAGGGATTCGGCGACCAGTAAACCAAATGCCCGGCAATCTTGTATACGGCAGGTACGGCGCAATAGCGTTCAAGTAAAGTCATTGGCAATATTTCAATAGAAATGGCTTCGCTCTTCACTATAAATACAGACGAATTCACTTACAAATCAATTAGAAAACTATAGTTAGCGAGGGTAATTTATTTCTATCCTGTATTTCCGATATTTATTCGTATAAAATTGATCGTAACCAAAAATGCTCAAGCGAAAAATAAACCAAAATTTACTGCCATGCTTAACGAGGAATTCACTTATATTTAATCGGAGGAGTCATAGTTAGAAACGGTATTTCAGTTCTAACCTGTATAATGATTACAACTAAAAATGCGCAGGTTCAATATACAAGGTTTTAGTGCTCCGCGGAAACTTGTTGCTCTGAAATGCAAACATAGACATGCAGACTTGACATGCGTCTGTATGTCGCATACTTTGCGGTTGTGGCCAGTAGACCATGCAAAAGTATTCACGCAGGGTGCATTATGAGATTGAACGCTTTCATGTTTGTTTGACATACATGTATCGTTGGATTTTATGAAACCATACAAGAATAAAGTCTCGTAAAAGACCTAGTTTTATTTGTCCGCGATTCATTGGCAGTGTACGTCATTTGTGGGCAATAGCGGTCCCCAAAATCACAATCGTTGTATATCTATCTTTGGGGTCTGCTCTCAAATCACTGCTTAGCTCAGATTGAACCCCCTGGCAATTTCGCAGAATGAGTTTCATCAACAAAATTGAATTCTTTTCCTGTTTTTTTTTTAATAAATCGAATGTCCACCATGGTCGTTGCACTGATCACCGTTTAATTTTGCTGGCTATAGATTTAAGGGCTTACAATTTATCTCGTGGCAAGCCTCTACGTATTACCCCTTATAAACTACAGACAAGGAATGTTTTTCGATTCCAAGTTATCCCTTATATAAAACCCATTGACGATACGCATCGTTTATAGCTTGGTTCTGAAAACTGGTTCTAGCGAAACTAGGTCATTATCTTAGATATAAGTACATTGCGAAAACTAAAAGATGAAACGAATATTCCTCAAAGCAATGCGTTTAGAATACGATTGTAATTTAACCATTTCTCATACGTATAGTCTGCTCTCAATATGTATGTCTTAATCTGTAAACTAGTATGAAAGGTTCTAAATCTTGCTAAAACAAACAAAATAGACAAATGATCTGTTGAAGGATTTTATTTCTGGTACTTGCGCATGCACGTTAAAAAAATTCCATTTTATCATCTCCGTTTTGTGAAGGTAAATTTTTGTTTTTAGTTTTCCTAGTTACTTGTTACAAGTATACAAACTGAATAGACAAAAAGATCATTGTTTATTTTGTGCATGGACTGCATCGGAATGCATTACCTTCTAAAATTGAGACTTAAACTAGGGCTAAAGCTAGATCTAGGGTTAAAGTGAAACATTTCATTGGAAAATCTACCTTGGCAATATAAAGTTATGTCAGCGAAGAATATCACGACCACGTAATGTCGCAGTTAGTGGACTAGGAATCAAGGCATTCACTTATGCTTAGGTTTGTTTTCCAGAAAATTGAAAATAATTTCAGAATATCATTACAACAGAATATTGAACTTATACATTATCGAAGAAAAAATTTAAAAAACTTGGTTTTGGTAACTTTTCGCCTCAAACATAGAATTCCAGCAAAACTTAAGTTCACAGCAAGTTGAAACAATTGTACTCTTTTTTCCAAGAAGTTTGTTTATGCGCATAAAACTAGAATTCGCGGATTAAAGCGAAATTGCCAAAAAATTGAATAAATGTGGCAGAAATAACATTTTTCTTCTCTGAATTTAACTAAAGTGAACTATTGCTTATTCAGTGTAAATAACCCAAAAAGGTTCATAACCTTAACAACTGAACTGTTGGTTAGTAATGCAAGTATGAAGATATTGTTAATAAACTGTTAACAAACCAGGAATCATGTTTATGCGGCCTCCACATACCCTTCGAGAGGAAACCAATAAAATTAAAATTCACACAATAAAACGAAATTGTCAGACAAATTGCATTAATGAAATAAAGTAGCATTTTATTTTCCTAAATGTTAACTAGAGTGAACTATCGTTTCCCCCCGTGCAAATTTTCCGAAAGCATTTCTCAACCACAAGAAGAGAATTATGGTAAGAAGTCACAGTGCAAAAATAATACGTACCCTGAAATAAACTTATGCTAAAACATCATACGGAAACTTCGTTTTTGGGTTTCTTAAAGCACCGGTGATTCCTGCGAACTGGCATGAATAATATTTGTAACTTCTCCAATAATTTAACAGTGATGTGCTACTTATCCCTGTCTATATTCTAAATGAATCGTCTGATCCTCACAGGCAACCCCATTCCACGCTTTTTGTATTGTACCGAGTTGTTTTTGTATTGTACCGATCAAGATCGATAAGTAATAACTCGCCAATTATGCGACATAATTCATGATGTAAAATTAATTAATTATTTATTTGAAATAACTCGCTATTTATACGACATAGTTCATTCAAAATCAATAGACTTTTGGCCCGAGATATGATGAAAGCACATGCAAAATTTGGAGCAGATTTTCGGTCTCGCTTTCGTGAGAAATGGCGTATCCTACGAAAGTGCCTAACAGACAAACAAACAGATACATACCTATGAACATACTTACCGATCAAGTAATAAGACCACTAGCATTCAGGTTCGATTCGTGTCCAATAAATTGCTAGGTGAAAACAAATGTAGATTTATTTTGCGTTTTTTGTTATGAATGTAAAAACGACAGGTCGGATTTTCTTGGCCAGATAATCTTTAAAGTATGATTTCGTCGGAATTTAATGTAAACAAATTAAGTTTATTTCTCAAATGACATTGATTCACAAACCCTAAATAGAATCTTTGGTAAGAAAACTGGACAAACTTCCACGTCATCAAAGCTTCATAATCGTGTTGAAAGAGGCAAAAGAAAAAAGTTTCAAATTATTCGAAATGGAACATGAGTGAAATAAAAGAATAGGAAATAAAGGCCTTAATGTCATTTTTTTTCAAATGGAGTTTTTCTCACGTTATTAATTTACGTGATTCGCATTATAAAACACCGGTGTTGCCGCCATCCGCTTCAGTATATCATTGCTACGCATGTGTCGTCAAGTTGTGAGCAGCAAGTTAAATTGCAAAGCAATTCGCAATGTAAAGTAGCATAATGAGTGGTTTGAATTTTGCTGAATTAAGAAGTTTTATTTTGGCTTCAAAATTATATCACTAAAGGAATTACAGTATTTTATGCGAGTGAAGAGTATGAATGTGCAAAATCTATCAGCACGGACAGTATTATAAAAAAATACAACTTTATGTGCGTTTTATGATGAGTAAAATTTTCATATTTCTTCATAATTTCATTTACAGTATAACTGAGGCTACTTTATCGACAGACATGGAAAATCTTCTTTCAATATTGTTGGCGTTGGCCATTGCATTGATGTTTCTCTTAGGAACATCTTACGGTTGGTACTTAATAAATAAATACAGTAATAATGCATAACCAGCATGGCGAGAAAACATTGTCATATTTCAAAATGACAAAATCAATACACATTTCTGCTTTTCTTTAATTTTTTAATGCTACTGACAAATTATGCTTATATTTTCGGCCACCATAGGATTCTATTAAAATATCCGTTTGGATGCGTCGACATGGCATTGATTTCTATTATTAATCATGTTGAAACTGCTTGAATATCGGAATAAACTAAAAACTTAATACAATAATATTTTATTCAACTTATTAACAGCTTGCACGTCAGACGCGGACTGTCTCCCCCCATTGATATGTGACACAACTAGGGCGCTGAAAATTTGCTGGTAGGACATTCCAGGCTGGAGCTAATGAGAAGAGAAATAGATTGTGAGTGAGTGACTTGTGGTAATAACTGATAGCTTACATTTTTATATTCAATCGCCTGTTTCCGAAAATATATTTTTTATCTCTCACAACCATTCACAAAAAATTCATTTCATTTTTCAGACTCAACAAGATCAATTGCATGCACAGAGAAGGAATAGTTTGCATACAGACCAATATAAATATATTTTGGATTCGATAAAAATAAAACGAAATAAATATCATGTTTTGTTCTGTTTTATGGAGATTCTTTAGGTTTGACAAATATTATATTGTTGTTAATGATAGTACAGAAGATCATTTATTAAGAGATTTTTAGGGGGAAATTGACTAAAAATCCAACCTCAATGAATCTTAAAATATCATCGTTTGTCAATGTTTGGGTGGGATTCAGAGGGTTTACGCGAATCCGTTCTTGGATTGTTGTGATAATCAGCGAACCCGTTCTTGTTTTGTTTTTAGCTTGGCACGGATTTGTGAATTATGTTAATCTGTTGTAAGCGAGTTCAATGTAAAATAAAACCTCTTTTTCAAAATATTTCCAAATTTGTGCAAAAAAGCAATAAAAGCGTTGATAAATGGTAACGCGTGATGAAATTACAAATATGAATTATTCGACTCGAACGCATATCGAAGTGGCGCCAAATTGTTAATAACGACTGCTGCATTATTGAAAACCATCCCTGTTAATCGCTGTTTAAATATGATAGTTAGTCTGCATTCTAGAGACAATGCAAGAAGTCTGTTGATGTTTTGAAACTGCGTAGTTCGTAATGTATGTATTCAATAATATCTATAATGGGTTTGCCTCCCATCTTGTTCTGCATTTCGCGGATTTGTTTGAAATATAATATTTTGTGGCAGAGTAAAAAATACGTGAAACTTCATTTTGGGGGAAGGAGGTTGTGTTGAGTGCAGTTTTCACTGTATGCTTGGGATCCTACTTTAATAAATTCACCCGGTATTTGTTCTATTTCTATATAGATGAAAAAAATCATTCTTTATGCGGCCAGGAATGAAGGTAAAACTTTTCGCGTATCGCTTCCGGATAATCTCCTTATATACAATATTAATTTGAGACCTTTTCTAAATATTAAGTTATTGAGTGGGGATAGAAATGGTAAAAGGTGACACCATTTATTTACCTCAATATTGAAAAGATTATGCTGAATACATGTCAAACTTTTCACAGAAGATTAAGTTTGTGAGGGCGGGTGTGTGAAATAATTGTAGTTATTGTAGGTGAGTGAACACGTGCCACTTCTTTTTAGCAAAACTTCCCATCTTATATTCTGTACGTTTTGAACTTTGTCTAAGATTTTATTTGCTCTCCTGATTCCATATTCACTTCTTATTTATTTTTTATTGACTGTTATGCTGATTATGGAGTCGAAATAAACTTATACTTAGATGAAGGTTAGTTACTTGGGCGAATCAACCAATTTTATCCGTTATTTCGTCCGATCTGAGAACAAAATAATTTACATACATTTCATTTATTAATTACAAAATTCAAAATATAACTATATAAAGAGTTGTTTACACAACCATCGTTCAATGTAATCAAAATTTAGAAAAAACTAATTTCGGTCTAATAGGATATATATATATATATGCATAACAGGATACAGTATTAGCAAAAGGCAAAATGTTCACAATTTTGAGAAACCTAAATGACTCCGTCTCTGGAGAGCTAAAATGCCCACTATCACTTCCAATTAATGACAACTACTAATCCACAACAATGAGTTTCGACAAAATCAATTCTTCCCAGTGAATTCCGTAAGTTTCATGATTTAAACGTCGGTAGTTGAATGAATGGCAGAATCTACGGCAATTCCTGGTTTCATCTTTGTAGTTCGGTGATTGTACAAAAAATAAAACTGCAAAAAGGAAAGTATTTTAAGGTAAGTTTGGCCCGCTTCCATCGTAATATTCTGGAAAACGTTTTCTGTTTTTATCTTCCTGAAGTGACCACAACTAATTTCACCAAGACGCACTATGGCAGATCACCGTAAAATACGAGAGCCTGTATTAAACTTGATATGAAATAAATATACACTCTTGTGTTAATGCTGATAATAGTGTATAGGGTCGTTGATAATAGAAAAATTGGATTTGGCAAATATTTAAACGTTGCATGCCAGTTAATCATTAAACTGTCTTATTTGTACGAAAATAGTTCCTAAAATTGTGATTTAGGTTTTTTAAGTTAGGGTCTCACCAAGTATGCTTGAAAGTTGTACAGTATGAAATTCTTAATTGAAACGAAAGGAATTTGAGTTCAAATATATATTTACCGAAGTTGATTTAGTGGCCGATGTTTCTCTAAGCATTTTCTTTGAGATTAAAATACAGGAACAGCATGAAAATACTTTTGCCCACATCTTTTTGTATCCCGTTCTGAAGTTAAGATTTAACAAGCCGTATAGTATGCTGTTCATTGCACTGAAAAAATTTAGAATGTCAGATGAGACTCGATGATATATTTTATTAGTTTATGAGTAAGGTTATCGATATAAACTGGGTAGATGAGTAAGTGCAAGTACCGGTAAATATAGTAGAATAGTGTGTGGATGTACTATGATAGTATATGTCTACAGGATTACCTAAAAGTAAAGTACTCCCGTAGTGTGTGTGCCAGGTTAGGGTTAGGCCATAATTTTATTTCGATTTTATTTATTTTGGTTCTATCGCGAGTTCGAGGAATATCTGTGTTAGCCAAGAGAATATACTCCAGTTTCAGTCATTTTACATAACTTGATGTAAAGTAGGCGAACAGAATTAGTAATAAAATAACTCACGAATCTAAGAATCCTGTGTATGTATGTATCCCACCACTTTTAAAATGATAACAATGTTAGTTATTGATGACATGTACCTAGAATTTAATATTGTGATTGTAGCACAGCTACTGTATTTATTTAAAATTACTTTACCTATTGGTAAAAGCAAGCCACGCAGCACTTCGTTTGTATATAGCGGGGGCATCATGGTTTATCAAAATAATAAGAGCGTACGGAACCCAACATATGGTAAACAGAACGACAGCAGCAAACAACGTCACCACAAGACGTTTTTCGTTGTTTTCTCTTCTTGTAGACTTTCTCCTGAATGTAAAAAACTGGCATGTAAACTGTACCGGGAAATTTGGATGACTTCACGAGCATATTTATATTGCTATTTTTTTAAAGTAAAATAAACGTTTTTCGGTTCTTATATCACAAATAATACATGACACAGCTCTTACAACTCATATATTGCGAGTCATGGCATATTTAGAGGCATTTTTATGTAAGTCACAAATCGTTTGTAGTTTTAAATATCTTCAATAGATAGGAAGAATTCATACGGTAAAGGGGATTACACTAATCATGAAACCACCGAATTGTATCTTATTTTAGCAGCAGTTTTAATATTGTTTTCCGTTTATTTGTTTCAAATTGGCCGTCAGTTTTTAACAAATAAGTCAAGGTAAATTCATCATATTTTCCTTAGTTTCAGTCCCGGGATGTTTATGTATATATAGAAGCAATCTTACTATTTCCGGACGTTTTATCAAGTCCGTCTATATATTTTGCTAAAGAACCGTTATAATTCGTCAAGTGAAGTGTTGAATTTGCAAATTCTGTTAATACAATTAGGAATTTCAAGGTAACTAATTTAGCTATGATATTGGTTTTGGTATTGTTTAGTCGGAAAATAACACAAGAAAACGGTGAAATTAAATTGCCTATAATTAATGCTTAACCCTCTACCAGATGCAATACCACTCAAGTTCAAGGTTGTTTTTTACAATTTTTCGGACATAATTTCGCTTATATAATAAAGTATTATATGCGCGTCCTTTAGTGCATCTCGCGGAAGAGCATTTCAGCATTAGCATGGCATAAGCGACGAGTGACGTTTTAGGCCCTAATGGTTGACGATAAGGAAAAAATTCAAATGAGACCATACAAAATTGCCCTAGGAAACTAGACTGGGTGAAGTGGGCGCGACTCAAAAAGCTTAAGAACGACTGTTCTAGAGCGTGGTGCAGTGAATATCATATGGATTTTTCATTTGATTTCACAGCAATGGTTTATGATTACAGCGCTCGTTAGTCCATTTTTAGGACACAATAACGATTGAAAATCGAACAGAAAAATAGACAACTTAGCCTGATTTTAGCTAGCTTCAAGCCTATATTCTTTTTGTATAATTTGAAACTTTTTTAAAACCATTTTAATAGAATAAAGATGTCTTTTTTAATGATACATATATTTGTGGTGGCAACAATTAACCCAAACGAATTCAATTGACTGCGTTTTGTTCAATCATTTTTTTTTCGTTGTATGAAAGTTTTCAGTGTCAGGTGAAATCTGATTATCTAATTTTACGTTCTAGTTTGGTTCTAATCAAAAAATTTCCAAATGGCCTTGATATATAACAGCAATGATTATGTGATGTTAAAAGAACTACAAAGAGGGCGGAGTTTTTTACTCTTATCCATAGAAACAAACGTAATTCGAATGACTTCAATAATAACGTTGCTGCTCGACCTTTTTGTAAAATAATCACTAATTTTATACATACATTACTACCCCACAGTTCAGTTGTTGAGGTTATGAACCTTTTTCGGATAATTTTCACGGGTACAGCAATAGTTCACTCTAGTTAAATTCATAGAAGAAATATGTTGTTTTTGTCATTTTTATGTAATTTGTTTGGCAATTTCGTTTTAATGCGCGAATTCTAGTTATATTGGTTTCCTTTAAAGTTAGTGCAGAGTGCGCATAAACAAACTTCATAGAAAATAAAGTGAAATTGATTCAACTTGCGGTGAACTTAAGTTTTGCTCAAATCCTTTATTTGTGGTAAAATGTTATTTACCGGTAGTTATATTTGAGCACATTCACGAGTTTTTCGATTGATGTGACCGTTTGAAAATTAATTAGGAACTTTAATTGATGGTTTAATTTTAAACCACCAATTGTTTATAATTTCTTCCTCAATAATATATTTGTTCAATATTCTTTTGTTCAGATAATCCTAAAATATTTTCAAATTTCTGGCAAACAAATTTATTCACATTTTATAAATTTTATTAATTCAAGAATCACGTTCTTTGATAAGCTAACTTGGTGCACTCACACGTCTATGAAGCTTTGGAATGATGCTGAAATATGCAAACAGCAGACATTGTTTGAAGCGGAACAACAGCAACGCGGAAATGCGAGATAGAATTTCAATATACCCATTTTCGTCTCGTTCAAATTCAAAGTAGAATTTTTTTCCACGCTATTTGCAATATAAAGTACAGGCGTACCAGTCGTGCTTTTCGATACTGCTACCAGGCTTGCACGTAATTGACAAAAATCAATTCCGTAATTACGGCAAAATCAATTACGTAATGACCCCGTAATTGCGATATTTTTCCACGCATTTAAACCTATCGTAACAACCAATTGAATCCACTTTTTTTCCGAATGGGACATTGAAGTTGGGTTTTCCTATTCTTGGCAGTACTACACGCCTGCGGCAGATGTTAAAGACAACTATCAAGGAGTGAATTCAACTTAATTTTATTCTGATTTTTATCTTTTGTGTTAGCTTTGGTTTTTCTTTATCACCTTCGCAAATTAACCGTCCCATTTTTATGCGATCAATTTTATTTTATCATTACCGACCCTGGTATACGGATATTTATGGAAGCGATAGTTTTTTAAAACCACCTGAGTACTGAATAAAAATTACGGGTTTCTAATTTATTAACCAACAACGATTTCCTCGCGACGAAGACTTGTTTTTGCAGCGTTTTCTGCATTATCCGACATTACTGCCTTGTTAGCATTTTTATGATAATAATTATTGATGTCGACTTATTGACGATATTCCTATTACCATGCTTCATTTTACATTCAATCATTTCGCGGACTGAATGTTTATAACATTATTTGCGATAAATTTAGATCAAATATTATTTATTTGCGTATAATTTAAATACCGAACTTATATGACATGCCTTCTCCGAAAATACAAAGTTATATCGCAAAACAATGCATTTTGTGACATTTATTTTACACTCACAACATTTATTTGCTAACTCAGGTCGGCGATCCTATCGGCCAAGATTGACAAAAGTTTGGTCGAGTGCCGGTGGTATTCAAGTCGACGATAAATCAAAATAAGTTGCCGCATTTGGTAAGACAGTTAATCATATATGGCCGAAATATTGAGAGGAATTGTGAAAAACATCATGAGCAAGGCCAAGTCCGGACTGATATATAACGATAAAACCGTTAACAGAACATCAAGATTTTGTAATAGAAAATGGATCTCGCACAGAATAAACACACAGGCTCATATTTATTTATATATGATAGCAGTTAAATTTTCAACGGTCCGCGAGGAATCCGTCGTTTTGGTTCATTACGCAATCTCTCTTTTGTCGTCATATTGTTGTTTGATAAGCGCGACATTAATTATCATGGCGAGGTATTGGCGCGAGTGATCAATCGCTCTTTTCGCTTATTTGGTTCCAATTCGTCGCGAAAGCTCTTCGTTAAATTTCACAAGATAGTCGTGTTGAAAGGTTATGGATATTTTCCTGTTTATACCCCAAGTCTGAAATGAAACAGCCAAAAATAATATGATATTCCATGTTCATATATCAAGTGTTGATATTAACAATAAAGAATGGTTAAGCATTGCTAATCCACACTTGGTGGGGAATTCCCACTATTCAAACGCGTGACTATAAAATAGAATAAAATAGAAACGGAACATATATACCATAAGTAACGGAAAACTGGAACAAGTAAATAATAAATAAAAGTAAAATGGATACAAATGTTTGATAGACCATGTTTGATAGATTGATCTCCTGCGTTCATTAGTCATTTCACCCGAAGAAGTTGAAACCGGGCGTGTTAGCGTCCATCTGTCTTAACACAATTCTTCCCCCTATCTACGGTTATATGTACATTGGCCATGGCCATGCTAGATAAGATGCGAGAGAAGTTGAAACCAGGTGTGTTGGCGTCAATCGGTCTCAACGCAATTCTATCCCTTATCTACGGTTAAGTTGCGGGAGAAGTTAAAACCAAGTGTGTTGGCGTCAAACGGCCCTACTCAGTTCTTGCCCCATTAACTACGTTAATAATTTACATTGGCCACGCCAGATAAGTTGATAATAGGTTAGTAAATGGCAACGCGTCATGCCTTCCTTCACCTACGTAACAAGAGAGAGAAAAACGGCTGCGAATACCGGAACTCTAACTTCTTCTACTTGTTGAGCTTTCATTTTCGCAATCGACGAAATTGACTGCTTTGAAGAAAGCTCGTTTCAATGCAATAATTACGACTTTACGTAATTCGTAACTTCCCTTCCGTAACTCCAAATAATTACGTAATTCCGTAAATCCGTAAATTACGTGCAAGCCTAACTGCTACGCAGTGCAAGTTGTCTGCAGTTCTTTTTGCAAATCGCATAATAATTTTTAGTTATAGTTTTGGCTTCATTGTAGCTATAGAAACAGTACCAAATGACATAAAGTTTGATAAATCTCGACAGTTTTGTTTTAACCTCAAAGTGATATCCCTAAAAAAAATAAAATCCAATCAGGTGAAATTTAACGAGAGAATGTAACTCGATCAGAATAAAAATATTACCTTTTGCTTTTTCAATCCTTTTAATTATATTTGCTAAAGGAGCTACACCCTGTCGACAGCGATGGAAAAACTTTTTTCAACATTGTTGGCGTTGGCCGTTGCATTGGTGTTTTTAATAGGAACATCTTATGGTTAGAACTTCTCAAATTTGTACTGTGTAAATTTACTACATTTAAACAATGTGTTCAGTCTACAACTCAACGATAAAACAATAATATATTCACTATAATGGGACGAGTGAAAATAGCTGCTACATTAAATAGCTGATAATTTCCTGATAAATAGCACTGCCATCACAAACATGCCAACAACAACTTTTCACCTACTTGCGAAATATCGTTTTCGTGCTTTTGCTGAAAAGGAAGTTAGATATTTTGATCACCACAAGATTGCAATAAGATATTTAACTGAACGATTCTAAAATTTGTTGTTTATAAAATTAAAATTCTCACATATCAGAATAAATAAAAACAAAAATCTTTACTATGCTTTTAACTTTTTTATAGGTTGCGAGACAGACGAAGATTGCGACTGGTGCGAACATTGCGACCCTGACTATGGCCCTACATGTTATGAAGGTGTTTGTTATTAGCGCGAAACAATGTTCATGCACTGAAAAGTAAGAGAATTTTGTTGCAATTGTTAATAAACATTATTCGAATTTTCTATTCCTGCTATCAGAAACAAGTAGTAATATACATTTTTCTAGAAGGAAAAATATTCTATTTTCAGTTACTTTTATATCTAGGTGGAACCATTAAAGAGAAATCTTTCTTACTTTGCAGAATCAATAAGATCATCACCATACAAAGAGAAGGAATACCTTGTATACAACTCAACAAATGTTTTTCAGTGATTAATAAATATAATATGAAGTAAATACAAAAATACATTGTTTCGTTTTGTTTTGGTAATTTGATTCCTCATTCAGGCATCATAAGACATACCAGCCAATAGGAAAATTCCATTTAAAAAAACAAGAACAGAAGAACCCCACGCGGCGAATTAAAATATCTTATCTTCAGAAATAAACCACGTGAATGAGCAAAGCAAATTTTTTCACAATTAGGAATGTAAATTTTTGAATACCTGATGATTTCTGAAGCGAATATGATATTTTTCTAGAATCGAATTTCGAATAGTTGGGAGATATGTAATTGCATGTGAGTTTTTTATTGTAATGAGTATTCCGGACACATACTGAAAATATATAATCCGTCTCTCAGTCAGTTTTCCCATGCAATAAGAAACACGTTTCATCAATAACTCCCAAGAAGGATAAGAGCAATTTGTCAGAATTATATTTGAAAATTATGGTTTCAACAAAATAATCCAGGGATCTACCTCGACCTTTGCCGAACAAACAAAAAACAAGACAGTAGCGATTTGAAATTTTGTTTTAACCAATACGAACATTATATAGTGGGATTCAGGGAGTTGCGCGGGTTCTCGCGATCTCGTTTTTCGAGATGTCGTGCTAATCAGCGAACCCGATCTTAGTTTTTATACCTATACGCTTTTCGTAGTAAGTTCGATACAAGAGAGAGGCTGTTTTTAAATTTTGTCGAAGCTTATGATAATAATTTAAAGACTTACACATGCTTGTTGAGGGGATTTGCATTCAATGAGCCTGACAGTTACCAGGATGACTGGTTAATATTCTTTACAAACAATCATATATATTTATGGATGAAATTTTCGTTTTAAATATGCAAGAATTTTCATTTTATATCGATTCAGTAGACAAAAACGTTTTATAGAATATTATTATGTTAATATAGAATAGTTTTTTTTAGAATATTTTAGAATAAATTTATTCAGTTTCAATTCATTTAAATGACCAGCTCAGAGCTCATCTGAAAATAACATTCACTGAGAGTTTCAAAACTTTTCTATAGTATCGGTAGCCTTCAAACTCCCAACTGCGCTGAATGTGCGCAATTTTTATTTCATACAAAACGAATCCCATGGAAACTTTTTATAGAAAATAAATGTTGGTTGATGCAACCAATTGTGCCAGATATTTCGTGAAAGTCGATAACAAAATGTTTTCATACATTTCATTTATTAATAATAAAATTTAATATGCAAGTGTATATTAACATGCTTATCCGATCATTGTAATCAAAATTTAGAAAACAAATGAAGCTAATTAAATATAGGCATGATAAGATAAAAAATAAGCAAATGGCAAAATGTTCAAAAAAACTTAAATGACTCCGACTCTGGGGAGTTGAAAAAGTTTGAAAAATGCTTGCTGACACTCCCAATCAATGACAACCAGTAATCCTCAACGATGAGTTTTGACAAAAAGTATTCTTTTTCGGTCAATCCCGGTGGCTTCATTATTTAAACGTCGGTAGTTGAATGAATGGCGGAATCGACGACAATTCCTGATTTCATCTTTGTAGTTCGGTGGTTGGACAAAGAATAAAACTGCATAAATGAAAATATTCAAAGGTAAGTTTGGCCCGCTTTCATCTCAATATTTTGGATATATTTTTCGGCTTTCGGCCTTTATCTGTCTGAAGTAACCGAAATGGTTATGTATACTATGTATAGGGTCGTTGATAAAAAAAAAATTAGAATATTTAGCAAATTTTTGAACGCTGCCAAATCACCATTAAATTGTGGAATGTCTTATTTGTATGAAATGCAATTATGTATTTGTATGAAAATAGTTCTTTAGATTTATTTTTAAAATTTGTGAATTCAAGACGCAATTAATTTTTCCTAACAAAATAAGATTTTTTATGTGACCGCTAGTATATTCTGCTCGTTCGATTGTATATCCATCACAACAAAACTACTTGGTGAACGTAAGCTTGCGAAGTGTACAGCATGAAAGAGTTAAATGAAACAAAGTGAATTTGAGTTCAAATACGTGTACTTACCGATGTTGATTTGGTGGCCGATGTTTCTCCAAGCATTTTCTTTGAGATTGAAATACAGGAACAGCATGAAAATACTCTTGCCCACATCTTTTTGTATCCTGTTCTGAAGTTACGATTCAACAAGCCGTATAGTATGCTGTTCATTGCACTATAAATTTAGAATATCAGATGAGATTAGAACTTGATGATATATTTTATTACTTTAGGGGTAAGCTCGTCGATATGGACTGGGTAGATGAGTATGTGCAAGTACCGGTAAATATAAATAGAATAGTGTGAGGATGTACTATGGTAGTATATGTCTGCAGGTCTACCTGAAGGTAAGGTATTTCGTAGTGTGTGTACCAGGTTAGGGTTAGCCAATAATTTTATTTCGATTTTCCTTTTTTTAGTTCTATCGCGAGTTCGGGGACTGTGTTAGCCAAGAGAATATACCTCCTTCTCACGGGTTTCAGTTCATTTACATAACTTGATGTAAATTAGGCAAACAAAATCAGTTACCTTCAAATTGGTACACACACTTCTGGAACGCCAAAAGTAATACGTACGAAAATAATTCACTAATCTAAAAATCCTGTGCGTATGTATCCCACCACTTTTAAAATCTTGACAGTGTTAGTTATTATTGTGATTGTAGCGGAGCTACCGTATGCATTCAGAATTACTTTACCTGTTGGTAAAAGCAAGCCATGCAGCACTTCGTTTGTATATAGCAGGAGCATCATGGTTTATCAAAATAATAAGAGCGTACGGAACCCAACATATGGTAAACAGAACCACAGCAGCAAACAATGTCACCACAAGACGTTTTTCGTTGTTTTCTCTTTTTGTAGACTTTCTCCTAAAATGTAAAAAAAACTAGCATGCAAACTGTACCGAGAAATTTAGATGACTTAATGTCACGAGCATATTCATATTGCTATTTTCTTAAAGTAAAATAAACATCTTTCGGTTCATGTGTCACAAATAATATAAGTGTCCCATAACTGACATGACACAGCTCTTACAGCTCATACATTGCGAGTCATAGAATATTTAGAGATATTTTTCATGTAAGTCACAAATCGTTTGTGGTTTTAAATATATCCAATATATAGGAAGAATTCATACGGTAAAGGGGTTTACACTAATCACGAACACACCAAAGTGCAGATTCTGAATAATTCTCCTGATTTTAGCAGCAGTCAATTATATTGAAACTTGGTAGGGGTCTATATATTAAAAGTTCAAAAAATCCGGATAACATGACAACTTTTATTATCGTTTTCTGTTTATTCGTTCAAGCTCACCAGCATTTTGCTCAAAATAAGTCAAGGCCCATTCATCATACGTAAACACTTACGATTTATTTCTTTTGATTTCGGTCCCGGTTTCAGTAGTTGACATTGTGGTTCCACTGCGTTTTCTGTCTCCATTAGACATGCTGCGAACTCGAGATCTAGAAATATTGAAATGGACATTAATATCAGGGTAGTCTACTATAAACGCTTCTGCAGACGGCAGCTAAAAAGAATACACTTTTCTAGGCTTTGTTTCACGTAGAGTGTTAAGAATATATATACGAAAAAGAGAGCGATATTCAAATCTATGGGCACGAAAGCTAACGAGTAGTACGGCTATGCAATCTGGTACCGCAGTGTTTCACGACTAACGCGAACGCGAAATCGCCACAAGATGCGCAGTTTTTGATGACGTCATCGAACACAATAAACTAATCCCATAAAACTCACAGTATATTTTGAAATAAATAAAAGTAACATCTTTTAGCAATAAATACAATCTTCAACCACTGACAATTTCAAAGCAATTGGTCCAGTAGTTAATAAGAAAAGCATTTTTTTCATAACAAAGAAGAAAACAACAACAACAACATTATAACTAAACGATCCATATGTACATACATACATCGTGTCCAGTAAATATTAAATAAATTCAAGTTCTTGCCTGTTTTTGTTGAATACGAGATAAACTCCAAGATAGCAGAGACATGTAATCGTGAATGGTACAAATATAGATAAAGATATGAATGTTGTTGTGTAGGCGAAGAATCTGATGAAAAAATAAGAAGAATTAAATGGGAAAGTTAATAAAAAATCAAAAACTTATATTAAACGCAGTAGAGTAGTGGAACTGAATAAATTACATGTAAAACTATTTGGTACATTTTCGGTTCGTCGCATTAAGTATCACCCTTGTTTTGGGCGAGCTCTTTATAATTTTGGAAAGCGAAGCAAAAATGAATGAAATTTAGGAGACTTACTTTGTGTTACAGTCGTACATGCAGATATGTATTTTTCCATGATACTTGTAATCACCCCAACCAAAAGCTGGTGGAATCGACAAAACGAATGACCTGAAAAAATATAATTTTTTTAATTATACATTATATCAGTTACAAAAATCAAATATTTTTGTCGTTGTATGATTGAAGGATGTAAATTATGTTAATGGCATAACTTGACAAACGAATAATGACGAAAAAAGTGAAAATTATGGGATGACAAACACATTTAATTGGATATAAACGCATACTTATTTCGCAATACATTGAATGTAATTTCAAGTTTTTCCTAATTCAGGACCACTGGCCTTGGCGATTATATATGTAAGTTTGTAGATGTCATATTTCACAGAATCATTTCTCGTTCCTTGACAATATTGTTATTCAATATTATTTCTTCTAGATATCTTTCGTACGGTGCTAGTAGTTTAACGTTTTTTGATTGAGTCATTTAATTAGTCAACTTATGTTTCTAAGTCGACGAAATATTTTGAAATATTTTCAATTTTGTCCTCATTTACGATCGCTAGTTATGGTGACTATGTTTGGATGGTTGTAGAATTCATTCGTTCACAACAAAATCTCTTTTCTGCCTTTACAATAGTGTTGTTTCGGATTTCTACCGTGGGACGCTTAATAGCATTGCAACGTTTATGCCGTGTTGTAACTGATTCATTTGGTTAGTAAACGTATAGTTTCAAGTAGGCGGATTATTTTAAGCAACTTGACATTATTCTTTATAAGCAATTACTTTTGCTGTGGTGGTCTGCACGTACGCGAAACCTACGATTGCTAAATATAGTTTTACTTTCTGGCGCAACAGAAATTGTTCGTTTGCAGTAATACCGTCTACCTATTGTCCCAAAGACTAAACAGGACGAAAGTCGAAAACATCGTCTGTATCGTGCTCAGTCAAAAAAAGTAAACAATATTCAGTAGGAAATGATTATTCACGAGGGTGCGGCAAAATTTGCATACGCGACTGTACAAACATGCTGCAGGTGACAAAAATCGTGATATGATGTTTTGCTGATCTTGAAAAAGTCGAACTCACCGTTTAAGGCCAAACTTGCAAACATAATATAATAACGAGTAGCGATGAATCAGGTTTCTGCTTCTGGAAACAAATAACTGGCTAACTAATCCCATACCCTACATGGACTGGTAACCGGACGAGAGGCGTGTTTCGCCATATAACTAAGCCGTGTTATGGGCATTACTTTCCCCCAGGATAAATCTGCAAATCCTATTCTATTCCAATAACTTAGCAATCTACGGCTTATTTTGAATTCAGGGTCATCCAATCTGTTAACTGTAAATTGATATATATATATATGCTTCTATTAGCACTAAATCCAGTCAGTATTCATTTGATAAATCATAACATATTAAATTAGTCATTAAAATATTGATTTAACACTGATTAATTCAATATACTTCAGCTGAAATATACGCATTGTTTTATTTTTTTTTTAAATGGTAATAATGTTTTATTATGTTAGCATCGTGGATAAATATGCTATGTTATTGTGGGATGACAGTATACTGTTATTTCTCGTACATTATGTATGCATGTATCTATTTTTCTAGTGGTTGGCGTTGGCTTAGGCATGACCGACTGCTGTCGATAAATATTATTCTAGAATATGAATAGTCTATCTATACATGGTTAACTGACATCCTTTGACTTTGTATTGAGTAATAACCATGTTGAATCATATACGAGCGCCTGATGACTATAGCCTCTAATTGCTCGGTGAAAAGTTGAAGAAGAAAGTTTTCACAAATCTGTAAACACTTTAAAAAAAATAATAAAGTGCTTTTTATGATTTGAAATGAGTTACAATTTGAAGCTTACCAGATCCAAACGATTCCAATGAAAATTGCAACCTTTTTCTTTGTAAATAAGTCGGTATACCAGTTGCTGTGCGCCACGGCAATGTATCTGCAATTGTACAACAATTTACACTCTAACAAGTGCTATAATCGCGTCAATTACGCTATGCACTCCTGTGATTTCAGAATATAGACAATTCATATAAAGCAGTTTTATCAATAAATAATACATTTCACTAACCTTATATTGCAATTTTTGCTTACATTTATATAAAACTTATTAGGGCATAAATAGAAAACTATTTTCTATCTCATTTTACGATTATTTACACTAAAACATATTTATGATACATTTAATTGCAATACCTGTTGATCGCGACGCACATAAGACTGTACATCGAAGCCAAGCAACTGACAGAAACAATAAGTGCAGTGAAATTGCAGGCTCCGAGCGAGAACAGATTCTTGTCTGCGATTTCGTTGGCGAGAATCCCCGGTACAACATAAGCAGTCACTATTAAATCAGCGACTGCAAGATTCACGATGAATGCATTTCCGACAAACTAAAATAAAATCATGACATTAGGTTCACGAATGGAAATGAGTCCGAGTAATTCACAATTTGATGATTTCATCAAATTTTGACGAATTTATATCGATTTATTACGTATGCAAATAAGGATATATATATATGTCAGTGATTGTCTCAATATCAGTAAACACAATTATTCTTATAAAACGATTATTTTCTTCATGTCCAATGTCCAGCAAGAGCTCAAACTTGATGGAAATTATACACATCTAAAACCGGCGGTGCGAGATCTATAATTCGAGAACGAATAAGCAATAATATCCTTCTCTATTATATATAGCCTATTCTTATCTCATTCCCATTCCACTTTGCAAAGATTTTGTAATTAACTATGAATGTAAAAATAAAATTTGAACCTTCAATTTCTTTTCAAGGACAATCGCGCCGATGATGCTGATGTTTCCAATCAAACCAACCAGTATTATCAATATCAGGAAAGGAATTTCTACTTGCGGGATCCACCAGTGCTTTGTCGTAGTGATAATTACGGGATGAGGACCTGGATCCAAAGTAGTCGTTGAATCCCACATTCCAGATGCTTCGGTTGCCATTGTTTAGTTATGAAATGTAGGAATTAAACTGTCAAAACGATATCAATTTTTATGACATCAAATATGCTCTAACGATTACACAAACGATGCTTGCTTTTGTTCGGAAGTTTCGCTTTAAACAGAAATATTGTATTAGAATTGAGATACGCTCAAACTTTCCGAAACATATAATCAAACCGTTTTCCGCCAGTGTGGTCATTGCAACTTCTGGTAGAAAACATTCGACAAAATTTCCAAAATTCTTGATTTAGGATAAAAAAATCCAACAAAAGAGCTGTGCTCAAATATATGGACACGTTAACCAGAGCGAAGCAGTATTTACCGTTGACGCCACCGGTACCCACAACAAATTCCGAATTTCGAGTAGAAATAATTTACAGAATCAAACCGAACAGCCAGTGTTCTCATGGATAAAATAATACAGCGAAATTTTAGACGAAATATCAGATTTCATGCGAAATTTAGAAATAAATAAAAGTATTAGCCTTCTGGCAAAAAAATTAATCTTTACTCACTCAATTTCAAAGCAATTGGTCCAGTAGTCAAAGAGAAAAGCAATTTAAAAAAAAAAAATGATGGAGACAAATAATAATAATAACAACAAAATTTTGAAACGTGTCCAATAATAAGATAAAATTGGTCATATAATAAAATCTCTGTGAATATCTCGTCCTAGAAATGTCATAAACTATGTTTGAAACGCCGTTCTTTGGCATTTGTGCTCATATTCGCAAGCACGATGAAATTATTTTAATTAATAAATTCGTCATTTATAAATATATAAAAACGTAGCATTTCCGCCTATTTTGAGGTACTAAAACCTCATTTATAGAGTTGTTTACCTCAGGTATATTAAAATTCCCTAATTCGAATCGAACGAACTCAGACACTACCACCACGAGACAGACATTTACACTGAGCTTCAGGACAAGCAACACACGGTTTTAATCGCGCGTTCTAATATCTCCACACAATGTAACGGTTATTACCTCATATGTAGTTGCTTCCTGTAACGATGTAGATCAACCGAGTCACGTCAGCGCCTCCTTCTTGATACCTCTGTCTAACCATGAATCACAGAAAACTTCATTCCGTGGGTGCACACGGACGGTAAGTGTGTAATATTAGAAAGTGCGCGTGGTAATGAAAATTCTGACCCAGAAACTCATTGCAGAACGAAAGCGAAAACATCTTATAACAATGTACCTTGGACCCTATCAAAACCAGTTATTTAAGATTAATTTAGAAAGTGTTTTGTGAAAATAAATTTATGACGCTCGATTTTCAGATCCTATTATCTAATAGAATTATTAAAACTCAATTGCAAACTAACGTAACCCAATCATCATTGCCACCCTTGTCCCACTTTCGTTATTTCCTAATGTCTTAGAAATAAGAGCCGTAAGAAATTTAGCGGTGACAAGTGACACTGCATATGCGTGAAGGATCGTTTGGTTACACGTAAGATGTAGGTTTTGAATAATATTCTGAAGCTAATAAGTCAAAGGTTTCCGGATCTTTTATACAAAGCTCCCGCCCCCGAATTGAGAAAAACACCTCCGCTACGTTTTTTAATGACAAATTAGTAATTATCCAGCTGGTGTTAACAATGATTTTGAAATTTGAATTTTCAGTGCCATCCGCATTCCTAACCCTAACCCAAAACCTAACTGGATAATTATTAATTTTTTTTATTTCGAGCGTAGGCGGGGATGTTTATTTGGCGGGGTCTTTATACAAAAGATCCAGGTTTTCAGCAGAACCGGTGAAAACCAGTGGTGGGTTTCATGGGGTTTACATGAGCTCGCACAAGGCCGTTCCTGAATGTCGTGGTAATCAGAGAACACGTTGTTTTTAGACGTTAGACGGGCGTAGCAAATGGTTAAGGGCCGCCGCAGCTGACAACTACCGTTATATTTGATGCTTCGAAAGTTATGTATTGATTTATGTAAAGCGTGCCATATTAATGTGACTCACGTAAAGACAATCACATTGTCTGAAAGAGCTAATTATTTATTAGTGAGTTTAATACAAAAGAGAACCTGTTCATAAAATTTTGAATCCAACCACTGATGTATATGAAGTTGCGATTTGTTACACGTAAAATAAAGGTATTGAGTAATATTCTGAAGCTAATTAGTAATTGGTTTTCAGATGAACTGGTGACTATGTAGTCACGCCGTGATAGAATAGTAAAATGTAATTGAAGGGAACTTAGACGCCGAGGAAAACGCATCACGTAGCTATACCGTGATTAGCTTGTACAGTCAATTGTGATGCGTTACGGAAGCAATAATGTCATTGAAATTACAAGTTAAAGGGACAAATGATTGTTCCAGCACCAGAAAATAATTGGCACCTACATTGTAAACAGATATGTAGAAAAATAAAGCTCTAATTTCATGGAAATAATGTCTGCATGTTATATTACTTGACGCTCCAGAAGTATGTGTGTGTACCCATAAGGGGGTAACTAATTTTGTTCGCCTATTTTACATCAAATTATGGTGAGGGACTGAAACCTGCGAGCAGAGGGATATTTACTTGTTTAACACATACGGTCCCCGAACTCGTAATAGAACTAAAATGAGGAAATCGGAATACAATTATGGCCTAACCCTAACCTGGTACACATACCTTTTCTTCTATTACATTTTATTATATTATTTGAACAAAAAATGAATTTTTGAAAATGAAATCTAATTGCACCACCAATTAAACACGGAGCCCCTGCATAGTAATATTCTTTTCGCGCACAGTGCGTTTTTATCCATTACCACTGAAAGAAAAAAATATATAAATTCTTTTAATTTATTACATTTTCAGAATGAAATAATGATTATACTGTCATCGTTCAAAAGTTCAAGCCAAATTCAGATCAACTCAAATCAGCACAAGATGTTGTGATATCATTTTAACGTGATACATCATGCACAGTTAACCTTCGCTAAAATTCTATGCCACACTAACAATTATGCGCGCACGAATGCTCAGTCTGTGATCAAGTTATAGTAAATCGAGTAGTTGGCTTGTTAGCCAAATTGTTGTTGCCGGGGCGACCTTTTGGTGGGAAAATCGCCAATTCTCCGTGACCAACGTACAGATCGATTTTAAACTTTGAGTACTTAAGTATGGGGGTAGTCGTTTTTTATTTTATTTTTTCTTGTCCTGGGAGATCCGATATTTTACCCAAACACTTTTTATTCCGTCAAGCGTGACTGTCACGACTAGCATTTGTTTTGATTTCGGGAATTCTGTATTACGCCACATTTCAGTGAAAGTTGCGTAGACGATAGGTACTTCGATTAGTTATTGGGCCTTGATGTCCATATAGTAAGGAACTGCCCTCTTTTCTCAAATGATATAGTCCGTGCTTCCCAACTCTCGTTTAATAACTGCGGGTAGTTCGGGCGGATGAGAATCTTTTATACTAACAACCATCAAGTTCACTAAATTGCTGATGCTGCCGCAACCAGACTAAACCCAAATTTTGAAATCTTAACTGAAAAATAGCTCACGAAATTTGTTGAGATTTCACGCAAGGATTATAGTTTTCCACTTTTGCTTTTGTAACATAGTACATATTCTTCATAATATGTAACTTTTTGCTTAACACTTACATTGCCCGCCAGTCTAGATGTGCAAGTTTGGCCCTTGCTTCAAAAACCTTGCCCTCAACTGTTCTACACAATAAAACCTAATTTCACAGATATGGACAATTTTGCAGATATCTCTATTCAACTATAAAATACTATTCAGAAGTACAACTAATAAACTTACTAAAAACATCTAAATAACTAATAAACCAACTAATGAATTGGGTTTCTGCGAGAACTAACTATTTATCCTTTCTCCATGCGTTTGTGTCAGTGAAGCCGTAGGCATAGAATGCAAGGATGCTGTAGTAATGGTGAAGATATCCATTCCAAGCGATTCGAGAGTCTTGCTACACACAAACACAAATATATTTATGTATAATTTTTTTTTATTTGTGATAGTGCGTGTATGACACTGGAATCACTTAGAATAATAATGTTTCTTATAAATTTACCTATTACGCTAGATGTCGCCAGTACAAAGGGAAAATAAGATCTCTACAGGAGCCCATTGATAAATATCTTATTTGTATTCTTCTATTATAGTTAACGATATTTAAACGAATATTTCTATACCTTACTGCTCAATTATTGCAAACTCGAATTTCATTGTAGTTTGAATTCTCAGCGAATATTGTGCTACGATAGCTCAAAACTACTTTTGACACTAATTAGCTTATGAATGATATAATTGGATGTAAATTCTGCACAATTGCATGATACCGGAAGTATTTGGTACATATGTGAGGTCACTTACGTATGCCCAGTTTAATAATTGCAATCTGATTATCAACAATGTGTTGTCCTCCAATCCATCCTTTCACGCTTGTTGTTGAGCCAAGTCTGGCCGATATTTTTGCTATAAAATAGTGCCCTCAAGTTTTTGAATTGAAATACACGAAGTGGACCTATTGATCGTTTTGTTAATTTTTTGTTGTTGTTAGTATTCTTGTTGCTGTCAATATTGTTGTTGTTAAAAAATGCTTTTCTCGTACACTACTAAACTCATTGCGTTGCAATCTGCCCTAGAAGGCTATTAGTATTATTATTCATTTCAATCATTTCTGTGGGCTCTGTTGGCTTCGTTTTTCACTTTGAAGCTTTGTGTAATGACGTCATCATAACATTCGGCGGTTCTACGATCGCATTCCAGCGATCTGGCGGTCAGCGAAGTCAGTAGTTTATTGATAAAGAAAACTACCGGTACTGTAAAGATTTGATACTTCTTCGTGCTGACTTTCGTGTACATATATTAGAGAATCGCGCTCTTGTCACTGTTATTGTTGTTTCCGTTGTTTATCGGTTTATATTAGCTTTTTACACGCTATTTGTCAATACATGAGGATTCAACCTACAAATGTCTATCCTGGAACACTTCCGTAGCGCTATCTCTTTCTTTAACGAGCACGGACAATCGAAAATATTGATTGTTGTAGAAATCGTATATTTGTCAACTTCACATGCTCACAAACTGTAACTTTCATGGTTTTTAATAAATCTAACCTATCATCGAGATATATCGTACATGATTCATATGAGCCATTAGCAATATCTAATGCGACTAGCTTACCTTTTTCGCACGTCGTGATACATTTAAGGCATTTGCTTGTCGGGGAACCAATCGAACTAAGAATGCACTAGCAAATAATTTCGGAAATTTAAATTTTATTTATTTGTAGGTCGATGGCTTACCCTTAAATATTTTTTTCATGATTCACGATCAGTATTTGCGATGAATACTCCATATCTCAAACTGCTCCTAGTTTGGTTCGAGTTGCTGCCCACATATTTAGCTTTTAGAAATATTGCTCTACTATTTGGATTTTTCGCTGATTTACTTCGGCGAACTCTTTCTCAGCAACAGACATACTGGTATATTATAAATATACATTTTTAAACTGTTCTCTTGTCATAATTAGAGCATAAAAATACAGTTTTCTCAGAGTAATAGAGCAATTTAATCAAATTTCCAGTAATTGAAATCGAAAGTGTTTGTTAGAATGGCAATTTTTTTTTATTTTTATCTTAGCTCCACAGTGCCCTCTTATTCTAAACATTTTTGATAAATGCGACCCAGTGTGGTTTTCCTCTTATCGCATTCGACGACAACAAATGGCGCACATTAACGGTATCAATTTTTTGTTCTCATATTTTAGCATTGTCCTTTAAATTATTATAATACCTTTAATTGCGTTGAAAATATAACTCGATAATATTTTCAAACTGAGATATATATAAATGTCTCAAATAATAAACAAAAATAGAAAAATTCACGTTTATAAATTGTGTACAGATTAGTAAACAAAAAAAGCTTTGATTTGCTTTATATTTATATTTTGCAACCCTTTTAGAATTAAGATTTACTATATCACTTTAAGGTCATTAAACATTTGTTTAAAGCAGGGCTCTTCAAACTGAGGTCCCAACCGCGTGAAAGAGCTCAATAAGGCTGTGAAATCTTTTTCGACACTAACTTATGTTAGAGCAAAATATCGATCAATTTTGAAACATTTGGAAAACCAAAATTCGATCTTTCGTGTGAGAATATTATTGAATTAACTTTCTTATATTTTAGTTTCTGGGTGTCGCCAAAAAATTTGGCCGTGTTGTGGGTCAGGATGAAACAGTTTAAAGAACACTGGTCCAAAAGTATGGTAAACCCAGCTTCAAAATCAGGTTCGTTCGACATTTGGCGGAGTATTTTCTGGTATGTTCATGTATTGTCCAGTTGCAAGTTGAGAAAATCTCTGGGGTTGCTCGGAATCAGATTGACCGGCAGAACAACATATTCTAATAACGCAGTAAAGCAAATGAATCAGACATACAACCAATGCTGCAAACGCCAGAACCGAGTTCGTATTGTGAATCGCTGTGATATAGAAATCTTCACTATCGGTGTGCAATGAGCACCAGGCCGATACACCAATTAAAACGCCCATCATTACGACACCTATGAGGCTGACTATTGAATTCGCAATATACATGCTTAGGGCAAGGTTGTTTTTTGCTTTTATGCCAAGTATTCCACTGAAAAATAAAAATACACCGCACCACAGTCCTGGTGATATACATGTTGTATTCGTGTTTGAGGAATTATATTGTTTCCGGTCAGAAGATGTTTGAATTATGAGACTGCCGATGCACAAACCGGATATTACCACTCCTATCACCACTTCAACTATTCCGAATTTGTGTAAATGAAATTGATAATCTTCCCTTGGATTTCTTTGGTAGGATGTTGCTGATCGTGTTGAGACCACGGGTGGAGGATTGTTTGAAGATTCCCCGTCGAACCGCTCGTAAGGATTTAATTTTGACGTCATAGTTGGGTAATTTACGTCTTGTGCAACTACGATTCAAACACATTGACCTTAAATAATTATTTTAGTCGAGTAAGGCAAGCTATAATGACTCTACATATTTGCTGCAAGTGAATGAGGTTAATTAATGAGTTCCACTTTTTACCCCAAAACCAAATATCGCAGGTAGAAAATCAGTTACTCCCGTAGTGTGTGTACCAGGTTAGGGCATAATTTTATTCCGATTTTCCCTCTTTTAGTTCTATCACGAGTTCGGGGACTGTCTGTGTTAGCCAAGTGAATATACCCCATGTTCATACGCTTCAGTCCCTTTACACAACTTGATGTAAAGTAAGCGAACAAAATAAGTTACCTCCATATTGGTACACATACTTCTGGAGCGCCGAAAATCGTGCCACAACGTCTGAATATTTTGGCGAAATTGTGCTATATTCAACTTTCCAATTTAAAGCTGATGTTGTTGATACTTTGTTGGCGACAATGTTCGTTCTTATTATTATCAAACCTTTCCTTCTTCCTCCAATATACTTCACAAAGCCCCATAAATCTATTCGCTTCATTATAATAAAGCACCTGAAATCCTGTGTACAGAACATAACAATATTCTTTGTGCTGTATTGCATACTACAGCCTATACTGTTAAAAATGAATACTGTGAACACCCAATGACTCCAGCCCCTGATAATAATATTCATTAAATAAAACAGCACGGTTGCCGCGGTGGGAATATTTACACGAAATATAATTCTATAGTCTATACGATAATACTTCCGCAAGGATATCTATACTTGATATGCTGGGAATTTACCTATTCTTTTGAACTGCTTTTTAATGTAAATGAATCATTATCTCCTGCGTCCGCTTTACGTGACGTCATGATGTACAGATTATTTCCGCGTATGATGTTGGTTGAAATTTCATACGGCCCAAGCTCGATTTCATATAAAATTAAAACGTTCACTCTATTATATTGGACCACATATCATTATACATTAAAAAATCTATATGGTTACCGAACACAATTAGTTCAACGGAAGAGATTCAAAAATGACTGTATATCGGCACAATGTCAGGGGAACGAAAATATGGCTTTCAAACTCTTTCATATTTCACCATATGCTCGGTAAAAAAGCAAAGCATTACGAGCAAATATGCTCAAACCAGGCTGATCGTATAAATTTATTTTGACCTGGCACTCCATAGATCATTATTGGCACTACCATCACATAGAGATCAATAGGTATTGCACTTATGATCTGATACCTGAAGCTATTGGCAAGGTGAAATAGAAGCATAAATATCTTGATCCATATATAAAAAAGAGAGAAATGCAAAGGCTACGCATAACTCCAGAGGATATAAGATTTGATAAAATATATAAATCGATATCAATTCTAAAATCGGTCTGTAGAAAGGGGTTATGAACAGGGTCGTGTCAAACTGTTCTGCCGCCCGGGGCGAGTTTCTGATATCGATGCTCTTTAAATCTAACTTCTAAAATAATTTGGCGTATAAACATATTATAAATGTTGTTATGCATGAGAATTAATAAATTGAAGGTCAAATAAGAATGGAATGTTTGTATCATTTTAATTTAAATCACCAAACTAAGCAAAGAGTCATCCCTACAACCTGCTGCCCCAGTTATGGGATATTTCATATTAATATCAAAACAGAAACATCAGCACCAGCAAGCATTATTTAAATCGGGCAATATATAGGTCTTAATGAGATTACAAGAATAACTGAATGAATTTCAATAATGTTTTAGAATTATGACAACCTTTCGACTGAATTTTGCAAAATGACCTAACCACCATAAGACAGTTCAGGGAATTTTCAAAGCCCAGCAGCATGGTTTCCTGTTTAAGAGAGATTTTGTTGTTCTAAATTGAAGATATAGTCATAAAAATAGTAATTAAATGTGAATCAATTTCAACAAAAAACTAAGAATTATGTTAATTTTTCGATTGAATTTCGATATTCTCACTCAAAATTGACGTAACTCGCACGTGGCGATTTTTGTGATTTTCAAGCCTCAGCGGCATGATGTCTGTCTAGGAGGGATCTGATTTTATCATTTCAAATTGAAGGTATAGTCATGAAAATAGTAAAAAAAATGTGAATCAATTTGAATAAAAAATTGGAATTATTTCAATTTTTTGATTGATATTTGGTATTCTGACGTGAAACTGACGCGGCTCGCATATGGCAATTTTGGTGATTTTCAAATCCCAGCCGCATGGTCTTCCGGTCAAGAGAGTGTTGATTTTATTACTTCAACTTGAAGATATAGTTCTAAAGATTGTAAGCAAAGTAGAATAAATTAAACAAAAACTCAAAATTATGTCAATTTTTCGATTTAATTTTGATAATCTGAAGCAAAATTGACGAAACTCGTATATGGCGGGATTTTCAAAGACCAGCAGCATGTTGTCTGGTCAAGAGGGAGCTAATTTTACCGTGATTGAATGTGTCTTTTTATTGCAATGAGTGCTCCAGACACACAAATTAGAGAAGACATAGAATCAATCACTCAGTCAGTTCGCTGAGTTGTCACACACACACACAAAAAAAAACTCGTTTTATCAGTAACTCACATGTCATAAATGAAGTCGCATGTCATAAATGAATTTCCTAAAGAAATTGAGGAATTCATCTCGAAACAAGATGGTGAGCTTCATAAGCATAAAAAAAATCCTTCAAGGTAGAGGCTCGCATTCCGACGTGTGGTGAGGTGGTTGAAGTCACAATAAAGCTGAACACTAAAGACGAATCAAAAAAAAAATCGGAGCAATCTATGTTTGCGTGCCCCCGGAGATTCAAAAGTCGTGCTTGCTAAATAGTGATCCCGCTAGAAATTGGATTTACCGCGCCAACTATGGGCAGAAAAACACCGCGTCAGTAATATGTAGGGGGACAAACATCTTAGGGACTGGGTATTTTCGCGATGAACCCCCCAAAACTACGCGATTCAAGAAATCCGTAAAATTCCCAAACTTATTTGTAACACTTGCCAGACAGCGGCTAGATAATTTAAACGTTGGGATTCTTGACTGTCTTCAATTTATGAGACCACAAACGCAAAATAGGTCTTGTTCTTGTTGGTTCTTTCTTGTTGTTGTTTTGAAGAAGTCATTTTTCTCATTAACTACTGTACCAATTGCTTTGAAATTAACGTGGTTGAGGATTGTATTTTTCGTTAGAAGGCTATTTTTAATGTTGAAAATTTATGTGGGCTCTATGGGATTGCTCTTTGTCTGCGATTACGTCATAAGAATGCGCACCTTTGGGCGGTTTAGCTTTCGCCTCACTCGTGACGAATGCCGTACCGGTAGTCTACTGTGACAGAATGCATACCCGTACTACATTGTTTTGGCTTTCGTGTCCATATATTTAAGTCCCGCTCTATTTCTTCACTTATAAACAGTTGTCTCTAAGCGATTGATAATGCTGAAATAGGAACAGCAATATCCATTTCCATATTTGAAAAAGAGCCAGTTGCAAACGCTACGCATAACTGCAGAAGCTGCAACCTTTGTTTTAATATATTCTACGTATCATCGCCGAAATTCGTATTTGTAAAGGTTAATGGAATATTCCCTATCAATATTAAAACGGAAATACTAGCTCCAGCTGGCATTCCCATGCAACGTTGTTCAATTGTGCGTGCAAAATGTGATTTGAAAATAACTTAAATCGTGCGGTATATACGCCTTAATAAGATTGCAAAAATAACCGAAATACCGCATATATAAAAACAATTATTCTGAGCCGTTTGACATTTGATTGCTGTGCGTTCCGCCAGACGGACATGATGTGGGCGAGAAAAACTGATTCATTTTTCTTGGCGACATTAATTATTTTCTTGTACTTTACTTGTAAGTCTCAAGCAAGTATTAGTCTCGGAACTTGTCATCTCTCGTGTGATGAGAACGAGAGCCAGCTCCCTTCTCGCGTAACAGGACCGCGTGGACCACCGGGAAAGAGCGGCCCAGAAGGGCCCCGCGGATTGGTGGGACCACCAGGGTCACCAGGTACTTGCTGCAAAGATCCAGTTGAACGAAACAAACAGCTTGAACGTCAAGTTCAAGAGTTGGTTGGTAAGGTATTAGATATTGCGATGCAATCATTGGAAAACTGGAATTTTCTTGTTTTATTTTCCTAACGATTATGAGTTTGGTATAATGCATTCTGGGACGAAAAATTGCAAGTAACTAATCGGCAATATTTTGGACAATTTTATAAAATTCGAAGAACAACGCCTAAAGTTGGAAGGTATGTTTAGACTCGTAACATAACTCGATAACACGCAAAGATAATTTTTAAAACTCTTTTTAGTTTTTTAAATTATCTAAACAGGCATGAAGCACAAAAAAGTGCAATTACTTTTTCTAGAATGGATGTTTCCACGGGACTGTGATGCTGTAAAAAGTCACGTGATATCAAGTGGAACTTACGTGATTCGTCCGTTCAATGAAAGTAAACAAGGAGTCCAAGTGTATTGTGATCAAGAAACCGATGGAGGCGGTTGGATTGTGAGTAGTATCTTTGGGGATCTTTTGTCCATGTTTAACTATTTGTGGTCTAGTTTCATGTGGCACAAACAGAACTTATTATCAAACCCATTCTCATATATATATATATAATAAATATCCCAATTCCATGTAACCTTGCTTAGACGAAACTATGGCAATTAAAGACAAGCGTGTATTGTATGTATCTCAAGATACGTGTTCAATATGATTGCGCGCTGAGGACATTATTACAATCATTTTAAGTCATCATTTTATCATTAAATGCCGCGCAATAGAATTTATCCTTTAAAATAAGCTTTGAAGGTGACAAATACGTTCCGACTGAGATGGCCAGCCTGTATGTAGCAGGCTGTATTCCGAAATTACTTCATCTAATACGATTGTCACTGGCTTGCAATGTGCTCAATTTATTCCACAATGATTAATCCATATTGAGTGACAAAATATAACACGGCAATGCGAACGATCAATAAAATACAATAATGACGTATAA
The DNA here is from genome assembly GCF_964204865.1 of Styela clava. Taxonomy (NCBI): domain Eukaryota; kingdom Metazoa; phylum Chordata; class Ascidiacea; order Stolidobranchia; family Styelidae; genus Styela; species Styela clava. The sequence continues at coordinate 8,040,025 of NC_135258.1, read as the reverse complement.
TACCCTATGCTGCAGCGACATGTGTAGCATGCTAGTCTAGTGTATTATGAAGCCATCTCAAATAGGATATACGACATCATTTTTACCCCGGCGGAGAGTAAACAGCTCAGTCACGGTCACGTCCTGTCGTTCGGTTATCAGTTATTTTTTCAGATACATGAACTTTATGGTTAGCGTAGGCGAACCCGACCAACAGTTCGTTGCACCGCCCTACGGCGATGAGGACTGCAGAAATCCTCACACAAATAATTATCCGCCACTCAGACAGATGGATAATTTACAAACATCTGAGTGAACGATTGTCCCTTAAATCTTGACGATTGCAAATCAAGGTAAATTTTACTTGTCAAACTACTTTATAGGTAATACAAAGAAGACTTGACGGAACTGAAGATTTTTACCGTGACTGGAATGACTATGTCACAGGTTTCGGTTACAAAGAACGTGAATTCTGGCTAGGTATCCTTCAAATTACGAACATAATTTTGCGTTGGTTTATTGAAGTAATTTATATACTTTCATACTGATGATGGCGTCGACGATGACAAGACTACATAATCTTTTTTGTATTGCCTCGAATGTTATGGTGATAATGGCAATAAGTATAATTATATAGAGGTAATATTGCGCTAATGTTAAAATATACCAGATTCTAAATAATTCCATTTTTCGAAATATGCACACGTCACTAAATGTTAATGTAATACATTTTCATCAGTCACCTTTTTGTAGAACAGTAACATGGCGTGCTATCAAAATTACCTTTTTCGGGCAATAGGCGACTAAACTTTTAAATGCAAAATCAGATTAACCTAAGAAAGAATGTTCTGTACTTTGCTCTTTGTTACAAAATTTAATACAAATCTGGCTCGACTGCGGACGAAGAAAGTGACGCGAAGAAGGAGCGACTCAACTTGACTTGTGACTCGGGAATAGAGTGGTTCGACTCGGCTCGACGTTCTCAAGCGTTAAAAACTTGGCGGGGTTCGAATAAAATAATTCTTGATTTTAGGTTTGAAAATGGGGCATAGGCTGAACACTAACTATCGATGTCTTTATAATTCACAGGACTAGAGACGATGCATAGAATATCCACCAATGGTCCTCATGAGATTCGATTCGACTTTGTAACAAGAGACAACGATAAATTATTCGCAAAATACGGGTAATTGAAGTTTTCTTTACGCACTGCCAAATATTTCATGTGTACTTCATTTAGTCTTTGATAAAATGAGAGAGCGTAAAAAGACTTACAAAACGACCGATTATTTAGTAAACTAACCATTTCAAGAGTGCCAATAGTTTTACATATACTATAAATTGAGATTTCAGGCTGCAAAGTAAAAGCCGCAATAGGAATTTGTTGTAGAATTTGGTTTTTCAGTGATTTCTCCACATTTTCGTTCATTGATCATGATCGTTTCTTGCAAATATACTTCGAGTAAACTCATCTTAAGAAATGTAATGGAAATAAAAATACTTTTTATATATTAAATTGACACATTTTTTTTTATTTGTAGACAATTTAAAATTGCTGGAAAAGAAGACAATTATCGAATAACGATTACCGGATATTCAGGAAATGCTGGTAAACTCAAAATAATTATTATGATTAACAACGGACACTAACACTGTTTTTCAGTTTATATAGTATGTGTATGTTTAAAAACTTGAATTTGTATGTATATATACTTGCTTTTCAATCCATCTCTTATAACGATACGAATTATTCGAGCAACATGTATCGTACTGCACTTATTCTTGGGTGATGGAATTTTTCATGTTGTTTCTATTAACAGGCGATTCGATGGCGTACCATAACAATAACCAATTTTCAACGATGGATCAGGAAAACGACCAAGACACGGGAAAAAATTGCGCTGAAGTATACAAAGCGGGGTGGTGGCACAACAGGTGCCATTACGCCAACTTGAATGGTTTATACGCAGACATTACATCGGCCAAGGGTTTATCCTGGTATAAGTGGAAAAATACACACACTCCATTTGCCAAATTTGTAGAAATGAAGATCAGGAAACGCAGGGACTAAATAGCGTGGCACATTTTGAATAGTATAGATTAATATAGTTCATACCTACCATCTACGTACAGGTTGTCAATAAAATTGCGCACCGAGGTAAATATGAAAATTCCAAAGATACAAAACCCTGGAATCATTCGAACTTGATTGTTTTTTCTGATTGATCATGATAACATTCTAAAATCCGGCATACATCGACGTCATTATGGATTGTGTGTGTTACCTTGGTTCGCGACTCTATAGCCGCCCTGTTTTGTACAATCAAATAATATCTTGCTCTATTCAGTTGTCAATTTGTGTCTAGATGTTTTTATGAGTGTCAAGAGTATCATGTTACCAGACTAATATTACTAACAGAAAAAAATCTGTATATGTTTTCATTGTTAATATATATATTGTGATTGTTTTGTTTTGAGTATTTTCATCTAAAATATATTAACTTTCATCACATAATTCAACTTTACATATTGGAGGACCAATAGAAGAGATTCACATCATTCACACACGGAAAAATATTGACAAAGCGAAATTGATATACGGATTAATATACGGATATAAGCAAAGAACCGGTGAGGGGATGTTATCATTATTTCAAATGAAAGATATAATCATAAAGATTGTAAGCAGAAGCAAATGAATTTCAATGAATTCAATTTTTCGACTGAATTTTGGTATTCTGAAACAAAATGACGTAAGGCAATTCAGGGGATTTTCAAAGCCCAACAGCATGGTGTTTTGTCTAAGAGGGAACTGGTTTTATATTTTCATATTGGAGATATAGTCATAAAAATAGTGAAAAAATTGTGAATCAATTTCAACAAAAAATTGGGATTATGTCAATTTTTTTTTATTGAATTTCGGTATACTGACGTGAAACTGACATGGCTCGCATATGGGGATTTTGGTGATTTTCAAAGCCAAGCAGCAAGGTGTTCTGGTCGCCAAGAGGTGGCTGATTTTGTTATTTCAAATTGAAGATATAGTACTAAAGATTGTAAGCAAACTAGCACAAATTTCAACAATAAATCAGAATTATGTCAATTTTTTGATTGAATTTTGATAATCTGACGCAAAATCGATAAAACTCGCATATGGCGGGATTTATTAAAGACCAACAGCATGTTGTCCCGGTCAAGAGGGAGCTAATTTTAACGTGATTGAATGTGACTTTTTATTGCAATGAGTGCTCCAGACACACAAATTAGAGAAGACAAAGAATCCATCACTCAGTCAGTTCATTGAGTTGTCACACACACAAAAAAAACTTGTTTTATCAGTAACTCACCAAACAGAGAAAAGTCGCATGTCATAAATGCATTCCATAAATAGAAATTCACAAAGAAATTGAGGGATTCACCTCAAAACAAGATGGCTGATATTTTTCAATGAAGACGAATCAATGAAGAAATAAATATATGTTTGCATGTCACCTGAAATTCACAAATTGACATCAAAAGATGTGTTTGATACATAGTGATCTCTAGAGACCGCTAGACATTGAATTCATCCTGCTAACTATTGGCGAAAATAACGCGTCAGAAATATGTAGGGAGACAAATATTTTTATTATGTTCAAAAGCAGTGCGGCCTATGGGATTCCCCAAAGAGAGCTGCAAACGCTACGCATAACAACAGTCGCTAGTAGATTTGATTAAATATATTCGACGTAGCAAATGTAAAATCCATCTTTAAAAAGGACATTGGAATATTCCTTATCAAAACAGAAATACAATCTCCAGCTCTTATCCCAACGTTGTTATATTGTGTGGGAAATATGCTTTGAAAATGCAGTCACGCTTTACTTAAATCGTGCGGTATATACATCCTAACGAGATTGCAAGAATAACCGAAATACTTCACAGGTCAAAGGCCTAATTTGATTGATTATTTCTGAAACGCTCAACAACATTCTCTACTAGGTATACGACGTTTGACATACAGTAAAATAGCCTGCCGACTTGAAATTCCCTAGAGATAGATGTTCACAGGAAAAAAATAGTCTAAACATAACAACAGCTGCCTACAAAAACGCACCTGCTATTCAGGGAAGCATCAACACAGTGCGTAGTGTATAGAAGCAATTATTCTGGGCCCTTTCATATTTTATTGCTCAGAATTCTACCAGACGAAGATAATGAGGGCGGGCAAAACTAATCCATTTTTCTTGGAGACATTACTTATTCTTCAATACTTCGTTTGTACGTCTAAAGCAAGTATTAGTCTCGGAACTTGTCAGCTTTCATGTGATGAGAACGAGAGCCAGCTCCCTTCACGCGTAAGAGGTCCACCTGGATCACCGGGAAAGCGCGGTCCAGTAGGAAATCGCGGATTAGTTGGACCGAAAGGGTCACCAAGTAGTTGCTGTGAAGATCTAGTTGAACGAAACGAACAGCTTGAACGTCAAGTTCAGGAGTTAAATGGTAAGTAAACATAATGTTACAGTGTATTGGGGCATTTGGAAAGCCTCGTGTCCGCATTTATTCGATATGGTCTCTTACTGACTCTTAGGTTAGTATAGTGCATTGTTTGAGCGAAAAATCACAAGAAGCTTACTCACATTGCAATTGTACCTATTGCTTATACAACTGTTATCTGTACAAGAAAAAATGAAACACAAATAATTAGACATTTCAATAAGATTCGAAGAGCATTGTTTTGATTTGAAAGGTATATTTATATTCGTAACATAACTCGATGACAGGTGAAGATTATTTTTCCAAACCATCCTTACTTTTTGAATTATTCAACCAAGCAGGGAACATAACATAAGTGACAATATTTTTTTAGGATGGATATTCCCACATGACTGTGCAGCGGTAAAAAGTCACGTGATATCAAGTGGAACTTACGTGATTCATCCGTTCAATGAAAGTAAACAAGGAGTCCAAGTGTATTGTGATCAAGAAACCGATGGAGGCGGTTGGATTGTAAGTGCATTCGAAAAACGTTCTGTCTATATTTAAGACTTAGTAGTTCAATAGCATGAGGCCCAAACAGAAATCATTATCATACGCAATTCTGATATATATCTCAATTCCATGTGACTATGTTTAGATAAAACTCTTGAATAGCAACAACCAAGTGTGGCATTTTTTCTATTTTTAATCCCATTTACTTCGTATCTCAATACACCTATTCAATATAATTGCGTGCAGAGGGCTCAGTGCACGTAATAGAATTTATGTATTTTTAATGAGATAGGCAGAACAACGATGCATGAACCTTTAGTCTAGTCCAGACTCTAGACACTGTACACTACCGTTCATGATATTAAACTGCCGTTGGTCAAGAACAGATCCAGAAATCTGAAGGTTTTGGAACATAATTCGTCTGCGACCATTTTAAAATTATAGTCATGAAGCGTACCACGGCCTCCTCGTCCGGTTACCAGTTATTTTGTTTCAAGTATATGAACTTTAGGTAGGCAAAACCGACCAACCTTTACGGTTACCACTCTACGGCGATGAAAGAGTTCAGTAATTCTCTGGCACATAAGTATCCGCCGCTGAATTCCAACTTACGAACCCACGCAGGGAAATCAGAGGAGCGATGAAAAACGTCGACGATTGCAAATCAAAGATCATTTTTCTTGTCACGTTCATTTTTAGGTAATACAAAGAAGACTTGACGGATCGGAAGATTTTTATCGTGACTGGGAAGACTATGTCACAGGTTTTGGTTACAAAGAACAAGAATTCTGGCTAGGTATACTTAAAATGACGAACAACTTGAATTTATAGATATAACACCTTAAAGGCATTTTCAAGTTTTTTCTGCGCATGGTGGCGTCCATGATAAAAGAATCTTTTTTGTACTGTCCCGGAAGTTATGGTGATGTTAAGGATTCGATAATCCGACCAGCTATTTATAATGAGCCAGCATTAACATATAAAATATGCTAAACGATTTCCGTTCTCTGAATATTCGTACGTCAATAAACGTTAATAGCTCACATTTTCTTCACACACTTTTTCATAGACTAGTGGAATGGTGTTCTGTCATAAATATTTTTTCGGGCTAAAACGGTTGAATTTTTAATTTCAAAATTAGATTTTCTGAGAAAGAATATTATGTACTTCACTCTTTGTTAAAATCAACTCCGAATCTGGCTCGACTGCGACTGAACTTGACTTGTGACTCGGGAATGAAGTGGCTCCAATCCACATCCGTTCTCGAGCGTTGCAATAAAACAAGGTTCTGAATAAGATAATCCTTGATTCAAGGTTTGAGTTCAGAAATGAGGGCTAAGCACTAGCTATCAATATCTTTATAATTTACAGGACTGGAGACGATGCACAGAATATCCATCAATGGTCTTCATGAAATTCGATTCGATTTTATAACAAGAGGCAACGAAAAAATATTTGCAAAATACGGGTAATTATTTTCAATGCTCCATTTATAGTTGGATGGAATAAAAATGGGTGCTCCCAAAGTATGCGAACCAAGATGGCGGACATCGGAACGTAACATGGGTAACAGGTTAGGGTTAGGCGATAATTTTTTTCCAATTTTCCTTATTTTAGTCCTATTATCAGTTCGAAGACTAGCCAAGAGCCTCCCGTAGTATTTATACTTATGAATTTGTTATACCAATTGATATTTCAGTGATTTCTTCAATTTATTGTTCATTTCGTTTCTTGCAAATATGCACCACGTAAACTCATCTTAAGCAATATTACGTGATTAAAAATACAATTTATGTGTTAAATTCACAAAAGTTTCTAATGTTTAGACAATTTCAAATTGCTGGGGCAGAAGAAAATTATCGAATAACAATTACCGGATATTCAGGAAATGCTGGTATGCTCAAAATATTTATTATAATTAACAATAGAAAATAGCGCTGTTTTACATATTAAATTAATGTAGTATGTATATGTTTAAAACAGTTTCATCGATCTCTTATAACGATACAATTTAATAGAGTAACATGTATCGCACGGCACTTATTCTTGGGTGATTGAATTTATCATGTCGTTTCACTTAACAGGCGATTCAATGGCAAACCATAACAATAACCAATTTACGACGAAGGATCAAGAAAACGATCACGACCCTGGAAAAAATTGCGCTGTATCGTACAAAGGGGGGTGGTGGTACAATCGGTGCCATAACGCTAACTTGAATGGTTTATACGCAGACACAACGGCATCGGCCAAGGGTTTATCCTGGTTTAGGTGGAAAAATTCATACACTCCATTTGCAAAATTTGTAGAAATGAAGATCCGGAAACGCAGAAACTAAACAGCCATTGCCATTTATTGTTTGAATCAAATAAACACTTGCTCTATTAGGTTGTAAATTTTCTTGGTGTTTTTATAAGTGAAAAAAGTATTATGCCCGCGTAGCGTCAAATACAAGCGGATTAATAACAATCACAGAAAAATCTGTATACATTTTTATTGCCAGTATATATAACATTTGCTTTGCTTTGCCTCCTGTTGTTTTATTTTAAAGCATGTAATTCTCATGAAAAAATAACAATTCATTTCTACATTACAAAATTCGACTTCATAATGAAGGACGAATAGATGAGATTCACACCAATGTACCATGCCTCTCCTGTTAAAACTTACGTTTTCTCGTTGATTGTAACCAATCGAGTAATTTAAAATAAAAAGTGTCAATTTACCGGCGAATGAAGCGCAATCTATATTTTTTTCTGATTAAAAGATATCTATTGCATGGGTTAGAATTCGGATATTTCAGAGTTTACGTTTTATATACCCAACAGAACACTATTTCGTTATGTATTGATTTTAGTAAGGGTTATGAACTGAATTCTATGAAAATGACTTTAGGAGGTTAAACGCATATTTATAGCTTCCATGGACTGAATCAAATTGAATATAATCATGTGTTAATTTTAGCGCTTCATTGGTTAGTGGTTACCGTTCATTATGAAAAATTTGGGCATTCAAATGAAAGTATCTATGGAAAGGTGCACAAAAATAATATAATCTTTTAGATAAGTTCACTGTATTACTCTGAATAAGTTGTGAGCAAGTATACACTAAGGTAATTTAAAGGATTGATTGGTCAATCACAAGGTTGATTGATATAGCACGTGCCTGACTATTGCCAAATTCTTGGTGCATTTGTGTTAATGCGCCACTGTGCACTGAATGCAGGAATACCTGAGCAAGGATTGAAACAGCCACATTGGACGGTTCAAAGTACTTGCCTCAGAATTTAGAAAATTTTATTGTATTTATTTTAACTTTTACTATTGTAACTTAAGATGTTCAAACAAAGGCTGGTCGTAATAAATGCTTTTGCCCCTGCACTCCATAGATCAGTCGTCGACAAACTTTATGTACGTGCGCGTCAGCTATACACATTTCCGGTGGCGTGCGAACCGCATCAATTTTCGCCTACGAACCATCTCCACATGAAACTACTTCAAACTATGACGCACTCGCACCCTCTATTGCTGTGATAAAAGCATGGCACAATGAGAAGTATGAGCGGCTTTTTTTAATATATTATCAAACAATACATGTTTTTATTTACTTATTATCGATGTGGAGGATGATTATGTTTCTCTGTCATGGCTGAAGCGTTAAAATCAAATGGCAACTTCGTTGCCCCGCTGTACGTCGTCCAAATGACGACCTGACAAGCGAGTACGAAATTTATTCTCAGTGTAATACATTTTAGAGCTGCTCACAGCAATATGTGCTCTCGAGCGAGCACTTTACACGTTTTGCACTGTCGCGCAATAAGCAATGGCGCAAACCCGGGTCTCGAGATTGAATTTCGTATTTGCCATATCACGTTTTGTATTGACATTTTACATTAAATCCATTAATAACTGCGATGCTGACTTGGCATATCAAGCAAACTGGTTTTAAAAGGGGCAAGGAAAAAAATAATTTTCGTCCAAGAACTTTGGAATGTTTGACTCTCGTCGCAAACTCCCTCCGTATTCCAGATATTTTCAAATTTTAAAAATCAAACTAGACATAACTTATAATTACAAATGACGTTCATCAAGAAGGAACATACAACTGACGCTACTCACTACTAAACAAGTGCCGTACAAAATCACTTGTAGACTGTATCCAAATAAATCCGTGGGGAGCCAATAATATACTAAGAATCAATTTTTGTTTTATGCGTTAAATGTCGGGTCGTTCGTGGGCCTCAAAAAATTAGTTTGTGGGCCGCAAGTTCGCCATCCCTGAGTCTAGACAAGAGCTTCTCAAACGGTATCTATACAGCCCAAGTATGCAACATCGATGAGTGCACAGAAGTGCACCACTAGAAGAGATTCGGCACACTAACTTATTTTATTGCAATGTGTCACAAATAAAGCATAACGTGCATGGACATTTAAATAAGCACCTTGCTACATTTACATTGCGTCCCCCAGTGTTACCAAATATGTGGTTGTATAATTGTCATAATTGAACATGGGTATTTTAAACCCAGCTTACGCTAAAAATAAAGTGTCATAAGCAAACATTTTTACGTAAAATTGTGGTCACGGGAGTAGTACGTCGCTATTGATTTCACACCGTCCATCATGATTAAAAACTTTTCTTCGGCATCATCGCATCGGCAACACGATTTGATTAAATATATTCGATTCTAAATCGATATCAATTCTAAAATCGGTCTGTAGAGAGGATTATAGACAGGGGCTTGTCAAACTGTTCTGCTGCCCAGGTCGAATTCCTAATATTGATGCCCCTTAAATCTAACTTTTAAAATATTTGTGGGGGATAAACATATTATAGATGTTGTTATGCATGAGAATGAATAAATTAAACGTCAATTAAGAATGAAATGTTTGTATTATTCAAAACAGAAACACCAGCACCAGCAAGTTCTAATTGAATCGGGAGATATATAGGTCTTAATGAGATTGCAAGAATAACCGCAATACTTCACACCCTAAAAAGACCTAATTTGATTAAATATCACTATGCTGCACTTTTTAACACGAAACAAGATCTTATGCTATATACATGTGATGCATACGGTGAATAGCCTGCTGAATTAATATGATCTAGAGATAGGTTTTCGCGTGTATGTGTTTATTAGCGACATATCAATGTCATTCTGCTACCATTACAGCCGTGACATAACTGCCTACTAAAACTCATTTAACCGCAGAGGCACCAATACAATGTGTTGTATATAAAAGCAATTATTCTGGGCCGTTTGGTATTTTATTCCTGTGAAATTCATCAGAGGACATGATGTGGACGGGCAATACTAAGTCATTTTTCTTGGTGACATTAATTATTCTCCAATACTTTGCTTGTAAGTCTCAAGCAAGTATTAGTCTCGGAATTTGTCATCTTCCATGTAATGAGGAAGTACCTTGTAAGGAAGGGCCTCCTGGACCACCTGGAGAGCGCGGCCCAGAAGGACCTCGTGGAATGATAGGACCAGCAGGGCCACCAAGTACTTGCTGCGAAGATTTAGTTGAACGATACGAACAGCTTGAACGTCAAGTTCAAGAGTTGGATGGTAAGTTATAAAATGTTCCAATGCATACATTGGGAAACTTTAATTTACTTGTTATATAGTTTGGTATAGTGAATTTTTTGAACGATAAATTGCAAGTAGCTAATCGTCATTGCAATTGTACTTGTTGCTTGTTCCTTCGGGCAATTGGTATTTGCATAGGAAAAAACGAAATAAATATAATTATTTTGGTTATTAGATAGGATACAAAGAACAATACTTTGACTTGGGAAGTTTATTATACTCGTAACATAGCTTGATAACATGTAAAGATAATTTCCCAATAATTTCCATTTTTTTTTAAATTATCTGAACAGGCATGGAGCATAATAAAAGTGCAATTACTTTTTCTAGAATGGATGTTTCCACGGGACTGTGCAGCGGTAAAGAATCACGTGATATCAAGTGGAAATTATGCGATTCATCCGTTCAATGAAAGTAAACAGGGAGTCCAAGTGTATTGTGATCAAGTAACCGATGGTGGCGGTTGGATTGTGAGTAGAGTTTTGATAACCCTCATGTACCCCCGTACCACCATACGGCGGTGAGGAATTAAGCAATTCTTATGCATATAATCACCCACAGGATTCAAACCTGCGAACCCACGCAGTGTAATCAGAGATGCGATGGAAAGCGTCGCCCTAACACTAGCCGTAGATTTCAGACCAATGCGTCACAATCCGCGCAAAAAAATTAAACATATAATATATTATTCCATATGCTCGTTTTATGACACAAAAGAAAAGAATACAAACATCTGAGTAGAATAGTTGTCCCTAAAATTTGACGATCGCAACTCATTTTAATTAACCTGTCACATTCTTTTTTTAAGGTAATACAAAGAAGACTTGACGGATCGGAAGATTTTTATCGTGACTGGAATGACTATGTCACCGGTTTTGGTCACATAGAACGAGAATTCTGGCTAGGTATACTTAATATTATAAACATAATTATGCGTTGGTTGTTTAAAATATAATCAAATTTATATAATGTCATACAGAGGATGGTGTCGCGGATATCAAGGCAATATGTTATTTCTCGTTTTGTCTCGAATTTTCTATTAATACGCATTCGTTTATCCGACTATCATATATATATATAGGGTGGACCAGAAGTAGATTACAATTGATGTTAAATTACTTTAATTATTATTAATAGTTACAAAACTGTCATTCTACTTTGGTCCACCCCAAATATCATAAAATATACCAGATTCCAAATAATTTATTTTTCAAATTACGACCCTGGTTTGTGACACGGGAATGCAGTGACTTGATTCGATACCGTTCTCGGGCGTTTGAAAAACTTCCGTGGTCCGAGATTTAAGTTCAGAAATGTGGGATAACCAATAGCTAACTGGCTCACCTAACTTTGTCTCTGACGTAACATCTTGACTAGAATTGACTCTCAAAGTTGAAAAAACACGATTCAGCCAACACTAACTATTGATATCTTTATATTTCACAGGACTAGAGACGATGCATAGAATATCCACCAATGGTCCTCATGAGATTCGATTCGACTTTATAACAAAAGACAACAAAAAATTATTTGCAAAATACGGGTAATTGAAATTTCCTTTACGCACTGCCAAATATTTTGTATACTTTATTTAGTATTTGATAAAATGAAAGAGCGTAAAAAGACTTACAAAACGGTCGATTATTCAGTGAACTACCATTTTAAGTTTGCTAATGTTATTACGTGTAAATATACAGGGTGTGCTTAAAGTTCTTTTACAACTTATATTTTATGAATTCAGTTCTCAATATATTTAAACCAGGTTTGTTGTATTTTAATCAGTAATTGTTTGGGTATTTTTACTTTATTTAATGCATGTGAGGGCCAAAACAATATATGGTATCGATAAATTCCTTTTGCAATTTTGAAAAATTTGAAGACTTCTTGGTCGCCCTGTATATTTGAATTCTAGACATAAAAGTAACAGGGTAATTGGTTGTAGCATTTGAAGTTTTAGAAATTTTTTCAAATTTTCGTTTGTTGATCGTTATTGTTCATGGCAAATTTGTTTCAAGTAGAATCATCATGAAATAACCTAAAATATCCTATACATTTATATATTATTAAATATCAAATAATATTCTAATTTTCAGCCATTTTCAAATTGCTGGAGCGGGAGACAATTATCGAATAAAAATTACCGGATATTCAGGAAACGCAGGTATGCTCAAAATGATTTTTATAATCAACAATTGACAATAACGCTGTTTTTCGATTTATATAACAGCGGTTACCAACCGGGGAACCCAATGGGGCCTTGCATTTAGAGGGCGCCGCAGTGCTAGGCGCGAAACTGATCTTACTTCTGCCCTGACAAGAAAGCTTCCCGTTCTACCTAGTTTCGTTGCTTGATAAGGTTATTTCTGAAGGTGGTTTCATCTTGTTGGCCATGAATTTGTTTAACTTAATGGAATGATAAACAGAGGATTCATGAGAGTTAAAATACTCCGTAAGGGGGAAAGTACTCACGAGCCCTAAACGTTTGAAAACCCCTTGTATATATAGTAAGTGTATGTGCAGCAACAAAATTTTAGTTGCCTCAATCTTCATCTCTTATAACGAATTATTCGAGCAACATGTATCGCACTGCACTTGTTCTCGAGTCATTGAATTTATCATATTGTTTATATTAACAGGCGATTCGATGGCGCACCATAACAATAACCAATTTTCGACAAAGGATCAAGAAAACGACCAGGACCCAGGGAAAAATTGCGCTGAATCGTACATAGGGGGTTGGTGGTACAACTATTGTCACCACGCTAACTTGAATGGTTTATACACAGGCACATCCGCCGAGGGTTTATCCTGGTATAAGTGGAAAAATACATACACTCCATTTGCCAAATTTGTGGAAATTAAGATCAGGAAATCAGCCGTCCCAGATTTTTAATAGTATAGAAGTAACATCTACGTACAGGGTAATCATAAAGTCGCACATTAAGGTAAATCTCAAAGATACAAAAACTTTGAACTTATTCGATTCTGAGACACAGTCGTTTCTGATTCATCATGATAACAATCCAAATTAAACTGAGTTGGCTATTGACGTACACGTTTAAACATAGATTGTAAGTTTTGTTCTTGTGCGCGACATTATGGCCATCCCTGTATAGTAGCCTACAGTCAAATAGATACTTTCTCATTAGTCCATTAAAATTTCAAGTTTTGCCTGATACATGTTTTTATGTGTGTCAAGATTATCATGTTTGCCTATCGTGAAATAATATCAGACTAATAGTAATAGCCGTAATAATCTGCATGCATTTTTATTGTCATCTTATTAAAGTTGCTTTGTTTTGAGTCTTCTTACCTAAAATATATCATCAACTTCAACCACATAATTCGTCTTTTTAATAATGGTGGGCGAATAGATGAGATTCACATCAATGTTGATCATATAGGCGTTGCTAAGTGGTGGGGGCGAAAAAGGGGTCATGCGCTTATATAGCTTGGAAATCTTCGACATCAAAGTAAGTCTGTTGAGAGATTCTTCAAGATATTGCTTAGATATCAGTTGCTGTTTTTATCTAAACTTTTTCGTCGCAAAAGGTACGAGTAAGCGTCGTATTACGTCATTATAGAAAAAATAATTGCCCCCTCACAAATATTGGACTGAATACGGTCTTGAAATTGCCCCGTCTATTCAGTAAATTAGAACTGTCTCTCTGATTGCAACCACCGAGTGAAAGAAAGTAAAAAAAATTCTCCACGGTTGAATTGCAATAATGTTTTAACTAAAAGATATCCGTGGCAAAAGGTATCTTATCTAATTTACTCAACAAGGTGCTACTTTGATATGCAATCTCAGCGGTTGTACGATTTCAGTAATTTTAGTTAGTGTTAGGAACCGAATTGCATGAGAATGTTTTTATGAGATTGAACGCATACCAAAGTGGCACCGATTGAGATCCCGTTAAGCAGGTCGATCTCACACAAAGTGGCAGCCCCAACAGTATATTTATCGCTTCCATAGACTGAATCCAAATCGAATACAGACACATTAGTGGATTTTAACGGTTTATTGGTTATTGGTTCGTGGATCATTTTGAAAAATTTGGGTATTCAAATGAAAGCATCTATGGAAAGGTGCACAAAAATATTATATTCTTTTAGATTAGTTTACTGTATTACTCTGAACAAGTTGTGAGTAAGAACACACTGAGGAAATTTCTACTAAAGGTTGATTGAGATAGTATGAGCCTGACTATTGCCAATTTCTTGGTGCCTTTGTGTTAATGCGTCACTGTGCACTAAATGCACTTGAGCAAGGATCGAAACAGCCACATTTGGCGGTTTAAAGTTCCTGCATCATATCAAAGCAAATTTATTGTATTTATTTTAACTCTTATATTGTAACTTTTTGCACGACCAAATTAATACATTATCATGCCATCGGTTGATATGAATATTGTTATACGTATAAAATATATAAGGTAACCAAACACAATTAGTTTAGCGGAAGCGAATCGTAAATTGCTATATATCGGAACAATGTCAGGGGAAAGGAAATAAAATAAAACTATGACGCACTCTCACCCTCTATTGCTGTGGTAAAAGCCTAGCACAATGAGAAGTCTATGTGACCTTTTTTAATATATTATCAAACAATACATGTTTTTATTTACTTTTTATCGATGTGGAGGATGATACTGATTTTTTGTGTCAAGGCTAAAGCGTTAAAATCAAATGGCAACTTCGTTGCCTCACAGTAAGTGGTCCAAATGACGACCTGACAAGCGAAGACAAAATTTATTCTCATTGTAATACATTTCAGATAAAGCTGCTCACAGCAATATGTGCTTCGAAACGAGCACATTACACGTTTTGCACTGTCGCACAAACGAGCAGTGGCGCAACCCCGGGTCTCGAGATCGAATTTCTTATTTGCCATGTCACGTTTTGTATTGTTATTTTACATTAAATCCCTCAATAACTGCGATGCCTACTTGGTGTATCAAGCAAACTGGTTTTAAACGGCGCAAGTAGAAAAATAATTTTGGTCCAAGAACTTTGGAATGTTTGACTCTCGTGGCAAACCTCCCTCCGTATTCCAGATATTTTCAAATTTTAAAAATCAAACTAGACTTAAATTATAATTACAAAAGAAGTTTATCAAAAAGCGACATACAACTGACGCTACTTACCACTAAACAAGTGCCGTACAGAATCACTTGTAATCAAATAAATCCGTGTGGAGCCAATAATATATTAAGAACTAATTTTTGTTTTATGCGTAAATTTCGGATCGTTCGTGGACAGTAACAAATTAGTTCGCGGGCCGCAGGTTCACTATCCCTGAGTCTAAAGCTTCTCAAACGAGTGTATATACAGCCGAGATATGCCACGTCGATAGAGTGCACAGAAGTGTACCACATAAAAGAGATTCGGCACACTAACTTAATTTATTGCAATGTGTCACAAATAAAGCATAACGTGTATTTGTATTTGAATAAGCACTTTGCTACATCTATATTGCGTCGCCCCAGTGTTACCAAATATGTGGTTGTATGATTATCATAATTGAGCTTGGTTATTTTAAACCCATCATACGCTAAAAATAAAGTGTCATAAGCAAACATTTTTACGTAAAATTGTGGTCACGGGAGTAGTACGTCGCTATTGATTTCACACCGTCCATCATGATTAAAAACTTTTCTTCGGCATCATCGCATCGGCAACACGATTTGATTAAATATATTCGATTCTAAATCGATATCAATTCTAAAATCGGTCTGTAGAAAGGATTATAGACAGGGGCTTGTCAAACTGTTCTGCTGCCCAGGTCGAATTCCTAATATTGATGCCCCTTAAATCTAACTTTTAAAATATTTGTGGGGGATAAACATATTATAGATGTTGTTATGCATGAGAATGAATAAATTAAACGTCAATTAAGAATGAAATGTTTGTATTATTCAAAACAGAAACACCAGCACCAGCAAGTTCTAATTGAATCGGGAGATATATAGGTCTTAATGAGATTGCAAGAATAACCGCAATACTTCACACCCTAAAAAGACCTAATTTGATTAAATATCACTATGCTGCACTTTTTAACACGAAACAAGATCTTATGCTATATACATGTGATGCATACGGTGAATAGCCTGTTGAATTAATATGATCTAGAGATAGGTTTTCGCGTGTATGTGTTTTATAGCGACATATCCATGTCATTCTGCTACCATTACAGCCGTGACATAACTGCCTACTAAGACTCATTTAACCGCAGAGGCACCAATACAATGTGTTGTATATAAAAGCAATTATTCTGGGCCGTTTGGTATTTTATTCCCGTGAAATTCAACAGAGGACATGATGTGGACGGGCAATACTAAGTCATTTTTCTTGGTGACATTAATTATTCTCCAATACTTTGCTTGTAAGTCTCAAGCAAGTATTAGTCTCGGAATTTGTCATCTTTCATGTAATGAGGAAGTACCTTGTAAGGAAGGGCCTCCTGGACCACCTGGAGAGCGCGGCCCAGAAGGACCTCGTGGAATGATAGGACCAGCAGGGCCACCAAGTACTTGCTGCGAAGATTTAGTTGAACGATACGAACAGCTTGAACGTCAAGTTCAAGAGTTGGATGGTAAGTTATAAAATGTTCCAATGCATACATTGGGAAACTTTAATTTACTTGTTATATAGTTTGGTATAGTGAATTTTCTGAACGATAAATTGCAAGTAGCTAATCGTCATTGCAATTGTACTTGTTGCTTGTTCCTTCGGGCAATTGGTATTTGCATAGGAAAAAACGAAATAAATATAATTTTTTTGGTTATTAGATAGGATACAAAGAACAATACTTTGACTTGGGAAGTTTATTATACTCGTAACATAGCTTGATAACATGTAAAGATAATTTCCCAATAATTTCTATTTTTTTTAAATTATCTGAACAGGCATGGAGCATAATAAAAGTGCAATTACTTTTTCTAGAATGGATGTTTCCACGGGACTGTGCAGCGGTAGAGAATCACGTGATATCAAGTGGAAATTATGCGATTCATCCGTTCAATGAAAGTAAACAGGGAGTCCAAGTGTATTGTGATCAAGTAACCGATGGTGGCGGTTGGATTGTGAGTAGAGTTTTGATAACCCTCATGTACCCCCGTACCACCATACGGCGGTGAGGAATTAAGCAATTCTTATGCATATAATCACCCACAGGATTCAAACCTGCGAACCCACGCAGTGTAATCAGAGATGCGATGGAAAGCGTCGCCCTAACACTAGCCGTATATTTCAGACCAATGCGTCACAATCCGCGCAAAAAAATTAAACATATAATATATATTATTCCATATGCTCGTTTTATGACACAAAAGGAAAGAATACAAACATCTGAGTAGAATAGTTGTCCCTAAAGTTTGACGATAGCAACTCATTTTAATTAACCTGTCACATTCTTTTTTTAAGGTAATACAAAGAAGACTTGACGGATCGGAAGATTTTTATCGTGACTGGAATGACTATGTCACAGGTTTTGGTCACATAGAACGAGAATTCTGGCTAGGTATACCTAATATTATGAACCTAATTATGCGTTGGTTATTTAAAATTTAATCAAATTTATATAATGTCATACAGAGGATGGTGTCGCGGATATCAAGGCAATATGTTATTTCTCGTCTTGTCTCGAATTTTCTATTAATACGCATTCGTTTATCCGACTATCATATATATATATAGGGTGGACCAGAAGTAGATTACAATTGATGTTAAATTACTTTAATTATTATTAATAGTTACAAAACTGTCATTCTACTTTGGTCCACCCCAAATACCATAAAATATACCAGATTCCAAATAATTTATTTTTCAAATTACGACCCTGGTTTGTGACACGGGAATGCAGTGACTTGATTCGATACCGTTTTCGGGCGTTTGAAAAACTTCCGTGGTCCGAGATTTAAGTTCAGAAATGTGGGATAACCAATAGCTAACTGGCTCACCTAACTTTGTCTCTGACGTAACATCTTGACTAGAATTGACTCTCAAAGTTGAAAAAACACGATTCAGCCAACACTAACTATTGATATCTTTATATTTCACAGGACTGGAGACGATGCATAGAATATCCACCAATGGTCCTCATGAGATTCGATTCGACTTTATAACGAAAGACAACAAAAAATTATTTGCAAAATACGGGTAATTGAAATTTCCTTTACGCACTGCCAGATATTTTGTATACTTTATTTAGTTTTTGATAAAATGAAAGAGCGTAAAAAGACTTACAAAACGGTCGATTATTCAGTGAACTACCATTTTAAGTTTGCTAATGGTATTACGTGTAAATATACAGGGTGTGCTTAAAGTTCTTTTACAACTTATATTTTATGAATTCAGTTCTCAAAATATTTAAACCAGGTTTGTTGTATTTTAATCAGTAATTGTTTGGGTATTTTTACTTTATTTAATACATGTGAGGGCCAAAACAATATATGGTATCGATAAATTCCTTTTGCAATTTTGAAAAATTTGAAGACTTCTTGGTCGCCCTGTATATTTGAATTCTAGACATAAAAGTAACAGGGTAATTGGTTGTAGCATTTGAAGTTTTAGAAATTTTTTCAAATTTTCGTTTGTTGATCGTTATTGTTCATGGCAAATTTGTTTCAAGTAGAATCATCATGAAATAACCTAAAATATCCTATACATTTATATATTATTAAATATCAAATAATATTCTAATTTTCAGACATTTTCAAATTGCTGGAGCGGAAGACAATTATCGAATAAAAATTACCGGATATTCAGGAAACGCAGGTATGCTCAAAATGATTTTTATAATCAACAATTGACAATAACGCTGTTTTTCGATTTATATAGCAGCGGTTACCAACCGGGGAACCTAATGGGGCCTTGCATTTAGAGGGCGCCGCAGTGCTAGGCGCGAAACTGATCTTACTTCTGCCCTGACAAGAAAGCTTCCCGTTCTACCTAGTTTCGTTGCTTGATAAGGTTATTTCTGAAGGTGGTTTCATCTTGTTGAGCATGAATTTGTTTAACTTAATGGAATGATAAACAGAGGATTCATGAGAGTTAAAATACTCCGGAAGCGGGAAAGTACTCACGAGCCCTAAACGTTTGAAAACCCCTTGTATATATAGTATGTGTATGTGCAGCAACAAAATTTTAGTTGCCTCAATCTTCATCTCTTATAACGAATTATTCGAGCAACATGTATCGCACTGCACTTGTTCTTGAGTCATTGAATTTATCATATTGTTTATATTAACAGGCGATTCGATGGCGCACCATAACAATAACCAATTTTCGACAAAGGATCAAGAAAACGACCAGGACCCAGGGAAAAATTGCGCTGAATCGTACATAGGGGGTTGGTGGTACAACTATTGTCACCACGCTAACTTGAATGGTTTATACACAGGCACATCCGCCGAGGGTTTATCCTGGTATAAGTGGAAAAATACATACACTCCATTTGCCAAATTTGTGGAAATTAAGATCAGGAAATCAGCCGTCCCAGATTTTTAATAGTATAGAAGTAACATCTACGTACAGGGTAATCATAAAGTCGCACATTAAGGTAAATCTCAAAGATACAAAAACTTTGAAATTATTCGATTCTGAGACAGTCGTCTCTGATTCATCATGATAACAATCCAAATTAAACTGAGTTGGCTATTGACGTACACGTTTAAACATAGATTGTGAGTTTTGTTCTTGTGCGCGACATTATGGCCATCCCTGTATAGTAGCCTACAGTCAAATAGATACTTTCTCATTAGTCCATTAAAATTTCAAGTTTTGCCTGATACATGTTTTTATGTGTGTCAAGATTATCATGTTTGCCTATCGTGAAATTATATCAGACTAATAGTAATAGCCGTAATAATCTGCATGCATTTTTATTGTCATCTTATTAATGCTTTGTTTTGAGTCTTCTCACCTAAAATATATCATCAACTTCAACCCCATAATTCGTCTTTCTCATAATGGTGGGCGAATAGAGGATATTCACATGAATGTTGATCATATAGACGTTGCTAAGTGGTGGAGGCGAAAAGGCGTCATGCGCTTATATAGCTTGGAAATCTTCGCCACCAAAGTAAGTTTGCTGAGAGATTCTTCAAGATATTGCTAGATATCAGTTGCTGTTTTAATCTAAATTTTTTTTCGCAAAAGATACGAGTAACCGTCGTATTACGTCATTATAGACAAAAAATTGCCCTCTCTCAAGTATTGGACTGGCTACGTTCTTGAGTAAGCCACGTCTATTCAGTAAATCAGAACTGTCTCTCTAATTGCAACCAACCGAGTGAATGAAAGCAAAATTAATTTAATTGCAATAATTTTCTAACCAAAAGTTATCCGTGGCAAAAGTATCTTATCTAATTTACTCAACAAGGTGCTACTTTGATATGCAATCTCAGCAGTTGTGCGATTTCAGTGATTTTAATTAGTGTTAGGAAACGAATTGCATGAGAATGTTTATATGAGATTGAACGCATACCAAAGTGGCACCGATTGAGATCACGTTAAGCAGGACGATCTCACACAGAGTGGCATCGCCAACAGTATATTTATCGCTTCTATACACTGATTTCAAATCGAATACATACACATTAGTTAATTTTAGCGGTTTAATGGTTATTGGTTCGTGGATCATTATGAAAAATTTGGGCATTCAAATGAAAGCATCTATGGAAAGGTGCACAATAATAATATAATCTTTTAGATTAGTTTACTGTATTACTCCGAATAAGTTGTAAGTAAGTACACACTGAGGTAATTCCTACACAAGGTTGATTGAGATAGTATGAGCCTGACTATTGCCAATTTCTTGGTGCCTTTGTGTTAATGCGTCACTGTGCACTAAATGCACCTGAGCAAGGATCGAAACAGCCACATTTGGCGGTTTAAAGTTCCTGCATCACATCCAAGCAAATTTATTGTATTTATTTTAACTCTTATATTGTAACTTTTTGCACGATCAAATTACTACATTATCATGCCATCGGTTGATATGCATATTGTTATACGTATAAAACATATAAGGTAACCAAACACAATTAGTTTAGCGGAAGCGAATCGTAAATTGCTATATATCGGAACAATGTCAGGGAAAATGAAATATGGCTTTCAAACTCTTTCATATTTCACCATATTCTAGGTAAAAGCAAAACTATACGAGCAAAGATGCTCAAACAAAGACTGGTCGTAATAAATGCTTTTGCCCCTGCACTCCATAGATCAGTCGTTGGCAAACTTTATGTACTTGCGCGTCAACTATACACATTTCCGGTGGCGTGCGAACCGCATCAATTTTTACCTACGAACCATCTCCACATGAAACAACTTCAAAAAACTATGAAGCACTCGCACCCACTAAACCTGGCACAATGAGACGTCTAAGCGGCCTTTTTTAATATATTATCAAACAATACATGTTTTTATTTACTTATTATCGATGTGGAGGATGATTCTGTTTCTGTGTCATGGCTAAAGCGTTAAAATCAAATGGCAACTTCGTTACCCCACAGTACGTCGTCCAAATGACGATCTGACAAGCGAGTACGAAATTTATTCTTAGTGTATACATTTTAGATAAAGAGTGCACAGAAGTGTACCACTTAAAAGAGATTCGGCACACTAACTTATTTTATTGCAATGTGTCACAAATAAAGCATAACGTGTATGAGCATTAAAATTAGCACCTTGCTACATTTATATTGCGTCGTCCCAGCGTTACCCAATATATGGTTTTATGATTGTTATAATAGAACTCGGTTATTTTAAACCCATCTTACGCTAAAAATGAACTGTCACAAGCAAACTTTTTACGCAAAATGTGATCACGGGAGATTGTACGTCGCTATTCAGTTCACACCATCGATCACGATTAAAAACTTATCTTCAACATCATTGGCAATGGTTATATTGTAATTTTTTATTAGGTTAGTACCTCCCATATGTGGTATTATCTAAAAGCTACTACATAGAAATTACTTGTACTAGGAAAAGTAAATACAACAATAAACGACTTGCATGATATTTTCATTTAGCATTACCATCACATAGAGATCAATAAGTATTGTCACTTATGACCAATGCCTGAAGCCACTGACAAGGCTGAAACAGAATCAAAAATATCCTGTTCCGTGTTTGAAAATGGGGAATGCAAAGGCTAAGCATGACCGCAGCGGCAACACGATTTGATTAAATATATTCGATTCTAAATCGATATCAATTCTAAAATCGGTCTGTAGAAAAGGGTTATATAAACATATTATAGATGTTGTTATGCATGAGAATGAATAAATTAAACGTCAATTAAGAATGAAATGTTTGTATTATTCAATACAGAAACACCAGCACCAGCAAGTTTTATTTGAATCTGGAGATATATAGATCTTAATGAAATTGCAAGAATAACCGCAATACTTCACACCCTTAAAAGACATAATTTGATTAGATATCGCTATGCTGCACTTTTTAACACGGAACAATATCCTTTGCTAAATACATGTGATGCATACGATGAATAGTCTGCTGACTTAATATGACCTAGAGATAGGTTTTCGCGTGATGTGTTTATAAGCGACATATCAATTTCATTTTGCTACCATTACAGCCGTGACATACCTGCCAACTAAAACCCATTTGACCGCAGAGGCATCAATGCAATGTGTTGTATATAAAAGCAATTATTCTGGGCCGTTTGGTATTTTATTCCCGTGAATTTCATCAGAGGACATGATGTGGACGGGCAATACTAAGTCATTTTTCTTGGTGGCATTAATTATTCTCCAATACTTTGCTTGTAAGACTCAAGCAAATATTAGTCTCGGAATTTGTCATCTTTCATGTAATGAGGACGAAGCTTGTGAGGAAGTCCTGGGCCACCTGGAGAGCGCGGCCCAGAAGGACCTCGCGGAATGATAGAACCAGCAGGGCCACCAAGTACTTGCTGCGAAGATTTAGTTGAACGATACGAACAGCTTGAACGTCAAGTTCAAGAGTTGGATGGTAAGTTATAAAATGTCCCAATGCATACATTGGAAAACTTTAATTTACTTGTTATATAGTTTAGTATAGTGAAAAATTGCAAGTAGCTAATCGGCATTACAATTGTACTTGTTGCTTGTACATTCAGGCAATTGTTATTTGCATGGGGAAGAACGAAATAAAAATAATTTTTTTAGTTATTAGATACGATACAAAGAACAATACTTTGACTTGGGAAGTTTATTATTTAAACATTTTCTATGTTTTTTTTTAAATTATCTAAACAGGCATGGAGCATAATAAAAGTGCAATTACTTTTTCTAGAATGGATGTTTCCACGGGACTGTGCAGCGGTAAAGAATCACGTGATATCAAGTGGAACTTATGCGATTCATCCGTTCAATGAAAGTATACAAGGTGTCCAAGTGTATTGTGATCAAGAAACCGATGATGGCGGTTGGATTGTGAGTAGAGTTTTGATAACCCTCATGTACCCCCGTACCACCATACGGCGGTGAGGAGTTAAGGATTACTTATGCATATAATCATCCACAGGATTCAAACCTGCGAACCCACGCAGTGTAATCAGAGGTGTCATGGAAAGCGTTGTTCTAACACTTATCCGTAGATTTCAGACCAATGCGTCACAATCCACGCAAAAAATTTCACCATATAATATATTATTGCATATGCTCGTTTTATGACACAAACGGAAAGAATACAAACATCTGAGTTGTCCCTAAAATTTGACGATCGCAACTCCTTTTTAATTAACCTGTCTCATTTATGTTTAGATAATACAAAGAAGACTTGACGGATCCGAGGATTTTTATCGTGACTGGAATGACTATGTCACAGGTTTTGATCACATAGAACGAGAATTCTGGCTAGGTATACTTAATATTATGAACATAATTTTGCGTTGGGTATTTAAAATATAATCAAATTTGTATAATGTCATACAGAGGATGGCGTCGCGGATATCAAGGCAATATGTTATTTCTCGTTTTGTCTCGAATTTTCTATTAATACGGATTCGTTTATCCGACTATCATATATATATAAAGGGTGGACCAGAAGTAGATTACAATTGATGTTGAATTACTTTAATTATTATTAATAGTTACAAAACTGTCATTATACTTCTGGTCCACCCCAAATACCATCAAAATATACCAGATTCCAAATAATTCATTTTTTTAAATTATGACCCTGGCTTGTGACTCGGGAATGCAGTGATTTGATTCGATACCGTTCTCGGGCGTTTAAAAAACTTCCGTTGTTCAAGATTTAAGTTCAAAAATGTGGGATAACCAATAACTAACTGGCTTACCTAACTTTGTCTTTGACGTAACATCTTGACTAGAATTGACTCTCAAATTTGAAAAAACACGATTCAGCGATTCAGAAACGTTGGCCAAACACTAACTATTGATATCTTTATATTTCACAGGACTGGAGACGATGCATAGAATATCCACCAATGGTCCTCATGAGATTCGATTCGACTTTGTAACAAGAGACAACGATAAATTAATCGCAAAATACGGGTAATTGAAGTTTCCTTTACGCACTGCCAATTATTTTGTATACTTTATTTAGTGTTTGATAAAATGAAAGAGCGTAAAAAGGCTTACAAAACGGTCGATTATTCAGTGAACTACCATTTTAAGTTTGCTAATAGTATTACGTGTGAATATACAGGGTGTACTTAAAGTCCTTTTACAACCCAAATTTTATGAAGACAGTTCTCAATATATTTAAACCAGGTATGTTGCATTTTAATCAGTAAATGTTTGGGTATTTTTACTTTGTTTAATACATGTGAGGGCCAAAACAATATATGGTATCGATAAATTCCTTTTGCAATTTTGAAAAATTTGAAGACTTCTTGGTCGACCTGTATATTGAATTCTAGACATAAAAGTAACAAAGTAATTGGTTGTAGCATTTGAAGTTTTAGAAATTTTTTCACATTTTCGTTTGTTGATCGTTATCGTTCATGGCAAATTTGTTTCAAGTAGAATCATCCGGAAATAATCTAAAATATCCTATATATTTATATATTATTAAATATCAAATAATATTCTAATTTTCAGACAATTTCAAATTGCTGGAGCAGAAAACAATTATCGAATAACAGTTACCGGATATTCAGGAAATGCAGGAATGCTCAAAATAATTTTTATAATCAAAAATTGACAATAACTCTGTTTTTCGATTTATATAGAAGCGGTTACCAACCGGGGAACCCAATGGGGCCTCGCATTTAGAGGGCGCCACAGTGCTAGGCGCGAAACTGATCTTACTTTTGCCTTGACAAGAAAGCTTCCCGTTCTATCTACTTTCGTTGCTTGCTAAGGTTATTTCTGAAGGTGTTTTCATCTTGTGGAGCATGAATTTGTTTAACATAATGGAATGATAAACAGAGGATTCATGAGAGCTAAAAGACTTCGGAAGGGGAAAAGGACTCACGAGACCTAAACGTTTGGACACCCCTGGTATATAGTGTGTGTATGTGCAGCAACAAAATTTTAGTTGCCTCAATCTTCATTATAACGATTTATTCGAGCAACATGTATCGCACTGCACTCATCCTCAAGTCATTGAATTTATCATGTTGTTTATATTAACAGGCGATTCGATGGCTCACCATAACAATAACCAATTTTCGACGAGGGATCAAGAAAACGACCAGGACCCAGGAAAAAATTGCGCTGAATCGTACATAGGGGGTTGGTGGTACAACTATTGTCACCACGCTAACTTGAATGGTTTATACACAGGCACATCCGCCAAGGGTTTATCCTGGTATAAGTGGAAAAATACATACACTCCATTTGCCAAATTTGTGGAAACTAAGATCAGGAAATCAGCCGTGCCAGATTTTTAATAGTATAGAAGTAAAATAGTTTATAACATCTACGTACAGGGTGATCATAAAATCGCACATCAAGGTAAATCTTAAAGATACAAAAACCTTAAAAATATTCGATCCCGAGACACAGTTTTCTGTGATTGATCATGACAACTATATAAAATTAGAATGAGTCGCCTAATACACGTTTCGATGCCGATTGTGAGTTTGACTTCGGTGCGCGACCTTATGGCCACCCCCGTTGTAGCCTACAGTCAAATAAATACTTTCTCTATTAGTCTATTGGAATTTCAAGTTTTGCCTGATACATGTTTTATGTGTGTCAAGATTATCATGTTTGCCTATCGTGAAATAATATCAGACTAATAGTACTAGCCGTAATTTTCTGCATGAATTTTTATTGCCATTATATTAAAATTGCATTGTTTCGAGTCTTCTCACCTCAAATATATCAAATTCCATCATATATTTCTTTTTTGTTCATAATGGAGGACGAATAGATGAGATTCACATCAATGTTGATCATATATGCGTTGCCAGGTGGTAGGGGGTGATAGGGGGTCATGCACCCCCTCCCCCTCCACAATATTTCAACACTTGTAACGTAATTTTAATGCAAGACATAAATTCTTACGCCTCCTCCAACACCATTTTGCGCGCTCATTTAGTTTGGATAACTTCGACAGCAAAGTAAGTTAGTTGAGAGATCCTTCAAGATATTGTTAACTCAGCGATGACACAGGGTTAGGAACTGCATTCCATGAGAATGTCTTTATGAGGTTAAACGCATACTGAAGTGGCACCGATTGAGATTCGTTTTAAGCAGATGCGACAGTTCTCCGGTAGTGTGTGTACCCCTGCCCACAGGCTTCCTCCGTCCCTTTACGCAACTTGATGTAAATTAGGTGAACAAAATAAGCTACCTCCATATTGGCACACATTTTTAATATGCGCCGGTGCGATAGCATAACAAAGTGACACTCTCAACTGTAAATTTATGGCTTTCCTAGAATAAATTTTTTGTACATGTGCCAGAAAATATATATTTAAGTACATAATTATTGACAATTATAATAAAGACATATTTAAATGAATGAAGCTTTTTACAAAAAATTGTTGTACACACATAATTCATATCTCTGTAAAATATACAAAAATTTTTTTTTGTTCAGCTTTCGCGTCATTATAAATTGAACGGATTTGTACTATCGTTATTGTAGTGAAAAACGTAAATTATGTGTATATAATCATCAATATTGTATCATATGAACTGAACTATTACTGAAATTAAAGCTATAAGCCCCACTCAAATTTTCATTTTTTACGAAAAAGGCTAATGTGCATTCCCGACCTTGCTAAATGTAATCAATCAATTTTATTTTTTGCTCGCTATTGTTCACCTGCTGCCCTTTTCTTATTGTTTTTGACTTTTTGTTTGATTTTAGTGGACCCAATATTATTGCAATATTATTGTTACTATTGATATTAAAGACAGAGAATAAATAATAACT
This sequence comes from Styela clava, assembly GCF_964204865.1. NCBI lineage: Eukaryota > Metazoa > Chordata > Ascidiacea > Stolidobranchia > Styelidae > Styela > Styela clava. The sequence goes on along the minus strand of NC_135258.1, from coordinate 8,012,106 downwards.
TTACTTGTGGAACTTAGCTATAAATTTATATTTCAAGGCCCTTGTTCAGCTACGTTTTAAACAAAATCTAGAAATCTAAAAACATTCCTATAGGAGAAAACATTTTGAATCATTAAAAACGCTCACAGCATCTAATTATGAACACAGGACGTCTTTAAAAGAAAAAAACATTCGAACTTTGCAAACGGAAGTCAAAGAAAAGCAAAAATGACGCAAAGACGAACCATCATCACGGACGGAAGTTTTGCCTACCACAAGGGAATTTTAAATACATTTATATATTGATTCCGTCTCGGGAGTCGTTTGAAAACAATAAAAAATTACGCATACAGGGATTTACTGTATATTTGGGCATACTAAGGGTTTGGGTGTTACAGGGTTAGGGTTATATCGATGCCACGGGTTACCGATATATGTCGCTACACAGAATAATAAATATTCGTAAATAAATCTATAAATATTTGTGTATTTGTACATTCTTATTTTTAAACTACCAAGGCGACAGAAAGCAGAGTCATAACTCAAACTGTCTATTGCCATCTAGTGATCATAAATCGCACATGGAGCAAAACGTCAGCGATGTGAAAAGTTTGTAAACCATAGCTCATCCCCATACTCAATGCGGTGAATCCCAAAGTTTATAGTTTGCTAGACCAAGAATTCGATGCATACAGGCTGAGTAGTGCTTTCCACGACAGGAGAATAATGCCCAAATACGTCTTAGCGGTTACAATTAATAATTACACTAAAATTAATAAGGGGTACCCTAGGTAGAGAGTTCCCACTTTCGCCCAAGGCTAGGTTATTCTTGAAAATACTTAATCGAAGCAAGGTCACAAGAACTCACTCAGAAATTAAAGAGAATGATCCTCGAGAAAAGCTACGGAAAACCACCAAAATGCCTTGAGCTACTGACGCTATAATTAATTGTGTGAGAGTGCGCGTTAGTAAATACCAATTGACGCGTAGCAGTTTGCGTCAATACGACCAGGAAAATAGCTATGAGGTAGTAAATTCTACATAATTGAAGTTCTCGGGAAAAAAGTTTAAGTTTAGGACATTTTGTTCAGTAGGTAAACAGATACCACCCGTCGCATTCTGCAATTTTTATTTCAGTTACTTGTTTATTTTTTCGTTATAAAATACAGTCGCCGATTCTCATTTATTTTTATATTTTTCAATTATTCTTTGAAATATGCCCTTATACTGTTAGATATACCGACCGGCAGTAGTTTGTTGTTGTTGGTGTATATTTGGAGATTATTCTCAGACACACCTATTCAATAGCAGATTAATCAGCCATTAAAATGTACAAAAATACTTTCATTACTCAACATTAATATTCCTTAGAGATTTGAGTGTGTAGTCGTACCTTAATTACCAAAACACCGAGGAAGAGAACTGTCTGATCTTGACAACTGTGATCGGAAAAAAATTGACATTGGTTTAAGGTTTTATGGAAGAAGATCTATCTTTAGCTGGTACTTGGTAACGAAAAGTCTTTGATGAATTTGGACGCATTTGATAGATTAAAATAGCAGTCGATGAACAACAGTTGCTTACTATATATGCGTCATATATATAACAGTATTCTGTGACGTTTGGTATTTCATTCCTGTGAATTTCAATAGACGGACATGATGTGGACGGGCAATACTAAGTCAATTTTCTTGGCGACATTAATTATTTTACAATACCTCGCTTGTAAGTCTCAAGCAAGTATTAGTCTCGGAACTTGTCAGCTTTCATGTGATGAGAACGAAAACCAACTCCCTTCTCGCGTAAGAGGTCCGCCTGGCCCGCCGGGAAAGCGTGGTCCAGTAGGAAATCGCGGATTAGTTGGACCGAAAGGGTCACCAAGTAGTTGCTGCGAAGATCTAGTTGAACGAAACGAACAGCTTGAACGTCAAGTTCAGGAGTTAAATGGTAAGTAAACATAATGTTACAATGCAAGCATTAGGCAGCCTCGTGTCTCGACTTCCTTGTTATATTTTCCTAATATCAGTTTTTTATAGTGATTTATTGGGATCAAAAATAGCAAGTTGCTAACTCGCATTAAAATTGTACTTGTTGCTTGTATTATAACAAATAAATGGGATGTCACCAGATATCCCTAATTTGTAGACTGTCTCAGACTCACAAGCCACCGGTTCATCCTTCAGCGTCAACGCCCACGTGAATGAAATTACGTTCGAAAATCTCTATTTACTTTTATTCGTTGATTTCAAGAATACACAGAATACATTCGTAAAACTTTTTCAAGACTAGCTTAACATTGAAAGATATCGAGTGGTATTTATACGTTGATCATACATTTAATTAAATACTGTAAACGTGAGCTCGTGGTTCACTTTATAAAGAAAACTCTTAAGATCTTAATACGGGTAATTATGTACGTCGTAGGGATGGAAACTTACATATAATTATTTCAATTAGTGTTTAAATAAATTTTGATTTGAGAATGACCGGACGAAACATGTCCCTAAAACTAAAGCTGTAATTTGATTCATACGAAAGTATTTGTTTGGGATTTTGGGAAAAATTTGTTTTCGATAAGATTTGAACCAAGATGCTTCGATTTGGAAGGTATATTTAAGCTCGTAACATAATTCGATAACAGGTGAAGATAATTTTCCAAACCATCGTGTCTGAATTTACTTGATATGGTCTCTTACTAATTATTAGTCCGGCAAAGCGCATTGTTTGGACAAAAAATTACAAGTAGCAAACTCGCATTGCAACAGTACAGCATGGAATGAAACTCAATATAAGTGACAATGAAACTTTTTTCTAGAACGGATGTTTCCACGGGACTGTGCAGCCGTAAAGAATCACGTGATATCAAGTGGAACTTACGTGATTCATCCGTTCAATGAAAGTAAACAAGGAGTCCAAGTGTATTGTGATCAAGAAACCGATGAAGGCGGTTGGATTGTGAGTAGTGTCTTCGGAATTTTGTCTATGTTTAACAATTTGTAAACCGGCAGCACGAGACCCAAACAGAAATCATAACGAACCCACTTTTCATCTATAATAAGTATCTCAATTCCATGTAACCTGGCTTAGATGAAACTCTGGAATATCAAAGTCAATGTGACATTTATTTTGTAAGTAATTTCATTTAGTTTGTTCCTTGATACACGTGTTCAATACGATTGCCGTGCAGAGGGCAATCAACCACTTTAAGTCACCATCTCATTTTTAATTGCCGCGCAATAGAATTTATCTCTTTCTAAGGAGAGAGGCTGGAGGTATAGTTAAAGGGGTCATTTACATTTACATCGATGTAAATGACGTCCTTCAATCTGATAAGCTTCGAAGACGACAAATACGTTCCGACCGAGATGGCCGGATTGTAGACTATGTAGCTAGCTGTATTCCTGAACTCCTTCGTCTAATATGATTGTCACTGACTTGCAATGTGTTAAATTTATTCCAAAATAAATAATCTAGTTAGTTTAATGAGTGAAAATTGAAATCATTCCACAAAAAATGGCATTTTCCTACCGGGGAACAAGCATACGGCCCCTCGTCCGGATACAAGTTATTTTGTTGAACCTAATGGTGAAGGTAGGCGGAGCCGACCAGCAGTGAAGCACTCTACGGCGGTGAGGAATTTTCAAATTCTCTCGCACATAAATATCCGGCATTTAGACCGATGCGGCTCCCGCCGCGGTAAAATATTCGTTATATATATATGACAAAAAAGAAATGATTTCAAACATCTGAGTAGAATAGTTGTCCCTGAAATTTCGAATATATATTACAAAACTGGTTTAATTTATTTAGGTAATACAAAGACGACTTGACGGAAATGAAGATTTTTACCGTGACTGGAATGACTATGTCTCAGGTTTCGGTTACAAGGAACAAGAATTCTGGCTAGGTATACTTTAAATTACGAACAATTTAAATTCTTAGATATGAAATCTAATCAGTAATTTGTTCAAATCATAAAGGCATTTTTATATTTTTTGTCACATTTTTCCCGCACATGTTAGCGCCGATGATGACAAGGCAACATATTCTTTTTGTATTGTTTCGAAAGTTATGGTAATAAAGATTCAATAATCCGACTAGAATGAATATATATAATGATCAGAATTAAAATATACCAGATTCTGAACGATCCGATTTCTCGAAATATGTGTACGTTGATTGACTGCATTTTCTCAAGTCTCCTTTTTATAGACTACTGGCACAGTGCCCTAGCACAAATATTTTTTCGTGCTAAACGCGACTGCATTTTTGAATTTTAAATTAGATTGACCTGAAAAGGATGTTATATACTTCACTCTTTGTTACAAAATCTACTCTGAATCCGGCTTCATGGGGACAAAGAAAGTGATGCGAAGAAGACGCGACTCAACTTGACTTGTGACTCGGGAATGAAGTGGCTCGACTCCGCTCCGTTCTCAAGCGTTACAATCTTGCCCGAGTCTGAATAAAATGATCCGTCTTTTAAAGCTTCAGTTCAGAAATTTGGGCTAAACACTAACTATTGATATCTTTATATTTTACAGGACTGGAGACGATGCATAGAATATCCACCAATGGTCCTCATGAGATTCGTTTCGACTTTATCACAAGAGATAACGAAAAATTGTTCGCAAAATACGGGTAATTGAAGTTTTCTTTACGCACTGCCAAATATTTTGTATACTTCATTTAGTGTTCGATAAAATGAAAGAGCTCAAAAAGGCATACAAAACGATCAATTATTTATTAAACCACTATTTCAGGTTTGCCAATAGTTTTACATATACTGTAAATTGAGATTTCAGGCTGCAATGTACAAGCCACAAGAGGAATTTGTTGTAGCATTTGGTACTTCAGTGATTTCTCCAGATTTTAGTTCATTGATCATCACCGTTTCTTGCAAATATACTTCGAGTAAACTCATCTTAAGCAATATTACCGGAATAAAAATACTCTTTATATATTTTAAATACAGATGTATTCTTATTTCTAGACAATTTCAAATTGCTGGAGCAGAAGACAATTATCGAATAACGATTACCGGATATTCAGGAAATGCAGGTTTGCTCAAAATAATTATGATGAATACCAATAGACAATAAAACTATTTTTCAATTCATATAAAATGTGTATGTTTGAAAACTTGACTTTAAATGTAGGCTATATATACTTGTTTTAGTCCATCTCTCATAACGATATAATTCAATAAAGCAACATGTATCGCACTGCACTTATACTCGAGTCATTGAATTTATCATGTTGTTTCTATAAACAGGCGATTCAATGGCGCACCATAACAATAGCCAGTTTTCGACGAAGGATCGAGAAAATGATAAACACGAATCAGCAGTTTGTGCTGTCTCGTACAAAGGGGGTTGGTGGTATAACAGTTGCCATCACGCTAACTTGAATGGTTTATACGCAGATACGACATCGACCAAGGGTTTATCCTGGTATAGGTGGAAAAATTCACACACTCCCTTTGCGAAATTTGTTGAAATGAAGATCAGGAAACTCAGAGACTAAATAGCGTGATAATTTTTAAATAGTGTGAAATAATATAGTTCTTGTCATCTATCGTACAATCAAATAAACATATGCTCTATTGATTTGTAAGAGTTTGCCTGATATGTGTTTACGAGTGTCAAAAGTATTATATCTGCGCAACGTGGAATAATAACAAAATTATAAAAAGCTGTAAAAAAATCTGTATACATTTTTAGTGTCAGTATATTACTTTCTTTTGAGTCTCGTCATATAATGCTATTCATTCACATTATTCGAGTTTTTTAGTAATAAGTCTAGAATATATAGCTGAGTTTCATATTAATGCAACGTCACGTCTACTATATATGTTGAAACTTAAGTTTTCTCGCTTATTATAACAAACCGAATGAATAAAAGTAAAACGTTTTTATTAGTCGAATAAAACGCAATCTTTTTTTCTGGCTAAAAGATAATCAAAGCTAGGGTTCTAAGATTTGGGTCTTCACAAATTTAAGTTATATATACTGAATAATTTGTCTCTTCCATAAATTGAATCAAAGTTTTTGGCAAACATAGTCATGTATTAATTTTAGTTAGTGGTTTGTGGATCATTATGAAAACTTTGTGCGATTTAATAATGGCAGCTGCGGAAGGGTGCACGAAATAAACGAAATCTTTTAACTTAGTTTACGTTATCTGTAAAGTTGTACATACTACAGTTATTTCTAAATATGGTTGATTGCGATATCATGTACAAGACTACAGCTCTTGCTCATTGCCTTTGTGTAAGTGCTGTTATTTGTTAGAAGTTTAGGCTACGCTCATTAACTCGTAAAATGGGTGCTGCCGTAGTATGTGAACCAAGTGGAGGACACAGGAACGTAGTATGTGTACCAGGTTAGGGATAGGACATGAGTACCCAAAAATGTGCAGTTGTGGGTATCAAAATAGTGACTTGAAGAGTTCTATTAGTGTGGACTTGCGTTTGATATACCTTTGTGACTCAAGGGCAAATGCGGTTATGAAACAAACAGAATTAGTCTATAATGCGCTGTCGTTAGCTGGTGTTGAATACCAGTTGAACGTTCTTGTATCAGTCGTAGTTGCAAGCGTATCAAATAATTACTGAAAAAACGGCTCTTTCTAGAATTTAGAAAGTGTTGCTGAGTAAAAGTTTTTTACGGCAAATTCAAAGGTGATTTAAATTGATTGTATGCCAATTCCATTGACTTATTTAATTCGTTTATTATCACAGTACTACAGACCCTAATGTTTATATAAAAAAGAAAATAAAAAATAACTAGGGACAGTAAAACAGAAGAACATTGCTTAAACACCACAATGTCACCGACATTCCGGCCAAATAGAATACTGGTCAGAGACCGAAGACTTATCGATCGAAAGTTAGGGGATCCCCCAAAACAGCGCTCTTACTCCATAGTGACACCTTGTGTCCCATCACTAATTAATCAATAACTCGCTAATTATACGACATAATTTATCCAAAATCAATAGGCACATGCAAAATCAGGAGCAGATTCAATCTTGCTTTCGTGAGATAACGCGTGCATCTAACAGACAAACAGACAAATACCTATCAACATACTTACCGATTAAAATCGATAAGTATTAATTGTATCAGATGTTAACTGAAGGGTTGTTGTACATGTTTGTACATCTGGAAGATTTTGTATTCATTTTTCATTTGAAAATTTTTATTCAGGTGATTGGTGCATATTTTGAAAAATTTAAAACAATAGTAAAATACTTTAGAGGCAGCGTTTTAAATCGGCATTAGTTTTAGTAGGCAATTCATTGTACGACATTCCACAAGGCAATATTCTAATCCCAACGCGATTCGAGTTGATTAGTTACATATTCATGCGCTGTAACGATATTTTCGTCATCAACAAACTTAGGTCGATCAGCAGATGCCGACTCTGATTCGTACTCGATTGGTCTGAGTTTGGTTTCGAAGTCCGGATGAACAAAGTATACGATGGACTGACGATGGGTTCTCCGTTTGGATTCATCACTTGGAATCATGATACGATGTTCCTGTGAAAATTTACAGCGGTTAATATCAATACAGAATTATTTTTCTAATGATAAATGTAATTATAACTGCCACGATTAAATCAACAAGACTACTACAGCTGTGCGATTTCGGGAATAAGTGTGTTCGAGGAGTCCGTAAACCAGCACGCTCCCCAGATTTGTAGAGGTTGCAGTGTAAACGCTCAGATGATTCCATGTGCTGCAAAGTAATACGTTCGATAGACTGAGTGATGACGCACGTAATAATTTCATTTCCGAACAGAAGTGCACGCACCGAAGCAGATGAAATACAACGAAACGCGTCCGACCAGGGCGACTGTCAGACAGGGAGAAAACAACATTCTAAGATAGGGTCACGTGGAAAGAGATGCCTTTCGGGACAAGTACAACGAAAAAGATAATAAAAAAAAACCAACTCTAGTCTTGTCACAGATTAGAACATCATTTGAAAATATAGATGCAAACATATTTCAGATGTAATTTGTAACATCATATAGACGTAGATTTTTGATTAACGTTTTTCTGGTGATTATCACCTCTCATATTGATTAAAACGGTCACTACTTTTACTTCATGGATTTTGGTAAAAAAAATTGGCCTAATTTTTTTGAAAGCATACCGTTGACTTTAATCTTCTACTTGACCATAACTGCAATATATCACCAATGTTTACAATGACGGTTCCAGAAATAGGTTTCGCTTCAATAAATTTCCCTTCCTGATTTTTGACCTAAAATAATAAATCATTATGTAATGGGATTGTTATTGACCTAATTTGACACAGTTGACACAGACAAGGTTTTGGAGGCCGAGTTCAGTGGTCAACCCTCACTGATCTGCACAAGATAAACGAACTACCGGTAGCGTAAACGGTTTGAAAATAAATGAAAATAGTAATGTCATGCTGATGAATTAAGTTAATATTTAATGCTCCAGGTTTAAATGCTTGCATTTGCACAATAGCTGATTAATTTTTGAATATGCAATTTTACTGCTGTTTATTTTTGGTCTCCAGATTAATATTCTTTCAGATGTTTACAATCTAAATCGTAAAAAAACTTGAACTATGAAACATATTATTTCATGAGTGTGACTTGATTATGACAATTTTTCAAAAAATAAAGGAAAACAGGTGTTCGGGTAAAATACAGCGTAATTATAACTATATTTACTTTTAATTCACACAACTAATAAATCAAATCAATAAGGCAAATAAACCAACTACCTCTAATCCTCCCATCTGATCCTGAAACAACAATGTAAATGAGCCGAAATCGGTATGTTCACCAAGGCGAATTTGATTCGGTTTTACTGTTGAATCGTTTAGAATTGGTGGATAATACAGAGATCTTAACGTTGTAAAGTTGTTTTTGCCGCTCATTCGAGAATGACATCGGATCAAATATGATTTATCCTAAAACAAAAATATTGGTCTCGAAAAGTTGCAAACTTCCAGTTTATGATTTCACTGCTTGACAATGGTTTTTATTAACTTTCTTTTCGATTCCAATTTTATTAAAGACGACCTCCAATCTTGCTGAAATCAAAGTGAATGGACCTTGTCCCACTCGCCAATTACAGAAAATAGATTATTCAAGAACTTCAGTTCAGTTGAGTGATCGATGAGCTACTTCTCTTATCCGGTTGTCCCAGACAGCTTTACGAATTGGTGCAATAATTGAGTATTTCTAAACTTTAATCATTGTATTTTTAAAGTACTTCATTCCTTTCCTAAGTAATTAGTTTTATATTAGCCAATGTTTGAATAAAATAACAAGTCAGTTTACCTTAATTTTCATTCCTTCGCTTAAAACTTCTAATATTCGAACTGCCAGTTTTTTGGTAATCTCGGAAAACTGTTTCAGTGAATCATAAAATTCTGGCACATCATTCATTGGACACAATTTGTGTTTATTTTCATCGTTAATCATGTTGAAATTATAGGCTTCTTTAATGTCTTTTGATCTTTTCACATTAGTTCTTCAAATAATAAGAAAAGCAGTTGTTTAGCTAGTTCAATACAAAAATAAAACAGACGATTTATTGCTCATACCTAAAATATTTGGTGTATATTATCAAAAGTTACGAGGTATTTGTAAATTAAATAAGGGATTTTGAAAAGTTTGAAATACCGTTACCGATTCTTTTTCAACCCAGCTAAAATTTGGACTACTAAAGCGTCACATTAAAATATATTGAGAACAATATGACTAAAGCTACCTTGAGAATATATACGTGAAGATTATACTTGAAAATAGGCCAATTTCTCACTCGTAGGGATATGTTAATTCCCAAATAGCTACAATAAACACCAAATCAGAAATGCATATTTGTCTCTATACAATTTTTAGGCAAAGAAAACGATACCATAAAATTATTAATGGAAAACTATTTACCCCTCTGTATACAAAGGAACATATCCCTTGAAATTCTTCACGTCGGAAAACTGTTGTTTAACTTCGGGTTTTAAATCAAAAAATTGCTTCGATCTTTCGAAAACTTTGGCAAGTAATTCGCTGTGATAAATGCAGTTTAGAATATGAGTAATCATTTTTTATCAATATTAGATTAAAATTAAAATATATAGTTTTAATATGAAAAAAATAAATAAACCAAAAGGGTATTACCAAACTTCCTAATTTGCGTAAACTAAAATAATCTACGGAGTAAGCAACTACTAATGTAGGCTAAAAAAAATAAGTAAGCTAAGTATTTGACGTACTGATTTCTAAGATATATGATAAAATCTGAACATTTTACATAGTGAAACATTCTTGATTTTATACGATTCTAAAAACAGCGTAATATTTCACGAAAGATATTAATTTTAATTTTACAGAAGTATCAAGTCATGTGCTTTAACTCGGCTATTTTAAGCATTGTCTTCTATTTCGTTTGGTATGTTTACCTTGGTATACCTGTGTTCTGGAGATAAGTAAATCCGATTGTAGACAAAGCATGATATAATTCATTTCCAACTAATCGTTTCGTGTTTTCATCCACCTTTGGTTTCAGAATTGAACATTCAGAAAAATCCAGAATATTCATTGTTTCTGTCAACTTGGTAATACTTCAAATCTATTAGCAACAATATAAATAAAGCAAGCTAATTTCCCCACAACAACAATTTTATGCACAAATACAAACGATAAATAGATTGTGTAAACATTAAGATTAAGAATATGAAACAATGGCGTTGAATTTCCAAGTATTTTTAAACATTGATAAATAGGGTTTTCAAGATAACAGCTGTTAATTCATCGGGTTAACACAAATATGAGACACGAAGTATTTACAGAATGTATTAGCAATATGCCGTATTCGAACGTTCTAATTGATAAGAAGATTTAGATACTAGAATTACTTATAGCGTCTAACTAAATTACTGTTTAGGGAAAGTGGGTCACTGTTCCTTGTGTCCTTATTCCACGTACGGAATAATAACTCTAGCCTGACCCCTCACGCGGCCAAATAAGCACACAATATATGAGTTGCAAAATTTCACATATTGTGATGTTGCACAATCGAATTGATTTGGTCCAATACCTTTTCCAATGTTACTGTTTTATTTCATTTAAGGGGACACTATCAAACGCTAGCATGCAGTCTCCTTCATTTAACATTTCAACAGGTATATCATCACTAGGCTGGAGTATAAATGACATTGCGGTATTCGGGCTATTATCGTTTCAGTTGCATATATATTTATTTGTTTTGTGATTTTTCATAGGGTCATTTAGGTCTGTAGTAACAATAAATGAAATATTTCGATAGAATTAGCATACAATCATCCTCAATTCACTTTTGCATTTGCCAGAAAAACACAAAAACACTTTACGTGTTCTAAACATGTCCAATTTTCCAAAAAACTATGTTGTACGCCCAATACTGCTGGTATACGACTGACCAACTCCTATTCAACTACAGTGATTTAACTTTAGCTGGCAGATACGCGTATACCACCTATCTGCCAATGCCGTTTGTTTTATATCCACTTTGGCCACTGAGTCACCGACATTACCACATATACCATATTAAAATCTTAACTAGTGGTTTCCAAACTTATTTCTCTCTTTGCATATTTTGTTTACCCCTCAGTACGCATAGAAACTCTGTTTCTGTTATTATTCAAATCCTTTATCAATTACCTCTAGTATAACGCGCAATTTTGCTTTAGTGCAGTTCGAATAGTTTACAAATTATCCATAAATACCACACAATAATTTAAAATGAATAAATAATATTTGCTCAACTGTACCAAATGCAAAGTCATATTTCGTCCACAAGAATATCTTAATTAATTCCTCCCTGGGGAGGATTTTTTCTGGTTGGGAAACATTGGTTACATTGGCGAGACGTTCATGAGCGCAGACTATACTAGCGGATACCAATAAATAACTGGAGATAAATATTTACTCAGAGAATGAAACGGTCGATCGGCCATGGTCATCGATAATCTGACCAGTATGTGACTTCGTTTTTGGATTGTTATTTTAGTGCAAAGTTGCTGTTCACGATAAGTATCAAGCCCTTGTAAAAAAACACCCGCCTACGCTGAAAATAGGAAAGCGAGTTATCATCTAGTTAGGGTTTGGTAATGCCGATTGCGCTGGGAGTCCAAATTTTCAAATCATTTCTAACCCAAACGCGAACCCCAACTTGGTAATTAATAATTTGTTATTTTAAAACGCGGCGGTCACAATTTTGCATTAGGGACGGGGGCTTGCACGAAATATCCCAGGATCGATAGGTGTCCGGACGGGTTCCCGTGAGAAAACTGAGGGCTTGATAATGTTTCGATTCGGTCGTACAAAGAGTTACACAATGAAATTGGCTTGAGTATGATGCGAGAACGTTGAACCGCCTGATGTAGCCGTTTTTATTCTTGCTCTGATGTTCTTGCACCAAGTGCACATATACGCACTATCAGACACCGAGCAAAGAGCTGTAGCCAGCCACATGCTATCTCCTAAATCAACCATATGTTGAAATTACGTTAGTTTGTAGGCTACAACTTATGCAGAGCAATAACAAAGTTAAAGCAATAAATAAAGTTAACTAATCTAGATTTTGTTTATTCTGTCCGCCTGTAGCTACCTTCATTCAAATGCCCAAAGTTTTCATAATGATCTACAAACCACTACCATTAACAAACTGAAAGAAACATATGAATATATTCTATTTGATTCAGTCTACGGAAGCCATTTGTATTACCTAAAAATGAATGTGACAGGTAAATTAAAAATGAGTTGCGATCGTCAAATTTCAGGGACAACTATACTACTCAGATGTATGTATTCTTTCCTACTATGTCATAAAACGAGCATATGCAATATATATTATATGAACATTATTTTTGCGCGGTTGGGGGCGCATTGGTCTAAGGCTTAGTGTTAGAACGACGCTTTCCATTGCATCTCTGATTACGCTGCGTAGGTTCGCATGTTTGAATCCCGTAGAAGGATGATTATATGTATAAGAATTGCTCAACTCCTCACCGTCGTATGGTGATACAAGGGTACATGAGGGTTATCAAAACTCTACCCACAATCCATCCACCACCATCGTTTTTTTGATCACAATACACTTCAACCCCTTGTTTGTTTTCTTGAACGGATTTCATTCTGATGAAATTCACTGGAATAAAATACCGAACGGCCCAGAATAATTGCTTTTACATACAACGCCCTCTGTTGATGCCTCTGCGGTTAAATGAGTTTTAGTAGGCAGTTATGTCACGGCTGTAATGGTAGAAGAAGGAAATTGATAGGTCGCAAATATACACATACACGCGAAAACCTATCTTTAGGTCATATAAAGTAAGCAGGCTATTCACCGTATGCATCACATGTATTCAGCATATGATCTTGTACCGTGTTAAAAAGTGCAGCATAGCGATATATATCAAATATGGTCTTTTTAAGGTATACAGTATTGCGGTTATACTTGCAATCTCATTAAGACCTATATATTGCCCGATTTATTTAAAACTTGCTGGTGCTGATGTTTCTGTTTTGAATAATACAAACATTTCATTCTTAATTGACGTTTAATTTATTCATTCTCATGCATAACAACATCTATTATATGTTTATCCTGTACAAATAAAAGTTAGATTTAAGGGAATCAATATCAGAAATTCGACCTGGGCAGCAGAACAATTTGACAACCCCCTGTCTATAACCCTTTTCTACAGACCGATTTTAGAATTGATTTAGAATCGAGTATATTAAATCAAATCGTGTTGCCGCTGCAGGTATGCGTAGCATTTGCATCTCCCATTTTTCCAAATATGGAACAGGGTATTTATGCTCCTATTTCAGCCTTGTCAATAGCTTCAAGCATCAGGTCATGTGTGACAATACTTATTGATCTCTATTTGATCGTACTGCCAATCGAAGAAATCTCATGCATGTTGAGTATTGTTGTATTCACTGTATCTACTATGGAAGTAATTTATATGAAGTAACTTTTAGCTATAATACGCATCTGGGAAGTACAAATTTATTAAAAATACCAGTACAACGTCCATTGCCAATGATGCTAATTTAAAGTTTTTCATCATGATCGATGTTGTGAACTCAATAGCGACGTACAATCTGCCGTGATCACATTTTGTGTGAAAATGTTTGCTTATGACAGTTCATTTTTAGCGTAAGATGGGTTTAACTAACCAAGTTCTATTATGACAATCATACAACCCACATCTGTATAACGCTGGGACGAAGCAATATAAATGTAGCAAGGTGCGAATTTTAATGCTCATACACGTTATGCTTTATTTGTGACACATTGCAATAAAATAAGTTAGTGTACCGAATCTATTTTATGTGTTACACCCCCGTGCATTCTATCGATGTGATATAACCTTTCCTGGGTTGTATATACACTCGTTTGGGAAGAACTGCTCTAGATCATCTTAATGCTGGTTATATACGATCTAGTTGTTGTAAGAGAATCTTGTACAAGATTTTAATAATGTCATTATCTATGGAATGCAGGCGCAATGGCATTCAATACAACCAGCCTTTGTTTGAGCATCTTCGCTCGAATAGTTTTGCTTTTACCTAGAATATGGTGAAATATGAAAGAGTTTGAAGTCATATTTCCTTTTACCTGACATTGTGAAGTATATAGCAATATACGATTCGCTTCCGTTAAACTAATCCGTTAAGGCATCTCTTTCGTTGAACTAATTGTGTTCAGTTACTATATATATATTTTATATATATTTTAACTACCGTCAGATGCAGAAATAATCTGTACATTATGATGTCACGCTAAAGCGGACGCAAGAGATAATGATTTATTTACATTAAAATACAGTTCAAAAGAATAAATGAATTCTCAGTATATCAGATATCAGGTATAGATATTTTTGCGGAAGCGTTGTCATATAGTTTACACTCTACAGGATTATATTTCGTCTACAAAATCTCACCACGGTAACCGTGCTGCTTTATTCTATGAATATTATTATTATCAGAGGCTGGTTTAATGGGTGTTCACAGTATTCATTTTTAATAGTATAAGATGATATGTAATATAGCACAACGAAAATTGTTATGTGCCGTACACATTATTGTAGGTGCCTCATTATTATGCAGCGATTAGATTAGTGGAGGTTTGTGAGGTTTAAAATATCGCGAGAAAAATAAAGATTTAATAATTATGAGAACGAAAATCTTTGCCAACTATTATTTTCAACAACATCAACTTAAAAACTGGAAAGTTGAAAATAACATAAGTTCATAAAATATAAAATATTCAGACGTTATAGCACGATTTTCTACCTGCGATATTTGATATTGAGGCAAAAAGTCTTACGGAACTTGTCAATTAACCTCATTAAAGTCATATTAGCGTACTTGGCTCATGTTCACTAAACGCCGTAAGTACTTCTAGTTGGCGTGGCACAAATATTTTTGCATATGTTATTCCTAGCCCACACCTGACTACATCATCTAACAAAAATTAAGTCACTAGGACGTCACAATCACGCAAGAGAGCTTTCCAAAGAAAAGCTATGATCGCCCAATATGGCATCTCCGCCGCCGATAGCGAACTCGCTAACGACAGCGATCTCTCTCATATCGGGATCATTACGACAAGAAACGAGGGAAATAGCTTGCTTGATTCCGGGTGATTGTCTGTGCGTTTTAGACGACAGTCAGTATACTTTGACGGACCTTATTTCGTCACTTTGACTTTGTAGTGACATCATTTTAGGATGACGTTGGGGTTAGAAATAACATATGCTAAAGCAGTACTGCCACGCCAACAAGAAGTACTTGACGGTTTTCAGGGAGCTAGCCCTGCTTACTTGACCAAAATAATTATCTAAGGTTAATGTCTATGGACCGTGTTTGGAACTATGACGTTAAAATCAAATCCTTGAGAGCGGTTTGACGGGGTATCTCCGAACCATCCTCCAACTGTAGTCTCAACACGATTAGCGTCATTTTTCCAAATAAATCCAAGAGAGTGGGTTTTCTCTACGAGTATACTTAAAAAAACCGAGGGCATGATAATGTCTCAATTTGGTCATGAAAAAATGTAATAAATAAGGTTATGGTATATACAATAAAATTTGCTTGAATGTGAGGCAAGAACATTAAACCGCCCAATGTGGCCGTTTTGATTCTTGCCTTAGTATTCTTGCACTCAGTGAACAAGCATGCACTAACAGTAACAACACAGAGGCAATGAGAAAAGGGCAAAAGTCAGGCACATGGTTTCTCAATCAACCATATTTAGAAATTACTTCGGTATGTAGACTACAACCTATTCAGATTAATACAGCAGTTAACTAATCTAAAATATTCCAATAATTTTGTTTACCTTTTCGTAGCTGCGTTCATTTAAATTCCCCAAGTTTTTAACCTCCAAACTATTAACCCAACTGTATGCAAGCTAAAAATAACATATGACTGTCTTCACCAAAAAGCGATTCACTTTGACTTAATGGTAGCGATAAATATACTATTGAGGATGCTATTTTTGCATCCGATCTCACATGCTTAAACAAAGTGCCAACAGTTGTGGCGCGACTTTGGTGTGCAATTAATCTCATGAGGACATTCTCGAACAGGGATTCCTAACCCTAACTAAATTCACTGAGGTCACACAACAACAGAGATCGCATATTGAAGTAGCACCCTATATATATATATATATATATATACGTAATTTAAATTTGGGAATACCCGAGTTCCAACCCTTTCCATTGATATCTTCAGTCATAAAAAGATTGCGCTCCATTCAACGGCAAATGAAAACGGTTTACTTTCATTTACTTCGTTCGTTACCATGAGAGAGTATGCTTCAGTCTTAATCAACAGAACAGGCGTGGAACTTTGATGAATCTCATCTATTGGTCCATATTAAAAAGTCGATGTGATGTGATGTGATGAAAGTTAATATATTTTAGGTGAAAAAACTCAAAACAAAGCAATCATAATATATTGACAATGAAAATGTATACAAATTTCGGTACTCCTGAAGTATGTCCACCAAGATGTCGCATAACCTGAATCCTAACCTGGTACACAACCTGAGTTCAGGTTGTGCGCCATCTTGGTGCGCATACTTCGGGAGGTCCCAAATTTCTTTCGTTAGTACTATTAGTCTGCGAACATAATACTCTTGACACCCATAAAAACGTCTAAGCACAAATTGACAACTGAATAAAGCAAGAAATTATATGATTGTACAGCACAGGGCGGCTATAAAGTCGCGAATCAAGGTAAAACTCATAATTCATAATGACGTTGATGTATGCCGAATTTTAATATGGTATCATGATGAATCGGAGAAGACTGTTTACCAAGTTCCAGGCTTTTTGTAGATTTAGAATTTTGATCTTTCCTTGGTGCGCAACTTTATTGACACCCTGTTGGTGTCAATTGATGGTATGAACTATAGTAATCTATACTATTCCAAATTTGCCACGCTGCTTAGTCTCTGCGTTTCCTGATCTTCATTTCTACAAATTTGGCAAATGGAGTGTATGAATCTTTCCACTTCAACCAGGATAAACCCTTGGTCGATGTGTCTGCGTATAAACCATTCAAGTTAGCGTGATGACACCTGTTGTACCACCACCCCCCTTTGTAAGCTTCAGCGCAATTTTTTCCTTGGTCGAGGTCGTTTTTCTGATCCATCGTTGAAAATTGGTTATTGTTATGGAACGCCATTGAATCGCCTGTTAATGAAAACAGCATGATAAATTCAGTCACCCAAGAATAAGTGCAGTGCGATACATGTTGCTTTATTGAATTGTATCATCATAAGAGATCGAAGAAGCAAGTATATATACATTCAAATTCAAGTTTCTAAACATACACATACTATATAAATTGAAAAACAGTCTTATTGTCTATTGTTCATTATAATCAATATTTTATGCATACCAGCATTTCCTGAATATCCGGTAATAGTTATTCGATAACTGTCTTCCGCTCCAGCAATTTGAAATTGTCTGAAAATTAAAACATTTTTGTTAATTTAATATATAAAGAGTATTTTTATTTCCTCAATATTGCTCAAGATGAGTTTACTTAAAGCAAAAAACGATGACGATCAATGAACTAAACTGTGAAGAAATCACTAAAATATCAAATGCTACAACGAATTCCTTTTGTGACATTCTGTGACATTTACATTGCAGCCTGAAATTGAAATATATATTTATATGCAATGTTATTAGCAAATTTAAAATATGGTTTACTAAATAATCGAGCCTTTTTATACTTTTTATATTCCATCCAATAATAAATGGAGCATTAAAAATAATTGACTGCGCGTTAAAAAAAAAACTTCCATTACCGGTATTTTGCGAATAATTTTTCGTTGTCCATTGTGGTGAAATCGAATCGAATCTCATGAGCACCATTGGTGGATATGCTATGCATCGTCTCCAGTCCTGTGAATAATAAAGATATCAATTTGTAACAAGTGTGTAGTAAATACCATTCTTTTTCAAGTCAATCTAATTTTGAATTTAAAAATTCGGTCGCTGTGACGTGCGGATATTTAGAGAACGGAAATTGTTTAGCATCTGGTATATGTTAATGCTAACCTATTACATAATATGCTGGTAGGATTATCTAATCCTTATCACCATAACCTTCGAGACAACACAAAAAAGATTATGTTATCATGGACGCTACCATGCGCAGAAAAAAGTTGAAAATGCCCTTATGTTTTGAACAAATCACTAATTACGTCTTATATCTATAAATTCAAATTTTTCGTATATTGTTTGTATACCTAGCCAGAATTCTCGTTCTTTGTAACCGAAACCTGTGACATAGTCATTCCAGTCACGATAAAAATCTTCAGTTCCGTCAAGTCTTCTTTGTATTACCTAAAAATGAACGGGACAAAAAAAAATGATCGTTGATTTGCAATCGTCGACGTTTTCCATCGCTCCTCTCATTACCCTTCATGGGTTCGCAGGTTGGAATTCCGCGGCGGATAATTATGTGCCAGAGAATTACTGAACTCCTTATCGCCGTAGAGTGGTACACGTAATGGCTGGTCGGTTCTGCCTACCTAAAGTTAATGCACTTGAAACAAAATAACTGGTAACGGGACGAGAGGCCATGGTACGCTTTATGACTATAGTTTTAAAATGATCGCAGACGAATTATGTTTCAAAATCTTCAGAATTCTGGATCTGTTCATGAACAACGGCAATTTAACATCATGAACGGCAGGTTCAGTTTTGTTCTAGACCAGGGTGGTCCAAAGTTGTCAGCTCCGCGGGCCACAACATTATTTTTGCATTGTTCGCGGGCCACGATAGTGCCAAAAATAGATGAACAGTGCAATACAGAACAAACAGTTTTATTGTGCAAACACATAGTTATCAGGCATGGCAATTCTATGGGCTAATAGAATGCACATTCGATTCCTAGTTTTCGATGATGCCTATATTGTTAGCATATATTCTCGACCAAAAATTTAGAAAGCCAGATAACAATTTAGACTGCCAAG